>NC_135897.1:88578863-89778863 GCF_964194155.1 Cetorhinus maximus | reverse complement strand
GGTCTCTGACTAAGGTAAGAGGGCAGTGCACAGAGATGAGAGTGTCGGATTGTGCAAACATTCTTGTGTAGTCACACCACTAATGGGAGCTTCAAACCTGGAGTCCCCATTGTTCAATGAAAGACAATGGCGCCATGATGCAGACTCCATTGTCTCACCAGTATGCCTGGCATGCACAGTGACAGTGTAATGACTTTAACTATTGACACATCTTTGTTCTCATCTAGAATTGCCAGCTCACCCACAAACACAGGACCCCAAAGAACCATCCTTGATGCCAGAGCACCACTGAGCTTTAGATGCACCTGCATCACACCCACTCTCTGCACCAAGCACCAGAGCAGATACCAGCACCTCAGTGGGCATTAGATCATCAGCTAGAATGTCAGTGCATAGCAGTGAGGGCACTTCACACTTGCTTGAGGAGCAGGTGGAGGCAGAGAGAGCCCAGGGTGCCAGCTGTCAGAGAACTGCTGGAGACCAGGGCCTTGCTGATTCAAAGGCAGATAATGAGCCTGTGGAGTCATCCATTAGGCAGCAGATGATGGATGTCCAGCGGAATGTGTGGGATGATATGGCGGAGATCCATGAGGGTATGCGTGCCATGGCCTTTGTTGTGGAGGGGTCCATGAGGAGCATGAGCACTGCACTGACCCTCATGCCCGAGTGCACTGCCTCCTCCATTGAGAGAATGGTGACTCTCATGGAGAGGCAACTCCAGGGACTGAATTAGGAATTCCTGGGGTTGCACTCGACCTGCAAACCCTCACACAGGCAATGACCTCAGTAGGTCAGTGCCAGTATGGGAGATGGATGAGACACCCAGTATCCCAGCTAGGTGCCCGTCCATTAATGGCGAGCAGGGAGGTCCACAGTGAATTCATGTTGGTGCACGAGCTTCTTGTCGTCTCTGCAGGCTCCTTTCAGGGTGCTCTGGATGACGGCAGCAGCTCCTCTGCCACTCTGCCAGTGACTGTGGCATCTGATGAGGCTGTGATGACTGGGGAAATGCCAGCCGTGGCACTGGCCAATCCCTCCCAGGCAGGGCCAGCACAGGCTCCAGTGGCCAGAGGATGACTGCCAAGCTCATCAAGGCCAACAGGACAGCAGAGTCAGCAGGCTGTCTCCAATGCTGCTGCCAGCGAGGATGGGGCAACAAGATGCAGCACTCATAAGCGTAAGTTTAAGGCATCACGAGCATAAGAGGGACAGTTCATGGGAGATCTGCCATGTTTTGTTAATATGTTTACTGGTGAGACCATTAACACTGTATTTTGTTATGTTCATTTGATGTCAATGCCAACATGATATAAATTTTGCTTCTGTCTTAATGGCCTGAGTATGCTTCAATTGTTTTGTAGGTGCAGGGCATGCCAGCATCTAATGCTGGATGTAAGTGGCTCTAAACCATATTACACTGACACTGAGTGGACTTTGGGTTCAAAGGAAAGGGACATCTCAGACATCCAGGATGGAATGAGGTGGAAGAAGATCTTTGACAACCCAACTGAAGGGGTGTTGGATCAAGGCGCATAGGGTGTCTCTGGTGTCCCTGCCTCCCTGAAAAAATCCAGAGGTATGCCTCCATGTCCTCACTGGGCTCTTCACTGGGCTCCTCATCTGACTCACCACTGGATTCATCATCTGTGTCCTGTGGAGCTGCCTCAACATCCTCTTCCTGCAGTGGGCCCCCCTTTGCCAGAGCCAGATTGTGGAAATGCATCCCGCGCTCGCACATTATTTCGGTCGATTGACACACTTCCGACTTTTGCAGTCCTTGTAGTCAGCAGAGTTTGAACTGCAAAACTGAGGCTCTAGTCTCAGCTGCATTTTTAAACCTGCCCAAACAAGCTTGCCCTTAAAGAAACAGATTCTCCATCTGTCGTAAATCTCGCCCTAAAGGCATATTATTGTCTTCTGTCCATATTATTGCAGTGAGATGGGTAGTTAATTAGCTGAATTGCCTTTTAAATTGTTATTGAAATAATGCAGGTAGGTTCCTGACTTTTTGACCTACCCACGTGCAGTATTATCGGAAACTGGTGTGATGACACTCCCTATCTTAGAGCTTAAAATTCAGCCCATTGATTTCTACTCTGGATAAACTGCACAATGAATTCACAATTTAGAATTCCTGAATATGAAATGGCACTTCTTAGGATTTATCACAGAAAATGAAAACTCAAAAATGCAGAATAATTCATGGAAACTACTCTATTTTATAATTAACTTTTTGATTTAATGTCAATACTGCAGCACTACCGGAAATACTTTTATGGTATGTGGGTGAAACTCATCTTTTGAAAGAAGGGTAAATATTATTCTATGACACTGTGGCAGATCCTGGTCTGCGTGGTGTGTATGAAGTAAGTTCTGGTGGGGATAATAGTACGTCAGTAACAGAATCCATCTGATTTTCCATCCATTGATATCAGTACAAGGATAGTCTAATGGGGACTGAAAGGAATGTGCAATTTTCTTCACCAGATTTTCCTGATAACACTTAATACACAGGTGGTAATGATAGAAATTTTCCCCAGTCTGAATTTTACTACATAATCCTGGAACCACGCAGCAACAGAAGTAGGCCATTCAGCCCACTATACCTGTGCCAACTCTTTGAAAGAGCTACCCAATTAATTCCACTCTACCAACATTTTACCCCGAACCTTGCATGTTTTTACCTTGTCAGGTATATCTTCAATTGCCTTTTGAAAGTAACTATTGAATCTGCTTCCATCACCCTTTCAGGCAGTACATTTCAGGTGGTAACAACTCAAAATGTAAGCAAATTACTTTATCATTATTTATTTCCCATATCTAATGACACATGAGACAGATAAAGCATGTGCTTATGTCTGTTTCCATAGCTAGTTTTTTCTGGAACAGGTCCCTAGCCTGTCACCAAAGGCTATAGTTGAGGGGCACCACACTGCATCAAGCATGGCAGACCAGGAGACTCTCATGCTTTTACTGCCTTAGGTGTATTGGAAGGATTTACATGTTGATAATCAACCTTTTTGGCTATGTTAAGAATGCACCTTCTGTGGCCATCAATCCCTCGAATGGGATTCAAAGACCTTCTGTCCCAGAGGCAGTGAATCTACCCACTGTGCTACAAAACGTCCCTCAAACACATTTTATTGGAGGTGTAAAATATGAAACAAATGCAACATGCTATGATTGCTGGTTATCTAAAGTAAAACAGAGATACTGGAAATACTCAGTGAGCATGGCAACATCTGTGGATACTGAAACAGAATTAATTGAGTTGAATTATTCAGAGGAGTTTGAAGCCTGCCGCCGACAGAAAGCAGGAGGTGACCCCACTGGGGCAGCCAGCGGGACCCTAGGGTGACATTTTAGAGAAATTAGAGGGCTAGAAGTTTGTTCTGGTGGCAGCACCTTGGCCATAGAGGGATGATTATTGCTGACACCATGGAGTGCCCACCTCCTGGGAGGCAACAGGGAGGACATAAGGGTTTAATATAACTCTACAGCTTGCTACAAAATTGGAGAGAACAGTTAAAAGTCAAACACATTAATTGGGTCTGGAGTCACGTATAGGCCAGTGAAGATAAGGATGGTAGATTTGCATTGCTAAAGGACATTAGTGAACCAGATAGGTTTTTGTGACAATCCAGGAAATTCAAGGTAATCATTATTGATTCCAGATATATTTAATTGAATTTTAATTCCCCAATGACCATAGTGGGATTTAAATTTCTGTTTCCAAATCATCAATCCAGGTCTTTGAGATTACTAATCCTTTGATATATTCATTACGCTGCTGTACCCCAGTGGGTAATCTTCTGCAGATACGTCGAAAGCAAAGTCATGCAAGTCATGTCAATACCATTTTACATCGCTACATTGTACCTTTGTCTATTCTTCAGATCCGCATTGGGCTAAAATATAAACAATCTTTCCCACTTTGGAAAGTACACTTACACCCAGGGCCATGAGTTTTCCTTTGAACACCTGGACACCAGAATTATTTTGAGTGAGTACGGTAGATGTGGTTTGGTTCACTTGACCATTTCCCAAGTGTTGCACCAATTGCGGGGCGCTGGTCAGCAGTTGTGGTGGTGGGAATTGGCCTGGTGCAAGGACATTTCCATCACCCTTCGACAAGTAAGCCATTTTCACCACAATTTTCTGAAAGATATAGTAGAGTAAATGAGTCTTTTCTGATTCGTAAACCAATATTCTATTATATATCTCAACTTGCAATCGTTAACTACAATTGTGACATCTTGTGCAATAATGTATGCACAATTCTGTCTAAAACACAAATACAGGGAAACATAAGAGTTCCTATGTTTCGGAGATATGAAGTCCAGGGAATGCAGCTTGTCTCAGGATTGCAGGAGTGGTGGACACAGTTATGAAGTGAGGGTGTCCACAGAAAATAAATTTAAGCATGATTTTGTTTCCAGCATGAGCATGATAGAACACGTGGGATGGTGGAACAGAGAACTACAGTAGGATTTCAAAGAATTATGGATGAATCAGTGCTAGAAAGAGACGTTCAGAGTTATTAAGACCATAAGGCATAGGAGCAGAAATTAGGCCATTCGGCCCATCGAGTCTGTTCCGCCATTCAATCATGGCTGATAAGTTTCTCAACCCCATTCTCCCGCCTTCTCCCCGTAACCTTTGATCCCCTTACCAATCAAGAACCTATCTATCTCGGTCTTAAATACACTCAATGACCTGGCCTTCACAGCCTTCTGTGGCAATTCCATAGATTCACCTTATTAGTCCGAGAACCACAGTGAAGTCGAGATGTTGGAAGGGGAAAGTTGTATGTTCATTTTCAGCCTAAAGATTTGTGCTATTATAATCTAAAATAGGCCCAAAATTTCGAACAATTCATTTGGAAGCCGCATAGCATTAGGGAATCGGAATGGAGTTATTGGGAATCGGAATGGAGTTATTGGGAATCGGAATGGAGTTATAGGGAATCGGAATGGAGTTATTGGGAATCGGAATGGAGTTATTGGGAATTGGAATGGAGTTATTGGGAATCGGAATGGAGTTATTGGGAATCAGAATGGAGTTATTGGGAATCGGAATGGAGTTATTGTCCTAACTTTTTTCTGCCATTTCCCATCTTCTCCCTTCAAGCCTCGAATCCTTGCTGTCTTGGGGGTAGCAAGGTTGCATGTAGCTTAACTTCCAATTTGCTTTCGAGTCAAACGGACTCGAGACGTTAACTGTGTCTTTCTCTCCATATGTGCTGTCAGACCTGCTGAGTTTTTCCAGCATTTTTTGTTTTTGTTTCATATTTCCAACATCTGCAGCATTTTGCCTTCATATTACATTGGAAATCAATCCCTGGCCTCCCCGCGTTGAAACTGGGGAGGGCGGTGGTGGGGGAGAGAAGTTGGGGGGGAGAGGAGAAGGGGGGAAGAGGAGGGAGAGGAGAAGGGGGGAAGAGGAGGGAGAGGAGAAGGGGGGAAGAGAAGGGAGAGGAGAAGGGGGGAAGAGGAGGGAGAGGAGAAGGGGGGAAGAGGAGGGAGAGGAGAAGGGGGGAAGAGGAGGGAGAGGAGAAGGGGGAAGAGGAGGGAGAGGAGAAGGGGGGAAGAGGAGGGAGAGGAGAAGGGGGAAGAGAGGGAGAGGAGAAGGGGGGAAGGGGGGAGAGGAGAAGGGGGGGAGAGGAGAAGGGGGGAAGGGGGGGAGAGGAGAACGGGGGAAGGGGGGAGAGGAGAAGGGGGAAGGGGGAAGGGGGAGAGGAGAAGGGGGGAGAGAGGAGAAGGGGGGGAAGGGTGGGGGAGAGGGGGGGGGAGAGGAGAAGGGAGGAAGGGGGGGAGGAGAAGGGGGGAGGGGGGAGAGGAGAAGGGGGGAGGGGGGGAGAGGAGAAGGGGGGAGGGGGGAGAGGAGAAGGGGAGGGGGGGAGGGGGGGAGAGGAGAAGGGGGGAGGGGGGAGAGGAGAAGTGGGGAGGGGGAGAAGGGGGGAGGGGGGGAGAGGAGAAGGGGGGAGGGGGGGAGAGGAGAAGGGGGGAGGGGGGGGAGAGGAGAAGGGGGGAGGGGGGGGAGAGGAGAAGGGGGGAGGGGGGGGAGAGGAGAAGGGGGGGGGCAGAGGAGAAGGGGGGAGGGGGGGAGAGGAGAATGGGGGATGGGGGGGAGAGGAGAAGGGGGGAGGAGGGGGAGAGGAGAAGGGGGGAGAGGGGAATTCTCAGACAATTAGTGGTTTCAGCCGGAACTGTTTGTATAAAGTTTTGAGGCAGTGAATTCCCAACCCGGGACGGGAACTCTCATTTTCCATTCAGGTGCCTGTATCTCTGATGGGAGCAAATCAATTTGCTTTGACAATTTGTTATCCTCTATTACTGTGCGCAAAGTGCAGGCGGTACAGGTATCTATTTAGTCGCTTGCTGAGTAAAAACCTATGTGGCATTGTTAACTGTGATCCACTAACACACATCCATTGGAAGAAAATAAAGATAAAATGCTGCGAATGTTGGAAATCTGCAATTAATTAGAAAGTGCTGGAATTACTCAGCAGGTCTGGCTGCATCTGTGGAGAAAGAAACAAGAATGTTACTTCTTCAGAACTGAACATTTCTTTCAGTTAGAACGAAGGTTGTCCAAAGTCCCGCATTTAAGTCACTGCCATTAAATCCAAGTTCACACAGCCTTTATCTGGTTATCAGGTAGGCGTCAGGAAAATTCCAGCATCGAATGTGTTAATATTTCTTCTGCTGAACTACATGAGTCACAAGACTTAAAATAATCAGATATAAATAAAGCTGTTTTACCTTGTTTTCCTCAACCCCTCCCTCCTCTTCTCAGTACAGAGACTAGTTATGATCCTGTTGACAGATTAAGTTACCTGATCTCAGCAGGGTTGATAGCTGAGATGATAACAGAATCATACAGCACACACGAGGCCATTCAGCCCCATTTACCTGTGCTGGCTCTTTGAAAGCACTATTAATTCAGCCCCAATCCTCTGCTCCTTGCCATTCGCTCTGCATTTTCTGTTTCCCTTTTTCTTGTTACCAACACCCAGGAGCTGAGGGAGGAATCAGTAAGGGTTCTGTGCAGTCACTGCTGTCCAGTCACCTTCACTGGGAACGCTGGCTGTGAATATCGGATGAGAACAGTGTATCGGGTATTTTCAACATTCACTTGGCATAGGAACGTGAATGGGCCATTTATCTTCTTGGACCTTATCTACCATTCAAATCGATTATGTGTGTTCTGTCCCTCAGTTCCATTTTCCACCTTCTCTCCATATCCCTTGCTAACTTCTAGCCAATTACAACCTATCTATCTGAACATTGAAAGCTCCAATTGACTCAACATCCACAGTTTATCAAGGGAAATAATTCCAAAGCTCTATTTCCTCATTATTGAAAAAGCGTTTCCTGATGTGATCTCTGAATTTTCTCGCCCTAATTTTGCTATTGTGTCACTTTTATCTAGATTTTCACCAGCACGGAAATAATCTTTCAGTATCTACCCTTTCAAATTCTCTAAACATTTAAACACCTTGATCAGATTAGCTTTCAATCTCTTATATGAATGAGAATAAAAGCCATGTTTATGCAACCTGTCCTCATAATTTAGTCCCCTAAAATCCAGTATGTTTCTGGTGAATCTGTGCAATGGCCCTTCCAAGCTACTATTTATCACAGAATCACACAGTGCAGAAGAGGCCCGTCGGCCCATCAAGTCTGCACCGACACGTGAGAAACACCTGACCTACCAACCTAATCCCATTATCAGCACTTGGCCCATAGCCTTGAATGTTATGACGTGCCAAGTGCTCATCCAGGTACTTTTTAAAGAATGTGAGGCAACCCGCCTCCACCACCCTCCCAGGCAGTGCATTCCAGACCGTCACCACCCCCCGGGTAAAAAAGTTTTTCTTCGCATCCCCCCTAAACCTCCTGCCCCTCACCTTGAACTTATGTCCCCTTGTGACTGACCCTTCAACTAAGGGAACAGCTGCTCCCTATCCATCCTGTCCATGCCCCTCATAATCTTGTACACCTTGATCAGTTCGCCTCTCAGTCTTCTCTGCTTCAATGAAAACAACCCAAGTCTATCCAACCTCTCATCATAACTTAAATGTTTCATCCCAGGCAACATCCTGATGAATCTCCTCTGCACCCCATCCAGTGCAATCACATCCTTCCTATAATGTGTCGACCAGAACTGCACACAGTACTCCAGCTGTGGCCTCACCAAGGTTCTAGCAATTCCAGCATGACCTCCCTACTTTTGTAATCTATGCCTCGATTGATAAAGGCAAGTGTCCCATATGCCTTTTTCGCCACCCCACTAACATGCCCCTCCGCCTTCAGGGATCTATGGACATATATGCCAAGGTCCCTTTGTTCCTCAGAACTTCCTAGTGCCATGCCGTTCATTGAATATTTCCTTGTCAAATTACTCCTTCCAAAGTGTATCACCTCACACTTTTCAGGGTTAAATTCCATCTGCCACTTACCTGCCCATTTGACCATCCCGTCTATATCTTCCTGTAGTCCAAGACACTCAACCTCTCTATTTACCACCTGGACAATCTTTGAGTCATCCGCAAACTTACTAATCCTACCCCCCACATAGTCATCTACGTCGTTTATATAAATGACAAATTATAGGGGACTGAGCACAGATCCCTGTGGCACGCCACTGGACACTGACTTCCAGTCACTAAACCATCCTTCTGTCATCACCCTCTGTGACGATCACCCATTATCATTCCTGTGGTGCTATGTCTGGACCGAATGCACTACTCCAGGTGGTGTCTGGCTAAGGCTCTGTACAGCTGAACAATCATTTCCTCCTGTTTTTTATTCCAATCCCTTGTGGTAAATGCCAACATTCCATTCGTCATTTTGATTGTGTTTTTTTTGTACTTGTTTAGTGACGTCTAAAGATTTATCCAGTTGGATTCCTAAATCTCTTTGCTCCTCTAGAATTTGTAGTTTCTCACCATTTAGAAAATACTCAATTTTTCTTCATTGTCTCCATTGTGAATGACCTCACACTTCCTTGTGTTTGTGAGAGATTTTCCTCCGTCTCGAACTCACTCCTGTCCTATTATAGACAAGGTTTGCCCGCTGATCCCGTACTGTCAAATTGTTAATTCTGGTTCTTTACGGATTACCAAATCATAGAATCATAGAGTGGTTGCAGCCCTGAAAGAGGCTATTCGACCCGTCGTGTCCTTGCTGGCTTGGCTCTCTGCAAGTACAATTCGCCCAGCAATACTCGCCCGCCTTTTCCCCATATCCCTGAACATTTTTACTTTTCAGATAATGATCCAATTCCCTCTTCCCGTTATCTGGTATGGCTCAGACTCACCAGTGATCAAGAAAACCTTCAAGACAAAAACAGAATTACCTGGAAAAACTCAGCAGGTCTGGCAGCAAACCTTCAAGAGATGAGGGTACCCAGAACAAACAAGGAGAGTTAGGAATATTACCTTAATCTTACCTGACAGTGGGATGTATAACCTGAGCGAAGAGTCACGAGCTCACTCTGATGTCGCTACGTTTCAGCCAAATCAAAGTGTGGTGACCAACCCAAATGTAATTCTAATAAAAGCAAAATACTGCGGATGCTGGAGACCGGAAATTCAGACTGAAAGTACTGGAGAAACTCAGCAGGTCTGGTAGCACCTGTTTTATCTGCTGGTATTATGACTGATCAATTCCAAACCTCGGCAAAATTGCTCGGTGTTGCAATTAAAATGCGTTCGTCACAGAAGGAAATACTCAATAATGTTGCATGCGAAGATTGCAAGGAAATACGTAGGATAAATCGCACAGAAACTGGCCTTTCTGGTTTTTATGCTCCGTGGAGCATAACCTTTTCCCGTAACCGCTGGTCCTGGTGTAATTTACAGTCCAATGGTGTTGCTCAAAAGAGAGGGAGGGAGTTAAGGGATGGAATGCACACAATTATAAACCGTCAGTTCAGTACTTATCAAATGGTTGATTCCCACATTAGTAGGAAAGTGACCTAAATTTGATATGTCCTCAGAGAGTTGGAAGAGAGTGACAAGGGGGAAAATACATGTTTTCAAACTTGTTCAAGAACCGGGTAGTGAGGTTGAACTTTATATTTACTAAAAGAAATTCCAGTAATATGTAGGATAATGGCACTCTGTCAAACTGAACAAACCTTGCTTCGATCGTGTATTTTATGCGACAGTTTAAAACAATTGATAGTGAGTCACTTTCCGTTTTACATCTCTTGCTGCGTTTTACCGCTCTTGGGTTGCACAAGTCCAAGATCCACCCCAATATTTTTAAGAACAACAATTTAATTCAGTGTTATTCTGCATCAGGTTACTCACTTGGTAGAATCCACAGGATCAACAGTGGGAGCTGTGTCTCGAAGGGAAGGAGATAGGCAAATGTAGCCCCCAGCTGACAGGCTGGATCGACCACCCCACCCCCCTAAGCCTCGGCGTGTGCCCGAAGTACACCCAATTCTGTTCTCGCAGCATTGCCTGCCTTGCACTGATCAGCCTTCTTTAACGTTAAACCCTCCCTTGTTTATAGAAAGTCTGACATCATGTGCCCCAGCATCAGCACGACAATGCAGTTGCGAATTGCTTCACGCTTTAGGGCTTCGTTGCTGCAACGACTGGCCAGGCTATATGAAGTGAATTATCATCTTAGTCCTTCTTTGGGACTATTCCGGAGCAGGTGTACTCCTCGGATGATCACGCTCACTTAAGGTTGAGAAAGAGATTTCACAGACACTTAAATGGGTCTGAAAACCGATCTAACTCTCCCCAAAGGAAATGAACAATCAGAGAACACTAACTTTCTCTAGGTAGCCTTTTAAAAAAGGTCTTAGCCAGATTATAACAACCGAGGCATTATAAGAACCCGCGCGTCTCTCCGGTATAAAGTGTACGGAGGTGGGTTCTCGAGTTTGGATACAGAAGAATATACTTTCTAAATGATATAAAAGTTATTAAAGAACTGAATATGCAATTCACATTTGAAGGTAAGTCAATTGCAACATTGATAGTTCTATGAAAAGAAAGTATAACCTTTTACTAATGAAGAATTCAAGTTTTAAGTCTAATTAATGTTACAGAGAGATATTTAAGTTTGGCTAGGCTTACAGCAAGGCTGTTTAACGCTGTTATTAGATGTCATTCTCAAATTTGAAGAAATCTGTATTGTCAAAAGCAAAACTTCTGCAAAAGGTAACAATACCACATATAACCATTGAAGAGAAGGTACTACTTAATTATCAAAATGAGGATCACGATCCCAATCACAGTGAGTACTGGAATGATGTATGGGAAGACACCTAAAGTACTTCCAAATGCTCCTGAGATGGTATCATTTAATTGCAGATTTAGTAATCGAAGCTAACCCTGGCATTGCCGTCATATTACCTTGACCTATAACCTGAAGCCAATCTGGAACCTACCAAAATATTACTTAATTCAACTTGCAACAGTAAGTGTTGTGCCTGTCTAACATTATCCTGGACTCAGTAATTGGTAAAGGTAAGAATCAGCTCCATGCCCTGTAACTGGCTAAGAACCATACTAAGCTTGCTTGTTTAATTGTTGTATAAAAAGTACAAGGTGCACAGGACTTTCCAGACCTGGAGGACTTTATACATTGGGAAGCATGCCCATGACAAGGGATATTTTTGGAGTGTGTTATCCTCCAGGTGCCTATTTCCAAATCACAGTCAGAACACTTGGAAGCCATAATAACTACATAGGATCCATTCCTCAAAGAGATATGTCTCCAATAATCCAGTCTCCTTTTATTCATTTATGAGATGTGGCATCGTTGGCTAGGCCAGCATTCATTGCCCATCCCTAATTGCCCTTGAGAAGGTAGTGCTGAGCTGCCTTCTTCAACCAATGGAAGTGACAGGGCACCTTGTCTTCTCTGAACCAGCTCCACATTGCTTTTTAAATTTCTCCTATTTATGACAGATAAGGAGCCCCTGATCAGTACATTCCTCTGCATGAAGATAATTATATTCCATGTAGGTGGAATTGAAAGTGGAATTACGCTCCAAGCATGCACAGGCCATTCTTTTATAACTCCAAGTGTTCTTTAAAGAGTTAGAGTCAAATGTTGAGGAACAAGATATTATCCAATTGAAAGCAAATCCAGAATCAACAGGGACTAAAATCATGGGTTTATATTAGGGTGCCAAAGGCAAAATGATAGAGTTGAATGAAGGGCACGTTGCTGAATAGGGGATGTGGATCTGAATACACCAGATTCTTGGATGATTCACAATGATTCCGCATCATGTCCTAGTTTATAGGAATTTATCTGTGTCAGTGAAGGGTTTGTAGTGGGGGGACGATCAGCAGTCAGGGATGCTGACTGTGGATGTTGTCTAATTGTATCAATGTGAGGGTAGGTTTTGTGCTCACCCCAGTCAATAAAGTTGCAATGTCTCACCTACTCAAAGCATTGCTCATGTTGTGACTTTTCACCAGGGTCTTCAGCTGACATCTGGAGAGCTGGATTTTCTTTTTGATGGTTTCTCATGGTTGCATTGAGTCTTGCAGCCAGTTCATGTTCCTATTGAACTGAGTTAGTTTCAAGAGTCTTTGATAAGACTCTGGTGTTGAACTCAACTTGCATAGGCTGATAAATAGAATCATATGATAACACAAGTGGTTGGGGGGTGAGGTGTTGAAAAAGTGCCAAAATGAAGTGGTATCTTAGTAGGAGTAGATGTGCCATTATGAGTTGTTGGAGAATGATGCTTTCTGAGAACAAAGATGAATCCACAATAGAATTTGTACTGCCATGCTGGGAAGGAAGATATGGAAACAAATCTTCTGTCAGTTGAGTTTGTATATAGGCACCATGCTTCACGGTATCACAGCATCTTTACAGTGCAAGAAGGAGGCCATTCAGCCTATCAAGTCTGCACTGGCTTTCTGAAAGAGCATTCCAACTAGTCCCACTCCCCTGCCTTATCCCCATAACCTTGCACATTCTCTCTTTTCAGGTAGCAATCCAATTTCCTTTTGAATGCCTTTATGAAACTTGCATCAACCACCCTTTCAGGAAGTTTGTTCCAGACTCCAACCACACTCTGGATGAAAAAAAAATTCCTTACGTCACATTTACTCCTTTTGCCAATTATTTTAAATCTGTGCCCTTTAGATCTTGATGTTCTCTTGAGCGGGAACAGTTTCTCACTATTTACACTGTCCATACCCTTCAGGATCTTGAATACCTCTATCAAGTCTCCTCTCAGCCTTCTTTCCTCCAAGGAAAACAGTCCCAACCTCTCCAATGTATCCTCATAGCTACAGTTCTTCATCCCAGGAATCATTCTTATGAATCTCCTCTGTACTCTCTCCAATGTCTTTACATCCTTCCTCAAGTATGGTACCCAGAACTGGACACAGTACTCCAGATGAAGCCTAACTAGTGTCTTATACAAGTTCAACATGGCCTCCTTACCCTTGTACTTAATGCCCCTATGAATACAGCCTAAGACACTATATGCTTTATTAACTGCTCTCTCAACATGCCCTGCCATCTTCAATGACCTATGTACATATAAACCGAGGTCCCTCTGTTCCTGCACCTCCTTTAGAGGCTCTCCCTTTATTTTATACTGTCTCACCATATCTTTCATGCCAAAACAAATCATCTCACACTCCTCTGCATTGAACTTCATCAGCCACTTGTCTTCCCAATCCACCAACATGTCTATGTCCTTTTGAAGTTCAAGATTATCTTCATCACTGTTGCCAACATTTCCAATCTTCTACTTAACAATAGCCCACAGGATAGTAGGTAATGCAACAAATAGAAGGATAATTAAAACTAAAGTAAAACAAAATAATTCAGTCTTTTCTTCATTCAAGAGCTAGTCCCATCATCGAGAAGCTTAGATGCTTTCCTCTTTTTGTTGACTGTCACCCTCCTTTGTTGATGTAGCTTATTTTTTGCTAGTTGCTTCCATTGTTTTTTTTGTGACAGCATCGCCAAGAACCGCGTCGAGGAGGCGAAGTCAATGATGCTGCCGGCAGTAGCTCGATCACCTCCACTTCTGGTTTTGTGTTCCAGGCTGTGTCTTGGAAGACAGTGGATGTCTGGACCTAGTACTATTCCTCCAAACTTGTATCCTTCAGGACACTCCTTTGGATTGTCTACAGAGACAATTTTAAGAGTTTGTTCACCATTTGGCTAATTAGTGAATATGTTTACAGTTCTTTCATTAATATCTGAATGTATTTGAATAGGTTTCTTTCTCTTAGGCCTTAGACCAGGTTTTCATTCAACCTCCTTTCCTGAACCCACTGCCCTCCTAAGGGTTTCCATGATTTGTTGGTTAACTGCTCTTGCCTATTTGTCTCCTTTATTCTCTGACCAACCTTATGAATCTCATTTGTAAAAGAACCGTGGATAAGTGGTGTATGTATGTCAACCACATTCATTGAATAATATAGAGTTCTAGGGAACACTGTCTCTGATGCAAATGAGGGCACAATATTAAGCGGTAGCTGCACTTCTAGAATGATCAACAGTTTGATCAATTTTTATGTTCCACAATCTCACTAATTGCAGATGACTTGGTGTTCACAATAATCATTGTATACCATGGAAACAAAGGCCCCACCTGGATTGGAGTGTAGGATCTTAGGTGCACCAACTACAATAATGATGATAGTGATAGGATTGACAAACCCCGACACCACAGGGACTGCAGCAGTTCAAGAAGGCAGCTCAAAGGCGATTAAGGATGGGCAATAAACATTTGCCTAGCCAGCGATATCTACATCCTGTAAATGAATAAAATATAAGTGTGTTTTCTGAAAGAGTTTTTGTGGGGACCAGCCAGGAGAACGAAGTGCATCCATCAACACAAACGAGAACATGCTTATATCCCAATGATGGGGGAAGTGGTCCAATGAAATCAACAATAAATTCTGCATTGACTGAGTAGGTTTACTGGGCCAGTGGTGGTGATTTAATAAATGAAGACTTAATAATTAAATTGCATAGCTCACAATTAACCACATATGTTTTACATGCTTTAAGCAAACCTGGCCAGCAACATGAAGGAGTTAATTTGCAGAATATTGTTCCACCACTGCAAAGTGCTTAACCTATGAGCTTCTTTTACGAAGCTCTCATTTGTAACTCGGGAGTACTTCTCTGTTTTCCTTGGGCAACTTAACTACTACAATACCAGTTAGGGTTTTTGATTAAAATTGCTTTGATTGATTCTCTTTCATTGGGCCTAATAGCTGAATCAATTCCTCATCCTGATTAGCTGCCCTTTCTGCCCTGGTGATAACTTTGGCAGACCCCTCTTGAGAGGGTATCAATGTTTCACTTGTTTGTCTGCAAGATTGTTGCCCTTTGAATGTCCTGTAGCAGTGGTATGCTTATTTACGTGAATAACCTGACAATCTTTTACAATAGTCATGATATGTACGGATCAATGTGGGTTTAATAGGCTCCATCTTTTCCAAATCATGCCATAGTACTGCTGCTTCAGCGTACTGTACTGTCTTATGGCCAAGGGGTAAGGATAGAAATTCTTCTAGACAGAAAGGAGTCCTGAAAAGTCCCTGCCACTATCCTTATCCTTGGGATGTCTCTATTTCAGTCAGCATCGGTGATACATCACAGTAAATAACCTGGTGGTATTTTGTAAGGGGCCTCATAGGCTCTGGTTTACTTCCCTTCTCCGTATTATCATCCTTCGTGATGGGGAGATGTTCTAAGTCTGAGTCTGAGGATAGGAATTTGAAAATGAGCATAGGATCACTCAGGGATGTTGTCCATATATCATATCAGATCTGAGCAGCTCTTTTCTCATCAGAGGCCATCCTTAGTACTGATCTAAAATCTGGTATCTCAGTATAGATAGTAATGGGATATTCCCCTTGAAGGTGGTCTTGCCTTAATGAGGCATTGAATTACCATAGGCACAACTTTCTTTCTTAATGGACCTTCTCTCAATATTGGAAAAATTGTAAGAATGGAACTGAACAGGCATAATGTGATTCTCATTGTAAAAAACAGCAAATGCCATTTTAAGTGACGTTCTGATGTGAATATTGAGGGAAGCTTGCAACTTCCTTTGTCCTAGGTCTAAGGCCTCCTGTATGTCACGTCATAATTGCTGCAGTTTTGAGTAATCACCTAGTGAAAAAATGAATGGTCCTTTCACTGCCTTGCCCACTGTAGCAAACAGGGGTGCTCATGGGTTGGCAAAGGTTGGTGTAAGAGATCTAGCAAATTTTGGGAATCCTAAATGTGATTGTAGACTTTTTAGTCTTCTAGGGTATTGAATTGTGGCTAATTTCTCCTTGTAGGATTGGGATAATGTCTATCTGCATTGATTATAGCAGATCTTAGGTTGTCTATAATCCTCCCAAAGATTTTGGTTATTTATTTCATCATGATGTTGTCACCTCAGCAAGAATCCATGGCCCCCAGAAACATATAGAAACCTGGGTCCTATGATTCGAGCATGGTCCCCTCCAGCTTGCTGGGGACCATTCATTAGCCTGCCTAATTGTACAAGTGTATATCATTAAGGAATCTTGTGGGACTGGGGAATTAGGTTGATTATCCCAATGGATATTTTGTATCACCAGGTCCTGAGGATTAGCCTCAATAGTGCCTTGTGCTCTAACAGCTCTATCGGCATCAAAACCTTCTATCTCAAAAACAATTACCTGACCTTGTAGAGGCATTGGTTTAGGATTACCTGCTCTAATAAAGCAATTGCTTGAGTTTCCTAATAGAAAGACTCAGCCAATTCCAACAGCATTTGCTATTTTGTCAGGACCTAACCTCGGTTAGGATTTAAACAACTTAATAAGAGATTTCTAAACCTCAATGCGAAATCAAGGGAGTTTTCATTTAAATTCTACAAGGCCTGGCCAAGGACTTGTTGTCTCTAGATACTTACGTACAGGTCTTAGTGCTACTGTCAGTAAAACACTCCTTCTATACTTAATAATCTAGAGGGTACATTTTATATATAAACATAAGTAGAGGTTTCTGTAACAACTCATTGCTGCATGTTAGGCACCAACTAAAGTGGATTATAATCCTAGCCCCTTTTCAGGGTTATTTCAGAACAGGCATACTCCTCTCACTCGAGGTTGAGAAAGACAGGCCCCATGGAGACTTAAATGGTTCTGAAAAACTGATCTAACTTTCCCAGAAGGAAAGGAACCATCAGAGAATATTGCCAGAAAGTCTTACACTGTCACACTAATTCAAGATCCACTCCAATAATTTTCAGAGAAACAATTTTAATGGGCCGTGTTATTCTGCTGTTGTAATTCGTCTTGACAAACCACCAGGAGACTCAGGTATCAGTTTCAATTGTTTATTATTCAAGTGTATGCAGGGAGAGACAGCCTTGGGCAGTCCAAGACCATACTCTAAGAGGTTACAAGTGTTCACTCCTTATGTACACCTTGAGCCACATACACATATTCCAATCTTGTCAATTTACAATCACATGCTTAAACAGATGTTTCCAGCTTCAGTTACTTATTTCTCATGTGTACATACACCAGACATTGTTCTCATCCATGCAAGACCACCATATCTTGCCGATTGTGCAGGAGCCTGGGCCTCCTTGATTTCAACACCCTCTTCCTGGCCTTGTCCTTTGTTTTACTAGCTTGTTTGTCTCAAACCTTATTCTGTCTAAAATACATCTGCTACTCTCCACACCTGCTTTTCTGCTTATATTTTATTTTTACCAAAAGACATTTCTAACTAAAATTGTTTAACCCTTTCAGTCCCCCTTTTTGGCCCTTGGCCTGCCCAAAGTAGCCAACTCAGTGTTACCGCTCTTTTCCTTACTCTCTGCCACCCATTGATACTGGCCAAGTATCGAGCTTAGGGTTATAAGGGTATTGGGTTATACCACTATACAGGTTGGCCCTGCAATATGGGCACTTGTCTCTTTTGTTTAGCCCCCACATTCCTGAAATCCCATACTCTCTGCTATCTCTTGTGCATCCTTCTGGTATGGTGGACCAAGTATGTTAAGTATAGAACCAATACCAACTGGGCGATAACCAAAACATGGGGGATGATCCTAATCCATGGGTGTATCTGTACATTCAATCCCCAATTCCAAAGGTCCTCCCACAAAGTGGGGGTTTCTATTTGTTCCACATTGTCAGTGTTTTAACCCATTGCTGCAGCATATAATATGTTCTATGCACCTGTTGGGTTTCATCGCGGATATCTGTAAGATGTTCAGGTAACAGTGGGATTACATAGGAGAACTGGCTCAAATATTATGTCATTAACTGTTTCCCTCTTGTAGATTTCCACCAGCTCTACCTTTCTCACCCTAGCCAGTACCTGTGGGTATAGACACACCAAAAGGCTGGTTATAGGACAGGATCTATTGTTCCTATATTGGTACTCTCATTGTCATGTGCTAATGCAATATCTCCCTGTACTTAGGTATGCAAATTGAGTTGATTCCAACATAGCCCATATAGCTTCCATTGTACAATTGGCTGTTGCATTAAACCCACGATTCGCTTCTTCTGTCTCATATATCGGATGTAGACACACTACCGAAGAGGCCTGTAAACTGCATCTCTCTAAGGTGGTGCTTACTGTATTACAGCCTCTATCTCTACTAAATATGGCGGTACATTGTGATATCTTACATAATAATTCCCTCTAATTATCCCAATATTTTCTACTCTATATAATGTCTTAGTGGGTGTTGATTCTGGTATAACTAGGATTGCCAAAACAATGTCGATTAACATATATCATTCACAACACACTTAGTATCAGTTCTATATACATGCGTTAGACCTCTGAGTTGGCAACCAGTCAAATCATGATTCTTATGTCATGACAGGTTAAACAAGTGTGCATTTGTTATCCATAGGAGCACCTCACCTTCATGAATTTGTCTCACATTTTCCTGTATCTGCTCGAGGATCCATGATCCATTGGCGCTGCAGACCTCATTCCTGGCCACATCATCGGAGAGGTTTTTCTTTACATTAATCAATTTGTTAATGGTCCAGAATGGCTCTCTAGTATAGTGGCCAAGCTCTGAATTATCCATGTCAGGTCTTGGTCCATGTGAGTTGCCTGTCCTGGATCCCTTGTCCCTTCTCCAGAATTTTCTTAAGTTGAGAACTTAAGATCCAGACCTTTTGGTCCAATGTTGCCAAATCAATTGAATTTACTATTGAGGTTCCAAGTTAAATGCTATCGCGACATCATTAACCAGACTATGTTTCAGTCGACCTTTTCCCTGAACAGGGGGTGCAGCCATGGGCTGCCCTCCACCGTTAGACCAAGCCACCTGTATTGTCACTTGTTTTTCCAGAGCTGCATACAGTGCTCAGGTCTGACCCAAGCATTACTAAGACAGTTATCTGGTATGAGGAAATAATTAAGGGTAGGAGATAGAGTTAGGGAAAGAGGATAATCGGGCCATCACATGAGACTTTGGAACTGCACAGGGGGGCATCTCCTCATTGGAGATGTTTAGGATGATGGGTACCAGCTCATGGTGTACATTATCATGCAGAGTTTTGCCCACTTTTATCAACGCTAGTCCATTCTCTGGTCCAGGGCTCAATACTGGACAAGGGGGATCAGTTAATTGCAGCCGTGGTGTTTTGCCTCCATTTGTTAAGTTAGTTAGTGCCGTTGTGGTAGCATCAATCCTGCAAATTCAAGTACAAGACCTCACAATCATCACTGGTTGGTCACGATTAGATCAGTTAGTAACATGCTTCAATTGTGACCAATGCTTCCAGTGCCCCTTCCCTTTCATATCCACACAGGCACAAGTATCGCTAATCAGTATGATCTCGTAAGGTCCTATCAATTTAGGTACAAAACTTGATTTCTTGGGAGTTATCTTCACCATTACTTATCCCTCACATCTGACATGTCCTGGGGGAGCTGCCCCCCTCACTTCTTTCCTGGTCCCCTATCTCCTGCTGCTGTCTCACCTCGGACCTAAATTCCTTAAGCTGTCTACACAACTCTACAATGCGTCTTCTTATTCTATCTTTCAATGACTCAGTATCTTCACTTCCAGTGGTGGTTCTCTCTGGAAGCTTCTTAACTTTGCCTGTCATCATGATGTTAATCCTGTGGTCTTACTTTTTGTATCTTGCAGGCACATTAATATAGTCAATAATATAGCTAATTAGCCTTTATACAGCCTTCCTTTCTATCTTGTGGTAAATTGTTGTTAAGTATTATTTCTCCTTACCCTTCAATTGCCTTAACTACAGATTCCTTATACTTTTACCTTTATGTTATTTTTACTCCCTCTGAGCATGATCATCCTAAGATTCTCCATTGCCTTGATTGTTTAAAATGTTCCCTTATTCTTTAGGCCATATTAACCATTCCATGTCAACTGGGACCTCTGTCTCTAGATCTTTGCTTATTTTCCCCTGTGCAGTTCCAAAGTCTCAGGTGATGGCCAGATCTTTCCCTAACTCTATCTCCTACCCTTAATTATTTCCTCATACCATTTAACACATGCAATAGCTACCGTCTTATCTGAAGAAGAGTCATATGGACTTGAAATATTTTACAAGAGAAATATTTCAATGGTGTAGACTTTTTTTCAAAGCTTTTTTTTACATATCCTATTTTATATAGTTCTGAAGAAGAGTCATACGGACTCGAAAGATTAACTCTGTCTTTCTCTCCACAGATGCTGTCAGACCTGCTGAGTTTTTCCAGCATTTTTTGTTTTTGTTTCAGATTTCCAGCATCTGCATTTTGCCTTTAACATCTTATTTTCTACAGGTTGTCTGGGAATCTACAGTCCAATAAAGTGCTCTCATAACATTTTTAAAACAGAAATCAAACATTTCTATTTGATTCCAAGCATTAACGTGATTTGCTTCCTTATCTTCTTCTCCTCAAACAACATTTTATTTTCTCAAAATTAACTCACTAGATTGTGTCTGAACTCGTTTTCATTTTAAAATCATCCCAGATTCATTAACTCTGCCAAAAATTGGATTTCTGCCAAACATTTTTAAGGTCTTGAGCTTAACTTTATATTTTTGGAATAGGCTTACAAATACAAAAGCTTACAGCATTTGAATTAGTGTCAATTGTTGTCAAATAAAAATTCCCTTTTGAGAACTTTATTGGGAACTAAACCTCAAATTTTTAAACTTTGTAAGAACCGTAATTTACACTATCAAAATTAAACTACCTCGTGTCCATATTAAAGTCCCACATGTTTATCATTCTTTATCTTGGATACCATCCTGGTTATTCAAAAGTAACATGTTAAATTACACTGCACTTTTCACATCTCAAGATTCTCCCAAATTCAAATAACAGTGTTGTTGGGCCGCAGATTTCCTTTCATATTTAATTCATCTCTTCTTCAAAAGATCCAGAGTAACCACCTAGACTGTGTATTTATGGCTTTTGGTTTTCCTAGAATCCTCTTGAACGTCAGGCAATTTTTTCCTCAGAATTTTTAGAATACCAATTCGTATGAATTAAAATTAATTCATCAATCCCAATCATTCTGGAAGCCGGGGGAAAGATTTACTCCCTGCTAGTCCGCAAGGGGGTGATGCAAAGGCTGGTTCATCTCAAACAAAGAAAAACCCTGTTTTATCTTTATAATACCTTCGAATTGCAATTTTTGCCAGAAAACTCAGCTCAAACCTTGACTCAAAACATTGGGAAGTTTGAGTATACTTTGCTTTTAATCTAATATGAGGCTTTTGACTCTAAAGTGCTGAACTCCACACACAACTGACAGTTGAGGGAAGAAAACATATTAAAACTCACACAAATTCTTCCTTGCACACAAACACTTCATTGCACACAAACACACACATATATAAAGGTATGTATGTCCATTCTTATAACATTTATCTTAACAACTTTAAACTTTCACACTCTAAACGAAACTTCAAGTAGCAGTGGGGAGGAATAAAGAGATTTTCAGGGTTTCACCTACAGGGACAATCAAAACGGCTGAAGGTCACATTTCTCTGCTCTTGCCTGTCACTGCTTATTAATCCCCACTAGGGGTACCCCCTTTCTCGCTCCCTTTCTCCCTCCCTCCAGAACAAACGGCTTAGATCAATTCATTTTTGAGCTATTTACCAAAAATTCAGTGGGGGACCTTTCGGGTCACACGCATCCTTTCGTATTTTCTTAATAACCTTTTTCTGATTGTGCTGCTACGAATCAGACTGCTTAGTCTTCTCCTTCTCTTCCGAAAACATCTTGTTTTCTGCCCGTCCTAGGTGGTCTTAGTTTCCCGACCTGCGCGACTTTGGCCTATTCTTTTCCGTGCGGTCTGACCTGTGTGCGCAGCTTTGGCTTTTAACCCGCCAGTGAGGTTCTGCCTCTTCTTCCCTAATTCTCCCAGGGGTCTGACCTATCTGCGCGGCTTCGGCTTTTAATCTGCCAGCGGTTCTGCATCCTCTCCCACCGCCTCCAGTCCTGAACCTTCCTTCAGATTCTTTGGATACTCGGCCGGACCTTTACTTGGGTAGGCTCGCTAACGTCGACTCTTTTCTTCTCCACCGATGCTGCCAGACCTGCTGAGTTTTTCCAGGTAATTCTGTTTTTGTTTTGGATTTCCAGCATCCGCAGTAGTTTTTTGTTTTTACCTCTAGAGGGAGAGACAGCCTTGAGAAGTCCAAGACCAAACTCTAAAAATTTACAAGTGTTTCCTTCTTATAAACACCTTGAGTCACATACACATATTCTAATCATGTCAACTTACAATCACATGCTTAAACAGATGTCTCTGGCTTTGGTTACTTATTTCTCGTGTGCAACATACAGCAGATATTGTTCTCATCCATGCAAGACCACCATATCTTGCTGATTGTGCAGGAGCCTGGGCCTCCTTGATTTCAACACCCTCTCCCAGGCCTTGTCCTTTGTCCTACTAGCCTGTTTGTCTCCTTCCTTATCCTGTCAAAATACATCAACTAATCTCCAGTTCCGCTTTATGCTTATATTTTATTTTTACTAATAGACGCTTATAACTAAAATTGTTTAAGCCTTTCACTGCAGCACGTGACTGACGTGCAAAGGAAAGCCACTGTTTTTGAATCTGAACTGTGTCCTGAAGGATAACTCACTGAGAACAGGAATGGTAGCATAGTGATAACATTACTGAACTAATGAGCCAGAAATTAGAGTTCATTTCCCATAGCGGCATCCGAGGAATTTAAATTCAGTTAATTAAATAAAGCTGTAATTAAAAAAACAAACACTACCACTGTGACCATGGCCAGAATTCTTCCCGTGTCGGCGGGCTCAGTGGTTGGGAACCCGGCTGCCGCCCCTGATCGGGGGCGCACCGCTATTTTATGCGGGTGGGCCAATTAAGGCCCGCCCAGCCTAATGGGCGTCTCTCGAGATCAGCGGGAAGGGGCAGGCGGAGGCAGGAGGCCAATGTCTGGCGGGTTCAATGGTAACCCGCCGGCCTATTCAAAAACGGTGCAGGCTGCCATTGACTTCGCAGATCAGCAACGCAGAATGTGGTCAGAGAACAGGGCAGTTGGCACCGAGGTTTTCCGAAGAGTGCCTCGCTGCCCTCCTGGAGGAGGTGGCAGCATGCCGGAATATCCTTATCCCAAGGGACAAGAGGAAGAGGCCCCCCCACCTAACCACACATGCCTGGGAGGGGTGGTAAAACGGGTCACCTCCCATGATGTGGTGAGGCGCACATGGGTGCAGTGCTCCAAGCAGTTTAATGGCCTCCTGCAATCAGGAAGGGTGAGTACCGTGTTGGCGTGGGTCACTTAGCACAGCAGTTAGGTGGCCCCACCCCCCCAGGACCTCAGAGTTCTTAGAGTATGAGTGGCAAATGTCATGCAGGCAGCATCTGGGCAAGGGGGTGAGCCCTGGCTGTTTGGAATGAGTGTTTTGCGGCTCTGGTCACGAATCGGCTGCGCCCTGCAAGGTTCTCCTCGGGTGGGGGTGGCAAGGCTGCAATGCAGAAGACAGCCTACAATAAGGCAGAGAGGTTGCGGACTGGCGGAGGGCCACCCCACCTTCTAATCATAACCAGATACGAGCAGGAGGCACATCAGAGAAGAGTCGCGGACCGGGTTTGCTATGCTGGAGAACCAGCAGAAGACAATTGTAAGAAGGAAAAAACAAATAATGAAAATAAGGAGGATGAAGCAAAAAAAGACCAAAAACTGCGATACAAAAAGTGTGCTCTTCTGTCCGGAATTAAGATGGGAAGTACATAACCAACTTTAAAGTGTAAATCGCCGCTTGAGTTTATTATACATCTAACGTTGTTCTGACTTTGTTTCAATATAATGATTCACAATTGCATTTTCTCTGTAGAGGATTGAACTCTGACCCTCAAACGTTAATGCAAATTTGTATTGATCTGAACGAAATGCTGCTCACAGTGTAGAGAAATATTCAGATCCAGTCGGGGTAACAGGTAAATCTGCGGTAATCGAGAGTCAGTCTCTAACTGCTATCCGGTTTCTCTACGGGTCAAATGGGCGAGTTAGTGGGGAAAGTGCCCGGCCGAACAACACCTTGTTGGATAAGGGATTGGATGTTGTCCCGACCATCCTTCGGGATGAAATTGTTTGGTGAACGGGTGTGAGGGCCCATTTATGGATTCTCCCCTTACCGTGTGTCCGCACTCATGTTGCTAAGTGGCAAAGACTGAGACATGTTGTTGAATTAATCTCACTGCCCCGGCATCATCATAACCCGGAGGATTATTGGCTGATGGTTTTCTAATCGCAAAACGGCGTGGGCACTTGAGATTTCAACAGCGCTCCCTGCTCCATTCGTTGGGAATGTCAACCACAAACAATGGTCATTATAATCAATCCTTGCCCCGTATTGATTCAGTGCATCAGTTCCCCAAAATTCCCCGTCCACCTGGCACGGTGATACAAACGGGAGATGGACCCTCCAGGCCAGCTCTTCCCATCAGTAATCACACCGCTCCCCCGATTCCCAATGGGGACTTGCTGCTGTAAACAGGTCAACCCTGAAAGCAGGAAGCGTTCCCATCCCGCTACAGCGGAGATGTTCAGGTTGACCGGGGAGTGGAGTGGGTGTCGGAAGTCCGTGGGAAGGCGCGGAGTTGGGGGGAGGGGGAGCGGGTGCCCCAGGTTGGAGGGATGGGGGGTGCCTGAGGTCGGGGGAGGGGTGGGGGGTGTTGGAGGTCGGGGAGGGGGGGGGGGGTGGGGGTGAGGGTTCGGGGGTGGGGAATGTCAGAGGTCGGGGGTAGTGGAGGTCGGGGGTGTGAGCGGCGTCTCGGGGGGGTCGGTCTGGATCTTTACAATTGTTACCCAGAAGTTAGCAGAGGTTTTAATTCTTCTAACTTTTTCTAAGTAACTGTTCTCAATGGTGGAACCATCTGAAGTTTGCAGTTTAAACCACATTGTCAGATGGTTCCCAGCGCAGCCCAATTGTCCAGAGGAAGTGTGCCCTTCCGGGCGATTGCCATGCAAACTTTTACCTGGGAACTTCCCAGAGGAATTGCCCAGCGCATCTTTGAGATACCCCCTAAAACCAACGATTGGGAGCTCAGAAGTTACGGTCCAATAACTCATCGTTTCTTTGAGTGCAGGAGTGAGCGACGTAGACCAGGAAAATTCTTGCCGTTCCAACCTTCAACTTGAAGCCTTCAGACAGCATGACTATACAAACATTATATTCTTACTCAAGTGTCCTCAGTCACCAGTGGGTCACCACTAAGTCTCCTCTCCCGAGACACATTTGCAGGACTCGCTAATCCCAAGGTTCTGACTTCCACTCAAAAAGAATTCACAACCCAGTCATGTTCAGTTGTGCCTGCCAAATGTGGAAATTCATCCCTGCTCCTCGTACAGGATTGGAAATGATAGAGAAAATTCAATTGCGAATTTGCTTTATTGAGAAAAAGTCAGAACAGATTTTAAAATACAATATCTTACGCAGTCTGGCCTATATGTAACTCCAGGCCCACGATAATGTGATTGACTCCTAACTGCCCTCTGAAAAGGCTTAGTGAGCCATTCAGTTGTCAAGAATGCAGCTCACCACTCGCTTCTGAAGGGAATTAGGGGTGGGTAATAAATGCGTGCATTGCCAATAGCACCCACATCCTGTGAGTGAATTTTAAGAAGTACACACTGTCATTTAGAATGCAGCCACATGAAAAAAAATGTCAAAAACCATATATACTTACGAGATTGGAGGTACATTCAGTTCAATTTGTTTCAAGTCTGACTCGAAATTTAAAATAGTGTTGACCAGGTACCTTAAATTCGATTTCCTAGGGAATGAGAACTCACTCCCGATGAAAGGACTTCAAATACCCAAACTCTAAAGGGCTTAGACACAAGTTGGACATCAGTGGAAATAAATATTGGCTGATTTTTATAACTGACAATGGGTCTGTTCCACCAATTCATTACCGATGAAATAAGGATGGGATTTACCTCCTATAGTTTTAAGAACCCTCGAACACAGGGACACTGGGTGTTGCTTACAGGCAATGATAAGATGCTGAAGGATGTTTATTGTCAGAGAGGCTGCAGGCCCAAATATGTGAGGAGTGAAACTGGTCATACATGTTAAGGTGAAATGGTCATAGCAAAATGACATCCCATTTTACACACCCAATTTTCCCTACAATTTCTTTAAAACATGCCACTGAATGGCTATCCCTCAGTTTGTGCTTCTTTATGAATCTGAGATGGTTTATGAAGGATCCCTTTGGGAACTTTAGAATATTGATTATGTTACTGGATTATCGATCCAAAGGTTTTGGCGAATGAGATGGAGAAAGAGCTCAAATTACAGAATTGTTACAGTGTAGAAGGAGGCCATTTGGCCCATAATGCCTGCACCAGCTCTCTGAGCATTTTAACCGAGTGCCAATTCCCCAAAACCCTGCACATTGTTTCTATTTAAATAATCGTCCAATACCCCCTTGAATGCCTCAATCGAACCTGCCTCCACCACACTTCCAGGCAGTGCATTCCAGACCCTAACTACTCACTGTATGAAAAAGCATTTTCTCACCTCCCATTAGCTTCTTTTGCAAAACACTTTAAAATTGTGCTCTCTGGTTCTCGATCTGTTTACGAGCGGGAACAGTTTCTCCCTATCTACTCTGTCCAAACCCCTCATGATTTTGAAAACTTCTAAGTCTCCTCTAGCCTTCTCTCCAAAGAAAACAGTCCCAACTTCTCCAATCTTTCCTCATAACTGAAGTGTCTCATTCCTGGAACCATTTTCGTAAATCTATTCTGCACTTTCTCCAATGTGTTCACATCATCCCCATAGTGTGGCGCTCAGAACTGTACACAGTATCCATCTGAGGCCTAACCAGTGTCTTGTATAAGTTCATCAAAATCTCCCTGCTCTTATACTCTATGCCCATATTAATGAGGCCTAGAATATTGTATGCTTTAGAAACGGCTCTCTCTACCTGTCCTGCCACCTTTAATGCCTTATATACCTATACAACCAGTTCTCTCTGCTCCTGCACACACTTTGGAATAGTACCCTTTATTTTGTACTGTCCCTCCATGTTCTTTGTATCAAAGTGAATCACCTCACCCTTCTCCATGTTGAACTTCATCTGCTGCCTATCTGCCCACTCCACCAATGTGTCAATGTCCTTTTGAAGTTCTACACTGTCTTCCTCACAGTTTACAATTCTCCCAAGTTTTATGTCATCCGCAAACTTTGAAATTGTCCCCTGCACACCAAGGTCTAGATCATTTATATGTATATTAGGAAAAGCAAGGGTCCCAATACTGACCCCTGGGGAACTCCACTACAAACCTTCTTGTGGCCCAAAAAATACCCATTAACCATTACTCTCTGTTTCCTATCCCTCAGCCAATTTTGTATCCACGTTGCTACTGTCCCTTTTATTCCATGATCTATAACTTTCCTCACAAGTCTGTTGTGTGGCACTGTTTCGATCGCCTTTTGAAAATCCATATACACCACATCAACGGCCTTTTCCTCAACAACCGTCTCTGTTACCTTTTCAAAAAACTCCAGCCAGTTAGTTAGGCACAATTTTCCTTTAACCAATCCATGCTCACTCTTCCGAATCAATCCACATTTTTCCATGTGACTATTAATTCTATCCTGAATAATTGTTTCTAGAAGCTTCCCCAACACTCAAGTTAAACTGACTGGTCTGTAATTGCAGGGCAGAACTTTACAACCTTTTTTGAACATGGGCGAAATGTTTGCAATTCTCCAGTCCTCCGTCACCTCCCCCGAATCCGGGGAACATCGAAAGATTATTACCAGTGCCTCTGCAATTTCCACTCTCACTTCCTTCAATAATCTTGGATGCATCCCTGGTGCCTTATGAACTTTTAAGTACCAACAGCTTATCCAATACTTCTTCCTTATCAATTTTAAACCTTTCTAGTGACTGAGTTTCCTCCTCTGTCACCATGGCCTGGGCAGCATCTACCTCTTGGGTAAAGACAAATACAAAGTATTCATTTAACACCTCAGCCATGCCTCTTACCTCAATGTGTAAATCCCCTTTTCTTCCCTAATTGGCCCTACTCCTCCTTTTACCACCCTTTTACTGTTGATGTGCTTTTGGAATACTTTGGGATTTCCTTTTCTATTAGTTACCAGTCTTTTTTCATAATCCCTCTTTGCTTCTCATATTTGCTTTTCACATCCCTTCTGAACCTTTTGTATTCAGCTTGGTTCTCAGTTGTATTTGCTGCCTGACACCTGTCATAAGCACACTTTTTCTTCTTTAACTTAATTTCTATCTCCTTTGTCATCCATGGGGCTCTGGATTTGTTTGTCCTACCCTTCCCTTTTGAGGGAACACACCTTGACTGTGCCCAAACCATCTCCCCTTTGAAGATAGCCCATTGTTCAGCTACTGTTTTTCCCACCAATCTTTGGTTCCCGTCCAGCCCAGCTCTGTCCTTGCCTCATTGAATTTCACTCTCCGCCAGTTGATTATTCTTACTCTGGATTGACCAATGTAATTTTTCACTGTCATCCTCAACCTTATGATACAATGATCATTGTCCCCTAATTCCCCCACTGTCACTTGATCTACTTGGCCCACCTCATTCCCAAGAACCAGGTCTAGCAGTGCCTCCTTTCTTGTTGGACTGGGCACATACTGCTGTAGGAAATTCTCCTGAACACAATCTAGGAATGCTTGTCCTTCACTGCCCCTTACACTACCATTATCCCAGTCTATATACTGGGTAATTAAAGTGCCCAATTATAATTAATCGATGATGTTCACATCCCTCTGTAATTTCCTTGCAGATTTGTTCTCATATATCCTTCCCACTAGCTGGTGGTCTATATATTACACCAAGCAATGTAATTGCGCCCTTCTTATTCCTTAGCTCTAGCCAAATTGATTCTGACTTTAAATCCTCTGACACATCCTCTTTCTCCAGTACTGCAATATTCTCCTTAACCAAAAATGCCAGCCTTCCTCCTTTCTTCCCTTTCCTATTTTTTCTAAACACTTTGTAACCCAGGAATATTTCACACCGAGATCAGCCCTTCTTTAAGCCAGATCTCCATTATCGCCACAACGTCATAATCCCACAAGGCAATCTGTGCCTGTAACTCCCCAATTTTATTAACTATACTCTATGCATTCACATACATGCAGTGTAACCCTGATTTAGACTTCATTACTTGCTCTCTTACTCCGACTCCATCTATTAACTTACTATTCCCTATTTTAGTACTACCTGCCTCTTCCAACATTACATGCACTATGGTATTACTTTTTAGTATTCTCTCCTCATTCCCACACCCCTGCTACTATGGTATTACTCTTTAGTATTCTCCCCTCATTCCCACACCCCTGCTGAGTTAGTTTAAACCCTCCCCAACAGCACTAGCAAAACAACCCGCAAGGAACTCAGTCTTGGGCATCTGAATAACTTAAATACAGTTAAATTAATCAAACTGGAATTACATTTAAAAACTGACTTCTGTAATGGTGACCATGTGACTATGGTTATAGACCTCCCAACCACACCACCAACCCTCCCCCCGCAATACAGTTGTACTATTCTGCAACAGGTGACTGTAATGATTAAACACCTTTCTGATTTGGAGATGTGGTGTGATGGATGACTCATTGAGCATCAGTTGCTATGTAGCCGCAGGAGTTGCAGTCTGGAAATAAGATAGCCGCAGTTCAATCTATTACAGATCTGCTTAACTGAAAATAAAACAAATTCTTCGTGAAATTTAAAAAAAAATTATAACCTGTCATTTTACATTAGACTTGTACAGACATTCCCAGGCACAACACTCCAAATATCACAACTGTAGATGGCTTAGCCATAGGTTAACAGGGTCAAGTCTTCCATAGAAATGAAAATCAGAAGACATATATAATAGGAACCAGTTCTGATATCACCTATTTTATACTACCACCCCCAAAGAAAAACATGAGGTGTCAGACTTCCATGACATAGTATGCCCCAGTTTAGCTATTAACAATTAATATTAATGGGAAGACATTTCATTGCAGATTTGACTCAGTTTAACCACTTTAGTTTCAATAGAGTTTATTATCAGTAAATTGTGAACGTTTTCTTTGCTCTGGTAAAAACTATGTTACCTTTCCTTCTTAGGTAACTTGCGACCAGTGAGTCATTGTGATTTTTCTTTTGTCATTATTGGGTGGGTTGATGCCGATTTATATGCGAACACCATTCTCTGTGGATTTTAGATGGGTCGATTGCCATACGCAATAGAATCCCATTGGCTATGAATATTAAATGGATTCACGCCTTTCATAGAAGAACCCTGTTCTCTATGGGTTTAGATAGGTTGATGCATATTCACAGAAAAGCCACATTTCCAGTGTTATAAGAATATGGATTGATGTTGGTGGTATTTGAAGGACTAGGTATTACCAGAATTAAATGTCCCTAAGCTTTTCATTAAATTTACTGTCCTGCAAAAATACAATGGGTCTCTGTTGACTTCTGGCAGGTGCACTATCACGTGTGCAAAAGCAAACTACTGCCATGCTGGAAATCTGCAAACACTGGCAATCCCCAAAATCTCACAGCATTTGCAGAGAAAGAAACACTGGTAACATTCCAGATCTGAAGCCTTCCTTTGTAACAAGTGGCATTGCTATTGGAAAAAAACTAACCACTGTTTTTAGAAGAGGTGAGAAAGAAACAGGATGAGATATATAGCTTTCTACAGCTTTATCTCTTTCTTTGTGGGAATATACAACTTTTCTAGGCCATTTTTAATATAAAAAAATATAATTTCTTTCACCATTTTCAGTATTTCGCCATTTTCTAGACTGCAGTTCAATATTAAGATAAGATCTATAATTTAATTAAATTAGAGGTATTTTTCATCTGTTTAAATTAGGGAAAAGTATGTTAAAATGTCGGTTTTATTTAAGACTTAGAAGTCTTGTTATCCTCTGGGTCATGTCATCAACCAGTGAAAACAAAAACAAAAACAGAATTACCTGGAAAAACTCAGCAGGTCTGGCAGCATCGGTGGAGAAGAAATCAGTTAACGTTTCGAGTCTTCATGACCCTTCGGCAGAACCGAAAACAAAAAGATTGTTTGCCACATCCGCGTATGTATGGGCTGCCCAAGACACACAAAAGTGATGTCCCTCTACGCCCCATCATATCTATGACTGATTCTGCACATCATGAATTGGCCAAATGGTTGGGTGAATTGTTCCAACCAGTTTTGACCAAGTTTTCCACAAACACGGTGATGGACTCCTTCACGTTTGCGGTATGGCACATTTGGTATGAATTTTCACATCCCCAAGATCCCTCTGCTCTATCACTAGGGGATATGGATAGGTTACCTGAGGGATATACACAGTTTGAGTGTAAAAAACAATGGAGTATAATGTGGGAAAATGTGAACTTGTCCATTTTGGAAGGAAGGAAAGAAAAGCAAAATATTATTTAAATGGAGAGAGACTGCAGAACTCTGCAGCACAGAGTGGATGTCCTGGTCCACAAATCACAAAATAGTTAGTATGCAGGTACAGCAAGTGATTGGGAAGACAAATGGAATGTTGTTGTTTATTGCAAGGGGAATAGAGTATAAGAGTCGGCATGTTTTGCTACAGCTGGGCAGAATCTTAGTGAGACCATATCTGGTGCACTTTGTACAGTTTTGGTCTCCTTACTTAAGACAGGAGAAAATTGCATTAGAAGCAGCTCAGAAAGGCTTCAGTTAACCAATTCCCTGTGTGAAGGGGTTTATTCTGGAGGAATGGTTAAACTGCCCAACTCCACACCTGGCAGACCCTGTGGCTGTCTTCAAGTATTCTCCCAGGTTGGCTAGCCTGGCTTCAACCTGCACCCACCCTCCCACAATGAAGATTCTGTCTTCCCTGGCAATTTCTCCTAAGACAGGTGGGCCGAGCTGGTAATTTTCCCAACTTCCGCCACCTGCCTCGAGGATGAAGATCCAGCCCCATGTCATTGATGAGTGAGAATTAAATGTTTAAACACTGGAAAACCCAAAGTCACCTTATTCAACTCCTGCCAAAATCTGCATACACCTCTGTACAGTCCATTCTCCTTTCTGCTGTTCACGCAGCCTGAAGTAATGATGTGTAAGCTAATGTCCTGTTGAATTCGGAATGTAAGTTCAAAACCTATATGCAATCCATTACAAAGGCCCCTTACTTCAATTTCTTCAACATTCCCTCACTCCCAGTGAAATAAAGACTGGTCTTCTCTAATACCTGCAACGATGGTCTCTTCAAGCTCCTTCCATTAAAATCTCTTCCACCAGCATTCTGTCATGACTTCCCATGTCTCAAAATCCAATACCTCACAAGGTATATTCCTATAATATATGAAAATATTGCTTCAAAAATATCTTGACCTCATTGATTTCAGAACGTACTATGTGTTGACTTTCAATATTTGTTCTTCTCACCATGCAAAGACTACATGACTGTTAGTGGGTGGATATGTTGTGGGACATGATGCTTAGTTGCGACATGACTGAGAAATCCCATCTATCAGTATCACATATTCTTTTGTACTGAGTTTTCATAATTGCGTGTTATTGGATAGGTCACCCTTGGAGCAAATTGATAAGGATGCAGCTAACTATTCACACCCTTATGTCGGGTTGGCAAAAATTGCCAGAAAAAGGGATGGAAGTGGGAATCCTGGAGTTGGATTACGCCGATCATTTTTAAAAATTCTTCCATTTTGGCAAAAAATCTGGGCCTGAGTCTTAGGAAACTCAACCACAATTGGAGAGAATCTCTTTAGGGTTCTGCTTGTGTCCTGTTGTAATGATGGAGAAGCCCTGTTGAATGCTGTAAATAGCTGTTTTAATCATTTCTCAGAATTTCCACTGATTTTTCACTGGAGAACGATAAGGAAATTCCAGGGCTGTTCCACCAGTGCAGAATCAGCAAAGCACCTGTTGAGGTTGGAAGTTAAGCTGCCAAGCTAAAAGTTGTGAAGGTAAGTAAGAGGAGGGAGAGATCAAACTTTCAGCTGTATCAAGTCACTTGAAGCACATTCAAGAACTGAGGCCACAAGGGGAAGATCATAAACTGAGAAGACAGTCAGGACCCCAGTTTAACATCTCATATAAAAGGTGGCAGATCCAACAGTGCAGCACTCTTTCTGTATTATACTAAAGCATTATCCTAGGTTTTGGGCTTATTTGGGCCACAACCATCTGACCTCAAAGGGAAGAGAGGTACCATCTGACCCACAGCTGACATTTAATGAGGAGCAATGAGTTAAGCTCTTATAAACTTGGAATTGTTGTCCTGCAAAGGTGTGTAAAAATGTTAAAAAGACAAGTCTAAAGTCACTGTATGTGAATGCGCGGTGCATTCACAATAAGGTAGACAAATTAATAACGCAAATAGATATGATTGTAATTACGGAGACATGGCTGCAGGGTGACCAAGGCTGGGAACTGAACATCCAAGGGTATTCAATATTTGGGAAGGACAGGCAAAAAGGAAAAGGAGGTGAGGCTGCTCTTGTGTAGGCAATGGGATGATGGTGTCAGCATAAGGTAAGACAACACCGCCTTCAGCAATGGAATGAATCTTCAGGACTGAACTTAGATGAAAGTTCTGTATAAGACTCTTCAGCTGTAGAACTTCTGTAATTTTGGCCTCTGTTTCTGTACTGAAGGGCAAATTTAGTGAATGATTTTTTGACAAGATTGAAGTGTATGTGGCAACTCTTTCACACAAACTAATAGGCTCTACCATCGTTCTAGCGTTGGTGATCCACCTTGGAAAAACAAGCATTCTGTTCTCTCTGGACAGTTCACTGTGGTCAGCCAGTGATATGCAATACATCCCTGTTGATGTTAGTTAAGGATGAAATAGTGCAATACTGAGCGAGGAAATAGGCTCAGAAAATCTAGGTGTAGTATCTGTCTGGGTGGGGTCAAGGAGAAACAAGGGGCGGAAAACATTAGTGGGAGTAGTCTGTAGGCCTCCAACAGTAGTGATAAGGTAGAGGATGGCATTAAACAGGAAATTAGAGATGCATGCAACAAGGATGCCACAGTAATCATGGGTGACGTTAATCTACATACAGACTGGGCAAACCAAATTAGCAATAATATTGTGGCGGATGAATCCCTGGAATGTGTACGAGATGGTTTTTTAGACCAGTATGTTGAGGAACCAACTAGGGAACTGTCTATCCTAGATTTGGTATTGTTCAATGAGAAGGGGCTTAATTAATTATCTTGTTGTGTGGGGTCCTTTAGGGAACAGTGACCATAACATGATAGAATTCTTCATTAGCATGGAAAGTGAAGTAGTCCAATCTGAAACTAGGGTTCTAAATCTAAACAAAGGAAACTATGAAGGCCTGAGATGTGAGTTGGTAAGATAAATTGGGGAACTTCGTTAGAAGGCTTGGCAGTGGATAGGCAATGGTTAATATTTAAGGAACAAATGTATGCATTGTAACAGTTATACATTCCTTTCTGGTGCAAAAACAGGAAAAATGTCCCAACTACGGCTAAATAAAGAAAATAAGGTTAAAGCAAAATACTGTGGATGCTGGAAATCTGCAATAAACAGAAAATGCTGGAAAAACCCAGCAGGTCTGGCAGCATTTGAGGAGAGAGAAACAGGCTTAGCATTTCTAGTCCATATGATTCTTCTTCAGAGCAGAAGAAAATAAATGAAGGATAGTATTAGATCCGAAGAGGAGTCATATAAAGTTTCTGGAAGAAGTCACAAGCCTGAGGATTGGGAACAGTTTAGAATTCAGCAAAGAAGGATCAAGAGATTGATCAAGAGGGGAAAAATAGAATATGTGAGTAAACTTGCAAGGAACATAAAAGCAGACTGTAAAAGCTTCCATAAGCATGTAAAAAGAAAAAGATTAGTGAAGAAAAATGTAGGTCCCTTACAGTATGAAATGGGAGAATTTATAATAGAGAACAAGGAAGTGGCAGAGCAAGTAAACAACTACTTTAGTTCTGTCTTCATGGAGGAAGACACAAATAACTTCCCAGAAATGCTAGGCAACCAAGGGTCTAACCAAGGAGGGATTGAAAGGAATTAGTTTTACTAAAAACTATTGCTGGAGAAATTAATGGGACTAAAAGCTGATAAGTCCCCAGGGCTTGATAATCTATATCCCAGGGTCCTAAAGGAGGTGGCCATGGAAATAGTGGATGCATTAGTTGTCATCTTCCAAAATTCTGTAGATCCTAGAACAGTCCTGGCAGATTGGAAGGTGGCTAATGGAACCCCATTATTTAAAATGGAGGAAGAGAGAAAACAGGGAATTACAGACTATTTAGCCTAACATCACCAGTAGGGAAAATGCCGAGAGTCTATTATAAAGGATCTGATAATATGACACTTAGAAAATATCAATGAGATTAGACAAAGTCAACATAGATTTATGAAAGGGAAATCATGTTTGACAAACCTACTGGAGCTCTTTGAGAACCTAATTGGCAGAATAGGTGAGGGAGAACAATTGGATGTGGTGTATTTGGATTTTCAGAAATTTTTTGATAAAGTCCCACATAAGAGGTAGGTATGCAAAATTAAAGCACATGGAACTGGGGGTAATATATTGGCAGAGGTTGAGAACTGGTTAACAGACCAGAAACAGAGAGTAGGAATAAATGGGTCTTTTTTGGAGTGGCAGGTGGTAACCAGTGGGGTACCGCAGGGATCAGTGCTTGCGCCCCAGCTCTTCACAATATATATCAATGATTGGGATGATGCAACAAAATGTAATATTTCCAAGTTGCTGACAACATGAAACTTGGTGGTAATGTGAGTGGTGAGGAGGATGTTAAGAGGCTTTAAGGCAATTTTGACAGGTTGAGTGAGTGGGCAAATACAAGGCAGATGCAGTATAACATGGATAAGTGTGAAGTTATCCACTCCGGTAGGAAAAATGGAATGGGAGAGTATTATTTAAATGGTGATGGGTTGGGAAATGCTGATGTCCTTGTGCACCAATCACTAAAAGCAAGCATGCAGGTGCAGCAAGCAGTTAAGAAGGCAAATAGTATGTTGGCCTTCATTGTGAGAGGACTTGAGTACAGGAGCAAGGATGTCTTACTGCAGCTATACAGGGCCTTGGTGAGGCCACTCCAGGAGTATTGTGTGCAGTTTTGGTCTCCTTACCTAAGAAAGGATATACCTGCCATAGAGGGAGTGCAGCGACAATTCACCAGACTGATTCCTGGGATGACAGTGTTGTCGTTTGAAAGAATGGGTTCAACTAGACCTGTATTCACTGTAGTTTAGAAGAATGAGAGGGGATCTCATTGAAACGTATAAAATTCTGACAAGGATGAATAGACTGGATGCAGGAATGATGTATCCCTCTGAACAAGGGGTCACAGCCTCAGGATACAGGATAGGCTATTTAGGGATGAGATGAGGAGAAATTTCTTCACTCAGAGGGTGGTGGACCTGTGGAATTCTCTACTACAAAAGGCAGTGGAGGCCAAATCACTGAATATATTTAAGAAGGAAATAGATAGATTTCCAGACTCTAAAGGTGTCAGGGGGTATGAGGAGAGAGTGGGAGCATGGTGTTGAGATAAAGGATCTGCCATGATCATATTTAATGGTGGAGCAGGCATAATAGGCCGAATGACCTACTCCTGCTCCTATTTCTATGTTTGTATATTTCTAAAGGCATTTGCTGAGGGTTGATTTTAAAGGCAGTCATATTCCCATGTATCTGCTGCCCTTGTCCTTCTAAATTGTAGTGGTCATGGGTTTGGAAGCTGCTGTCTAAGGAGGCTTGGAGAGTTCCAGTGGGGATGCTGGAACTCTCTCCCTAACAGCACTATGGGTGTACCTACACCACATGGACTGTCCCAGTTCAAGAAGGCAGCTCATCACCATCTTCTCAAGGGCAATTAGGGATGGGCAATAAATGTTGGCCTAGCCAATGACGCCCACGTCCCATGAATGAATTAATAAAAATATATTGTTTTGAAAGGTTGTAGATAAAGTTACACCCAGCATATTATTTTATTTCAACCTTTGGAATAAAAATGGACACTGGGTGAAACTAGTAAGATGAACCTTACTGCTGACATCAGAAATATCTCATTCTCAAAAAATGATCCACAATTGGATTAAACTTCTAGATATGGATCCTGTCTCTCTTCATTTACTATGCTCTAAGAGGGCATTAGCAACCATGGACCTCCATGGGCAGAATTTTCTCCCTGTTGGGAGCGGGCACATGGAGGCATGCCTCCAATCAGTGCCCCCAATTGGGGGCGTGCCGCCATCTTACGTGGGTGGGCCAATTAAGGCCCACCCAGCGTAATGTCCGCAAGGAAGCGCTATGTGCTCCCTGTGCGGGTGGGGGGGGGGTATTCCCTGAGCCAAGAGTGCGCTGTATCACGCAAACGCTCAAGAGCACACTCATCTCCCTGAGGCTAAGTGCTGTACAGGGAGATCGGCTCCACGTTAAAAAATTTTAAAAACAGAAAAAAAAATTTTTCTTTACATGTCCCCTCATGTGACACTGTCACATGAGTTGGGACATGTCATTCACTTTTAGTTACACTTTTATTAACTTTTTAAAAACCTACATGAAACCTCATCCCACCCGTGAATGAGGTTTCATGCTTTTTCTTAAGCCCACCAGGGCCCCCGGCCTGCCCACCAGCCTTAAGGTTGGACGGGCAGGTCCATTAGTTACATTAACTACTTTGTCAATGGCCTCAATTGGCCATTGACAGGTTGGTGAGTGCACAGCTGATTCTGCTGAGTCCCCGCCCACCTGAAAATTTAAATGAGGTGGGGTGACGTCGGGAGTTCCGCCTCACGGCTTCCCGCGTCTTTTTACACATCGGCGAGCGGGCCCCGCCCCCCCACTTGCTGACCAGGAAATACTAGCCCGTGTTATTCTTGCTGTGGAGAGCAGGGTCATCTTTATTGGTCGTACATTCATCCAGTTTTCGAAGCTCTTTAGACAAGTCACTCTTTGTCTACCTCAACATCTTTTACCATTGATCTTTCCCATCAACATCAGGCTTTCTAAATCGTGATTTCTTATTACATGCCCAAGGAATCCCAAATGTCTCTGTCTGATCTTGGTCAGCAGTGTTCTTTTGGTCTCAGAGTTTACAAGCATCTCTTCATTGGTAATGAGGCATGTCCAAAAAGAAGTTGGAATAATTTAAGAAGCAACTGAAGATTCTACAAGGTTGGGATCTCTCTGGATGAATCAGTTAAGATGGGCCAAATGGACTTTGCATTCCGTGATTACTGTGTGATCTTTAATGCATATATAAGATGAAGTATGATGGGAGGAAGCCTTGTGAAAAACATAAACACCAGCAATAGACTTATTGGCCCAAATAGCCTGTTTCTGTGCTGTTAGTTCTCACTGAATCACCAGAACAGATAGAAATAATCCGGAAATTGATGTCTTAACTAAAGGACAGCTTCAGCAACAATGCAGCACCCTCTCATGGTGGCAGTGGTATCTTGAACTAAGATTATCATTGCAACCTAGGAAATAACTACAGAGAGCAGCAGGAAATGGAAATATACAACAGATTTCAAATGGTGATACTGCTTAAAATTCAATGATCCAGCAAACATTTCAGAGAATAAAGAAGTGCACAGATATAAGAAAGGAGTTGGTGCAATCTGTGGACCGTCCTTTCAGTGCAGAGACAAAACTAACAGCATGGTGAAATATGTCCCCATATGTTCAAATCTAATCAATCATGTTTCACTATTTGCTGAGAATCTGTTACTTCATCCAGTACTTTTAAGGTTCAACAAATTAATATTTTATTTTTGTGTAGATTTATTATACAATAGAACAATATAGCAACATCAGAAAACCCTGAATATCTATTACATAGAAGCAACCGTTTGAAAAGGAGTCCCGCCTTATGATCTCCAATTTACATTACGAGCTGATTGGAAATGGTATTAATTTCTAAACCCTTTCTTTCTCGTTTTCCATTTCCATTACATATTTTGTCTTCTCAGGACCACAATATGATAATGTGGCAAGGCAACACAAATTAGGGAGCTCATGGATCTCAATACAAGCCAAATCCATTGAAAAACAACAGAGGTTAAACTATTTCAGTATCAATGTTTGTATTGATAAAAGCAAAACACAGCGGATGCTGGAAATCTGAAATAAAAACAGCTAATGCTGGAAAAACTCAGCAGGTCTGGCAGCATCTGTGGAAAGAGAAACAGAGTCAATGTTTTGAGTCTGTATGGGGAGAGTTTTCTCCTCGTCATGTGGGCTGGGTGGGAGCGGGCGTGGGCGGGCGGGCATGCAGCCGATTGCCACCCGCGAACAGCTATGCGCTGCCATTTTACATGGACGGGCCAATTAAGGCCTGCCCAGTGTGACACGCACCCGGAAGCACCCGGAGTGCTCCCTGTGCGGGCAGGGGGAGGAGGGAGTCACATGCACGCGAAAGAGCGCAGAAATCTCCCTGAGGCACGGAGCTGCCTCAGGGAGACTACTTTAATTTTGAAAAATTGAAATAATGAAAAAAAATTATTCAGACATGTCCCTCATGAGACAGTGTCACATGAGCTGGGACATGTCAATGAATTTTAATAAAAAATTTTATTTTATTTATAAAGCCTTCATAAAACCTCATCCTGCCCGTGGATGAGGTTTCACGATAAATACAAAGGCCCCCTGGACCTTAAGGTTGGATGGGCAGCCCTGTTAATTATTCCAATTGCTATTTAAATAGCCTTAATAGGCCTTTGACAGTTCAGCGGGTGTGCAGCCGACTCTGATGCGCGCCTGCCGAACTGAAGATTGGAATGACGCGCGGTGACATCGGGACACACGCCCGACATCACCACGCGTCATTTTACGCATCGGCGAGCGGGGCCTACCTCTGCACGCCGACCAGAAGATTCAGGCCTACGACTGCTTCAGAATTGTTTGTATTGGTGTCTTGCATGTGATAAAGTTTCCCTGAATTATCCATTAATATGCTTGTGAATTTTGGGTTTATTGTGTACTGTTTGCTAATGTGTCTTGATGACAGTTTTTGAATTTACCATTGGAATGTGTGTGTAACATTGTTCTACGCACTATTTGTTCACACATTCAGGTGACATTACTCTGCATGCTTTTTGCGAGTTTTTGGTCCCTATTTCTTATTGGGTGCAGTTGTGTTTTATATTTTATCATGTGTTTGGGTGACGCAGTGCTAATGAGTTGGGCTAACACTGTGTGCTATAGCTTGTGACCTTTGACTGAAGTTTGCCGATTAACTTTAATGGAATTTCCCAATATGTGTGTACGTTAACAGTGTGCTTCACTCCTGAGAGTTCATGCTCAAGACATGGAGGGTCTCTTCACTGTAGCACACAAGAGACAACCAGGTATGTGTAAGAGTAATGTATTTGTTATGGCTGTGAAATCACTGCAAGTCATGAAACTGAATTGAATAAATCTAGCAACTAATGCACTGCCACCAAAAATAAATCACTATTAAAGGTCCGGATGCTTGGAATAATACAATTTGTTCACCAATTTCTTGCAGGGTAGGGGACCTGCCCACTGCACCCACACACTTCCCACTCTCACTTTGCATGGCCTACATGGGACCCTGGTTCACTGTAAGTGGGTGACTCTTAATGCTCTCTGAAGCAGCCTAGAATAGAGAGCCTACTGCTGCTTTCTCAAGGCAACTAGTGTTTGGGGAATATATGTGGCCTTGGTAGAATCACATGCAGCTCAAAAGCAAAATGAACAGAATCCTGAATCTTTTCGCGCATTCTAAAAATATTGCGCCAAGCTCTGTAGGATGAATTAACTTGTGCCAAGCAGAGTTTCAACAGTAACTTGTTCTTATCCAGCATTTACATTTTCCATCGCTGTCAATAGCGAACAGGGTTTGCATGGAACTGTTGTGAGGGCATCAGTTGTTCTGAGGCATTGTTGTACACCACAATAACTGGCTGAAAAAAAACAACAACATGAATCAGTAAGGGATGCGCGAGAAGACGGGCGACTATGCCGGAGTAAGACAGAGACTGAGTAATTAATGAATTAGGTTCATGTAAGTATGTTCTGGTAAGTCATTTTCAGGTTTTAACTATACATTAAGAATCAAGACCTGACATAGTACTAACCTTCAATTGTTAGGTTAACTTGTTAAGCGGAGAACTGCTTGGAGTGACAGTTATCTGTCAATCACCTGAAAACAGTTGGTTCAAGTGGTATTAATTACTGTAGTAGGAAGTTAGTAGATGTATTGGTGTTAATTTTTCAAAGTTCGCTAGATTCTGGAAAGGTTCTATCAGATGAGAAGTAGCAAATATAACCTATCTATGCAAGAAGGGAGGGCAGCAGAAAACAGGAAACTATAGGCCATTTAATTTGACGTCTGTCATGGGGAAGGTTAGAATCGATCATTGAGGAAGTTACAGCTGGGCACTTAGAGAAATTCAAGGTTCCTTGAAGGAGTAACATGTGCTGTGGATAATGGGCAGCCTGTAGACCTGCTGTGCTTGGATTTCCAGAAGGCATTTGATAAGGTGACACATCAAAGGTTATTGCAGAAAATAGAAGCTCATGGTGTAGGTGGTAACATATTAGCATGGATAGAAGATTGGCTGGCTGGCAGAAAACAGAGTATGCATAAATAGGTCTTTTTCTGATTGGCAGGATGTGATAGGTGGGGTCTGTGCTGAGGCCTCAACATTTTACAATTTATATCAATGACTTAGATGAGGGGAATGAGGGCTTGGTAGCTAAATTTGCAGATTACACAAAGATAGGTAGGAAAGTATGTTGTGAAAAGGACATAAAGAGGTTGCAGATGGATATAGATAGGTTGAGTGATTGGGCAAAAATCTGGCAGATGGAGTATAATGTAGGTAAATGTGAAGTTGTTCACTTAGGTAGGAAGAATAAAACAGCAGAGTGTTACTTAAATGGAGAACGGCTGCAGAATTCCAAAGTGCAGATGGATCTAAGTGTTCTAGTGCATGAATCACAAAAAGTTACTATGGAAGTACAGCAAGTAATTAAGAAGGCTAATGGAATGCTATCCTTTATTACAAGAGGAATTTCACATAAAAGTAAGGACGTTATGCTTCAGTTATACAGGGCATAGGTGGGACCACATCTTGAACATTGTGTGCAATTTTGGTCTCATTATTTAAGGAAGGATGTAAATGCGTTGGAGACAGTTTAGAGGAGGTTTACTATGATACCTGGAATGAGCGGGTTGTCTTATGAGGAAAGGTTAGACAGACTGGGCTTGTTTCCACTGGAGTTTAGAAGAGGGAGGGGTGACTTGATTGAAGTATATAAAATCCTGAACAATATTGACAAGGTGGACGTGGAAAGGATGTTTCCTCATGTGGGTGAGTCCAGAACAAGGGGGCACTGTTTTAAAATTAGGGGTCGCCCTTTTAGGACAGAGATGAGAAGAATTTTTTTCTCTCAGGTGATTGTGCGACTTTGGAACTCTCTGCCTCCGAAGGCGATGGAGACAGGGTCATTGAATATTTTTGAGGCAGAGGTAAATAGATTCTTGTTAGGTAAGGTAATCAAAGGTTATTGGAGGTAGATGGGAATGTGGAATTCAAAACGCAAACAGATCAGCCATGATCTTTTTGAATGGCGGAGAAGGCTCGAGGGGCCGAATGGCCTACTTTTGCTCCTATTTCATGTGTTCGTATAAATATTTAGAATTTTAAAGGTTTTAGTGCAGAATGAGCCAGTCTGTTCATCATAGTTCAGCCATCTCTCCGAAACCATTGGACCCCTTCCCCTTCTCCTTTCCCCATTTGGGCAATTATGTTTATGCTGGCTCTCTGCTTAAGCTATCAATATTTATTCGCCAACCAACATCACTAAAAAGCATTATCTGGTCACTATCACATTGGTGTTGGTGGGATCCTGTAGTCTGCAAATTGTTGCCGTGCTCCCTACATTGCAATAGTGATTACACTTCAAAAGCACTGGTTGGTTATAAAGTGTTTTGGGATGTCCTGAGGTTATGAAAGGTGCTATATAAAGGCAGGTCTCCCTTTAGCACCATTCTCCTGCCTTTATTCCTAAAGTAGTTACCCACATTCCATTTAAAATCTATCATGGGTTCTGCTTCCACCATTAACCCTAAGCTTTCACTTAATTTCTCTGGTGGGGTCTGCAATCTTTACCTTTTATTTAAGGAGCCACTGACCATTGGAAATTATTCCCCTAATTCGATTTATCAAAAAATCTCCTCTTAAATTTCCCTAATATATGACATTAAAGGGCTCACGGGTTCAAGGAGGTATATATCCCAGGAGACGTTAATGAAAATCAACCATCCATTTCATAGCAACACACACAGATGAACAAATGTAGTTAAAGTTTCACAGAAATATTAAAATAAACAGCTTACTAAATAGCAAAACAGGAGTGCAGAGGTCAGAAAACAAAATTTTCGTGGGAGTTCAGTGCAAAAACAATTGTTGATTTCCTTTTAAGATGAGACAGAACTTGCAATTCTATGTAGCCTTTCAAAACCTCAGGCATTCCAATGCACTTTATGGCCATTGAAGTAATTTTGAGCCATAGCCATTATTGTAATTTAGGAATCGTGGCAGACAATATGCGCTCAGCAAGGTTCCAGGAATAGCACTTGAACAGCAACTCTGTTTTAGTGATGTTGATTGAGGGATAAACATTCGCCAAGACACTGGGGAGAGCTCCCTCTTCAAAATCAATCCATGAGATCTTCATCCACATCAACCTGAATGTGACTGGGGCCTCGGTTTATTGTCTCATCTGAAAATACAGCGCCTCTAACAGTGCAGCACTCCCTCTCTATGGACACTGGGAGTCTCAGCCTAGAATTTGTGTTCAAATCCCTGGATTGGAGCTTTATCCCACAACTTTGTGGCTAAGAAGGCATAAGTAGCTCCCCACTGAGAACCAGCTAAAAACTAATAAGACTGCTGCTTGAAAACTGTGAATATGAAAGTGGTTTTAGGACCGAGCAGGATTAGAATAAGTGAAAAAAGACACAAAAAGGTAAGAAGCAAGAGAAGGACAAACCACTTCAGGTTTGATAGGCCAGGTCAAAAGTTTCCGTGGGGGTAACATTTTATGATTCAAGCCTTGGCTGGTATAACCTTGCTGTAGTTCACAGCATTTTCTTTTGGCTTAACATCTTGTGGAAATGTTGGGCTGAGGATGGACAATAGAAAATTGTGGGAAGTCGATTTTAATTGTTTCTGCCGGGTGATAGGTGGGCAGAAACATATTGGCTTCTTGAATTATGTCCTGCCTGACCTGCCGTTCCATTGACTTCTGTAGGGTGGGTTTTAACACAAGTGTTTTGACCTATCGTGCCCATCAGTTATCAATGATGCATGCATGGTTTTCTAAAATGGGAAAGAGAGTTAACATGCATGTGGATGTACATAGCGGCGATATTCATTACTTCGCTTACCACTGGTGTACCACAACAGACCATAGCATTACAGTTGAAGCTTGAAACTGAAATGGATATTGCTGCATTAAGCAGTGCCAGCAGTAGAAGTAAGGCCAAACATGCAATCGAACCCTGCAATGTGTTAAAGGCAGATAAATTAAATTAAACAGAAAATATTTTAAAATATTGCATATAAAAGGCTTAGTATCTATATACTGTAATTTAACACACGTCAATGTCAAGACAGGAAACTTTATGATTAATATTTTCTGGAAATGCAAGGCTGAAAGAATATATTATTGTAGCTGGGAAGCAGGAAATGGCACTGATGATGTTCATTGATAAGCAGCCTCTAATCTGGAAGTAAAAAGACATTTAATAACATGTGAGAAAACATGGAAGTAGGAAAAGTCCAATTGGCTCATCCAGCCTACTTCTACTCCAGTCTATTTGCAATCTACTCATATCATTGAATCTCTACAACCCATTCAATGTCACACTTAAGGAAAGATGTCAAGGGCCTGAATTTTACACTCTCCCAGTGGGTTTTTAGGCAATGGGGGAGTATGAAATTGCAGGGATGGGATTCCCTCCGGGTTCCTGCCTGCCCAGACCTTGCAGCGATTTTACACTGGATGGGAAGCACACCCATGCCCCAACTGAGGGCCGTAAGTGGCATATTGATGGCCACACAAAGGCTGGTTCCTGCCCAGCCTCAATTTTTAGGCTGCCAGGCGGATTGAAACTCCATGGGGGAAGCCTGAAAATAATCCAATTCAGATCTGGGACAGGCAAGTGGGAGGGTATGCGCCTCCATCAGAAGCCCCCTGGCGGCAGGATGCCTATTAGGCTCGTTAATGAGCCATGCACTTGACACCCATTATCTGAGTCCACTGGAATTGAATGGTGGCTCTAGGATCCAATGGGTCTCGTACTGGCTACCTGTGGTTCCTGAAGGCTGTCCAAAATATCCTGTTGTGTTTACCTGCGGTCTCGAAAGGTCTGGGGGGAGGGAGTTGGTTCCCTCGTTGACAGGCACTCAGTGCTCAATAAAAAGAAGCCGGCATCAGGAATGTTGGTTGGGGGTGTTGGTGGTGGTGGTGGTGGAGAGGAGGAGGGGGTGGGAGAAACGCTGAAAGCCACCCACTGCACTGGTCTCTAACCTACATGAACCCCACTCCAGCGACCTCACCCCACCCAAGACTCTATTCCACCCCACTCACCTGTCTCGAGGGATCCAGTGGCAATCCTTTAAGTAGGCCTCGGAGCATTATTTGCAGCAGCCACTATTCCCTGCGGTGCTGCTGGCAATAGAGAGCTCTAATTGGCCAGTTGCTCTTGGGGGCAGAATTTCCACCTTCTGGGATCCTTGATTGCTGGGAAGCCCAACACTGGCCAGTTAAGTGCTTGAATGCACTTAAATTGTCTTGGGGCTCCCCACAGAAGTGGCATGCAGCCCCCATCAGTTTTCCAACTGGTACCCCGACCCTCATCGCAGGAACTAAATTCCACCTAATAACCCTCCTCCCTTAGCAATGCAGGTAACGGTCAGTGTATTTCACTTTGGCATTTGCTGATTAAAATAAGACATAAGAACATAAGAAATAGGAGCAGGAGTAGACCATATGGCCACTCGAGCTTGCTATACTTTAATTCTCTGCACAATTTTAGTCATAGAACATAGAATAGTACAGCGTTGAAGTAGGCCATTCAGCCCATCGACTCTGTGTTGGCTTTTCAAAAATCATTCACATAAGACCCAATTTCAGGCTCTTTTCCCATTTCCCTCCAATTTTCTTTCTGAGTAATTATCCAATTCTATTTTGAAGGCTATGATTGAATCTGTATCCATAACCCTATCAGGAAGTGCATTCCAAATCCTGAACACTCATTGCATTAAAAATGTTTTCCTCATGTTGTCTCTGGTTTTTTTGCCAATCACCTTGAATCTGTGCCCTCAGGCTAGTGATCCTTCAGCCATTGGAAACAGTTTTATTTATTTATTCTAAAATTAACTTATTTATTTAATAATAAATCTGGAATTACTCTGTTAATGTACATCATGGAGTAATGGTGCACAAGTGCATTTACCAAAGTGATACCAGTTCTGACCTAACGTGTAAATTTTAGGACACTTTTAGATTTAAGAATTGTTATGTTGAGGAAAGACATTTGGGACCATTTAAATTTATTTACTCGGTGTTTAAGCTTTCCCAGCATGACATTGAATTATCTTTTAATTAACAGTTGTAATGTGGAGTTATATTTCTACAATCATGACAGAGGTAAAATATATGTGAGTTTGATTTCCCACGTGAAGCACCTTTGTGTAGATTAGTGCCCTTGAGAGGCCAGCAATGAAGATAATTTCAATATTAGGCATTTAAGGCAGAGGAAAGTTTAAGGTGTATTCCACTGCCATGTTTATATTCTACACGAATACAGATAGAAAGAGGGAAATTATACTGATAGTTTTGGTTACCTGACAGCTTCTGATCCAGAAATAAACAGATTACAGAACAAAAGAACATCCCAAAATGTGGAAGGAGAAAAAAGTCTTTCTGCCCATCAAGCCCAATCCTTCTCCAGATTATACATAATCCAATATATTTTTAAAAGAATAATTTACCTTTCAGGGGACCTAATGAAGTTTTGCAGATTTTGAAATGGTGGCGAAGATAAATACTCGAGATGGCAGGATTAAAAACCTCAAGAGTTAATTATGTGAATTTTTGGAGAGAGAAATAATTAAGGTAATGAGGCGATAAATTGATGTTGATGCATCAAAAGGGATTTGATTTATTGAAGCTAATGATTTCTTCCCAGACTCATATTGTTGTATGCTATCAAGTATTTAGCAAACCTGCACATCACTGATTTGTGAAATTGAATGGATTAGTTAGGAAATGCAACTTTGATTATTCCAATAAATACTTTTGCATTGACAGACATTGTAAGGAAAGTACAGTAATCAGTTTTCTGATGTCAGCGTAAAGTTAGTTTCAGATTAAGATCCTGGTGATTTGTCCCAATCAATTAAATTGACTTCAGCTTGTTCCTTAGCACTAGATGGCTTGAACTGCTAAAATCTGCTATAGAATGATTTTGGTTTTATTTTGATATATATTCTATTTATAATGTAGACCTGAATTATGTCAGATGTCAAAATTCTTTTTCTCTAACCCATGATTAGATAAGCAAGCATCAAGTGCCTTGCCAGTACATAACTGTTGTGATGCGATTGTACATGGTAAATAGTGGGAGGTGATTCTGAACTCTTCCACTGCTCACAGGCCTGTACACTTTCCAGAATGGCTAACTGCACTGTAATGCAGAATATGAATTCAAATTGATTCTTTAACTCTGTCCAGGTAAGACATGCAGTATTTTGGATCTTGCCACCCAAGTGTAAAACTGGTGTTGAGAATTGCCCGGTAGAAACCACCCAATTCTCATTTCCATTCACCCAGGTGGCAAAATATAAATCTCTCTGCCCTAAATCCAAATCCAGTGTGTGAATGATCACCTTGCTGGGGGTTCTGGATTAGAATGGACTATTCCTGCTTATTTTTCGTATGATCTTACGGAGACATCCTGGTCTTTATGAGACAATCCCATGTTAGTTGATGCAGTTATCTACAAGTGTTCATTCATAGATTAAAAACAGGTTGATCCCTATAGTACATTATTGCAGGACAGGGTCCTGCCACACCTAATGGTTTAACATAATGCATGATGGAATAGTTCACATATGATTTGAAGGAAAAAGGTTACATGCAGAATGGCTTGGTGTATTAAAATTAAAGAGGCTGAAATAGCACAGAACAATGAGCGTAAAGTGTAGTACAGATAATGAGCGTGGAATGAGCCAGCTGTTTAGAGGAACAGTAATGATAAACAAGAGTTCAGAATCACCTCATTTCAGACAGCTTCAAGTTAAAGTCAGTTATGCGACATTTTCGGATCAGGATGACTGATAGTTGTAGATAAAGAAACTGTGCAGGTAGATGTTTTTTAAGGTATTGTTATGCCACAAAATGCTTGTTTAACAGAACTGCAAGTTAGGAACAACTTTGACTAAATGACTTCATGGCCTCTGATGATGCTCCTTGGTATGAATTTGTAGACATAGTACTTGCTTTTATTGCTAATTAATAAAGTCTATGTCCAGTTAAGCTAACTTTAAGGTTTCAAGTCTTTATTCGCAGAGTGAGGATCACTCTAGGTAACAACTCACCTCAGCCATTTCTGTACATTTCCTTTGGGCATTTTTGGGGACTTTGCTCTGATTGATGAGTGCTTTAAGAGGTGGTGTAAGGGAAGTGCTGTTATAAACTTTAGCACATTGTTCTATTTGATGTGAACATAGGATGCAGTAGAGTGAGCTTTGCAGGTAGAATGCACAATACCTATTTAGTGAGTGACTCATCTTGATGTTGTGTACCTATATTGGATTTTTTTTTTCTTTCAACAGCATAAACTCTCTTGTTCAACTTAATCCTCATTAAGGTGAGGGACATAACTGCTGGGAAATAGGGGATTTGTATTTCAGGAGTGCAATTAGGCTCAGCACAGGCTAGATGTAGACTAAAGTTTTCTCTACACAGCCCTAAACACTTCTAGGACAGCATAAATTAAATATGATGGGCTGGATTTTAGGGGTGGGTGGGTATGTACTGCTTGCCCCCTAGAACAAAAGTCAGTTCCAAACCGACTGACTTTAAAAAGGCTGTTCCACAGTGATAACACACTGCAGATGGCCTTAACAAGTTTGAGGATTGGGCTTCTGTCCCTCAGTGGGAAGAAGTCCACCCTTGAGAGCTGCCAGCCAATCAGCACTCAGTAGTGGACACTGTTAGGACTGCAAGAAGGTCGGGGAGATTGAGGATGGACACCGGACCCAGGTAATTCCTGGTTTCTTTGGTGGGGAGGGATCAGGCACCCTAGACAGAGGCATGAGTGGGTAGGGAGGGTTTTGGAGGCCAGGCGGGAAGGCACAAAGATGTTTAACATCTGGCGGGGGGAGGGGGTGCCGCCGATGCACACAGTGCACCCCCTGAATGATGTGAGCCCCCCCCATTCCTTCCCGTCTTTACACCTAAGTTGTTAAAAAAATGGGCTTACCACTCTTGCTCACCTGCCACTGCCCAGCATATTATGGCAGTGGGATTGAGGATGTTAAGTGGGCAATAATTTGCCAGTTAAGATCCTCAATAGGCCTGAAGGCTGGCAGGATAGTACACATCCCCCCACCGCCCGCCCCCCCACCATTTTGGGGACCGGGTTGAGGGTGGTTGGGAAGGCAGTGGGCAAGCCACCCAACAGGTTTTAAGTGCCCATCCACCAAAAACACGCTTGGCAGGGTTGGTAAAATCCAGCCATTGTAATGGTTCCACTACACTGCCCCCAGGATAGGTACAGCAAGGCAGAATTTTTCCCTCATCGGGTGCATGCCCAGAAGCGAAATGCGCTGCCGCCTGTGATTGGCCCCTAACCATGATCTTAACTGGCTGGCCAATTAACGGCCAGCCAGTGTGAAACACACCCAGGGATAGGCTCAGCACTGCCATTAGGAGCGGGAAGAGGGCGGGTGCCAATGTCGCCATGGGTGCTGGTGAGTGCTACCACTGAGCTCCCTGAAGGAGACAGATGCCTCAGGGAGCTGCAGACCACCAAATAAATCACAAAAATGCTGCAAAAAATGTCCAGGCAGCACAATCAAGCACCTGAAGCCACACATCATAAAAAAAACATTCCCCAGATACTACTTTTTATTTTAAATCCTAACCGAGATTTCATCCCACCCTTGGGTGAGGTTCCATCAAAAATATAAAGCCCGCTTGGCCGATTGGCCCATCTGCCAACCATAAGGCTGAACGGGCCATGAAAAATCGCTGGCAATTGGGCCGTTAATTGCACGCTTAATTGTCAGTGGGCACTCTTTAGACTTACGTGTGCACCTGCCGAATGCGCGATGACATTGGCCCGCTTGCTCGACATCATCTCACTCAGTTTCACGCCTGTTCGGTTCGGGCATACACCCGCCTGCAGGGTGTAAAATTCTGGCCCGAGGGTTAGATACAGAATAAAACTCCCTCCATATTGTAACCAGCACAAGTCAGCATGGGTTACATACAGAGTAAAACTCCCTTGTTACTGTCCCATCAAAGACTCGCAGGGAAAATACAGCATGGGCTAGCTACAGAGTATCCTATTAAACTCAAGCACATACATGTTAAGTAAAGTACAATTTAGATGAATTATCTCATTTGCCATCAGAGGTGGAGGTACATCAGCTCACCTCTTCAAGCACTTAAGTGTCAACTTTGACGTATTTTAATTCAAGAACAAGAAGCGGCAAGATTCGATTATTACTCACTGCACTGTCTTATCCCTTTATTTTATTCTACAGTGTTCATTTTGTGCAAACTAAAATAACTGGGATTTAATGTGACAACAACTGGCAACAAGGTCTTGCTGGATTGTTATCTTGAGCTGAGATACTTATCGTAAGCCAACCATATCATAACTATTCTTTGAGCAAGTACTTACCATACCATGAGTTGGGTCCTTCTCAACAGCTACAGTAAGTGACCCTGCAATAATAAACTTAAAAAAAAATTTCACATCAGAGAGCCAATTTGGAAGAATTGAATAACAATTGAAATATGGGATTTTGTCTTTTCTAAATTCTATTCCCCTCAAGCTAGAGACTTACGTTAGACATTGGCTGCATTGGCATATACTCTATGCCTCCCTCTGGCTCCTTACTCAGAAAGCCATACTTCCTGGAAAGGGAGTGAAGGAATTTCAATGGACCGATCGGATGGGGAGCATCACAGCTGAGACTGACACTTATTTGTTTGTTTTGTATCTTCACACACTCAATGAGGAATAGGGTGGAAGTTTTGGAGGGATTAGGAGACTGGTCATCAACCTGTTAGAGACTGACCCTGAGGTACTTGAATATTTTCCCAGCTGGAGTCAATGAATGATGAACTGAAGGACAACATCCCAGTAGGAGTACTGAAGACTTGTACTCCACAACTAGCCAAGCTGTTCCAATACAGCTACAACACAGGCAATATCCCAGCAATGTAGAAAACTGCCCTTGTATTTCCTGTCTACAAAAAGCAGAACAAATCCAATTGAGCCAATTACCACCCCATCAGTCTACTCTCAATCATCAGCAACGTGATTGAAGGTGGCGTTGACTGTGCTATCAAATGATGCTTACTCAACAACAACCTGCTCATCCATGCTCAATTTGGGTTCTGCCAGAGTCACTCAGCTCCAGATCTCATTCCAGTCTTGGTCCAAACATGGACAAAAGAGCCAAATTCCAAAGGTGAGGTGAAACTGACTGCCCTTGATATCAAGACCGCATTCAACTGAGTCTAGCATCAAGGAGCCAGAGCAAAATTGAAGTCAGTAGAAATCAGGGGAAAACTCCCCACAGGTTGGAGTCATACCTAACACAATGGAAAATGGTTGTGGTTGTTGAAGACAAATCTTCTCAGCCTCAGGACACTGCTGCAGGATTTCCTTAGGACAGCGTCCTAGGTCCAGCCATCTTCAGCTGCTTCATCAATGATCTTCTCTCCAACACAATGGTCAGAAGTTCACTGATAGTTGTATAGTGCTCATTACCATTCACAATTCCTCAGATACTGATGCAGTCTGTGCCCTCCGCTATCAGACCTAGATAATATTCAGGCTTGGGCTTATAAGTGGTAGGAAACATTCACACCTACAACTGCCAGGCAATGAGCATCACCAACAAGAAAGAATCTAATCGTCCCTTGACATTCAACAGCATTATCATTATTACAAACATCTAGTTCATGGTTCATGTTAATATTTTAGAGGTAGTGTTTAGTTCTTTAGATTGTTGTTGTGAAGGCAAAGTAACTAAAATGCAGGGCTTTAGAGACTGCCAGAATACCTAAAAGAAAATGGCAGTTCAGATGATACTCATGTTTGTTTATTAGAATCAGAATTGAAGAGATGAACCCATGAAACAGACTTAGCTGGAGAACCAGAGACATGGTGTCTACACCACTTGCAAAGAAATGTAGTCCTGAAAGATGTTTTGTTTGGGAGTTAGAGCTAAATTACTTATTCTTTCATGGGATGCGGGCATCGCTGGCAAGGCCAACATTTGTTGCCCATCCCTAATTGCCCTTGAACTGAATGGTTTGCTAGGCCATTTCAGAGGGCAGTTAAGTGTCAACCACATTGCTGTGGGTCTGGAGTCACCTGTAAGCCAGACCAGCTAAGGATGGCAGATTTCCTTCCCTATTGGGCATTATTGAACCAGATGGGTTTTTACAATAATCGGTGAGAGTTTCATGGTCACCATCACTGAGACTAGCTTTCAATTCCAGCTTTTATTCATTAATTTAAATTCCACCAGTTGCCATGGTGGAATTTGAGTCCATCCCTCCAGAGGATTAGCATGGGCCAATAGGATTACTAGTACAGTGACATTACTACTACGTCACCATCTTCCTGTCAGTTAGTTTAATTGCATTCAGTGAACCTTGAAAGGCTACATCATCATGGAAAAGTGGAGAAGTTGAGAAGGCTCTGTGCTTTCAATTTATCTGTGCATTTGCTTTGAAAGGTGATTAGTTGTAGGTTGCACTTCCTGTGGTTTGTAGCTCACACAAAAGCCCTCGGAGCTATTTGGTGCAGTTAAGGCTCAGGAGAAGTGTTGGGGAGCCAAGAAAGAGATGGAAGTTTGCTGGGGTGGGGGGTGGGGGGGGGTGTGTGTGCAAGGTAGCATGTAGCAGTGGCCCACAGGAGTATTCCTGGAGGCATGAGCTGCTTCTCCTACTCAAGACTGCAAAAGAAAATGTAATGACCTTTTTGATGGCTCCCATTTTATAACCCGCACCCGCAAAAGGAAAACCTGAGAGGGGCTGGCTGTTCAAGGAAGCCCAATTTGGCAAAAGGCTTCAAAAGCAGGGGCTAAGTCCTATTATTAACATATGCAAGGAGTGCAGAGTCAGTATTAAAGACTGACTGCACATGGCATTCTTTGTGGAACGTTGCCAATGCACGATAGCTACAGATGTACCGACTGAATGGAAGACAGACGTAGACAAACCTGCAATTTTACATTCATCTATTGATCAATAGTACTTACTGGAACTCTAGTCCAAAAAGGTGTCCCGAAACTTAGTTCACGGATGAAATACTGATTTGAATCAACACTGATTTTTACTATTCCAATGAGTACCACAATTATACCTGTCACAATCCCCGATATCTGAAAGAGCCAGAAAATTGTGTTTAAATTATTTTTTAAAAGTACATGGCATTGGTTTCAACTTGCTATCAGGATGTAAGATTGGTGTTTTAGATCGCCCTCCTGTGAAAGTGTCTGATAGAAAAGTGTCTGATTTTCATTTCAAATGATTTCCACTCTGTGCAGTTATCCAAAGAATCATAACTTGGAATTCCTGAATTTGAAATGGTAATTTTCAGGATTTATTGTAGAAAATGCAAAACAGAACAGAAGGGAGTAATACATGGAAACTTCTTTCCTTTATAATTAGGGCACAGCCTCAGAGTAAAGGGAAGACCTTTTAGAACAGTGATGAGGAGAAACTTCTTTAGCCAGAGAGTGGTGAATCTATGGAATTCATTGCCACAGAAGGTTGTGGAGGCCAGGTCATTGAGTGTATTTAAGACCGAGATAGATAGGTTCTTGATTGGTAAGGGGATCAAAGGTTACAGGGAGAAGGCGGGAGAATGGGGTTGAGAAACTTATCAGCCATGATTGAATGGCGGAGCAGACTCGATGGGCCGAATGGCCTAATTTCTGCTCCTATGTCTTATGGTCTTATGGCCCACTCAACATAGAGTGCACACCTCCTGGAAGCACACTGGGAGGGCAGCAGGGTTTAATACAGCTTGCTAGACAATTTGAGAGAGCAGTTAAAAGTCAACCACATTACTGTGGGTCTGGAGTCATATATAGGCCAGTCAGGTAAGAATGGGAGATTTCCTTCCCTAAAGGACATTAGTAAACCAGGTGGGTCTTTGTGACAATTCAGTAAATTTATGATAATCATTACTGATTCCAGATATATTTAATTGGATTTTAATTCCCCAATGACCATGGTGGGATTTCAACTCTGCTTCCAGGTCATTAGTCCACCCTCCAGGTTACTAGTCTTGTGACATAATCATCATGCTACTGTGCAGTTATGACAAAAGCAAAGCCATGCAAGCCAGAGCAATGCCATGTTATATTGCTACATTACATCTTCGTGTTTTTCCTGAACCGTATTTTGTTAAAATATAAATAATATTTCCCACTTTGGAAGGTGCACTTACACCCAGGGCCTTGAGTTTTCCTTTGAGCATCTCCTGTACACCAGCATTATTTTGAGTGAGCGTCGTAACCATGGTTTGGTTCACAGGTCTGTTTACTTCGGGGCAGCTGGGTAGCAGCTGTTGTGGTGGGAGTTGATTTTGTGCATAGACATTTCGTTCATTCTTCGAAAAGTAAGCCATTTTCACCACAGTTGTCTGAAAGTTAAAGTAGAGTCTGTGAATCTTTTTTGACTTGTAACCCAATTTTCTATTATGTATCTCAACTTGCATTCATTAACTATGCACAATAAGGTATGCGCAATTCCGAATAAAACCCAGATAAACGGAAAATGTTTTTATTTGTTTTGGAACAATCAGGTCCAGGAAATTCTTCAGTTGGTTTCAGGACTGCAGAAGTGCTGGACAGTTATGAGGTATGGGTATCCAGAGAACATAAACTGACACCACGCTTTTTCCAGTATGAGCATGTTAGAACATGAAAGTGATTGCCAGTGGAATTGCGGTGGAACAGAAAACTTCAGTCGGATTTCAAAAAGGCCTGGATGAATTCAGGCTGGAAAGGGGCATTCAGATTAAGGTGACCAGATTTTCAAAAGCCAAAATCAGGACACATTGAAAAACAAAAACAGAAAATGCTGGAAAAACTCAGCACGTCTAACAGCGTCCGTGGAGAGAAAAACAGAGTGAACGTTTCGAGTCGGTATGACTCTTCCTCAGAGCTCAATCATCTTAATTGGCATAGACAGTTATGCATTGATCAAAAGTGTGAAACGCTTATTACCAAACTGGCAGAATTGTTCCTGTTTGCACTACTCCTTCCTGATTTTAGGTATTATAATTTTAAGGTGCAGGTGACCAGTGGGCACCGCGGGGAATGCAGTGCATTATCAGCCCCCAAAACGACATTCTCATTTAATTATGTAAGGTTATTTTAATTTTCTTTTCATTACACTGCCCTTTAAAGGGCTATCAATTGGTTTAATTGGCATTTATTAATTGATTAATGTTTTTTGTTTTCAATAGTACTCAAAGGATTGTATATAGGGGACAGCTAGGACACTGGGAGAGAGAGGGATGTTGAGACTGAACAAAGTCAACAAACTCTCGATACAGAAAGGCTCTTGTGCCTTGGTCTCAACTTCACCAACCAGCTTGGATCCTGCTAACACTGGCAACAGAGAATGGTTGGCTTGAAGGTGAAGGTTGGAAACCAAGATATCTTTTCAGACAGAAGGCTGTAATTGGAGTTACTTTGGAGAAGAATGGTTGAAACCGAGAGTAAAGTATCGGGGTGTGATTTCCCACCGTTCTGTGAAGCTGAACTTTTCCCTCTTACACATAATAGACATGGAAACTAGATTCAGTCTCTCAACAATAGAATATAGTAAAGACAAAAAGGTAATTGTGGACAAGATAATGGAAAAATGGATAGGAACCGGTCTGGAAGCACCAGCTAAATTCCTAACTAACTAACAACAGGGTGGGGGGAGGGGGGGGATTGGGGCAGGGGGTGGCGGAGGTGAGAGGAATTTGCCAATGATAAATTTAAAAGTATGTGTGAAAATATGAAAACCATAGTAATGAACACAGCAGTGGAAAGCCCCCTTAGTAAAGGGACTTGTGAAAGAAATCATGCAGTAATCGATGAGATTCATCATAAAACCTTAGCCTGACGAACCAAGCTGTAAAACTGACATCTGTCCAGGCGTGGGCAGTCCATGCGAAGAATTCACTTCAAATGGTTGGAGGCCACAGTCCCTATCAATTAGTTTATGGGGGAAATCCAAAAATACCTTCGGTATGTGGGATCATCTCCTGGCCTTGAAAGGGACCAAGGTTAGTTCAAATTTTTTCTGAGCACTTGAATGCCTTGCACACAAGGAGAAAGGCATTTATCAAAGCTGAGGTTTCAGACAGAAAATTCAGCGAGTCTTCCGGCACCTCATAAGGCCATCAGAGATACATTTTAATCAGGGGGTATGGTATATTACAAAAGAGAAAGGCAGAAAGAGTGGATTGCCTGGGCAAGATTATTGGCAGCGATTGAAAATCAGTAATTTTACAACATGGCAATCAAATTGTTAGGGTACATTCCTTGAGGCTATTTGGCTCTGATTATACATTTGCAGAGTCTGAACAGGGCGAAGAAAGTGAAGAGACACCATGCACTTCACATAAGCATAGGTTAGACAATTATGAGGAGCAGATTATGGCAGATAAAGGGCTGACTGAATATTGACAATATGATACTGAAGTGTGGTAGAAGGCTATTTATCCCAAAGGACAACTACCCAAAGTTGGCACTGGCGTAACATATATGCCAGTAGGAGCCAGTGAATGCAGGAATGCCATCCTTATAGGGAGAGTAGGAAAAACCACTGGCAAATGCAAGCATTGGCTGATGAATATGCAAGATGAGGGACAGAAGGAAAGACCCATGAATTGGCAAAACAAGGGAAAGATGTGTAAGGCCAGAAAAAGCAGTGTGAGTTCTGAAAGCGGACTGGGTGGTGATCATGGCCCAAGAAAAAGATGATGGACTTGCAAAAGGGACTCTGATCATAGGAGACAGAGATTGTGTAGCAGCAGTCCAGAAAAACATATGAGGGCGAGTAGAGGTTGTAGTTTGACAAGAGCAACGATCATGGAACAGGCTAAGAATGCCGCTCAAAGTAGAAGCTCTTATGATTGAGAAGTTTTAGTAGTTACTAACAAATTAGATAAGTTGATAAAGGATGCCAATTAAAAAAACGAGTTGGAAAGTTGGAAAGAATTTGGTACATACACTGGAATACCAGATAGGGAACAGCCAGCCTTATCACACAGGTAGATATGCACAGAAAAGGTACTTCCTAATAACACATATAAGGTTAAAGCTAGACTAGTGGCTTGGGGATTCAAAGAGAGGTTTGGTGATCAAGATATCAAAGTGGACTCCCCCAATGCAGAAAAAGTGAGCTTGAAGATTTTCTTAGCTCTTTTAGCAACATATTCATGGGAATGTAAATTTATTGTTGTAAAAGCTGCACTTTTACAGGGTGAGAAATTTCAAAGGGAAGTGTCTTTTGAAACAATCTAAAGAAGCTGGTGATATAGAGGGAAACTGTGGAAATTAAACAAGTGTGTTTACGGGTTGAATGATGCATCAAGGGTGTGGTATTCCTCAATTAGGTCTATCCTGCTGAAAATGGGTTGTATTCAGCTAGAGGTAGACCCAGCAATGTTCCATTGGTATCACAAGGAGAAACTAGCAGGCATCTTTATGATGCATGTTGACAATTTCCTGTGTGGAGCTTCTGCAGAATTTGAGCAATGGATGATAGATAAAATAAAGAAAGAGTTCAAGATTGGAAGTCAGGCTTCGGGGGTCTTTAAATATATAGGGCTAGACATTAAGCAGAATAAGTCAGGACTGACCTCAAATCAACAGTCTTATTTAGAAAATGTCAATTGCATCCCAATAAATCAAGCCAGGTCCTCACAAAAAGAGAATCCTGCATCCAAGAAAAAAAGAGACAAGTTAAGAAGTTTGGAAGTTGAACTGGTTGTGTACTCAGACTAGACCTGATGCAAGTTATGATGTATTGGAACTGAGTACTATGATGAAACATGCTACAGTTGATGAAGTTCTAACAACAAAAAAAACAGTAAAGAAATTAAATTTGGAGAAATGCACACTCCAGTTCCCAGCCTTGGGTGATCCAGAAGATATGAAGTTAATCATTTTTAGCGATGCTTCACATGCCAATCGTCTGGATGGATAGTCTCATACAGCTGGGTTTATCATATTCTTGGTGGGAAAGAATAACAAAAGTTGTCCATTGGCCTTGGAAGCGAAGAAAATAAAAAGGGTAGTTAAAAGTACTTTAGCTGCAGAAACACTGACTCAAGTAGAAGTGATAGACATGGGGTTTTACTTATTAAACTTGTTGAGGGAAATCCTACACAAGGGATATTCTGCGAAAAGTCTGCCACTGAATGTTATGTGAATATTCATTCTCTATAGGATAATTTACATTCAGCAAAGAGTGTGACCGAGTAAAGGTTCGAGATTGAACTTGCTAACATAAAAGAAATGTTAGAGAGAAACGAGATATCTAAGATAAAAACAAAAAGCTAAAAGCTACTGTGGATGCTGGAAATCCAAAACAAAAACAGAATTACCTGGAAAAACTCAGCAGGTCTGGCAGCATCGGTGGAGAAGAAATCAGTTAATGTTTCGAGTCTTCATGACCCTTCGGCAGAACTGAGTATAGTTAGGAGAAAGGTGAAATATAAGCTGGTCTAAGGTGGGGGGGCGGGGGGAGAGAGAAGTTGAGGGTGTAGTGATTGTGGAGATAAGCAAGCAGTGATAGGAGCAGATAATCAAAAGATGTCACAGACAAAAGGATCAAAGAGGTGTTGAAGGTGGTGATATTGTCTAAGAAAAGTGCTAATTAAGAATGGAATACAGGATACTCAAGGTACAGCTCTAGTGGGGGTGGGGTGGAAAGACTAACAAAGTTTTAGTTTTAGATTTAAAAATAATGGAAATAGGTGGGAAAAGAAGAATCTATATAAATTATTGAAAAAAAAGGGAGGGGGAGAAACGGGGTGGGGATGGGGGGAGGGGGAGTTTAAGATCTAAAGTTGTTGAATTCAATATTCAGCCCGGAAGGCTGTAAAGTGCCTAGTCGGAAGATGAGGTGCTGTTCCTCCAGTTTGCGTTGGGCTTCACTGGAACAATGCAGCAAGCCAAGGACAGACATGTGGGCAAGAGAACAGAGTGGAGTGTTAAAATGGCAAGCGACAGGAAGGTTTGGGTCTTTCTTGCTGACAGACCGCAGGTGTTCTGCAAAGCGGTCGCCCAGTTTGCGTTTGGTCTCTCCAGTGTAGAGGAGACCACCTCACCGTCCAAGGGCCCAAACACTCCTTTCAAGTGAAGCAGCATTTCACTTGCATTTCCCCTAACTTAGTCTACTGCATTCATTGCTCCTAATGTGGTCTCCTCTACATTGGAGAGACCAAACGCAAACTGGGCAACCGCTTTGCAGAACACCTGCGGTCTGTCCGCAAGAAAGACCCAAACCTCCCTGTCGCTTGCCATTTTAACACTCCACCCTGTTCTCTTGCCCACATGTCTGTCCTTGGCTTGCTGCATTGTTCCAGTGAAGCCCAACGCAAACTGGAGGAACAGCACCTCATCTTCCGACTAGGCACTTTACAGCTTTCCGGGCTGAATATTGAATTCAACAACTTTAGATCTTAAACTCCCCCTCCTCCCATCCCCACCCCGTTTCTCCCCCCTCCCTTTTTTTTTCAATAATTTATATAGATTCTTCTTTTCCCACCTATTTCCATTATTTTAAAATCTAAAACTAAAACTTTGTTAGTCTTTCCACCCCACCCCCACTAGAGCTGTACCTTGAGTATCCTGTCTTCCATTCTTAATTAGCACTTTTCTTAGACAATATCACCACCTTCAACACCTCTTTGATCCTTTTGTCTGTGACATCTTTTGATTATCTGCTCCTATCACTGCTTGCTTATCTCCACAATCACCACACCCCCCCGCCCCCCCCCCCCCCCCCCACCTTAGACCAGCTTATATTTCACCTTTCTCCTAACTATACTCAGTTCTGCCGAAGGGTCATGAAGACTCGAAACATTAATTGATTTCTTCTCCACCGATGCAGCCAGACCTGCTGAGTTTTTCCAAGTAATTCTGTTTTTGTTATCTAAGATAAAATTGGTCGACTGTTTGACAATGAAGATATGCTTGTTTGAAGAAATTGTTGGAGGTCTGACAAGAGGGACCTCTTGTATTATGATGGGTTATTCGAAATGTGGAAAATCATTCTTTTTTCTCTTTGATTTGTTTTAAAATTATTTGAGTGTGTTATAAAGCTATTGTTTAAAGAAAGAAAGGGAATCTGTTAATAGTATGTTAATTATATTGTTAAGATATACAGGTGAATGGCATTGTTCAATTAAATACTTTGAGCACCTATAAATAGGGGACCCCCTTTTTCATTTTTTGAAGGGGCTGCTCCTCAATTTTTGGCTGCCCTTCAGCTCCACACTCCTGATCTTTGGTCCCCAGTGTGGGGTGGGGACAGGGAGGGAGGAGGACCTCCTCTTAAGCCTGCTCCTGGGCCTGGCCAAGGTAGCTATCAACAGGTCCAGGCAGCAGGCGATTGAGGGGGTCATCCAACCCAACTGTCTGTCCCTCTTCTGCAGCTATTTTCGTGGCTGGATGGTCCTGGAGAGGAAGCACACAGTGTCCACCGGTACGCAGAGGCCTTCCGTGATCGGTGGGCACCGCAAGGGCTGGGGTGTTTCATCACCCCTGGCAATCACATTTTGACTTAATTTTGTAAGTTTCCTTTCACGTTTTTGTTTTAGTTACAGTGGCCCACCAGGGGCTGTCACTACCCCCATCCCCCACCAACTTTTTGATTTTTAGTTTCATTTACTGATTTTGTTTTTCAAAAAAATCTATAAATAGGGGATTGCCCCTTTATCACTTTGATTTGTTTGTTAATTTGCCAGTTTGTTTAAGGTATACTCAAAGGAGTATAAATAGGTGTCAGTCACATTGCTAACTTTGATCCACTAACACACACTTCCATTGGAGCAAAGATTGTCCAAAGCCCCACTTTTAAGTCACTGCCATTAAATCCAAGTTCACACAACCTTTATCTGGTTATCAGGTAGGCGTCAGGAAAATTCCAGCATCGAATGTGTTAATATTTCTTCTGCTGAACTATATGAGTCACAAGACTGAAAATAATTAGAGATGTTAAATAAAATTGTTCTACCTTGTGTTGCTCAACACCTCCCTCTTCTCAGTACAGAAACAGATCCCAGTTTTGATTCTGTTAACAGGTTAAGTTACCTGATCTCAGCAGGGTTGATAGCTGAGACGATAACAGAATCACACAGCACAGACAAAGCCATTCGGCCCCTTTTACCTGTCCTGGCTCTTTGAAAGAGCTATCAATTCAGCCCCAATTGTTTGTTCTTTGTCATTTGCTCTCCATTTTCTGTTTCCCTTTTTCTTGTTACCAACACCAGGGAGCTGAGGGAGGAATCATTACGGGGACTGTACAGTCACTGCTGTCCAGTCACCTTCACTGGGAACGCTGGCTGTGAATATCAGATGAGAACAGTGTATCGGGTATTTTCAACATTCACTTGGCATAGGAACATGAATAGGCCATTCAGCTTCTTGGGCCTGATCTGCCATTCAAATCGATGATGTCCAATCTGTCCCTCAATTCCATTTTCTACCTTTGTTCCATATCCTTTTCTACCTTCTAGCCAGCTACAATCTACCTATGTCATTGAAAGCTCCAATTGACTTAGCATCCACAGTTTATCAAGCAAAATAATTCCAAAACTGTATTTCCTCATTTGTGAAAAAGTATTTCCTGATATAACCTTAGAAATGTCTTACTCTAATTTTGCTATTGTGTCGCTTTTATATAGACCTTCACCACCAGGGAATAATCTTTCAGTATCTACCCTTTCAAATCCTCTAAACATTTAAACACCTTGATCAGACTACCCTTCAATTTCTTATATGCATGAGAATAAAAGCCATGTTTATGCAACCTGTCCTCATAATTTAGTGCCTTAAAGTCCGGTATCTTTCTGGTGTGTCTGTGCAATGGCCCTTCCAAGCTAATATATAATTTCTGTAATGTCCAGACTAAATGCACTACTCCAAGGCCAAGGCTCTGTACAGCTGAACAATCATTTTCTCCCAATTTTATTCCAATCCCTTGTGATAAAGGTAAACATTCCATTCGCTATTTTGATTGTTTTTGTACTTGTTCAGTGGCTTTTAAAGATTTGTGTAGTTGGATTCCTAAATCTCTTTGCTCCTCTAGAGTTTCTAGTTTCTCACCATTTAGAAAACACTCAATTTATCTTCCTTGTGTCCAACGTGACTGACCTCACATTGTCTCACATTGAGTTCCATTTGCCAGATATTTGCCCACCTACAATCTATTCATGTTCCCTTTGCAACTTCCTGCTCCAATCTACATTACTTATTGGAATCAGAACCAGTGCTCCTCCTAAATTACTACCGTCTGCAAACTCTCCATTCTTTCATCCAAGTCATTACTAAATATGATGAAAAACTAAGGCCCCAGAATAGATCCTGAACAACACCAGTTATCACATCATGCCAATCAAGTACCTAACCTTATTCTTAATCTCTCTCTATGCCCCACAACCAATTTCTAATCCAAATTTAAATGTTACTTCCAATTCTGTACAATCCAAATTTTGCTAATTGTGTTGAACCTTATCTAATGTCTTCTGGAGCTCCATATAGATAACAGTCAAAGACACTTCCTCATCTGCCTTCTCAGTAATCTCCACAAAGCAAATCTAAAATATTAGTCAGACCTGACTTACTGATAACAAAGCCAGGTCGGCTCTCTCTGATCAACTCATATTTGTTTAAATTTTCAATTGCTCTATAATAAAAATTTAAGTAAAAGGTGAAGCTGGCCATTTCACACTGCTACAATGCAATAGCAACACTAGTGGTATTTTCCACCAAGAAGATGCTCCCGTCAAGCCATAATGACATTCTGTCTACAACACAAATGAGTGATGTGGTGTATTTCAGTGCTGGCGCAATGCCAGGTGCATAGGCCAAACGTCCCAATGGCTGGTGGATCATATCAAACAGCAGGCCCCCTTGGGGTGTATGTAATAGACAGAGTATTAACCATTCTCAACCAGTCTGTTCTTGCAAAACTCAGAACATAATGCCCCAAATCTTCCGCTCTCTGGATCATCAGAGACCAGACGTACCCCCAAGATGCACTATAGGACTCCAACGCATGGATTCTGTGGGAATTGCTCAGGAGGTTTAAACTCCTGATGGGCAATTCCCCTGTTCCCTGGGACCCTCTGAAAAAGTCTCCAAATCTGAGCTGGAGTTTGAGACGTCAGACAGTTCTGACATACTTGCCTGGATAGTTATTCAGTGAATGTTAGACAGGAAAAATCCTAGTCTAACTTTCGGGTAACAATACATCTGACCACTCCTGACTCCCCCTTTGATATCCCAATTAAGCCTCCTGACCCCCTGTAACGCCCCCCCGACCCGACCTGACTAGCCCCTACCACCTGACTCTCCTTAACCCCTGGCACCCCGCTGACCCCCACCTGAACTGCCCCAACCTCACCACCCTACAAGGCTACCACCCTACCCAGCTACCACCCTACTCCCTTACCCATTTACCCCACCCACACTACCCCCATACACAGTGCCTCACCCACCCAACAAACTCATTCACTAGCACACTGAGAAGCTGTTTAAATATCCCATCTTTTCAGCATGTTAGTGAACATTTAGCAGAATACAGCATCTAGTGCTGTAATAAATGAGTGTGGCTTCTGCATGGATTCCCTTTGCTGATGTCTCCAAGGATTCCTGCACTGGCTGAGTTCTGCAGAAACCTCCATTGGAAGATTGGCCAGAAAAATTGGAGGAAGGTAAGTAAGTACTTTTTTGTCTGATCAGGGTCAGAAAAAGGGGTTCTGAACCTGACTGGTAGATTTTGGCCAATGTCTAATATTAGATGTGATGCCACAATTGGAGCGCACTTGCTGAACAATCTCAACTGCTAAGCATGGCACGAACAAACATTTTAAGATCATCAGGCTAGCAATGTGGCTCACTTATTCTTCTGAGAAGCTACATATATTCATATGCAGGAACCCGTACTCTGCACACAAAAGGGACATATCCAGACATTGTACCTTTTTTTGAATTAAACAAAAGCCTGGAGGACAATAGTTCCCTGGTGCATTCTCCATGGTAATACCTGAAGCAATCAGAGTCAAGTTGCAAACCTTTTCTCTGCTGTAAAATATTTTGCTCCCTTTGAAATTTGACATTCTTGCATCTGTCCTGATGAGTGCAGTATGAAAAGCTTTGATAGCATGTCTCTTTCTTTCAGCAATAGTCACACGAATTTTAATGATAGATTCTAGTAGCCTCCGCACAACTGATGCTAAACTGACAGGCTTCTGGTTGTCTGATTTCTCGCTTCCCATCCTCCTTAAATAATGGAGTGACATCAGCAAATTTCCCATCAACTGACTTGATTCATCAATCAAGAGATCTTTGAAAAAGATATGACTAATACTTCTGCAATTGTCTCACCTATATCTTTTAATATTCTGGGGTGAAAAGCATCACGCAGAACCACTACCATCTAGAAGGACAAGGGCAGCAGATAGATGGGAACATCACCACCTGAAAGTTCCCCTCCAAGTCACTCACCATCCTGACTTGGAAATATATCGCCGTTTCTTCATTGTCTCTGGGTCAAAGTCCTGCAACTCCCTTCCTAACAGCACTGTGGCTGTACCTGCACCACATGCACTGCAGTGGTTCAAGAAGGCAGCTCACCGCCACCTTCTCAAGGGCAACTAGGGATGGGCAATAAATGCTGGCCTAGTCAGTGAAACCCACAGCCCAGGAATGAATAAAAAAAGTTCCTGGAGATTTATCTCTTTTAAATCCCACTATTTTCTCTGTTGCCACAATATTATTTGTAAGTTCCTCCCATTTATTTATTTTAGTTTCACCTCTCTCATGGCTATTTTATCCTGTTCCTGTACTGGGAATATGAATACAAAGAACTCAATTAATAAACCTGCAACCATATTTTATATTGTATCACTTGTTTCAGCCCAAGATAGGCCCAGATCATCCTGAGCATCTTCCTCTTACTCTTAAAATATATTTTCACTATTTGCTTTTATTAGTACTATCTTATTATTTTAAAAAGTTCTTTGTATTTCTGCCCTCAATATTTTCTTTGGGTTGCACTGTTGTTTTCTATCTTTTTCCCAGTTCGCTGGGTTACCTCTTCTTTTGCATTTATGTAAACCACTTCTTTAAGTTTTAAACTGCACTTTAATGTTTATGTTATGCGCGGTTACTTGACCGAACAATTGGAAATACTTCCCTTTAGGTGTGTGTATTAATATTGCACTAAACATTTCCTTGAATACATCCCACCATTTTTTCCCATTCACCTGTTCACAACTCAGCCCAGTTTAGTGTGTTCAGCTTATGATTTCAAATTAGCCCTATATTGTATTTGTGAGTGATCTATATCCTTCTCAAACTTAAGATTAAACTCATACTTTTATGGAAAAAGTGTGCCCATACTGTCAAATTATTCATTCTGGATCCTTGCTCATTACTAAATGATAGAATCATAGAATGGTTACAGAGTGGAAGAACACCATTAGGCCCATCATATCCGTGCAGGCTCACCGCAAAAGCAATTCACCTAGTGTCACCCTAGGTTTTCCCAATAGCACTCAACAGTTTTTCTTTTCATAAACTGATCCAATTCCATTTTTCGGTTATCTAGACAGGTTCAGGCTCACCAGTGATCAAAAACATATTCAAGAGATGAGGGAGATCTCTGAAGGTGGAGGGGCGTGTTAGTGGGGTGGTGAAAAAGGCATACAGGACACTTGCCTTTATCAATCGAGGCATAGATTACAAAAGTAAGGAGTTGGAGTTGTATAGAACCTTGATGAGGCCACAGCTGGAGTGCTGTGTGCAGTTCTGGTCACCACATTATAGGAAGGATGTGATTGCACTGGAGGGGGTGCAGAGGAGATTCACCAGGATGTTGCCTGGGATGAAACATTTAAGTTATGAAGAGAGGTTGGATAGATTTGGGTTGTTTTTGTTGGAGCAGAGAAGACTGAAGAGCGACCTGATCGAGGTGTACATGATTATGAGAGGCATGGGCAGGATGGATAGTGGGCAGCTGTTCCCCTTAGTTGAAGGGTCAGTCACGAGGGGACATAAGTTCAAAGTGAGGGGCAGGAGGATTAGGGGGGATGTGAGGAAAAACTTTTTCACCCAGAGGGTGGTGATGGTCTGGAATGCACTGCCTGGCAGGGTAGTGGAGGCGGGTTGCCTCACATCCTTTAAAAAGTACCTGGATGAGCACTTGGCACGTCATAACATTCAAGGCTATAGGCCAAGTGCTGGTAAATGGGATTAGGTAGGAAGGTCAGGTGTTTCTCACGTGTTGGTGCAGACTCGATGGGCCGAAGGGCCTCCTCTGCACTGTGTGATTCTGTGATTCTAGGTGCCCACAACGAACAGGAAGAGTTAGATTTTACCTTAATCTTACCTTAATATGGGATGTATAGACTGAGCGAAGAGTGGCTAGCTCTCTCTGATGTCAATATGTACTAATCAAATCAAAATGTGGTGACAAACCCAAAAGTAATTTTATTTGCCACAATCATCAGCCAGAAGTGCTGTGTGGATGATCTATCTTGGCCTCCTCCAGAGGTCCCCAGCATCACAGATGCCAGTCTTCAGTCAATTCAATTCAATCCCCGTGATATCAAGAAAAGGCTGAAGGCATAAAATACTGCAAAGGCTATGGGCCCTGAAAATATTCTGGCAATAGTACTGAAGATGTGCTGCAGAACTTGCCACGCCCCTAGCCAAGCTGTTCCAGTGCAGCTACAACACTGGCATCTACCCGGCTATGTGGAAAATTGCCCAGCTATGTCCTGTACACAAAAAGCAGAATAAATTCAACCCAGCCAATTACTGCCCCATCAGTCTACTCTCAATCATCAGTAAAGTGATGGAAGAGGTCATCAACAGTGCTATCAAACGGCACTTGCTTAGTGATAATCTGCTTACTGATGCTCAGTTTGGGTTCTGCCAGGGCCACTCAGCTCCTGACCTCATTACAGCCTTGGTTCAAACATGGACAAAAGAGCTGAACTCCCAAGGGGAGGTGAGAGTGACTGCCCTTGACATCAAGGCCGCATTTGACCGAGTGGGGCATCAAGGAGCCCTAGCAAAGCTGGAGTCAGTGAGAAACAGGGGGGAAACTCTCCGCTGGTTGGAGTCATACCCAGCACAAAGGAAGGTGATTGTGGTTCTTCCAGCACTTTTTGTTTTTGATGCTGCCTTTACTGATTTGTTTGACTGCAAAAGCCTCTTCTAGTAAGGCAGATAAAAATGGGGAAAGGCACATTTGAAAACAGGGATATGAAATATCATGCTTTGAAGTAAACTGCACCCCAACAATATAACATTAAAGAGACAGACTCAACAAAATCCAGTGGCATCAAAACAGAGGTAGGCTGATTCAAATCAAAGCAACCTGGTGATTATAAGTGTTGATGGTTAAAGTTTTAACGCAAAGGTAATAACTGCAGAGCTTGCCATAAGATACGGTCCAGGGGCATTCATCGAGTGAGGGAGCTTTGGACTGTAATGCACAAACTTATAAACTGTCAGCTCGGTACTTATCCATCTCACATTAATAGGAATTTGACCTAAATTTGATTTGTGTCCGGAGAGTTGTAAGATGGCTAAATATACTAACAATGTAGAGAAAAGAAAGACAAGTTTTCGAACTTGTTCAGAGAACCAAGAAGTGATTTGTATTTAATAAAATAAATTCTAATAATACATAAGATTTTGCCACTCTGAAAAATTGAACATACCTTGCTTCCGGAGTCAATTGTGACTTTATGCGACAGTTTAAAGCAGGCAATAGCGAGTCTTGTTGAGTTGCAGAATTTCAAGATCCACCCCAATATTTTTCAGAGAAACAATTTTAATGGTGAATTTATTCAGCAGGTCTGGCGGAGTCTGTGGAGCAAGAAAAATAGTTAATGTTTCCCTCCTAATATGCCTCTTCTTCAGAACTGAAGGGAGGTGGAAATGCGATGGGCTTTATATACTGTTGAAAGCGGGGAGGGGAGGATGAACAAAAAGGGAGATGTGGGATAGGGTAGGTGGCAGATGAGGTATATTAACAAAAATGTCATGGAACAAAAGGTGAAGGAAGTGGTAATGGTTGTGGTAAAGAAAGTAAGCATTGTTCCAGAGTGAATGTCACTGGCAGAATAATGAACAGCTTTGCCTGAAAGAAAAAAAAACATGAGAACAGGATACAAACTGGCACTCAACAAAAAAAAAATCGAGATAGAGAACATAGTTCATGATCTGAAGTTGTTGAATTCAATATTGCGTTCAAAAGGCTGTAAAGTGCCTAATCAGAAGATAAGGTGCAGTTCCTCAAGCTTGCGTTGGGCTTCCCTAGAACATTGCAGCAGGCTGAGGACAGAAATGTGAGCGTGAGAGCAAAATGGTGAATTAAAATGGTGAGCAACCAGAAGGTTGTGATGATGCTTGTGGGCTGAGCTGAGGTGTCCCACAAAGGAACACACAAAAGGTGTGTCACCCCTTCTGGATTTGTCACCCCAGTGCAGAGGAGACTGCATTATGAGCAGCAAATACAGTATATTAAATTGAAAGCAGTACAGTAATTCACTGCTTCACCCAAGGAATGTCTTGGTGAGGAGAGAGGAAGTAAAAGGGCAAGGCTATGCAATTGCATGGGAAGGTGCTGTGGGAAGTGGACGAGGTGTTGGGTGTGATAGAGGAGTGGACCAGGGTATTGTGGAGGGAACAGTACCTTCAAAATGGTGATGGAGAAGGGATGGGAGGGGAAGATTTGTTTGGTGGTGGCACATTTTTTTTTATGATCACTTAGTTCTTTGAGGCATAAGAGCTGTTCTCCGACTCAGATTAGAGGTAAGCTTTTGCAGCCTTTTAGAGAGGACCCTGAAGTAATGTAGAGATAGTTCTGAGCTAGAGGTGCTTCTTGCTTTAAGAACTGTTTGATCCCAAACCCACCAGTGGGTTTTCTCATTCCCTAGTTTCTTAATTCCTTTCCCTCTTTTTCTCATTAACTTGTTGCATCTTATCCACATGGCTCCGGGAGGCTTCAGTTCTTCTGATGATATTCTTTAAATTCACAGACAGAGAGGGTATGGAGTGGCCTAGTTGGATTAAGACCTTTAGTGATTGCTTCTGTATTCCAAAATTGATTCTAAAAGTTTAGTGACGTTGTGAGTAGGTATTGGGGACACAGCATTACTCCCAAAGAGTGATTTGAATGGCTTTGGAACAAAAGGTGAGTTTTACAATGGGCATGACAGTGTCCCATATCTCATGAAAAGGCCATTAGTGGGAATGAAATAGACTCCCTTGCCCATGTATACATGTTGATTCCTAACCTTATCCCACTTTTGAAGGCTCAAATTACAAGTTGGCGTTTGATGATCCAAAGTGAATCCACAAGTTGGTTCCCAGGGTTCTTGACATCACAACGGCACATGAGAACACCATTCATTTCTGTATAACATTCAAGGTTTATACTATTTCAAGTGTGTGCTCAATGAATTAGGGTGGTTGGATGGGTTATGAAAGACACATGGATAACTTCATCAAAGGTACCTATTGATTCTAACCTATAAAGTTTCCATTCAGTACTGTCTGCTAGAATGGGTAACCATAGTATCATAGTAACGTCATGGTAATCCACCTCCCTCCACCAGGTAGGATAATGCTTTTCTACATTACCCCTACCTCGAAACCATATCTTAATCATGGTGCCAGTTGAGGGCACTCAGTGTGGTTTTCCTAATGCTACTCCTTTTTCTATAATCCAGACTCCAATCTCACCTTGATTATAGACCTCGAACACAGATGTTGTATTTCCATGATGTAAGTATTTGGTAATACAGCATTTTACTGTCCCCTGATATCTCTTACTTTTTAATGATTTGAGACCCCTGTTGATATAAGAGCCTGGATTTTCATCCTTGAGGTGGGTAGGGCTGTTTAAAATGCCCACCTCTGTGCAGTGGGACTTTGTCCCAGTGGGAAAAAATTAAAAAGGCCATCCAGTTCTCACCCTCCAAATTATCCCCATGCACCATCCATGTCACCTCATGCCTCCATGCACCACCCCCCCCCACCCCCCCTCCACCACCCCCCGTGGCCCCTCAGCCAGGTTCTGTCCTTCCACCTACACCCTATGTCCCCTCTTGCCACCTATATCAAGCTCTAACACTTCCATACACATTGACCCACTGTACACCTTCTAGAACCAATGAACAACACTATGTAAAATGAGATATGCAAGAAAAAGCTTTGAAAAAAGTCTACACCATTGACATATTTCTCCTATAAAAAAGGTCTGGACTAATTATGTCTGTAAGCCTCATTATGTGAATTTGGCTGAGAGCCCAGACAGTTATTTGAGTAACAGAACACCTGCTTCCCATTGTTTGATTGACAGCTCAGACTCTCTGATCTCTGCAGTCAATTTCACTATGTTTATTGGCACAACTTTAGTGGATTCAAGTGTTTGTTGTTTTTGAAACTTCAAAGGGCCTGGATGATTGACATTTTAATTAGCTTTCAGTCCAGACCTTATTTACCCATAGGAAAAATTTGCCAATGGGGTGCATTTTTTCAAAGCTTTTTTTAAAAAAAAATCAATCCCACTTTATACTGTGATGGTCATTGGTTCTAGAAAGTGTACAATGCCAAAAGGGAAGTGCCAAAACTTGGCATGGGGGCATACAAGTGGATGGAAGGGCAGAGCCTAGCATAGGGGGCATAAGGGATCTGAGTAGGTGAATGGGATGGCCTAACTTGGCATAACAGGCATGAAGGGGACCTTTTTAAACTTATCTTTTAATAAAGATCCCCTCATGCACACTAGAGTTCACGACTCCCCTGAGGGACAGTGAACCATGAGTCTTTAAAAATCTGGCCTGACTCCATGAAAATTACAGAGCAGTAGGGAGGTACCTATCTCTGCAATGGAGCCGGCCAGGTCAGGAATATCGGATCCAGGTTTCTGACAGGGAGCAGCCTGCACCCTCTAAAGGCACTTCCAAAATGTTAGACAGCCTAGAAATGGGGTCAGAATCCCCGAATTGGGACCCGCCCACCATTTTTTTTTTAAAAAAAGGTCTGCCAAGTCAACCTGACTCTGTGAAAATCCAGGCCAAGGAATTTCCATTTTCTACCCTGTTGGCCCAGCACATACTCCATCATCTAGGGTGAATGTAGGTGTCACTACATCTCCAAAACCCATGCAATTGCATTCAATTCTCAATCCCTCACCCTCTTGTACTGTTATCAACATATTCGTACCTTCTGTGACCCAGTCACATTCTCACAAAAGATATGGTCATGTTACAGTGATTACATTGGCCAAAATGCCTAGAAGAAATCATGTTGCAGCTCACATCAGAAAAATGGGGTGTTGACCTTATGGCCATTAAACACATTGACAGCATGTCAGCCCGTAGTGTGGGGTGATCTATGTAACTTTTTCAACATCGTATATTCTGATCCATCTTTCCATCACTCCAGAAGACTGTGGATGATGATGTGTGATGCCCAATTGTTTTTGTATTTGAATAAAGAATTCCCCTCTAAAATGTGAGCCTTGCATGCTGTCTGCATGTAATGGTAGTCCCATCTATAATCATGACATTTAATAACATTCTTTTGCAAAGGTTCTGCTAATTCAAAGCTATTTGCATATTGAAACTGCATATGTTTCAACTACCAACTCATGCATAGACTCCTTCAGCTCTCTTTTTTCACCTGATCCAACTTGTGGATAGCTCTTACAAAGTATTATTACTCCCAAGAACTTAAACTTTACTCAAAACAAAAACAGAAACAGAAATACCTGGAAAAACTCAGCAGGTCTGGCAGCATCGGCGGAGAAGAGTACAGTTGATGTTTCGAGTCCTCGTGACCCTTCAACAGAACTAAGTAAAATTAGGAAAGGGGTGAAATATAAGCTGGTTTAAGCGGTGGGTGGGGGTGGGGGAGGGGGGGGGGGGAGTGGTTTGTTGGGACAAGCAGCCAGTGATAGGAGGAGATAACCAAAAGCTGTCACAGACAAAAGAACAAAGAGGTGTTGAAGGTGGTGATATTATCTAAAGGAATGTGATAATTAAGAGTATAAGACAGGACAGATAAGGTACAGATAGCTCTAGTGGGGGTGGGGGAATACTAAAAGGTAGAAATAAACAATGGTGGAAATACATTTAAAATTAGTGGAAATAGGTGGGAAAAGAAAAAATCTATATAAATTATTGGAAAAAACAAAAAGGAGGGGGAAGGAACGGGAAGGGGGTGGGGATGGAGGAGAGAGTTCAAGATCTAAAATTGTTGAACTCAATATTCAGTCCGGAAGGCTGTAAAGTGCCTTGTCGGAAGATGAGGTGCTGTTCCTCCAGTTTGCATTGGGCTTCACTGGAACAATGCAGCAAGCCAAGGACGGACATGTGGGCATGAGAGCAGGGTGGTGTGTTGAGACCTCCAGCTCCTCCATCTCCTCCTCAGCCAGCTTGTCTCTCCATTGCAGCACCAGGTTGTAAAAAGTGCAGCAGATGGTGACAATGATGTGTGACACCCTCTGCAGACTGTATTGCAGGGCTCCACCAGACCGGTCCAGGCACTGTAACCTCATCTTCAGCATCCCGATGGTCTGCACTATCAAGTTGCGAGTTGCATCATGAGCCTCATTATACCATTGCTTTGCTGCAGTCTGAGGCCGCCGCACAGGTGTCATCAGCCACGTCCTCTGCAGGTAGCCCTTGTCCCTGAGGAGCCAGCCCTGCAGCTTCTGTGGGCCCTGGAAGACTTCAGGGATCTGTGACCAACTGAGGATGTAGGAGTCCTGCACACTCCCTGGAAACCATGTGCACACCTGCAGGATGCGTTTCTGGTGGTCGCACACCAGCTGCACGTTTAGTGAATGGAACCCCTTGTGGTTGATGCAGTTCACCGTGTGTTGCAACGGAGATCTGAGCACCACATGAGTGCAGTTGATCGTACCCTGAACCTATGGGAAACTCAATATCTGGGCAAATCCAATTGCTCTTGCATCCTGGCTCTCCCAGGCGAAATACATGAAGTTGTGTACCCTCGCAAAGTTGGCATCCGTGATCTCATGGATGCATTTATGGATGGAGGCTTGTGATATCCCACAGAGGACACCCGTGGAGCCCTGAATGGAGCCACAGGTGTATAAATTGGTGGTCACTTCCACAGCCACTGGCAGTGGATGCCCTCCATGTCCACGTGGTGACAAGTCCTGCAGTAGCTGGCAGATGTGACCAACCAGTTCCCTAGACATGCGCAGTCTTTGGCAACACTGGTTCTCAGTCATCTGCAGGAATGAAAGGCGGTGTCTATAGACCCTGGGTGTCACTAGGCGCAAACAAGCGACGGCTCACTGTGGCTCTTCAGTGGCGTGTGCAGGAGCCCCAGCTGCCATTTCTTCCTGAGGTTGCTGCTCCTGCCTCTGCTGAGCCAGGAGCCTCAGTCACTCCCTCCTCCATCGTCTTCACTCTCTGTAGGCCATCAGGCATACACCTAGTTCACCAGGCTCCCTGACCCTGATCTACTCCTCATGCAGGATAAAAGAGAGACACACATGGCTTGCATTGGTGTATTAAGAACCTGTCCTGGTTAAGTGTGAAGGCCCCTTAATGCTTCCTAGAGAGTGCTGGCCACCACTTGGATGGCCAGAGATTAGTGCTCTGCATCGCTGCCCGAAACCCCGCCTTCTCTGCCACACTCCGACCAACCAATTGGCAATAGCTTTGCCCACTGGACTGCATGCTGTGCTCTCAGTTCAGGCACAGGTATTCTCCTGACCCATGCTGCAAGGCTGCACTGTTAGCTTGGGGATGGGGGAGTCTGGTCCAATGATGACATTGCAAAGGGGCTGAGAGCCTCCAGCAGTGACTGCTCCATGGCCAGCTTTAGCGAGGAGATTGTACACATGTGCAGTTGTCCAACTGTTCTGCAGTCCACTAAAATTCTCATGACTTTGCAGTCTGCACTGGAAGAGGAGCACTTGTTTGCACTTTGATGCCTCTGCATTGCTCAAGTGGGAAAATAAGCTAGGAGCCCGACTCCAATCATATCAATGTGGCTGTGCCTGAACTGTCTCAGTTGCAGAGGAACGGTCACTTTATACAAGGTTTCCCTACTGCGTGGTCACTTCCCTCGCCCACCCTACCCCCACCCCGAATGCTCGTGCGCTATATTCAACGGCAGGGCAGCCCTTGCCCCACCCACAAGTCACCTCAACCGCAAGGCTGCCCTTAACCCCAACCCCCACAACGCTCCTCAAGCTTGAAGTCCAACAGGCGACACTGGAGAGTGCTGCAGAACATTACTATGTACTCACAACAGATTCCCCTCAAAGTGCAGCCTGCCAAGTGCGGGCCTTTTATGTGCTGTTGTGAAACACATCGGGCGTGCTTTCCTGCCGACCTGGATGGACGATCAGGTGGGTGGGGGGGACGGATGATCCAGCGGCGGGGTGGACGATTCCAGCGGGTTGGTCTAATAATGATATGCTGATGCATTACAATGAGGTTCCCGATGTCCAATGGCGGGAAATGCAGCCTGCCATTGGCGGGCTGAGCAGACAATCGCAAACTGGTTTCACGCTGTCATGAAACCAATCGCGTCATATTGTCCGCTCACGCCACTGAATATTCCCAACGCCAGCGGGCACGGAAAATTCCACCCAGAATCTTTTCACATCCCCTCCAGCTAACTTCATCCCTTAAACTGAATTTCAATTTCTGAAGTTTGCCAGTCAGAAAATTTTATCTATAAATTTAACTTTTTAAGCGGTTTCTTTTAACTTTAAAAACTTCTTTGTAAAGTTGAAATTGGATTTCTGCCTGACATTTTCAAGTCTTCAGACTAAAGCTTATTTCATACAAGGCAAATCAATGCATTTGCAAATGTTCCTTAACACATTTTAAATTAAATATGCTGACGTAATTTAATTCCTATGTTTTAACTGATTCATCAATCAAATTCATACTGTTCCCACAAAGAAATGCACATACATAGATCGGACCAGTGACAAAGTTATACCTTCAACATTGAGAGCCAGGTGACAAAGGGTTAATAACTTTTAGCTCTGCAGAAAAGCATCAAATGCTTGAACAAAAGTGGACAGACACAGGAAGCTTCCAACATTCACAAAGCACAAAAATAGCCTCAGCTGGTTTTCACACCATGCCATTGAATTGAAAGAAATAATGTCCTCAAATAAGACCTCATCTTCCCTCATCTAACATTCCAGCTGGAGGGTTTGAACCTCGTCGGACATTCTGTCCAACTTCTCTTTGTACTGAAAGGAGGTAGGCCAACACCAAAATGCCATCTAAATTACCATGACTTTGTAAGCACACCCTCCCAAAACACATTAATCCACTTCAGATGTCCTACCACCTGATCGCCAGTTTATTATATGAACTGTTATCTGAAACTTAAGATTAGAGCCACACCAATTTGCCAGCAATGTTTTAGTGACTTAATAAATTTATTTTTGTTCATAGAAAATCCAATTAAGGCAAGACAGGACACTTTGGATGTTAAATATTAGAAAGTTTATTAAATTAAAAAAGTATACTTAAGAACTTAAAACAATGGCTTTTACAACTTCACCTGGGTGATCAGTCTATTGAAGCATAACCCTCTCAATATTCCTCTGTGACATAACCGCAGAGATGTAAAGTGGTTCTTGCCCTGGGAGTCTTCGGTACTCAGCCAGCAATAAAACCCTACGGGCAGACATTTTCCCTCGTCGGGTGGGCACGCGCCCGACCCGAGCGGGAGTAAAATGGTGCGCGATGACGTCGGGCAAGCGTCTCGATGCCATCGCGCACTCTCGCGATATTTCATTCGGTGGGTGCATGCAAGAGGTGGTAGCACACCCGCTGACAATTAAGAGGCCTATTAAGGCCCTTACTCAATTAATTAAATCAAATTTTTCACTGCCAGTCCAACCATTTGGTTGGCGGGCGGGCAAATAGGCCAAGCGGCCTTTGCATTTTTTGGGAAACCTCTTCTACAGGCGGGATGAGGTTTCGAACAGTGATTAAAAAAAAAACTTTTAAAACTCATTTTTAACATGTGACAGAGCCACATGAGGGGACATGTTTTTCTTATTTTTCAACACTTCATTTGTAATGATAAAAACCTTTAGCTCCCTCAGTCGGCTCTGTGCCTTCAGGGAACTTTCACTGAGTGCACCCTCCACACATGTGCACACTTCTGCATTCGCGTTCCTCCTGCCTCCACCCTGGCAGCGCTGAGGCTCTCAGTGCGCATTTCACACTGGCTGGCCGTTAATTGGTCAGCCAGCGTGAAATCGTGGACGGCGCCCGATCGTGGGCTGCGGTCAGTTTTGCAGCCGCTCTTGGGCCTGCCCGCCGCACCAACCTGCCGTGGTAAAAATCCTGCCCATAGGACCCAGCTTTTAGCCCAGTGTGTATCATCACCCAATATCAGAATTGGGCTTTTTCCAATTTCATAATTGTCTCTTGCTATTACTAGGTTCATTTAATTGGTTCTTAATCACAGAAGCCACCTGGCCTCATTATCTCGGACAAGAATACTATTCCACTCTGTATCTCTATCTAATCTTGAACAACATCTCTATTAATAAATCCAAACTCTTGAGGTCATGAGACACTCCCTCAAGGATTCTTAGCAAGGTTCAAGAGCTTCACTGCTAGAACTGCTTATCTGAAACTCCACTTTCACTCACAGACAGAGAGACTGACAATAACGAAACTTAATCTTTAAATGAAAATCCAGTTTTACTAATATGATTATTGATTCATTAATTGTAATTCAATTAAGGCTCATTACTTGTACAATCATTTGCCTCATGACTGGTTACTGCCTTAATAACGAAATTTGATTAATGCATATGGTTGATACAAGGTACAAAATACAAAGTGGCATCTTTAGCCATGTGTTAGTATGAAATGGATTCCTTGACATTGTTAGTTATTACAGTGAATACAATATAAAAATGATCTAAAAATGGTCAAGTTAAGCTAAAATCTAACCATCCAGGCCTACTTACAGGATGCCTCATTGAGAACAGGGATGGGAGCATAGTGATAACTTTACTGAAAAAATGGGTTGGGGGTCGGAAACCATGTCGGTGTGAAGCTGACAGGCTCCATGCCAACGAGTCCTGCAGAAATATAGCGTTGAGGGGCTCATTAACGAGGGCCAAATGGGACTTCCACCTTTCATTGGGGTGGAAGTCCCGTCCTTCAGAGCTGCTGGCCATTATGATTGACCAGCAGCTCCATCAGTCCTGGCAGCACCAGGAAGGCATCAATGGCAGCTGATAGGACTGCAGCTGAAGAGAGGAGCCTAAGACCTATGATTCCCAGAGCAGGTAAGCCCAGGGTCTTGGGCGGGGGGAGTTTGAGAGCATCAGGGAGAGAGGCAGTGAGGGGGAGAGAATTTTTTTTTAATTCATTCACGGGATGTGGGCTTCACTGGCTGGGGCAGCATTTATTGCCAATCCCCAGTTGCCTTTGAGAAAGTGGTGGTGAGCTGCCTTCTTGAACCACTGCAGTGCATGTGGTGTAGGTACAACCACAGTGCTGTTAGGGAGGGTGTTCCAGGATTTTGACCCAGCGATAGTGAAGGAACGGTGATATATTTCCAAGTCAGGATGGTGAGTCACTTGGAGGGGAACTTCCAGGTGGTGGTGTTCCCATCTATCTGCTGCCCTTGTCCTTCTAGTTGGTCGTGGTTGTGGGTTCGGAAGGTGCTGTCTAAGGAACCTTGTGAATTCCTGCAGTGCATTATGTAGATGGTACACGCTGTTGCTACTGTGCATCAGTGGTGGAGGGAGTGAATGTTTGTGGATGTAGTGCCAATCAAGTGGGTTGCTTTTCCCTGGATAGTGTCAAGCTTCTTGAGTGTTGTGGAAGCTGCACTCATCCAGCCAAATGGGGAGTATTCCATCACACTCCTGCCTTGTGCGTTGTAGATGGTGGACAGGCTTTGAGGAGTCAGGATGTCTGTTTAAGAAAGGGAGCAGGTAGGAAGGAAGGTGGGTATTCAATCTAGTGGGGGCCTGTCCCACAGTTGGCAAAGGGGAGTCCCCAAAGGGCAACACCCACCTTCCTTTCTGCCCTTTAACCATTTCAGGTTAAAAATCTCTCGCTCTCACCTTGATGTCCATGCCAAACGTATTATGGTGTGGACAGTGTATTATTAGGGTATTGATAACAAGCCTAATTGATCCTTAATTGGTCCATTTTAATATAGTGCGTGGGCTGCCGATTTTGGCACCCCCCCCCCCCCCCCCGCCCACCCCCTCTATTATGGGGGTGAGCTGGAAGGTGGTGGGTTGGGCACCCTTCCCATTTTATGTGCCCCTCCACCCCTGTGGGAAACATGCCCACCGGGGATACATAAAATTGAGCCCAATAAGCAAGAGGTATGAGTATGCAGCAGTATCTGAGGAATTTAAATTTTGTTAATTTAGTAAATCTGAAATAAAATACTAATAGAAGGTGATGGTGATTTCACAACTGCCGGGTATTTGTAAAAACCCACTTTCTTCACTAATGTCTTTTAAGCGAGGATATTTTCCATCATTACCAAGTCTGACCTATATACTCCAGACCCACAACAATGTGGTTGACTCCTAACTGCTGTATTAAATGGCCTATTGAAGCACCTGGCTGTTAAGAAGGCAGCCCACCACCAGCTTTTCAAAGAATGTGTGATAAATGTTGGCCTAGCCAGAAGCACCCACATCTTGAGAATGAATTTAAAAAAGAATACAGCATCATTCAGAATGCAGTCATTAAGTTGACAATGCCTTCAAAGCAGAAGGTAGCCACAGTTCAAATTATTTCAGATTTGCCTAGCTGAAATTAAAAGAAATTGTAATGCTTGTTTCTTTTAATCATTGACCAGGTGTCGTATACTAGATTTTGTAGAGTCTGAGTACTCTTTTGCCATGAAAACACTTAAAATATCATAACTCCAGAAGGCTTAGGCACAGGTCAGTTGAGCTAAGCCTTTAATGCAAATGAACATTGGCTGGGATTTATAACTGGCAGTGGACCTGTCCCAACATCTAAGAAATGAGTATGACATTTAACCCCATTAGTTTTAAGAGGCCTCCAATACAGGAATGCTAGGTGTGATGTACTGGAAACGAGAAGATACTGAAGGAGGTTTAGTGTCAGAGAGACCTCGGGATACAAATATACGTGAGATGAAACAGGTCTTGCAGGATAGGGTGAAATGGGTCATAGCAAAATGGCAACCCAATTCATACATCCAATTTTCAAATTTTCCTTACTGTTGCCGAACAGGCAGCCGAATGGCTATTGTCCAGTTTGTGTTACTGCTGGAGATCAATATTATCTGAATGAGGCAGGTGAATTGGATAACTAATAGATTAGTGAGATGGAAACCACACTGAATGGTCAAACATTTGAATTTTGGGAGGATTTTGGGAGGCACTATAATGAAGACTATGTTAAAAGTGTTCACACTACACAGTCAGAGGATAAATCATAGAGTTATACAGCACAGAAGGAGGCCATTTGGCACATCAGGCCTCCGCTATCTCTTGGAAAGTGCTATCCAGTTAGTCCCACTCCTCTGATCTTTCCCCAAGAGCCCTGGACTTCTTTTTCAACTATATATCCACTTCTCTTTTGAAATTTATATTGAATCCACTTCCATCGCTCTTTCAGGCAATATCGTTTTATTTCATTTTTTGTATTAATTTATCACTTCACTCTGAATATCAAAATAAAGTTAAGATAATATTTCCAATCTATAAAAAATGGGGTAGTTGTTGACTTTAGGCAATAGTTTAAAACAGGTGATAGTGAGTTGTTTGCCTGTTTTACAGCGCCCCCCCCCCTCCCCCCGCCCCCACAGACACTGTTTTACTTCCCTTAAGTTTGACATTGATGCACAAGTTCAACATCCACCCCAATAATTTTCAGAGCAACAATCTTAACTGGCCAAGTCATTCTGCAATAGATGGCTGACTTGGCAGAATTTACAGGATCAGTAGTGGGAGGGGTATGTTGACTGGAAGGAGACTGGCAAGATTAGCCCCCAGCTGAGGTGCTGGGCAGGAAGTTTAACCTCAAAACTGATTGCTGATTAGCTATCGCCAGTTTGTTCTACTGCAGAAGATCAATATCAACCAATGAGATGGGTGAGATAATGGTCTAGATAGAAGACATCCACACTAAATGATCAAATCTTTATATTTCAGTAAGATTTGTAGTGGGAGGTGACACACTGTCTATGTGGAAGGTGTTTCCATATCACAGCTGGAGGCAAGGTAAATCAGAGGGCAGCCTTAGGAACATCAGGCCATGAGGCATATGCTGTTTCTTTGGTCGTGCTCTCCAGTTAGCTCCACTCCACTGATCGATATCCAAAGCAGTGCAATTTTTTCTCTTTCGAGTATACATGTGCTTACCTTTTCAAAGTTACTATTGAATTCACTTCTACCAATCTTTCAGGCAATGCTATTTTATATAACCTCCTTGATTAATTTAGGATTTCACCCAGAACATAAAATGGGCTGAGGTGATGTTTCCATTCTAAATGCAATGGACCAGATCTTGGCATTATGCAAAAACTTAAATGGGCAATACTGATTGTTAGCCTGTTTTACATCTCTTCTGGTGTTTCATCTCTCTTGAGTTTTACATTGTCACATTGTTACACTGAATTTACTAATTCAAGATCCACCCCAATGACTTTCAGAGCAATAATTTCAATGGGCCCTGTTATTCTGCAACAGGTGATTGACATGCAAAGGATAATCACAGTTTATGACTCTGAAATATCTTGCGTAGGATGACTCATTGAGAATGGGAACATTAGCAGAGTGATAAAATTACTGAACTAATGAGTCATTTCTCATAGTGGCATCTGAGGAGTTTATGCAAAATGTCCTCATAATTTAAAACTTAAACCCCTGGAGTTATTTTGATGAATCTGCTGTGCGTCCTTCCCAAGGCCAATATGTCTCCCCTGAGGTTCAGTTCCCAAACCAAATCATGATGCTTCAGATGGGGTCCGACTACGGCTCTGCATGACTGAAACATTGGCCCAGTTCTTCCAGTTAGCAGCAAGGCCAACACATACAACACTGACCAGGATTTGTTGGGAGGCTTACTTTCAAACACAGTTTTTATAAGAAAGAGGGCTTCCTGAAATAGCATCCACAGTAAATCACTTTCCTTGCTGGTCATGCGTCTGCAACTAAAACTTCAAGGCGGAATGGGTGTAAACTTCTGGGCAACTTCAGGGAATCTAGCCCAACTCTCTGATGGTAGGGTCAGTATCAGAGACATCCATGCAGGGGTCTGGGAAGCTTATCTCAGCCTTCTGGTTGTGTGAAGTTCAAGTGTAAGTTCTGCACATGTCCACATGTTGGGACATCCTTTGGGTCATGATACTCAATAGCAGTGAATGTCCGAAAAGTGGCTGTTACTTCAAATCAGAAGACTTGGGTCACATCACTTCTGCATTTTTGGAACTTGACCCACTTGAGTAAACGGCCAACATCTCATTCACCTTTTTTATAAGTACCTACACTGTCCTAAATACCTTACATTAGATTACTTTTTGTACCGATGTACTAGTTTTCAGTCATTTGTGTACCTGACAAATAAATTCCTTTGCTCCTCCACAGCCCCGAGTCTGTCACCGTTAAGAAAGCATTTCCTCAGAAACAAAGTGATGACCTCACAATTCCCACAGTGAATTCCATCTGCCATAACTTCACACATTCAGTTGTCTGACTATCGTCCTTTTGTATCTTCCTGCTCCCACAATATCTTTTACTGCACCTCTATGATTAAACATCATCTGCAAAACAACACCTTGTTAAACATTAAAGGACAACTTTTGAGACATAATATATAGTCAGAAAATATGGCGTATATAGCAAGAAAAATGTTATATTGCTGTAGTAGGGATGGTTTTATTCTGAGGTTAGTGATCACCATATCCTGGAGCACTGTGGTGGAAACTTGACTCAGAATCTAACCTATTCTGTAACTGAGCTGGAAACATTTGATTCAGGGTGTACTGTGTGTAACCCATGCTGTACTTCATCTGTGGCTTTTGAAGGAAAGTGCAGGGGAAGTTGCTATAGCTGCTAAGCAAGTGCTTCATAGGACAGTGTAGAGGGAGATTTGCTCTATATTTAACTTGTTTGTATGTGCCAAGGGAATGCTTGATGGGACAGTGTAGAGGAACTTTTATCCTATGGTTAATCCATGTCAGAGCACATTTGGGAGTCCTTCAATAGATAGGGTAGAGAGGGTTTAAAACTTTATCTAGCCCAGGCTATAGCTTAGATGGCTTAATAGGAAAGGCCAGAAGTGAATTTTGTTTTTGACCTGTGCTAATCCTGACCTGGGAATGTTCTGTGGAGAATTGTTAAAGGAATTTACTTTATATCCCATTGGGGGCCCTTGGTGCAACTCTCCAAATGCCCAACACTGATGCTCTTCATCTTGATAATAATGAATTAATGCAATAGAAATTCATTAATTTCCACTTGTTTTTATTTACTTACATTTTCACTTATTCCACAACATTTCCATAATTCTTTCTATCCAATGATTGCAACTCACTTGATATTGACAGTTTCATCAATGCAAAAATTAGGGGAATAATCCTCAGGCTAAATTGAGATTCCTGGGAATAAATGGCAAGTACCTGTCAACGCAATGGAGAGCCAAATATGAAACTGATGGATTTGAACAGTAATGTCCCATTAAAAAATGTAATAAGTGAATCTCAACTAGAGATTCAAGCATAGGGCTCACCCTTCTTTCAGTCAGCGGATGTGAGTCACTTGCTAGTCCATTCAGAGGGCAGTTAAGAGTCAACCACATTGCTGTGAATCTGAAGTCATGTACAGGCAAGATTGGATAAGGACAGCATGTTTCCTTCCCTAAAGGATATAAGTGAACCAGATGGGTTTTTACAACAACCCAGTTGTTTCATGGTCATCATTACTATCACTATGGTGGAATTTCGTTCCTGTGATGGGGGTCCATCCCCCTCCCCCACTGGTTGGGGATCAGATGGGAACCACACATTGCTTCTGTCTGGGAGGCCCAGAAGTATTTAAGTGCAATCAGGCACTTACCTGACCGCAGTCCTGCTTCCCATGCAATAAGGCACTGGTAAGGTGGAAATCCCGCCCCTGAGAGCTGAGGCCTCTAATTGCCAACAGCGCCACTGGGAGCAGTGGCTGATGCAGGTAGTGCTCTGAAGCCTTAGCCAGGGGTCATCACTGAATCCTTAGAGACAGGTGAGTGGTTGTGGGCAAGAGACCTGCAGTGAGTGGTGTGTGCAGAAAGGTCGGATGGAAGGCCGGGGGAGTGGCTTTGGCTGCTTGCCCCTTCCCTGGTCCTGGGTCTCTTGATCAGACACTGAGTGCCTGTCAATGAGGGCTTGTTGGGCAACCTTCAGGGGGCACAGGAGAACTGTGCAAGTCCCGTTAAATCTCAGTGCCACTATTAAATCCTGGTGGGCACAGGGATAATTAGTTTTAAGTAGCTCATTAAAAAGACCTAATTGAGATCCTGCCACTCCTGGGTGGGATTTCCACATTGGGGTCTTCACAGGCCCCATTAAATTGGAGACAATTTTCCCATCACTGCGAATTGGATTAACCCCTTCTTGTGCACAGTTATTGTTCATGTGAGTACACGAACCTCATTTATGCACATAATGTTCTGCAACTACGTCATTATTCTATTTTCTCTTACTTCAAGGCTGCTACGTCCTGTTGGTCCTTATCTCAAGCAAGGCTCCTGCATGAGTTTGCACAAGCAGCTTCAAAGTTTAGCTATCAGCTGCAGTGTCTTTTTTAAAGCTTGACATTATGTCCCATAATCCTTCTCTCGTAGTATCAATTTATTTTATGCCTGTTTCTACATTTTCCTACCTTACCATACTACAAAAGGGGTCTTAATAGAGTTCAGTGTTAATAAACCAACGCAAGTGTCCAGTTTCATCCAAACAATCCAAACAGGCCAAAGCAGATTTTAACTGTAAACTAGACTGACTAATCTGGCAATCCAGGTCCAGATTAGTAGAGCTCAGGGGTGTTAGTCAAGCACCCAAGAGTGGGATATTTGATCACTCAAAGCCTCATACCTTCGCCTCACTCCTACTTACAACTATGACCTAAATATATTATTTTTCCAGTAGTTACTTTTTCTACTTACAGAAAAAGTCTTCAGGGTTGCACCATTACAAACTGGGTAGGTTACGTACATCTGCAGTCTGCACTCTATCTTCTAGGTTGTTGCATCACTACACACACAGGGAACATTGTTTGGCGGTTTTTACACCGTAGCTTAACACTGGCTGTGCAACCATTTCAATTTTAAAAGGGGCTTGTGATCAGACGTACAAAACTGCCACTATTCCAGATAATATATGAATTGGGTTCCTATGATGATCACTCCAAGGTCTTGCACACATAACCCTGGCTGATATTTCAGTGAGGTACTGAGGGAGTATTGTACCATCTGAAGTCCCAGCTTTCAAATGAGACATTAAACAGAGGGCCTATCTTCCCTTTCAAGTGGACCTAAAAGATCTGGTATCATTATTTTGAAGAAGAATAAAGGAGACCTCCCTGGTGTCCTGAAAATAATTATCCGTCAATCAACTTCATTAAAAAAACAATAATTGGTAATTATTGGTAATGATCTAATTGCTCTTGGTTGGACCTTGTTGTACTTTCCTATGTTAAAGCTTTGGCTACAATTCAAAAGTAGTTCATTTCCTGCAAAAATGCTTTGGAATGTCATGAAAGGCAATATATAAAGGCAGTTATTTGAAAATCTAATTATTATTGCTGGAAGAGAGAAGAAAAGAACAATATTGCACTTAAAGCTTTCTATAGCCTTACCTCGTTCTTTGTGGGAATGTGCAATTGTTTTCTAAGCTGTTGTAGTATAACCAAATATAATCTCTTTCACAATTTCTGCTTTCAGCTTTCATAAGATTGCACTTTGATATCAAGGTTGCTGACTATAGGTTAATTAAATTAGATGTATTTCTTATCTGTTAGAATTTTAAGTGATTTCATGGGGAGTGAGTTCTCAATCTCTAGAAAATCTTTTGTAAGGTATCTGGTCAACAATATAAAAAAATACATTTTGCATTTTGTAAAATTTTTTAAAATTTCAACAAGTCAGATTTGAAACAAATCGAACCACAGATATGTGGTTTTTGACATTTTTTCATACACCTGAATTCTGAACGACACTATGTTCTTTTTAAATTCCTTCACAGAATGTGGGTACCTCTGGCAATGCACACATATATTACCCATCCCTAATTGCCCTTGAGAAGGGGGTGGTGAGCTGCCTTCTTGAACTGCTGCAGTCCAGTGCTGTTAGGGAGGGAGTTCCAGGATGTTGACCCAGCGACAGTGAAGGAACGGAGGTATATTTCCAAGTCTGGATGGTGAGTGGCTTTGAGGGGAACTTGCAGGTGGCGGTGTTCCCATCTATCTGCTGCCTTGTCCTTCCACATGGTAGTGGTTGTGGGTTTGGAAGGCACTGCCTAAGGAGCCCTGGTGAGTTTCTGCAATGTATCTTGTAGATGGTATACACTGCTGTCACTGTTCGTCGGTGGTGGATGGAGTGAATGTTTGTGAAAGGGATGTCAATCAAGCAGGCTGTTTTGTCCTGGATAGTGTCAAGTTTCTTGAGTGTTGTGGGAGCTGCACTCATCCAGGCAAGTGGAGAGTATTCCATCACACTCCTGACTTGTGCCTTGTAAATGGTGAACAGGCTTTAGGGAGTTAGGCGGTGAGTTACTCGCCTCAGGATCCCTAGCCTTTGACCTGCTCTTGTAGCCAGAGTACTTATATGGCTAGTCAAGTTCAGTTTCTGGTCAATGGTAACCCCTAGGATGTTGATAGTGGGGGATTTGGTGATGGTAATGTCAAGGGGGCGATGGTTAGATTCTCTCATGTTGGAGATGGTCATTGCATGACGCTTGTGTGGCGTGAATGTTACTTGCCACTTACCAGCCCAAGCCTGGATATTGTTCAGGTCTTGCTGCATTTGGACATGGACTGCTTCAGTATCTGAGGAGTTGTGAATGGTGCTGAACATTGTGCAATCGTCAGTGAACATCCCCATCTCTGACCTTATGATGGAAGGAAGGTCATTGATGAAGCAGCTGAAGATGGTTGGGCTGAGGACACTACCCTGAGGAAGTCCTGCAGTGATGTCCTGGGACTGAGATTATTGACCTCCAACAACCACAACCATCTTCCTTTGTGCTAGGTAAGACTCCAACCAGCGGAGAGTTTTGCCCCTGATTCCCTTTGTCTCCAGTTTTGCTAGGGCTCCTTGATGCCATGCTTGGTTAAATGGGGCCTTGATGTCAAGGGCAGTCATTCTCACCTCACCTCAGCTCTTTTGTTCATGTTTGAACCAAGGCTGTGCTGAGGTTAGGAGCTGAGTTACCCTGGAAAAATGAGCATCAGTGAGCAGACCATTGCTAAGCAAGTGCTGCTTGATAGCACTGTTAATGACCCCGTCCATCACTTTAGTGATGATGAAGAGTAGACTGATGGGGCGGTAATTGGCTGGATTGGATTTGTCCTGCTTTTTGTGTACAGGACAATTTTCCACATATGCCAGATGCCAATGTTATATCTGTACTGGAACAGTTTGGCTAGGGTCGTGGCAAGTTCTAGAACACATTGCAGGAATATTGTCCGGGCCCATAGCCTTTGCCGTATCCAGTGCCTTCAGCCATTTCTTGATATCATGTGGAGTGAATCAAATTGGCTGAAGACTGGCATCTGTGCTGCTGCAGACCTCCAGAGGAGGCTGAGATGGATCATCTACTTGGCACTTCTGGCTGAAGATTGTTGTGAATGTTTCAGCCTTATCTTTTGCACTGATGTCATTGAGGATGGGGATATTTGTGGAGCCTTCTCCTCCAGTGAGTTGTTTAATTGTCCACCACCATTCATGACTGGATGTGGCAGGACTCTAGAGCTTAGAACTGATCAGTTGGTTGTGGAATCACATACTGCTTCTGCTGTTTGGCACGCAAGCATCTATGTTGTAGCTTCACCAGGTTGACACCTCATTTTTAGGTGTGCCTGGTGCTGCTCCTGGCATGCCCTCCTGTACTCTTCATTGAACCAGGGGTGATCCCTTGGCTTGGTGGTAATGATAGAGTGAGGGATATGGCAGGCCATGAGGTGTTGAGGCCATGAGATTGTGGTCAAGTACAATTCGATGATGACCCACACCACCTCATGGATGCCCCAAATTGCTAGATTTGTTTGAAGTCTATCCCATTTAGCACAGTGGTAGTGCCACACAACATGATGGAGGGTATCCTCAGTGTGAGGATGGGACTTTATCTCCACAAGGACTGTTGTGGTTGTCACTCCAACTGATACTGTCATGGACATGCATCTGTGGTAGGCAGGTTGCTGAGGATGAGGTGAAGTATGTTTTTACCCTCTTGTTGGTTCCCTCACCACCTGCCATCCTTTAGGACTCAGCCTGTGCTGGTGCTACTGAGCCATTCTGGGTAATGGACACTGAAATCTCCCACCCATCTGTCCGTAAGGAGGACTTTGCAGGGTTGACAGGGCTGGGTTTGCCTTTGTCGTTTCCGGTGCCTAGGTCAATGCTGAGTGGTCTGTCTGGCTTCATTACTGTTTTGCAGTTTGATACAACTGAGTGGCTTGCTCGGCCATTTAAGAGTCAAACACATTGCTGTGGATCTGGAGTCACACATAGGCCAGACCGGGTAAAGAATGAACCAGGTGGGTTTTTACAACAATCATTTTGTGGTCATCATCAGACTTTTAATCCCAGATTTTTAGTGAAATCAAATTCCATCCTCTGCCTTGGTGGGGTTTAAACCCAGGTCTCTGGAATACTAGTCCAGTGATAATACCACTATGCTGCCACCTCCCCTGTAGTTAGGTGTAAATCGCATTGTTGTTTGGTCTGGAGTCACATATAGGCCAGACTGGGTAAGATATTGTAATTATAAACTTGTTCTCATTCTGTCTCAATAAAGTAGATTTGCAACTGAATAAGCAGAATATTATATGAATAAGTCAGGTTAACACTACTCACTTGAAATTTAACAGGACACTGGGAAGGGATAACCTGATTCCCCATGTCCAGAAAACTGTCCCCAACATGTTGGGGTGCAGGAAAGCCCCAATGCAGAAGTCCTACCCGCAGATCATGGGAAGTCAATTAGTCTCATTAATGAGTTACTTAAAGGCGATTATTCCTGAGCCCACTGGAATTTAAAAGTGGCACTGAGATTTAATGATACTTGCATGGTGGTCCTGTGCCTCCCAAACGCCGCCCAGCCACTCCCTGCCCTTGCAGCTGACCCCACTGCAATCCCCTAGCTATAGATCCTCTCCCCACAACCATCATCCTGTCCAGTCTTCAGGGACCCAGCGATGATCCCTGATGAAGATCTTAGAGCATTACTTGCAGCAGCCACCACTCCTAGTGGCTAGGTCAGCAATCAGCGGCTGACAGGTCTCGATGACAGGATAGCTGGGGGCATGGGTTCAAATCCTGCCATGACAACTGGTGAAATTTAAATTCAGTGAATAAATCTGGAATTCAAAGCTAGTCTCAGTAATGGTGACCATGACAATAATCATCAATTATTGTAAAAACCCACCTGGTTCACTAATGCCCCTCAGGGAAGGAAATTCGCCATCCTTATCTGGCCTGGCTTATATGTGACTCCAGACCCACAGCAATGTGGTTGACTCTTAATTGTTCTCCACAATCAGTTCAAGGGCAATTAGGGATGGAAAAACAAATTCTGCCATTGCCAGCGCCGTCCACATCCCATGAAACCCCTACTGACCTCTTACTGAAGAACTCCAAGAAAATTTCTAAGGCCAATCCAGCATAGCAATCATCAAAACACCTGTTGAGGTTGGACGTTAAGCTGTCTAACTAAAACTGTAGAAGGTAAGTTAGAGGAGGAAGAAATCAAACTTTCAGATGCTCTGGTGAGATCACAGGTGAATACCATATCCAGTCACATTCAAGAACTAGAGGCCACACAGAGAAAGACATCAACAAAAAAGACAGTCAGGAACTCAGTTTAATATGTAATCTGAAAGATGGCACATCCAACTGTACAACACTTGTCTGTATTATACTGAAACGTTACCCTAGATTTTGGTAAAAGCAAAACACTGCGAATGCTGGAAATCTGAAACAAAAGCAGAAGATGCTGGAAAAACTCAGCAGGTCTAACAGCATCTGTGGAGAGAAAAAACACAGAGTTAATGTTTCAAGTCTGTATGACTCTTCTTCAGAGCTTCAGAGCCTAGATTTTGGGCTCAACTCTCTGGAATGGAACTTGAATCCATTATCTTCTGTCCTCAGGCGCAAGAGTGGGACCATCTGTGCCATAGCTGACACTTAATAAAGAACTATGAGGAAAGTTCTGGTAAACTTGGAATTTTTGTCTAAAAAGACACTTTCTGAGGGTTGACTTTTAAGAGGTTTGAAAGGATATAGATAAAGTGAATATTATTTTATTTGAACTGTTGGAGTAAAAGTGGACACAAGTTGAAACTAGTATCAGTAACCTTACTACTGACATCAGGAATTTATTGTTCTCAAAAAAATAATCAACATGTGGAATTCATTTCCAGATAAGGATTAGTGGATGCAAAAAGAAGCTGGAATAATTTAAGAAACAATTGAAGATGCTACAATGGAGGATGTTAGAATTCCTCTGGATAAACAATTAGCATAGGCCAAAGGAACTTTGTAATCTATGATTGCTTTGTGATCTTTAGTGCTTACATATAAGGTTAGATGAAGTAAGATGGGAGAAGCCTTGTGCAAAGAATGAACAAGAGCAACAGACCTTTTGGACTAAATATCCTGTTTCTATGCCGACAGTTCTAGCTGAATCATTAGAACAAATCGATAGTCGTTTGGTAGTACAGAACTTAAGTATCGCTGAAAGAAGAGGTATATCTAAGCTTTTCGTCTTGAACTCATCAGGACACTTTGCAAGAATGCCAATATAAGGGGAAACAATTTATACTGTATGCAGAGAGAATGCTGATTGGTTGCCAAGTGGACTCTGATTGATAGAGGCATTGTCATGGAGAATATACCAGTGATGGTGACTGAGAATCAACTGTCAAGCATTGTTTGAAATTTAAACTAGGCAGCGTGACCCTGCTTGGTCAAGGCATTGCCCTGAGGAATGAGTCAGCGAATGGCTGTCACTTATTTTGTTTAGCTGAAATAGGCACAATGTGTGTACATGTTTTTTCTGCCTCGCAAAGCTTAGACATGTCTCTTCTTTCACCAAGAACAAATAGTAATGAATATTGCTGAAAAGAGACATGTTGCTGAAGATTTGTGCCTTGCAGACATCAGGACAAATGTAAAAATTCAAAATTTAAAACAATCACAAAATATTTATACTACAGAGAAAAGGGCACAGATTGGTTGGCAAGTCGACTCCAATTAGCCAAGGCATTGCAGCGGAGAAAGCAATGGGGAACTATAGGCTCCCCAAGCCCCTGGGTAATTCAGAAACGCACAAGGCTTGAACATATTCATTTTGTTTGCAGAGAATGGGTCCCCTGCCTATGAACGTGTGTCACTTCTAGCAAGCATACATGAGCAGTTTTCGGTTTTGCGAGCAGGCTGGCTAAGTACATTCTGTACTCTACCAACTAAGGACAACTGAAGGAACAGGCTGTTTGATTCAATCAACCAATCATTGCGACATACAGCATACATACTTGGCATTGCACCAGTACTGAAATTCATACATAACATCGCTCAATTATATATTTGTTTTATTCATTCACGGGATTTGGGCTTCGCTGGCTGGGCCAGCATTTATTGCCCATCCCTAGTTTTTTTTTAATTCATTCATGGAATGTGGGCTTTGCTGGCCGGGCCCGCATATATTGCCCATCCCTAGTTGCCCTTGAGAAGGTGGTGGTGAGCTGCCTTTTTGAACTGCTGCAGTCCATGTGGAGTAGGTATACCCACAGTGCTGTTAGGAAGGGAGCTCCAGGGTTTTGACCAAGTGACAGTGAAGGAATGACAATATATTTCCAAGTCAGAATGGTGAGTGACATGGAGGGGAACTTCCAGGTGGTGGTGTTCCCATCTATCTGCTGCCCTTGTCCTTCTAGGTGGTAGTGATCGTGGGTTTGGAAGGTGCTGTCTAAGGAGCCTTGGTGAATTCCTGCAGTGCATCTTGTAGATGGTACACACTTCTCTTACTGTGTGTCGATGGTGGAGGGAGTGAATGTTTGTGGATGTAGTGGCAATCAAGCGGATTGCTTTGTCCTGGATGGTGTCCAGCTTTTTCAGTGTTGTAGGAGCTGCACTTATCCAGGCAAATGGGGAGTATTCCATCACATTCCTGACTTGTGCCTTGTAGATGCTGGACAGGCTTTGGGGAGTCAGGAGGTGAGTTACTTGTCGCAGGATTTCTAGCCTCTGACCTGCTTTTGTAGCCTCAGTATTTATATGGCTAGTCCAGTTCAGTTTCTGGTCAATGGTAACCCCCAAGTTGTTGTAAAATAGCAATAATTCCTAAACACTTCCTTTATCATTTTCCATTTTGGGATATTTTGTCTTTTCAGGACCACAACATGATGATGTGGCAAGGCAACACAAATTAGGGAGCTCCTGAATCTCAAGACAAACATCAGAGTAAAATAACCTCTGGGGTTAAACTATTCCAACACCAATGTTTGTATTGATGCAACGCATGTGATACAACTTTCTTTGGATTATCTATTAATATGGTTGTGAACTGTGCTCTATTTATTAACGTTATTAGGTTCCATTTATTAACATATTCAGATGATTTTGTGTGCTATTTATAAACATGTGCAGATGATCTTTATTCACACATTCAGTTGACTTATTTTGTATTATTTAACTTGATTTGGATGATTTTATTGTGTACTATTTGTTAATGTGTCTTGATGACATTTTTTATAGTTTATTATTTGTTGAAGTGTGTGTGTAACATTATTCTATGCAAATATTTGCTCACACATTCATGTGACATTCCTCTGCATGCTATTTGTGAGTTTTTGGTCCCTATTTGTTATTGGGTGCAGTTGTATTTTATATTTGATCACGTCCTTAGGTGACAATCTGCTATCTATTACCATGTTAGGCTACCACTATGTGCTATAGGTTGTTGCCTTGACTGAAATTCATCTTTTATGATGACTGAATGCACACTTATGAGTTATTTCCCAATACATGTATACATTTACAGTGTGCTCCATTCTAAAGACTTGGTTCTCAAGACATGGAGGTTTTCTTGACTGTAGCACAGAAGAGACAACCAGGTAAGTGTGTGAGTAATGCATTGGTATGGCCCTAAAATCATGGCAAGTCATGAAATAAAATTGAATAAATCGAGCAACTAGTGGACATCCACCAAAAATTAAATGTCTGGAAGGTTGTAAAATTACAACTGGTTTACCAATTTCTTACAGCCTGCTAGCCCTACTTTACATGCCTGTGAGAATGGATGTTTTTAAAAATATTTTTGGGGAATATTGTGTTATTCTGTGAAGAAAGCTGTGTGTTTGAATGTGTGTGTATAAATGATTTAATTAAGCTGGGGAAAAGTTACTAGAGACAGGTTCTCTGGGAGGTAAGACATGAAAGGATAGAGGCATTTGGTGTGCATTTCTAATGAGATATTATGGCGCATTTGAGGTATAAATAAATAGGTTAGATCTAACATTTGCATTTTTAAATAAGTTGAGAGTTCGTTTTTATATCAAAGGGAAGTCAGAGGCACCAATAAACATTTTTGCATCTTATGGGTGTTCCATGGATAAACAGAAGAGGATAAATTATATTTTATTGACCTGAAAGCAGAGACAAAATAGAAACATGAAAGATTTTACATTTGGGAGGATTTGAGTTTCATAAAGGCGTGAGAACAATGCAATCTGAGATGAAACGGGGGGAAAGGTATCTTAGAGGTACTGTGTGAGGAAGATCTCCTGAAACAGCTCTAGGGCCGGGAGAAGATGCATTTTGAATCTGCCATCCAGTCAAGCCAGAAAAATCTTGGTTGCAAAAATACAATCTTGTTCTGAAGTCTTGGATTTCCACAGCAGAGTGGAAGAGAGATTAAGAGGCTGTGTGATATAGTTAAATATCTATTAGGGAGTGTTGCCTGGAAGGTGTTTACTTGTGGGCCTGACCAAGCAGGGAGTCTTTTTGGGGAATGTTTTGTAAGACTAATTTTAACTGTGTAACTGTAATCTTGTGTGCTTAGGCTTTCTTTATTTCTTGTTAATAAAATATTTACTTTTAATTTCTAAAATCACAAAAGTGATATTGGACTTTTTGTTTTTGAGATCAGTACGTTTTCTTCTCGCTTTCAGAATTCAAATAAAAAAGGGTATGGCCTGTAAGCCAAGTTTCCCTCTGAGATTTGATTTGCTCAGTAATTAACATCTGCTGTGGTCATAACAATGCCTTACATGAGTCCCTAGTCCACTGTAAGTGGATGACTCTTAATGTCCTCTAATGCAGCCATGAATAAAAAGTCCACTGCTGCCTTCTCAAGAGAAGTAGGGTTTGGATGATACATGTGGTCTTGGTGAAATGAAGTGCAGCCCAAAAACAAAATTAAAGAATCTTGAATCTCTACATGCATTCTAATAATTTTGCACCAAGCTCTGTAAGATGAATTAACTTATGCTAAGCAGAATTTCAACAGAAAGCCGTACTTATCCAGCATACACGTTCTCATTCGCTATCAGTAGGGAGGAAGGTTTGGAGGGAATCAAATGTTCTGATGTGTTGTTGTACAACACAATAACTGGCTGAAAAAAAAGCAACAGCAAAATGTTTTATTAATTCACTCATGGGATGAGGGCTTTGCTGGCTGGGCCAGCATTTATTGCCCAACCTTAGTTGCCCTTGAGAAGGTGGTGGTGAGGCTGCCTTCTTGAACCACTGCAGTCCATGTGGTGTGGGTACACGCACAGTGCTGTCCATCTAGGTTGTAGTGATTGTGGGTTTGGAAGGTGTTGTCTAAGGAGCGTTGGTGAATTCCTGCAGTGCATCTTGTAGATGATACACTCTTCTCTTACTGTGTGTCGATGGTGGAGGGAGTGAATGTTTGTGGATGTGGTGCCAATCAAGCAGGCTGCTTTGTTCTGGATGGTGTCAAGCTTCTTCAGTGTTGTTGGAGCTGCACTCATTCAGGCAAGTGGAGAGTATTCCATTACGCTCCTGACTTGTGCTTTGTAGATGGTGGACAGGCTTTGGAGAGTCAGAAGGTGAGTTACTCATCACACGATTCCTAGCCTCTGACCTGCTTTTGTAGCCACAGTTTTTATATGGCTGAACTGGACGTTCAGTTTCTGGTCAATGGAAACCCCCCAGGATATTGATAGTGTGGGATTCAGTGATAGTGATGCCATTCAACATCAAGGGGCAATGGTTGGGTTCTCTCATGTTGGAGATGGTCATTGCCTGACAATTGTGTGGCACGAATGTTACTTGTCACTTGTCAGCCCAAGCCTGGATACTGTCCAGGTCTTGCTGCATCTGGATATGGACTGCTTCAGTATCTGAAGAGTCACGAATGCTGCTGAACATTGTGCAATCATCAGCAAACATCCCTACTTCTGACCTTACGATGGAAGGTCATTGATGAAGCAGCTGAAGATGGTTGGGCATCGGACACTACCCTGAGGAACTCCTGCAGTGGTATCCTGGAGCTGACATGACTGACCTCCAACAACCGCAACCATCTTCCTTTGTGCTAGGTATGACTCCAACCAGTGGAGAGCTTTCCCCCTGATTCCCATTGACTCCAGTTTTTCTAGAGCTCCTTGATGCCACACTCGAACAAATGCTGCCTTGGTGTCAAGAGCAGTCACTCTCAATACTTTACAGGATGCAATATTTTCTTTTATAGGTAATTGAATATACTTTTAAAGATGGAGTGTATAAAGTGCAAACCCTCTCAATATTCAGTAAGTGCTTTAAGCTTGATCAATGACAATATTCCCTAACTTACAACAGTGTGATTGCAAGAGCTGTCACAAAGTCCTTGACAGTTCAGTGCGCTCCCCAGCAAGAAGATCGTGTACAACACTATGCCAATTCCTGCAGCAATAGCACTCAGGATATTCATCACTAAATTTCTTACAATCTGAAAGGTAACAAGATACACCAGAAACCTTAGCATAATCTTTTTCATTTATTCACACGATGTGAGTGTCACTGGTGAGGCCAGCATTTGTTTCCCCTCCCTCATTGCCCTCAAAAGGCCTTCTTGAACACAAGTGGATCAAGGTTATTTCAAAGCGCAATTAAGATGAACGTTGCTGTGTGTATGGGCCGCCTATAGGCCAGAGCCCGCAGCGATGGCAGACTTCCATCCCTAAAGGGGCATTGATGAACATGACGCTAATTTTAATTCAATCTGGTTGCTTCATGGTCACGATTACAGGTTTGAGCATTTACTCCAATTTTTCTTTAATTAATTGAAATTAAGTCCCTAACTGCCATTGCAGGATTCAAATTCATTGTCCAGGCCTTCAAGTCTCTGGATGGTCAGAGATCGGACATATGACCCAATATGCATGTCAAGGCCCCATAGAAATCCCAAGAAAAGTTTGAACTTTTGACGGGGAATTCCCATGGGACCCTCCATGAAAGCCTCTGAGCTAGGGATGGAGACTTTGGATTGTTCTGTGGTACTTACCTGAAAAGTTACCCAGGAAATGTTAGACAGAAAGATCCCAGACTATCTTCTGGGCAACTACAGCACTGACCTCCCAAACACTCACACAGCCACTCCATCGACACCTCGACTACTCCCTGACTACCCCCCACCGACATCCCGATTACCCGCTTGACCTTCAGACTATTCCCCAACTCAACCCGACCTGACTACTTCCCAATTAACCCACCCTACGCGCCTACCACCCTACCCTCTACCTCTCTACCCACATACCACACTACCCACCTGCCACCCTATGCACATAGCAGATCACCTACCTACTCCCCAATTTCACGTCTACCCAATTACCTATTTACCTCATTCACCTTACCCACGCACCTCACCACCCTACCTACCTTACTACCCTACCCACTCATTCATCCACTCACCCATTCACCAGCATTGATGTATTCACCCATTCACTAACATTGGACATTTAAACTTACAGCAGATAGTGATGTTGAAAGGGGGACTCATCCAGCCTTCCCTCCAACATTGCAGCACTACAATGTAGCTTTCTGATGAGTGTGCGCTTAATTCTGAATAAGCCGGGTGCAGAAGATCCTGCAAGAAATGTGGAGCAGTGTCAGGGTGTGAAAAATTCCGAGCGAAGTGGAAATCTGAAGATGCTTGCTGCTGCACGGAAGACCCAGACCCATCTTTGGATCATTTGTCCAAATTGCCAGCCCGGTAACATAACCACTCTGCCATATCACTCTAACAACCTTATGAGCTACTGTACAATATTATAGAGTGTAAAGGCAGTTAATTAAGCAAATATAGCCACCAGAAACTCTATTATCAATTTACATTAATACTTAGAGAAATAAAGCATATCCTACTTCAGATAAATACCCATCAATGATATATTTGGCCTTTTCTCCACCGAAATGGACCTGGCTCCAGTAGTTATGTATCAGGAAAGCTGTTCAAAAAAGATCATGCGCTGGCAGTTGGCATCACATCAATGACTTGGCATAACTCGATCACTAACGAAAACATATTGTGATGTTGCTTGTTAGTGGGAATCAGTCCAGGTAGAGATCATATAATTACATGTCATGACATTTAAGAATTAGATACAAGATTTCTATTTTTATTCTTATGTTCCCCAGCTGAGGTTACCTCTGGACAAGCTTAATCCCAGAGTGGAACCCAGCTGGGGATCGTAACAAAGTGGGGGCTCTTGCAAGATTTGAAACACATACAATGGGTGGTGAGACGCGGAATAATAATTGGCTCGGGATTATTGTTATAATGTGGGATTGGAAATCTTTGACTTTTGGTGGGATCTGTGAATCCTTATGAAACAAATACATGGAGGTAAAGAGGTACTGGGCATAGGAATTGGAGTTGCTGTGAGATATATTATACGGGTTGGAATTCGAAAGGGCTTTGGAAGTTGCTAAAGCATTTTTACAGATGGAAAATGTAACCCTGACTGGTTTACAGAAATTAACCAAGAGTAAGCTAATGGTATTGGTGGATAAGCTGGAGTTAGAATTACCTGAAGGTGTGAGGAAGTAGACATAGTTGAGATAATAACACAGCATTTTAAACTGGAATGGGTAATAGAGAGACCATGTTCTCCAGGGGGTGAGTCAATTGAGTCAGCTAAGATCCAGTTATGAATAAAGCAACTTGAATATGCAAGAGAAAGAGAAGAAAAAGAAAGAGAATTGGAATTGAAAATGCTAGAGGCAAAGGAAAAAGAAAAGGAAAGAGAAAGAGAAGAAAAAAGAAAAAGAAAGGACATTTAGGAAGCTGGAACTGGAATTTCAGGCAAGAGGGAAGGAACAAGAAAGGGAATACCAGCTTAAAAGGCTGGACCTTTAAAAAAGGGCCTCCAATGCTGAGAAAAGTCCTGATGATGAAAAAAGGTTCAACCTAAAACCTAGTGGGGAGATGTTTAAGTTTGTGCAAGCTCTCCCAAAGTTTGAGGAAAGGGATATAGAGGCATTCTTTATTTCATTTGTAAAGGTAGCTAAACAAATGAAGTGGCCAAAAGAAATCTGGACATTACTTTTACAGAGTAGGTTGGTGGGTAGAGCTCATGAGCTTTATGCATCGCTGTCAGAAGTGGTATCGGTGAATTATGATGCAGTAAAAAAGGCTATTCTGAGTGCATATGAATTAGTCCCTTAGTACCTTTGGTGGTTGAATGATGCAGCCATCTTCTCTCTATTAAGATACATGCATAGTAAATCAGTAAATGAACATCGCCTGCATTGAAATTAATGGAGGCGAAATCCAAGCAGCCATGTTGTTACTGAGTGAACTACCAGCCAGATTTTCAAAGATCTAAGCAAGGGTTGCATAACATCCAAGTGGGAAATACAAACTGATATTCCTTTGAAACGAGTGGCGCAACTGTTGCGGTTCATGGCCTGCAGAGATAGTTACACAAGGTTTTCCTAGGTCACAGTAACCTATGAAGGTAGGAACTGGAATAAATCACCCAGCCCATTGCGCTATTCGATTGGATCAGGGCTGATATGTAGCTGAATTCAGTTTTCTCATCTTTTCTCCATACCCTTACATACTTAACAAAAATCTATCAAACTAGGCATTAGAAGCTCCAGTTGAACCAGAACACAGCTTATTAGTGGGGGAGGTGGGAGTTCCAAACCTCGACCATTTCTGTGAAAATGGTCACTGATTTCACTCCTGATTGACCTAGCTCTAATTTTAATGTTCTCCAATTTGCAGTTGCAGTGATGGTGAAACTTTCAACATCCGCTCTCATTCATGTGAAAAGTCATCAGTAATTTCCAGTTTCCGCACATGCGCAGCTAAAGCCTGGAATCTGGAAATTGCTGTCTGTTATACACTGCTTCTCCACACAGAACAAGTGAACTGATGGTCTTTTTACACTCTATTCTGGCTGTAAAGAAAAACACTGAAAATGTTACGTGATTTTGAGTGAGGTGTAACTGAGTAAATGAGGTTTTCCTCCTTCAGGGCCTGCGAACAATGTGTGTGTCACTGCCGCTGTCATTTCACCACTCGCTCTAAATCTCAATCTAGAAACAAACACTCATCCTAACTATGGTGTCTGAAGGATCAACACAGTTTTTAACTTCTGGGAGCAGTGTAGTGATGGTCAAATCGAGTGATGATTCGTCCATTGCCTCATGCACCTCTATTCCCTGAACTGCCCCCTGTTCAGCCTCCTTAAGGGCAATCAGATAAAGAGGTCATCTCAATGGCAATGCCATAATACCCAGCATGGGAAGGGCCTCTGTAAATTTGCGTGCTTTGTAAGATGTTTTAAATAACGACGAAATTTTGGTATAACCCAAACACTAACGAGGATATGTTGTGATGTTGCTTGAATAGTAGTGGAAAATCAGACTAGATAGAGAAAACATTTAGATGTCATGGCATTTAAGAATTAGAGACAAGATTTTCATGCGGGCCCTTGTGCAGTGACATTGTCAATCCATTCAAGTAGTTGATATGAACTGCCAACACCTGACTTTTTTTAAACACCTTTCCTGGTATATCATTTCTGGAGGCCTGCTCTTTTCGGTGGAGAAAAGACCAAAGTTATCCCTGGTGGACATTTATTTGGAGAAGAATCTCCTTCACTTCTCTAGGTATTAATGGAAATTAACAACAGAGCTCCTGTTGGTTACATTTGCTTGATTAACTGCTTTACACTCTATGGCATCCTGCAGTAGCCCATGAGATTATTAGAGTGATGTGGCTGAGTGGTTACATTTAAATGTCCAGTGTGAATATTAGTGAATGTGTAAATTGGAGAGTGGATGAGTGAGTGGTTATGGTGTTAGGGTAGGAAGGTTGGGTGAAGTAAGTGGGTGAGTTTGTAGAGTGGGTGAGGCAATTGGGTAGGTGGGTAGGAGCGAAGGTGGGGGGTAGGTGGGTGAGTAGGTAGGTGTGCAGGGCAGTAAGTAGGTTGGGTTGTAGATGGTTAGTGTGACATGTGATCAGGGTAAAAGTTGAGTACAGTAGTAAGTGGGTATGATGGCTAGTAGGCAAGGTGGCAGATGTGTAGGGTGGTAGGTGGGTAGGTTGGCATTTGGGGATGGTGGAAAGTGGATAAGATGCCAGGTGGTTTGGTGTCAGTTGGGTGAGGGGAGTAGCTGGGTAAATGGGTAGGTGTGTCGGGGGCAGTCTGGTTGGGTCTCATGAGGTCGGCTCAGGGGGCAGAAGGGTGGTGGGGGCTATTCAGTTTGGGTCAATGATTGTTGGGTGCTGGGGCTAGTCAGGCTAGGTCTGGTGGTAGCCGCATGGTTGGGGCTTGTTAGGGAATCAATGGGTGCAGAAGGATGGTGGGCTGGACAGTCGTGTCGGGTTGCACTAATGCCTCTATTTATAAAGCCTTGGATTTTGTATGCATTTCTAACATCTTCTCAACTTCTCCTGCCACCTTCAAAGACTTGAATATCTACACACCATTCAGTTCCTCTGACGCCTTTAACATTGTACTATTAAGTTCATATTGCATTTCTTTATTCTTCCTAACATGATGGATCACCACTCTCCCCTGTGTTAAATTCATCTGGGATGTGTCTGCCCATTTCACATATCTATGATACGCTGAAAACAGTTACCATCCTCCTCACTTGCATTTACCTTTACGAACTTTAAAATTGCGCACTTTAAACCCAAGTCCAAATCATTCATACATAATGAGATCGTGGTTGCCTTACTGATCTAGCCAGAGGCTTGAATTAATGATCTGGAGGCAGGAATTCAAATTCCACCAGGACTTTGGGAGAACTTAAACTCAATTAATTTAATAAGATATGAAATGAAAAGTTGTATCAGTAATCGTGACCATGAAATTCCTGATTGGCATTTAAGAAATGCTTCATTAGTGTCCCTTAGGGATTCGAAATCTGCCATTCTCACATGAGAATGGCCTGTATGTGACTGTATGTGTTTGACTGTTAACTGCCCTCTTAAAAGGCTTATCAAGCCACTGAATTGTATTAGAGAAGGCAGCTCACCAATAGTTTCTCGAGCAATCATGAATGGACAATACCTTAGCAGCCCAATGCCCAAATCTGTGATTTCTTAAAAGAACCTTGGTCCCAACAGTCATTGATCAGAAACACCTCCGCACACTACCCACCAGTCTGAAAAACAACTGGTCACCAGTGCACTCTGCTTTCTGTCCTGACCAATTACTTGCTCATTCAGCCACTACCCCTTTAATCCCATGGTCCTCAATTTCTGCTAGAAGCTCTAACAGGTGATACATAGATATGCCTTTTGAAAGTCATATCTAGAACATCAACTGCACTGATCTCATCATTTATTCATTCAAGGATGTGAGAAACGCTGGCAAAGCCAACAATTATTGTCCAGCGCTAAATCTTCATCAGGATGTCGTGGTCAGCCGTTTTCTTGAACGGCTGCAGTCCATCTGCTGCAGGCACAGTCACAGTCCCAGGGAGTCAGTGGGGTGCAGGACTTTGACTCCGCGACAAAGAAGAATCAGCGATATATCTCTAAATCAGGATTATGTGTGACTTGGAGGGAAACTTAGTGAATGCGGCTTCTGCCCTTGTTCTTCTAGGTGGGAGAATTTGCGGATTTCAAAGCTGCTGTGGAAGGAGTCTGACGCCTCAGTGCATCTTGTACATGTTACACTGTGTAGGCGGGAGGGAGGGTGTAAGGTGTTGGATGGATTGCCAATCGAGCGAGCTGCTTTGTCCTGGATATTGTCGAGCTTCTTGAGTGATGTTGGAGCCGGCAAGTGGAGAGTATTCCATCAAACTCTATAGGTGGTCGAGAGGATTGAGGAGACAGGAGTGAAGTCATTCACTGTAGAATTCCTAGTCTCTGACTTACTCTCGTAGCCACAGTATTTAAATAGCTGGTCCAGTTAAATTTCCTCCGATACTGAAGCAGTTCGTGGCCACATGCAGAGAGACCGAGACGGCATTCAGGCGTGTGCTGTTATGTGGCAAATAACATCCCCTCTCTGACTCCTTGCTGCTCTGGCAAGGCGCTCTCCTCTCTCTCTCTCTCTCTGTCTCCACTATGACTTTATCCCTGTTGTGCTGTAAGATCTCTCGCGGTGCTTTCTTTCTCACTCTTTGCTACTGTTTTATCCCCATTTGCTCTAGGGTCTCCCACTGTTTTCAGAATGCTCTGTCTCTCCCCCTCCTCCGATTCTTGGTCCCCTCTGTGATCTGCGATATCCCACAGTTCCCGTCCTGTTTTTCTCTCTCTCTCCCTGCCGCTCCTTTGTCCCCGCTGTGCTCCCTGTTCTCCCACAGGTCCCAGGACTAAAGTGGGAATATGCGGCCATTTCGACGTTGTTGGAAAAATAATTAAATATAATTTCTTTTTACAATTTTCGACGTTAAGCTTTCCTAAATTGCGGGTCTATATTAAAGCTGCTGGTCGATAGGTTAATTACTTCAGATCTGAAACCTGCTGGAGCACCGGGAGTGCAGCGGGGATAAAGGAGAGACAGAGAGTGATAGCACTACGAGAACTGCGGGAGATCACAGGGCGCCGAAGGAACAAAGAAGCAGAGGGTGGGACGGGGTTGTGGGTGGAGGCAGTGGAGAGAGAGAGCTTCGACAGCACAACACGGTTAAAACGGTGGGGGAGCAAGCGAGAGAGCACACCGTGAATGATCCTCCGAGAATACAATGGGGGTAAAGAGGCGACGTTGAGAGAGAGAGAGAGAGAGAGACAACAGCAGGATGTCCAGGCATCTAGAGCTGGACAAAAATTGTTGGCTTTGCCAGTGATTCTCACATCATTGAATGAATACATAAAAAATATAAAGAGGAGATACTTAAAAAGTTGGCAGTTTTCAAATTGGAAAAAGCACCTGACGGAAGTAAGATTGGAAATTGCGGAGGGCATGACCACAATTGTCCAAACTTTCTTAAGCATTTGATTGGTATAAGAGGATGAGAATGTTTCGAAGTCGCATTCAAAAAAGGGGATAGAGGTAAATCCAGCTATCACGACCCAGTCAGTTCAATGTCGCTGCTGGAAGAACATTTAGAGGCAATCCACGGCAAAATTAACATGCATTTGGAAAAATATTGGTTAGTAAATGAACATCAGCATTGATTTCTAAAAGACAAATTGTGTTTGATTAATTTAATTGAGTTTTTTGATGCAGTGACGGAGTGGAAAGTTGAGGTTAGTGCAGTTGATGCTGTAGGTATGGGCTTTCATTGTGTGCCATTCAATAAAGCTTTTAGCAAAAAACGAGGCCCATTGGAGTAAAGGAGTAATGACTGCATGAACATGGAATTGGACAGAAAGTAGGGAGTACTGGTGAAGATTGTTTTTCGGACTGGAGGATAGCCTGCAGAGGTGCTTCTGATCAGTGAGTGTTGGGACCATTGTCCTTTTAAAATAAATCACAGGTTTGGGCATTGGGTTGCTTAAGCATTGTCATAATTGCCCGAGAAGCTATTGTGAGCTGCCTTGTTCAATACAATTCAGTGGCTTGTTAAGCTATTTCAGTTAAAAGTCAAGCGCAATGCTGAGAGTCTCGAGTCACGTATAGGCCAGCCAAGTTAAAAATGGTAGATTTCGAATCCTAAGTGACCCCCAATGACAATCAGAAATTTCATGGTCGCGATTGTTGATACAATTTTTATTGCATTGAATTGAATTCAAATTCTCCAGATGTCATGGTGGGATTCGAACTCATGTTGTCAGAACTTTAATTCAGGCCTCTGGCTAGATCAGTCAGGTAACCACAATCTTATTCTGCATGAATTATTTGGGCAGAGAGTGTAAAATTTTAAATTTTGCCAGTAACATAAAAATCAGAAATGCGGTAAGGAGGATGGTAACTGTCTTCACGGTGTCATAGGTATACTGTTGAAATAGGCAAACATATCCCAGATGAATTTAACGCAGGGAGGGGTGAAGTGATCCATCTTGCCAGGAAGAATCAAGATATCAATATAAACTAAGTGGTGGAACCATAAAGGCGTCAGAGGAACAGGGAGACATGGTGTGTATGCATTCAAGTCTTTGAAGTTGGCAGGAGGAGTTCAGAGACTATTAAAAGGCACAAAAACACTAGGTGGTGTAAATAGAGGCATTAGTACAAAAGCAAGGAAGTTATGCTAAAAGATGTTAAAACATCCTTGTGCCCCCAACTGAAATATTCTGACATTACACCCAATTTCAGGTACAATATTTGGAAGAGTGTCAAGGTCTCAAAGAGGATACAGAGGAGATTTCCTAGAATGGTACAAGGGATTGAAGATGGCAGTTACGTGTAGAGACGAGAGCAAATGGCCTTTTCCTCCATAAAGCAAAGCTTAAGAGGAGATTTTACAGATGTCCATCAATCATGAAGGGATTTTATAGACCTGATAGTCCTTGTCTTGAATATCCTAACATAATCCTGGCCGGCCGCCTATGCACATGCTAGACATATCCTAACCCACAAATTCCTGTTCACTGTGTTCACTGCCCCCAAATAAACAAAATTAAATTGATAAAATTTTTATCCTTGTGTTCAAATCCCTCCATGGCCTTGACCCTCCCAAGCCCTGTCATCTCGTCCAGCCTCCAGCCTCCAAGGCCCCTCCAGTTCTGGCCTCCTGAGTGTCTCCAATTTTAATCACTCCACCAATAGCAGCTATGCTTTGCAGTTGCTAAGGGTCTAAGCCCTGGAATTCCCTCCCTAAACCTCTCCCCTTCGTGTTGTCTCTTTCCATCTTTAATACTCCCTTTAAACCCAATGTCTTTGACAAAGCTGTTGGTCTTTTGCCTTCATGTCTTTTTATGTGGATTGGCGTCAATTTTGGTTTTTCATCATTCCTGTGAAGCACTTCGCAGCGTTTTGCTTTGCTAAAGATGCTGTACAAATACAAATAGATGTTGTCGGTAGAATAAATATAGGGAAATTAATTCTCATGGTGGAAGGAGTGTGAGCCAAAAGAAACAGGTTGAAGGCAATTGGCAACAGAACCATTGCCTATATGAGAGAAGAAAAATACCCTAGTTATGATTATGAAAGCAGTCTCTGTAAGATTGGGGGAAGTAGATTCAACAATAGCTTATAAAAGGGAATTAGATATATACATGAAGGGGCAAGGTTTGCTGGACTATGGTAAGAGATGTGGAATGGAACTAATAGGATAGTTCTTCCAAACAACTTGCACAGGTATGATGAGCCATACGACCTTCTTCAGTTTTGATTCATTCTATGATTCTACGATTCTTGTTTTAGAACATGCATTGGTATATTTTTAAAATCAATTTTAATGCAATTCACGTATAACATAAAATGAAACAGAAACAGAAAATACAATGCATAGTTTTGACAATAATAAAAAAAACTTAAAAGTTGCAAGGAACACCAGACAATAATTTTGTTTGACTTAATTTTATATCCGTTCTGTACCAGAGTGGAGGAATTTTACCTGCACGGGCCTTTAGCCTGCGGGCCCTCGTTCCAAGCCATATTAAGCCGAGGTTTAATGAGAGGCAGCGATTCATAGTCGCGCGCAAAAGAGTGAAAACATTTGGCTACAACATAATTACTTGCAAAATGTGCCAATGTTTCTACGATCTTTCACATGGACAATTTGCTTTACAGTCGATTACACGTTCTTCAGGGCTTGCATGCAAAGAACTTCTATATCGACTTCACAATGTGTTACTAAGCTAAGGATAATAAGCAGTATATGAAAAACTGTTGAGCATGCCTTAGGAAAATGCTTTGCAAGGCCCAAATTGACAATCTGCAAAGTAGTATGTTCCAAGCATATTTTATAGTTACTCAATTCTTGCCTTTTTTTTTCCAATTTCCTGCTTGGATATCAAACTTAGACTCCCAGAGGGCCTATAAAGCGATATTGTAAAGAACCTATTTTTATTTTTCTTGGGCTGTGGCTTTAAAATTGGACTGTCGCTTGTAAAGCTATCGTGGCTGCAGTTTGAAAGATATGTTCCCTGGAACAGGGTGAGGAATATCTACAATGTTGCTATCCCGGGACAGAGTGTGTCATAAAAGAACAGGATGGTGCCGGAAAGGAATCTTGGACGAAGGGGAACTGCTCTATGACAGTATTTTAACTGGTTCCTGACCAGGTGACCACGGTTTTGTGTGGTAACAGTGCAAGCAGAACAACTCCTCACCTGCAACGAAGGAAGACCTAAAGTCTCGCTCTCCTGTGTTTGAAAAATCCCAGTAATGCTGCCATAGTAGCTAGCTGGCTATTCCTCACATCTCTGTAACCTGCTGTCTCTGAAAAACCCCTGTCAACAGGAAAAGGGGAAAAGTAATCAGTAGAGACATTGGAAAGCAAGTTTCTCAACCAGTGAACCACAGGCTGAAAGTGTTGGGAGACCACCTCGTGTCACCAACAACAACCTGCAAGGAATTTGGAAGCCATCAGTCAAAATCAACCCATCTAATCCTGTACTCCGGATTGAACTGTTTTATCTCACCCTGAAAATTCATGTTTTGTGTGTCTTATGTGTGTGTGTGTTTGAGCATAGGGGTTTAAGAAGGGTAGAGTTTAAGTTATAGAGTTAGAAATTAGCAGTTCATATTTCTTTCTTTTGCCACTGGTTAAAGACAATCTTTTTAACAAACAGTTATTTACTTGTTAAGTTAAACCTGGTGCTCGAATTCTGAAAACCTAAATTAAACAGTTAGGTAGAATTGGGGCAATTTAGTGGTCTGATCAAACTTCTCACATTTGTCTCGGCTCGGGCAGTGGTGGGGCTTGATACTACAGTGCACTATCCCCAGTGAGTGGTGACAATATTGAGAGATTCAGTGAGTGGTGAAAAAAATGGCAGATGGAGTATAATGTGGGCAAATGTGAACTTGTTCATTTTGGCACAAAAATAGAAAAGAAATCTACTTATTAAATGGAGAATGACTGCAGAACTCGATGATGCTGAGGTATTAGGTGTCCACGTACATGAATCACAATAAGTTTGCATACAGGTACAGCAAGTGATTAGGAAGGCAAATGGAATGTTGCCATTTACTGCAAGAGGAATGGAATATAAACGTAAGGACGTTTCACGCAAGCTGATAAGGCATTGGTGAAACCATGTTGGAGTACTGTGAGCGGTTTTGGTTTCCAGAAGAGATATAATTGCCTTGGAAGCAATTCAGGGAAGGTTCAATGGACTCATTCCTATGATGAAGGGCTTGTCTTATGACAAAAGGTTGAAAAGGTTAGGCCAAAACAATTGGAACTGAGAAGAATGAGAGGTGGTCTTCCTGAGCCATATGATCCTGAGGGGATCTGATATGCTGTATACCCGGAGGATGTTTCCTCTTGTTGGGGAGACTAAAATTAATGGTTGTAGTTTAAAAATAAGAGATCTCTCCACTTAGGACAGAGATGAAGAGACTTTTTTTCTTCCAAAGGGTCGATGGTGTGTGGAATTCTCTTTCCCAGAACATAGTGGAGGCTGGGGCTTTGAAGTTATTTAAGGCAGAGTTAGATTTTTTTAGGCAAAGAATCCATGAGTTATAGGGTGCAGACAGGAAAATTGAGCCGAGACCACAAATAGATCAGCCATGATCTTAGTCACGAAGTGCCTGGATTGCTCAACACACAGTATTCACTTCCAGTAAATACCAAACTTAGGGAGATTTTAAAAGATTGCGGTTTCTACATTGAACCTTTAACTCAGCAATGAGTGACTCCCTTCAGGCTATAGATTTGAAATGTATTCATTTATCCTGCAAATATTTGTCGCTTTTCATAATCTTGACTCTGAAATGAAGCACAATCAGGCTGCACTGTCACGAATATGCCAGGGTGCAGGGTGCAATGTGATGGCCATATCGGTGTGGATAGTGGGACTGTGATCCGAACAGATCCGTATAGATCTCCACTCACTGACATGATACCGGAAAGCTCGAGGTGTTACTTGTCTGTGATATGGCTGAAAGCTTGGGGTTGAATTTCCACGAGGGTTTCAAACACTGTAACTTGGGAATAACACCACACCCCCCCCCCTCCCCCGCCCCCCCACCCCCCACCACTCCGCCCCACTCCCCACCCCCCGCCACCTGAAAAATCCTCTTTATTGATTTTACACCAAGACCTCGAAAGTTTGAACTAAAACTGGCAAGCTGTATGGCAGGCATAATTTGTCTGGTTTATCTAATTTGTACGTAGTTCAAGAAAACAGTGATCGGAGCATGGTGTTCAATTTTTTTAACCCCTAAATTTATGTTTTGAGATGATAACAAGCGTGCCTCAAATCCGTATTCTGATCCCCCCGCCCTGAAATTACTTAAATTTTAGGGTTGCAGGGTTTGATAGATGGACTGTTCGGTCAAGAGTTTTTCATAGTTAGCATCCTGAGGCTCCTGTCCTGGATAGTTCTGAGCGTTGGTAGATTGGATCACAAATGCATTCTGCAAAAAGATTGATTAAAGTCAAAATAAGTAATCAAAGAAAGTGGAAAATAAATCTACTCCTATTGAGGAGGCGGTGGTTTAGTGGTATTGTCGCTGTATTAGTTACCCAGTAAACCCAAGGTAATGCACATGGTGGAATTTGAATTCAATAAACATTTGGAATTAAAAGTAATGGTGACAATGAAAGCATTGTCGATTGCTGTAAAAACCCATCTGGTTCACTAATGCCCTTTAAGGATGGAAATCTACTGTCCTTACTCGACCTGGCCTACATGTGACTCTAGATCAACAGAGATGTGGCTGACTCTTAAATGCCCTCTGAACCAGCGCGATTAGGGATGGGCAATAAATACTGACCTAGCCATGAAAAAAAGGTGGATTATCAGAGTAGACAATGCCGTTCCATGTCAAATGCATGGAGAAATTGCACCACCTATATTTATACATGTACTCGCGTCTAAGAATAAATGAAGTTGCGTCATATTTTGCTCCAAAGGAATTTGTTTCGGTCAAAATGCGGCACAAAGGACCTTCAGTGGTTGTCACTGTTGACGCGGTGGTGAGACATTCTCTGCTCAGTGATTTCACATCCACAATGAATGAATTATATAGTTCATTCATTTCAAAAGAAATCATTGGGGAAGCTCCCATCTTACCCAGTGTTTTGCAGTATCGTAAGCATTTCTTTCAGGATTGCTGGCGTGTTTCATCTTAAGGAGCACAAGTACATTTGTATTTGCCTGGGGACGCTGATTCGGGTAAGCAACGTACTTGTGACTTCTTAAAACTGGAGCAAATAAATTGAAAGTTAATCCTTTCTAGTCGGCTTCTTGATGCCAAAAAATCACTAGTGAGTTGTTTTGCTCCATGTTTAGCTTTGGAAATCCAATCATGTTACAGCCTACAACTCGGTTCGAATGACAGCACTCAATTAAATCTGGCGTGGAATACCTTTAATGCTTGGCTGTTCTTTTCTTTCTCTGCCTTTCTATCTGTCTTTCAGTCTTCCAGTCTTTCTGTGTTCACAAATTGGTAAGTAATTTATCTATCTGTCTGTCTGTCTGTCTGTCTGTCTGTCTATCTATCTATCTATTTATCTATCTATCTGTATATCTATCTGTATATCTATCTATCTATCTGTATATAGATAGGGTTTACCAGTTCATGGTCCTGTTCACAGCATCGTAACCCACAGCAACTGAACACAGACGCGGTTATCGATATGGCAAATTCAAATCCGGTGAACACCAAGAGACAGACAACCAGATAATGGAATAAAACCTGCGAAAAGTAGCATGTTACTGATCGAATATTTCACTTCATATTTATGTGGATATACTTTTAAAGATGGAGTGTATCAAGTGCAAACCATCTCAATATTCTGCAAGTGCTTTAAGCGTCATCTATGACAACATGCGCTAACTTACATCAAAGTGACCACGTTCATGATAACCTCGAGAGCACCATGGACCCGAGGCCCAAAAGATCGTGTAAATTGTCATGCCACATCCTGCAACAATGGCACTCAGGATATTTATCACCAAATTTCCCACAATCTGAAAGGCAACAACACACACGAGAGACGTTAGCCGATATTTTTCATTTATTCACACGGTGTGGACGTCACTAGTGAGGCCAGTATTTGTTGCCAATCCTCCCTTGCCCTTGAAAAGTCTGCTTGAACACACGTGAGCGGATTGGTAGGTTACTTCAAAGCGCAATTAAGAGTCAACTATGTTGCTGTGCGTCTCGATCCACATATCGGCCAGACTCCGTAAAGATGGCAGATTTCTTTCGTAATGGGGAATTAGCGAACCAGATGGGTTTATATGTCAATCCGGTCGCTTCATCGTCACTATCTCTGATAGCAGCATTTTATGGCACATTTTATTTAATCAATTGAATTTAAATTCTCCAGCTGTCATGTTGGAATTAAAATTCATATCTTTGGAGCATTAGTCCAGGTCTCTAGGTTACAAGTCCAGTAACCTAGCCATTTTGTCACTTTACTCTAATGATCTTATGAGTCCCTGCAGAATATCATAGAGTGTAAAAGAGTTAATTAAGCAAATATAGCCACCAGAAACTTATTTTTGTTAGTTTATCATAATACTTAGAAAAATAAAGATGATTCTACTTCAAATAAATACCCACCAGGCATTTCATTGGCATATTCTCCAGCGAAATGGACACGGCTCCAGAAATTATGTACTAGGAAAAGCGATAAAAAGATCAGGTGTTGGCAGTTCATATCACCTACTTGTATAATTCGAACACCGACAAGACCTTGCTATGATGTGGCTTGAATTCAGGCTAGATAGAGGTAAAATATTTTAATGCCATGGCAATTAAGGATTAGAGATAAGATTTGTGTGTGGACACGTGCGCATTAACATTGTCAACCCTTTCTTAGTTATCTGCTTTTGTCGGCACTTCAAGCGAATAGATGTACCTAAAGAAAGATGGGGAGAGTAGGATCTTCGAGCATCTCCATACGGTATGCAGTGCACACTCATAAATCTGGTTGGTGGAGTAGGTGGCGCTAATTTATTTTTCATGCCGCAGTATAAAACTGGTATTAGTTTCTTTCACATCCCACTCAATTCCCTTGATACCAGTAAAATGGAGAGTGGAGAGACTGGGAGGGTGGGTAAGCGGGTAAGATGAGCAGGCATTTGCCTATCATCCAGTTATACCCAGCCATGAAAGTTTAAGTTATGGACAATATTCAGCTGCAACCTAGTATATGAAGGAATATTCTCAGATAGGTGCAAAGTTATAAAACAGCAAAATATTCGGCCTTTACTGGAAAATGTCATCAAATTTTCTTCCAATTTCTCCCTTCTCTTGCCTTCACGCAGGCTATCTCTAACGCTCCTCTTCTGTGTCTCGGTTTCTCAGTCTCGATTTCTTGGGGTACTTGGCCCTTAATCTTCACTACTGGCTCCCACACCTTGACTTTACTTCCTCACACCTTGCTTCCTGTAAGGGCTCCATTTCATTCTCCCAGTTTCTCTGTCTTGATCGTATTTGTTCTAATGATGAAGCCTTCCATATTAGCCCTTCCAATATGTCTTTCTTTTTCCTCCCACTGTGGTTGACAGGGCGCTCGGCCATGTCCATTTCGTTTTCATGCACTTTTGCTTTACCATTTTCCAGAATAACGATAGTGTTCCCCTGGTCCTGACCTTCCACCCCACGAACCTTTGCATTCGCCCCTAATACAACTTGTTCCTCCCTGCTACATTTGCAATCCAAAGGAAGTGTTCCTTCCGTGCCATGCAACACCACTCCTCAATCATCCCTACAAATCCCCCCACCCACCAACCGCTTCCCTTGGCAAGTTTGCATTCAAGTCATGCAAGACCTGCTCTTCTAACCTCGCCTTTCTCACCACCCAATGTGTTAAAAACCCCTTCCAGGTGAAGCAGCGATTCACTGCTCATAGTGTGCTCCCCTGTACATAAGAGAGAAAAAACACAGGTTGGGTAATCACTTTGCAAAACGTCATAGTTCATTTCACAAGGCACTCCCCAAGCTTTCACTCACCTGCTATTTTAATTCCCCATTCCACTCTCACTATCATAGTTATGTCCTCGGTCCCATACATTGTTCCAAGGAAGCTCAAAGTAAGCTCGGGGAACATTAGCTCACCTATCGACTTGGCACTTTATGGCCCTCAGACTCAACATTGAACTCAACAATTTCAGATCATAAGCTGCTCTCCGTCTGTTGGTAATTCTCCTTCTCACGTTATCAACTCCCCGAGACATTATTTATCCTTTACTTGTTCAACTATCATCTCTTTTTGCCTTGCACAATCATACCTTTGGTCGTGTAATGCCTCCTGCCCTATCATAGTATTTCATTTGTTCTTTCTTCCCTCCTCCTTTGTCCACTTTGCAGAAAGTCTGTTACATATCTAAGTACACTCTATTATGAGGAAGGGTCAACGGCCTGAAACGTTTATTCTGTTTCTCTTTCCACAGCTACAAGCACACCAGTCGAGTTATGTCCCGCGTTTTTCACTGATATTTCAGTTCAATTAACCTTTCCACAGACTCCACCAATTGAAAGAAATGCATTAACTGATCCATTCATAAAGATTGCACAAAAAAAATTATTCTCAGAAATGGGACAATTGTAATGTTAATAAGGATCCAGGAATAACAAACAGTGTTAACACTCTCTATTTTTCTGCACCCTAAAATGCTGGATTACATTAATTAATTTAATATTATTTAAATAAAATCCAAACAAACCCAAGTTCCTGTCCACCAAGGCGTTCCAATGGATCCTGAACAATGATCAATGTAGTAGAGGGCGACACCAAATGTTACCTGGATGATTCCCACCATAATCTGCACGGTCTAAAGCAGAAAGAGTTCATTGATTTATAGTGATCAGCTATTCGAAGGTTTTGGCTTTAAACACCGACAGAACGGCAGCTGTGTTCGACGGATAAAGGCACCTCTTCCTCCAATGTGCCAGAGACGAAGCACACACTCATTACGACCTGGAATTGCCCTGCTTGCCACATCAATGTAAACACAATAGGCTTCCACATACCACGCCTGAAAGAGCGATTATTATTTGCATATGCAGTTAAATAATAAGAGTACTGGCAGTTTGAGGTCACCTTTGCAAAATTAGGTTGCCCCGAGGCTAGCATAGATTTACCTGAAATTATATTCATATTACATAAACATATCGAGGCGCTGGCAGAGATGCAGGATAGATTTACAAAGATCTGCACTTGACCGAACGGTGGATAACATAATTAGAAAGCTTTGGAGGAGGAGTGGGGGGGGGTGGGAAGGGGGAGGAGAAATTATGTATGCTGATGTTTGAGTCCCACCTGGTTCGATCACAATTTTACTAGAAGCCTGCGGCAAGGTATACTATTTTATTTAGGCCGAGATAAACATAACTAACAAATTAACAAAGTAAATTTCCTTAAAGGGGCATGGTAACAAATGGCAAAAATTTAAATGAAACTTAGCTAATTAAATTAAATGTAATTCCCAGTGATGATAATGCAGTCCATCCCCTGTGGGCCCCACCAGTCATGGTGGGTACTGCATGCTCACTCTCCGGGGACACCCAGCCATGAATGTAGTCACAGAAGAGGGACAGGCAGCTAGGCTGAATGATCCCCTCCATGGCCCATGCCCGGACCTATTAATGGGCACATTGGGCAGGCCCAGGAGCAGACACAAGAGGATGTCCTCCAATCTGTCCGCCCCCTCCGTGCCAAGTAGCCAAAGATCAGGAGCATGGGGCTGAAGTGTAACAAACGTTTGAGGACCATCCCCCTCAAATAGTCAAAAACGGGACTGCTACCTCACAGAATCGATATGCACATGGAACATGGATTCCTCAAGGCCAGGGAAAAAACAGGCAGCCTGGAAGCCCCTGAACCTTTTTTTGTTGCACTGGTCTGCAACACCCTCCATGCCAAATTTCCAATTGTAAAGACGAGGGCTCCCAGGTAGACAGCCCTCCACCAGGCCCCCCACCACCTCCTAACAGCAGGATGGAATGCCATTGGTATGCCCAGACAGTTGACGAGGACAAGGGATATGGGGAGCGGACAGGAAAGTGGAGTTAAAGCCCAAGATCTGCCATGGTCTTACTGAATGGGAGAGCAGGCTTCACGGGGAACATGGTCTCCATCTGCTCCTCTTCATGGTCTTCATGTGTTCCTGTGAGGGGTGAGGGAGGGAAGCTGGAGCCCAGTGGAGCACCCTCGTGTAATGTTGCTGGCGGTACGAGGTGTCTGGCTGGTAGGTCTCAGTTGGGTTCTTATTTCAGCAGAGGGTTGCCCAAGTGAAATGACAGGTGGTTTTAAGGTCACTGCTTCTTGACAATGGATGCACTGAGGTGCAGCTGACAGGCCAGCCAATTTGCCGCCATTTCAGGTGTTGGTGGCACTTTAATCTGCAGCCAGCAACGGCTTCCTGATCAGGGCCCTCCCCCGCCATTTCCAAGTTTTGTCAGCTGGCTGCTAATTGGCTGGCCAGCGCTCGATCGCAGCGCGAAGGCCTTCGCCACCCGCTTCTGCCTTTATCTGAGCTCTGCCACCGTGACCCTGCCAACTCGATCTAAATTCCACCTGCTATAACTATCAGGAAAGACTGAGCAATCTAGGACACTTTTAGCTGAGAGACAGAAGGTTGAGAGGGCACCTAATATGGATCGTAAAAAATTCCAAGAGGTTTGGTAAGGAAGGTATGGAGTATTCCCACTTCCGGAACAGTCCAAAATTACGGGTCATAAATAGAAGATACAAATAAATCTAATAACGATTCTGGAGAATGTTCTTTGCCCAGAAAATGGTTGAAATGTAGAACCTACCAACATATGAATGGTTGAGGCGAGTAGCCTATATGCATGTAAAGGTACATGAGGGAGAAAAGAATAGAAGCATATTCTGATAACATTTGGTGAAGTATGTTGGAGCATAAATAAGGGCACAGGCAAGTTGGGATGAATGGCCTCTTCAAGGCTATATATCCTACATAATTAATTCAAAAATAACAGATAAATGTGCCCCTCATAGTCATGAAAACAATAAATTTCATATGTAGAAACATGGTTACATGATTTCTTTTGATTCCCAATCAAACTTTATGCCATTGTCATCGCCTTTCCGTTATTTTTGCCATTTCCCCTTGTAGATTGCTTTTTTACCGGTTAATTTGCACAAAGCAAAGTTTCACTTGCAACAAACAGGCCGGTTAAACTGGTTCTACTGGAATTACCCATGGAAGATTTATTTTTATCCGGAAAGCCATGCACTGGAAATTCTTGAACAGATAGACAGGGGCAGAGTATTTCCAAGGTATAAAGTTGTTCAAAAGTAAAAAGAATCATTGGGTTCATAAACAGATATAGAGAGACAAAAACAAGAACATTATGCTAACAATATCTAAATAACGGTTGAGACTTCAAAGAAACTCAACTCCCTACTTGTGCGTGTCTATAGTATTTGTTTGAAGCACCAGATGTCTTACCCCCAGAGCTTTATGTTGTCCCATGAGAAGTGTTTGTATGTGGCGAGGCACTTGTTGAGACTGAAGCCTGTTCCGTTGCATTGGTACTGCGTTCATGTTGTTTGTTGGTGCTGCAGGGCTCGGGTAGGTTGTCACCTTCATCATTTCATGGTCGAAAGATGCTGCCATCTTCTCTCTATTAAGATACATGCATAGTAAATCAGTAAAAGATCGTCGCTTGTATTGAAATTAATGGAGGCGAAATCCAAGCGGCCATGTTATTACTGAGTGAACTACCAGCCAGATTTTGAAAGATCTCGCCAAGAGCTACATAACCAAGTGGTAAATAGCAACTGATGTTACTTCGAATGGAGTCGCGCAGCTGAAACGTGCTTTAACATGTCCAATTGGTGACCTGTGAGGATAGTTACACAAGGTTTCCCTGGGTCACAATAACATATCACGGTAGGAAATGGGGTAGATCATCTCGCCCGTTCCACCATTCCATCAGATTGACGCTGATTTGTCGTTTCGCTCCATACCCTTACATAGGTACACTTAAACAAAATCTGTCAAGTTTACCACCGTAAGCTCCAGTTAAACCAGAACACAGTTTATTAGTGACAAAAAGTTTCAATTTCCTACCACCATTTTTGTGAAAATGGTCACTGATTCCCGATATCCTAGGTCTACTTTTAATATTCTCCAATTTGTGGTTGGAATGATAGTGAAACGTACATCATCCGCCCCCATTCATGTGAAAAGTTTACAGCAAATTCTTGTTTCCGCATATGGACAACTAAAGGCTGAAATCCGGAAATTGCTGTTTGTTATACACTGCTCCCCCACAAGCTGCGGTTTGGCTGTCCACAAGATACAGTCAACACAGAATCGGTGAACTGCGGAGATTTTTATACACTACCCTGGTCGTAATAAAACACTGAACAGTTACGCGATTTTGAGTGAGGTTTAACTGAGCAAACGAGGTCTTCCTAACCCAGGGCCTGTAAACAACGTGTGTGTCACCGATGCTGCAATTTATCACTCGCTTCTAAACATCAATCATGAGACAAGCACTGTTCCTAACTAAGATGTAGGTGGGGTCAACATTCTTTTCAACCTCCGGTGCAGAGCAGTGATAGACAGGTCAAGAGATGCGTCCTCTGTCGCTTTATGAAGCTCTTTTCTCTTCGTTTCCCTTGTTCAACATCCTTCACGGCAGCCAAGTGCCGTCCCAATGGGAATGCCATCATGCCCAGCGAGAAACAGGCTTCTCTAAATTGCCCACTTGCTTAGCCTCTCCAAATCCCCTTGAAGCATCTTTGCATCTTCCTCACCTCTCACACTTCCACCTAGTTCTGTGTAATTTTAAAACTTGGAAATAGAACATTTAATCCCCACATCCAAATCATTGATATAGGTTGTGAATAGCTGGAGCCCAAGCACTAATCCCTGAGGTACCCATCTAGTCACAGCCTGCCAACTTGAAAATGAACAGTTTGTTCCTAATCTCTGTTTTATGTCCATTAACCACATTTCGCACAATGGCAATATCTTTTCAGCAATCCCATGTGCTCCAATTTTGTGTAACTAACCTCTTACGTGGGGCCTTATGAAAAGCTTTCAGAAAATCTAAATGTACCACATCAACCAGTCCTGCCTTATCTATTCTGCTAGTTACATCCTCAATAAACTCCAACAGCTTTGTTAAACATGTTTTCCATTTGATAAATCCATGTTGACTCTGCACAATCCTATCATTATTTTCTAATAGTTCTGTTATCACATCATTTATTATAGATTCTAGCATTTTCCCTGCTACTACTGTCAGGCTAACAGATCTGTAGTTCCCCGTTTTCACTCTCCCTCCTTCCTGAAATAGTGGGGTTCCATTTTCCACCTTCCAATCTGCACGAAATAATCCAAGTCTATAGAATTTTGACAGATGACCACCAGTGCATCTACTATCTGGCTTTTTCAACATCAACATAACGCATTTTTCTTGTATATGTTAGCCATTGTCTGTCTACTGTCACACCTTTTAACGTAGTTTCCCAATCCACCATAGCCAATCTGCCTCTCATAGTTTCCTTTGCTTAGAATTAAGACGCTGGTTTCTGATTGAACTACATCGCTTTCAAACTTAATGTAAAATGTTCATATTTTGGTCATTCTTTCCTAAAGGATTTTTTACAGCAAATTATTAATTCGCCCTTTATTATTGCACAATAATATATCTAGAACAGCCCGTTCCCTAGATGGTTCCTCAACAGACAGCTATAGAAACTACCTCACATGCGTTCCAGGAATTTGCCCTCCACAATATTAGTACCAATTATGTTTACCCAGTCTTCATGTAGATCGCACGAACATGCAGACAAGGATCAGGAGTAGGCTATTCAGCCCCTCGAGCCTGCTCTGCCATTTAATAAGATCATGGCTGTTCTGATCGATTGAAATCGCCAATGGTTACTGCATTACCCTTGTTACATGCACTTCTAATTTCTGATTCCAACTGCGATTTACATTACCAGTGCAGTTTGGTGGTCTATAAACGAATCCCACCATAGTTTTCTGGCCATTGCTGTTTCATAGTTTCACTCCAAGCTGATCCTATGTCTTGATCTTTAGATCTAACGTCAGCTTTCACTACAGTACTAATGCACTCATTAATTAGTAGAGCTATCCCACTACCTTAACCCACCTTCCTGTCCTTCATTAATGTCACAGACCTTTGGATATTTGGTTTCCTTATCGCCGCGTCTATCAGGTCATACATATGAATTTCTATTCGAGCTGACAATTCATCTGTTTTAATGCGAATGCTGTGGGCATTCAAATACAGAACAATTAATTCAGTTTTGTCTTACTGTTCTTGTGAGTTCTGTCCCTACCTGCTGGCACTCTCTTAAGCTGCAATCACTGTCCCTTCCTGCCATACTCTGATCATCATTACCAATATTGCCACCTTGTCATTTCCCTTTCATTTAATGATCTGCTGTAACGGAAAAGGACAGGAGCCAATTTGCGCAAAATAAGTTCCATAAACAACAATGAGAACATCTCATCTTGTGGCTTTAAGGAGAAATATGGGTCACGAAAATGTGGAGAACTCCCTCCGATCTTTTTCAAATGGTGACATGGGAGCATTGGCGACCAACTGGAAGGGCAGATGGAACTTTGCCTCAGAAGCTCATCTAAAGACGCCGCCTCCTACAGTGCAGTACTCCTTCAGTACCGCACAAGTCAAAGCAAATTAATACTACAGTCAATGGCAGGCTGAATGTTCTGAGGCATTTCTCGCCTCACAGGAAATTGGGCAGCAAACAATCTGGTTACACCCTGCTCAGTAACAAACCTTTGATAAACCAGTTATTTTCGGTATTAGGTAAACCTTTATGTGCTTCCATCTGAAGCGATGCACCGGAGAAGTAAACATCTTTGGAAATTTAGCAGCTGCAAGACAGCAAAACTATTCTAGGTGAGACAACACCCGCCAGTAACCAGACTGTTTGCTGCTCAATTTCCCATGAAGCGAGAAATGCCTCCGAACATTCAGCTTGCCATTGACTGCAGTTTTAATTTGTTTCGACAGTGTAAAATGAACGGATAGCGAATCGGCATCCCGTTTTTCATCTCACCCTGATTTTAGTTCTATTGACTTCCAGTTAGTACACACCTTACACTATCTGACAAAAGCACTGTCCACCTTATTATCAATATTATGATTAACAAAATCCCCTCTACCTGGTTTAACATGGAGGGTGAAATCCTGCGCGTTGGTCTGAGTGTCTCCGGAACAAAAACAGAATTACCTGGAAAAACTCAGCAGGTCTGGCAGCATCGGTGGAGAAGAAATCAATTAACGTTTCGAGCCTTCACGACCCTTCGGCAGAACTGAAGCATAGTTAGGACAAAGGAGAAATATAAACTCTGTGTTTAATCTGAGTGTCTCCGGACTGAGAGAGGAAATAGTCCTGAACGGCTACCCCTCTTCATAATCTGATGACGGGCCTGCACCACATTCTTATTCTGCCAGAACAAGCTGGAAAAAAATGATTGTTTGTAAGATAAGTGATAAAGTGGTCAACCGAGTGAAACATGTGTTCCCGCGAGAGGTAGGACAAAACCAGTCACAATCTTCAAGACAGGGGAGCAGAAGATGGTAACAGTTTAAAGAAAGAATTCATAGCCATAATCGTAGCGTTGTTCCTAAAGCTAACATCATTACACTATTACCCAATCACATCTTACCCTCAGCATGCCTACAACTTTACAAACTGGGGCAATGTAAGAATTCAAATTAAAGAACAGACTTAACGTTTCAGGTGGTGACATTTCATCAGAACTTTAATCAGTGTTCTAATCAAATATAACGACTTGAAATCCGCAGATGCTGCCCAACGTACTGAGTATTTCCAGCATTTTCTATTTTTATTTCAGATTTTCAGCATCCGCAGTATTTTACTTTCAAACGAAGGAATTCCGACGCCTGGTCATCCGTCTCCCGCAGAGAGCAGAATTCGCTTCTCTTTCTTCCTGCCAGACAATTGAGACGGGCCTTTTAGTTTGAGACATTTATGTCGCACGATAAACCACAATAAATCTTCATTCCAGAGTAGTGCGGAAAGTTTCTTTGAGTCAACGTACAAGTCTGCTGCCAGTGAGAGTCAGGTAATAATGACAAGATACATGCCTGACACAAATAAGTCCAATAGCGATTCAGGGGAATGTTCTTTACCCAGAGAGTGGTTGGAATGTAGAAAATATCAACATATGAATGGTGGAGTAGCCTATATGCATGTAATGGTACATGCGGGAGAACAGAATAGAACATGTTCTGATAACATTTGGTGAAGGATGTTGGAGCATAAATAATGGGACTGGCAGGTTGGGATGAATGGCCTCTTCAAGGCTATAAATCCTACATAATTAATCCAAAAAAACAGATAAATGTGCCCCTCATAGTCATGAACACGACAAATGTCATATGTAGAAACATGGTTACATGATGTCTTCTGATCCCCAATCAAAGTTTATGCCATTGACATCGCTTTCCCGTTATTTTTGCCATTTCCCCTTGTAGATTGCTTTTTTTACCGGTTAATTTGCACAAAGCAAAGTTTCACTTGCAACAAACAGGCCGGTTAAACTAGTTCTACTGGAATTACCCATGGAAGATTTATTTTTGTCCGGAAAGCCATGGCTGGAAATTCTTGAACAGATAGACAGGGGCAGAGCATTTCCAAGGTATAAAGTTGTTCAAGAGAAAAAACAATCCTTGGGTTCATAAATAGACATAGAAAGACGAAAACATTATGCTAAAAATATCTAAATAACGGTTGAGACTTCAAAGAAATTCAACCCCCTACTTGTGCGCGTATAGTGATAAAAACAAAAAGCTAAAAGCTACTGCGGATGCTGGAAATCCAAAACAAAAACAGAATTACCTGGAAAAACTCAGCAGGTCTGGCAGCATCGGTGGAGAAGAAATCAGTTAACGTTTCGAGCCTTCACGACCCTTCGGCAGAACTGAAGCATAGTTAGGAGAGGGGAGAAATATAAGATGGTCTAAGCTGGGGGGCGGGGGGAGAGAGAAGTTGAGGGCGGGGTGATTGTAGGGATAAGCAAGCAGTGATAGGAGCAGATTATCAAAAGATGTCACAGACAAAAGGATCAAAGAGGTGTTGAAGGTGGTGATATTTGTCTAAGAAAAGTGCTAATTAAGAATGGAAGACAGGACACTCAAAGTACAGCTCTAGTGGGGGTGGGGTGGAAAGACTAACAAGGTTTTAGTTTTAGATTTAAAAATAATGGAAATAGGTGGGGAAAGAAGAATCTATATAAATTATTGAAAAAAATGGGGAGGGGAGAGAAACGGGGTGGGGATGGGGGGAGGGGGAGTTTAAGATCTAAAGTTGTTGAATTCAATATTCAGCCCGGGAGGCTGTAAAGTGCCTAGTCGGAAGATGAGGTGCTGTTCCTCCAGTTTGCGTTGGGCTTCACTGGAACAATGCAGCAAGCCAAGGACAGACATGTGGGCAAGAGAGCAGGGTGGAGTGTTAAAATGGCAAGCGACAGGGAGGTTTGGTCTTTCTTGCTGACAGACCGCAGGTGTTCTGCAAAGCGGTCGCCCAGTTTGCGTTTGGTCTCTCCAATGTAGAGGAGACCGCATTGGGAGCAACGAATGCAGTAGCCTAAGTTAGGGGAAATGCAAGTGAAATGCTGCTTCATTTGAAAGGAGTGTTTGGGCCCTTGGACGGTGAGGAGAGAGGAAGTGAAGGGGCAGGTGTTGCATCTTCTGCGTGGGCATGGGGAGGTGCCATAGGTGGGTGTTGAGGAGTAGGGGGTGATGGAGGAGTGGACCAGGGTGTCCCGGAGGGAACGATCCCTACGGAATGCCGTCAGGGGGGGTGAAGGGAAGATGTGTTTGGTGGTGGCATCATGCTGGAGTTGGCGGAAATGGAGGAGGATGATCCTTTGAATGAGGAGGCTGGTGGGGTGATAAGTGAGGACAAGGGGGACCCTATCATGTTTCTGGGAAGGAGGAGAAGGCGTGAGGGAGGATGCGCGGGATATGGGCCGGACACGGTTGAGGGCCCTGTCAACGACCGAGGTTTTCCATTCATATTTTGGTCATTCTTTCCTAAAGGATTCTTTAAAGCAAATTATTAATTCGCCCTTTATTATTGCACCATACTATATCTAAAACAGCCGGTTCCCTAGATGGTTCCTCAACAGACAGCTATAGAAAACTAACTCGCATGCATTCCAGGAATTTGCCCTCCACAATATTAGTACCAATTATGTTTACCCAGTCTTCATGTAGATCGCACGAACATGCACACAAGGATCAAGAGTAGGCTATTCAGCCCCTCGAGCCTGCTCGGCCATTTAATAAGATCATGGCTGTTCTGATCGAATGAAATCGCCGATGATTACTGCATTACCCTTGTTACATGCACTTCTAATTGCTGATTTCAGCTGCGATTTACATTACCAGTGCAGTTTGGTGGTCTATAAACAATTCTCACCAATGTTTCCTGGCCATTGTATTTTCATAGTTCCCTCCAAGCTGATCCTATGTCTTGATCTTTAGATTTAAAGTCAGCTTTCTCTACAGTACCAAAGCACTCTTTAATTAGCAGAGCTATCCCAACACCTTTTCCCACCTTCCTGCCCTTCATGAATGTCACAGACCTTTGGATATTTGGTTTCATTATAGCCGCGTCTATCAGGTCATACATATGAATTTCTATTTGAGCTGACAATTCATCTGTTTTAATGCGAATGCTGTGGGCATTCAAATACAGAACAATTAATTCAGTTTTTTCGTACTGTTCTTGTAAATTCTGGCCCTACCTGTTGGCACTCTCTTAAGCTGCAATCACTGTCCCTTCCTGCCATACTCTGATCATCATTACCAATATTGCCACCTTGTCATTTCCCTTTCATTTAATGATCTGCTGTAACGGAAAAGGACAGGAGCCAATTTGCGCAAAATAAGTTCCATAAACAATAATGAGAACATCTCATCTTGTTGCTTTAAGGAGAAATATGGGTCACGGAAATGTGGAGAACTCCCCCCGATCTTCTTCATATGGTGACATGGGAGCATTGGCGACCAACTGGAGGGGCAGATGGAACTTTGCCTCAAAAGCTCATCTAATGACGCCGCCTCCTACAGTGCAGTACTCCTTCAGTACCGCACAAGTCGAAGCAAATTAATACTACAGTCAATGGCAGGCTGAATGTTCTGAGGCATTTCTCTCCTCTAAGGAAATTGTGAACAAACAATCTGGTTACGCCCTGCTCAGTAACAAACCTTTGATAAACCAGTTATTTTCGGTATTAGGTAAACCTTTATGTGCTTCCATCTGAAGCGATGCACCGGAGAAGTAAACATCTTTGGAAATTTAGCAGCTGCAAGACAGCAAAACTATTCTAGGTGAGACAACACCCGCCAGTAACCAGACTGTTTGCTGCCCAATTTCCCGTGAAGCGAGAAATGCCTCCGAACATTCAGCTTGCCATTGACTGCAGTTTTAATTTGTTTCGACAGTGTAAAATGAACGGATAGCGAATCGGCATCCCGTTTTTCATCTCACCCTGATTTTAGTTCTATTGACTTCCAGTTAGTACACACCTTACACTATCTGACAAAGGCACGGTCCACCTTATTATCTATATTATGATCAACAAAATCCCCTCCACCTGGTTTAACATGGAGGGTGAAATCCTGCGCTTTGGTCTGAGTGTCTCCGGACTGAGAGAGGAAATAGTCCTGAACGGCTCCCCCTCTTCATAATCTGATGACGGGCGTGCGCCACATTCTCATTCTGCCAGAACAAGCTGGACAAAAATGATTGTCTGTAAGAAGACGTGATAAAGTGGCCACCGAGTGTAACATTGTGTTCCCGCGAGAGTCACCAGTCACCATCTTCAAGACAGGGAGCAGACGATGGTGACAGTTTAAAGAAAGAATTCATAGCCATAATTGTAGCGTTGTTCCTAAAGCTAACATCATTACACTATTACCCAATCACCTCTTACCCTCAGTATGCCTACAACTTTACAAACTGGGGCAATGTAAGAATTCAAATTAAAGAACAGACTTAACGTTTCAGGTGGTGACAATTCATCAGAATTTTAATCAGTGTTCTAATCAAATATAACGACTTGAAAACCGCAGATGCTGCCCAATGTACTGAGTATTTCCAGCATTTTCTATTTTTATTTCAGATTTTCAGCATCCGCAGTATTTTACTTTCAAACGAAGGAATTCCAGCACCTGGTCATCCATCTCCCGCCCCTCCCGAAGAGCAGAATTTGCTTCTCTTTCTTCCTGCCAGACAATTGAGACGGGCCTTTTAGTTTGAGACGGTTATGACGCACGATAAACCACAATAAATCTTCATTCCAGAGTAGTGCGGAAAGTTTCTTTGAGTCAACGTATAAGTCTGCTGCCAGTGAGAGTCAGGTAATAATGACAAGATACATGCCCGACACAAATAAATCCAGTAGCGATTCAGGAGAATGTTCTTTACCCTGAGAGTGGTTGGAATGTAGAACCTACCACCATATGAATGGTGGAGTAGCCTATATGCATGTAAGGGCCCATGAGGGAGAACATAATAGAAGCATATTCTGATAACATTTGGTGAAGTATGTTGGAACATAAGTAATGGCACAGGCAAGTTGGGATGAATGGCCTCTTCAAGGCTTATAGCCTTGAATGTAGGATTTATAACCCTACGTAATTAATCCAAAAAAACAGATAAATGTGCCCCTCATAGTCATGAACACAACAAATTTCATATGTAGAAACATGGTTACATGATTTCTTCTGATCCCCAATCAACCGTTATGTCATTGACATCGCCTTTCCATTATTTTTGTCATTTCCCCTTGCAGATTGTTTTTTGACCGGTTAATTTGCACAAAGCAAAGTTTCACATGCTACAAACAGGCCCGTTAAACTGGTTCTACTGGAATTACCCATGGAAGATTTATTTTTATCCGGAAAGCCATGCGCTGGAAATTCTTGAACAGATAGACAGGGGCAGAGCATTTCCAAGGTATAAAGTTGTTCAAAAGAAAAAAGAATCCTTGGGTTCATAAATAGACATAGACAGACAAAAACATTATGCTAAAAATATCTAAATAACGGTTGAGACTTCAAAGAAATTCAACACCCTACTTATGCGCGTATAGTGTTTGTCTGAAGCACCAGATGTCTTACCCCCAGAGCTTTATGTTGTCCCTTGAAAAGTGCTTGGCGAGGCACTTGTTGAGACTGAAGCCTGTTCCTTTCCATTGGTACTGCCTTCATGTGGTTTGTCGGTGCTGCAGGGCTCGGGTAGGTTGTCACCTTCATCCTTTGATCGTCAAAAGATGCTGCCATCTTCTCTCTATTAACATACATGCATAGTAAATCAGTAAAAGATCGTCGCTTGTATTGAAATTAATGGGGGCCAAATCCAAGCGACCACTCAGTGAGATACCAGCCAGGTTTTGAAAGATGTAGCCAACGGCCGCATAACCAAGTGGTAAATAGCAACTGATATTTCTTTTAATGGAGTCGCGCAGCAGAAACGTGCTTTGAAATGTGCAGTTGGTGACCTGTGAGGATAGTTACACAAGGTTTCCCTGGGTCACTATAACATATCACGGTAGGAAATGGAGTAGATCATCTCGCCCGTTCCACCATTCCATCAGGTTGACGCTGATTTGTCGCTTCGCTCCATACCCTTACATACGCACCCTAAACAAAAATCTGTCAAGTTTACCACTGTAAACTGCAGTTAAACCAGAACACAGTTTATTATTGACAAAAAGTTTCAAATTCCTACGGCCATTTTTGTGAAAATGGTCACTGATTCCCGAATGTCCTAGCTCTAATTTTATTATTCTCATCCTTCCTGCATCTATCCTATCGAGCCCTGTAAGAATTTTGCATGTTTGAATGAGATCACCTCGCATTATTCTAAACTCCAGAGAATAAAGGCCTTGTCTTTCAAATCTTTCCTCACCGGGCAAGCCATCCACATAATGAATTATTCTAGTTAAGATTCGTTGCAATCCGTCTGTGGCCAGTATATGATTCCTTAGGTAAGGAGACCAAAACTGCATGCAATATTCTAGGTCTGGTCTCCCCAAGTCTCGATATAGTTGCAGTAAGACATCCTTACTCCTACACTCAAATTCTCTTGTAATAGAGGGCAAAATATCATTTGCCTTCTTAATTTTTGCTCTACTTGTCTGTCACCTTTCAGTGACTGGTGAACAAGGACACCTAAGCCTCTTTGAAGTGTAACACTTCCCAGCCTCTCACCATTTAAGAAATACTCTGTGTTTCTGTTTTTCCTTCCAAAGTGCATAACCTCACATTTCTCCACATTGTATTCCGGCTGCCAATTTTTTGCCCACTCGCTTAGCCTCTCCAAATCCCCTTGAAACATCTTTGCATCTTCCTCACCTCTCACACTCCCACCTAGTTTTGTGTAATTTTCAAACTTGGAAATATAAAATTTAAGCCCCACATCCAAATGATTGATATAGATTGTGAATAGCTGGAGCCCAACCACTGATCCCTGAGGTACCCATCTAGTCACAGCCTGCCAACTTGAAAATGAACAGTTTGTTCCTACTCTCTGTTTTATATCCATTAACCAGATTTCGCACCATGGCAATATCTTTTCAGCAATCCCATGTGCTCTAATTTTGTGTAACTAACCTCTTACGTGGGGCCTTATGAAAAGCTTTCAGAAAATCTAAATGCACCACATCAACCAGTCCTGCCTTATCTATTCAGCTAGTTACATCCTCCATAAACTCCAACAGCTTTGTTAAACATGTTTTCCATTTGATAAATCCATGTTGACTCTGCACAATCCTATCATTGTTTTCTAATAGTTCTGTTACCACATCATTTATTCTAGATTCTAGCATTTTCCCTGCTACTACTGTCAGGCTAACAGATCTGTAGTTCCCCGTTTTCACTCTCCCTCCTTCCTGGAATAGCGGGGTTCCATTTTCCACTTTCCAATCTGCAGGAAATAATCCAGAGTCTATAGAATTTTGACAGATGACCACCAGTGCATCTACTATCTGGGTTTGTCTACATCAACATAATGCATTTTTGTTGTATATGTTAGCCATTGTCTGTCTACTGTCACACCTTTTAACGTAGTTGCCCAAACCACCATAGCCAATCTGCCTCTCATAGTTTCCTTTGCTTAGAATTAAGACACTGGTTTCTGATTGAACTACATTACTTTCAAACTTAATGTAAAATGTTCCTATTTTGGTCATTCTTTCCTAAAGGATTCTTTACAGCAAATTATTAATTCGCCCTTTATTATTGCACAATACTATATCTAAAACAGCCCATTCCCTAGATGGTTCCTCAACAGACAGCTATAGAAAACTAACTCGCATGCATTCCAGGGGTTGCCCTCCATAACATTAGTACCAATTATGTTTACCCAGTCTTCATGTAGATCGCACGAACATGCACACAAGGATCAGGAGTAGGCTATTCAGACCCTCGAGCCTGCTCGGCCATTTAATAAGATCATGGCTGTTCTGATAGATTGAAATCGCCAATGATTACTGCATTACCCTTGTTACATGCACTTCTAATTGCTGATTTCAACTGCGATTTACGTTGCCAGTGCAGTTTGGTGGTCTATAACAATTCCGACCAATGTTTTCTGGCCATTGTTTTTTCATAGTTCCCTCCAAGCTGATCCTATGTCTTGACCTTTAGATTTAAAGTCAGCTTTCACTACAGTACTAATGCACTCTTTAATTAGCAGAGCTATCCCAACACCTTTTCCCACCTTCCTGCCCTTCATGAATGTCACTGACCTTTGGATATTTGGTTTCATTACAGCCGCGTCTATCAGGTCATACATATGAATTTCTATTTGAGCTGACAATTCATCTGTTTTAATGCGAATGCTGTGGGCATTCAAATACAGAACAATTAATTCAGTTTTTTCGTACTGTTCTTGTAAATTCTGGCCCTACCTGTTGGCACTCTCTTAAGCTGCAATCACTGTCCCTTCCTGCCATACTCTGATCATCATTACCAATATTGCCACCTTGTCATTTCCCTTTCATTTAATGATCTGCTCTAATGGAAAAGGACAGGAGGCAATTTGCGCAAAATAAGTTCCATAAACAACAATGAGAACATCTCATCTTGTTGCTTTAAGGAGAAATATGGGTCACGGAAATGTGGAGAACTCCCCCCGATCTTTTTCAAATGGTGACATGGGAGCATTGGCGACCAACTGGAAGGGCAGATGGAACTTTGCCTCAAAAGCTCATCTAAAGACGCCGCCTCCTACAGTGCAGTACTCCTTCAGTACCGCACAAGTCGAAGCAAATTAATACTACAGTCAATGGCAGGCTGAATGTTCTGAGGCATTTCTCGCCTCACAGGAAATTGGGCAGCAAACAATCTGGTTACGCCCTGCTCAGTAACAAACCTTTGATAAACCAGTTATTTTCTGTATTAGGTAAATCTTTATGTGCTTCCATCTGAAGCGATGCACCGGAGAAGTAAACATCTTTGGAAATTTAGCAGCTGCAAGGCAGCAAAACTATTCTAGGTGAGACAACACCCGCCAGTAACCAGACTGTTTGCTGCCCAATTTCCCGTGAAGCGAGAAATGCCTCCGAACATTCAGCTTGCCATTGACTGCAGTTTTAATTTGTTTCGACAGTGTAAAATGAACGGATAGCGAATCGGCATCCCGTTTTTCATCTCACCCTGATTTTAGTTCTATTGACTTCCAGTTAGTACACACCTTACACTATCTGACAAAGGCACGGTCCACCTTATTATCTATATTATGATCAACAAAATCCCCTCCACCTGGTTTAACATGGAGGGTGAAATCCTGCGCTTTGGTCTGAGTGTCTCCGGACTGAGAGAGGAAATAGTCCTGAACGGCTCCCCCTCTTCATAATCTGATGACGGGCGTGCGCCACATTCTCATTCTGCCAGAACAAGCTGGACAAAAATGATTGTCTGTAAGAAGACGTGATAAAGTGGCCACCGAGTGTAACATTGTGTTCCCGCGAGAGTCACCAGTCACCATCTTCAAGACAGGGAGCAGACGATGGTGACAGTTTAAAGAAAGAATTCATAGCCATAATTGTAGCGTTGTTCCTAAAGCTAACATCATTACACTATTACCCAATCACATCTTACCCTCAGTATGCCTACAACTTTACAAACTGGGGCAATGTAAGAATTCAAATTAAAGAACAGACTTAACGTTTCAGGTGGTGACAATTCATCAGAACTTTATTCAGTGTTCTAATCAAATATAACGACTTGAAATCCGCAGATGCTGCCCAACGTACTGAGCATTTCCAGCATTTTCTATTTTTATTTCAGATTTTCAGCATCCGCAGTATTTTACTTTCAAACGAAGGAATTCCAGCGCCTGGTCATCCATCTCCCGCCCCTCCCGAAGAGCAGAATTCGCTTCTCTTTCTTCCTGCCAGACAATTGAGACGGGCCTTTTGTTTGAGACGGTAATATCGCACGATAAACCACAATAAATCTTCATTCCAGAGTAGTGCGGAAAGTTTCTTTGAGTCAACGTACAAGTCTGCTGCCAGTGAGAGTCAGGTAATAATGACAAGATAGATGCCTGACACAAATAAATCCAGTAGCGATTCAGGAGAATGTTCTTTACCCAGAGAGTGGTTGGAATGTAGAACCTACCAACATATGAATGGTGGAGTAGCCTATATGCATGTAAGAGTACATGCGGGAGAACAGAATAGAAGCATATTCTGATAACATTTGGTGAAGTATGTTGGAGCATAAATAATGGGACAGGCAGGTTGGGATGAATGGCCTCTTCAAGGCTTATAGCTTTGTATGTAGGATTTATAACCCTACATAATTAATCCAAAAAAACAGATAAATGTGCCCCTCATAGTCATGAACACAACAAATTTCATATGTAGAAACATGGTTACACGATTTCTTCTGATCCCCAATCAAACTTTATGCCATTGACATCGCCTTTCCGTTATTTTTGTCATTTCCCCTTGCAGATTGTTTTTTTTACAGGTTAATTTGCACAAAGCAAAGTTTCGCTTGCAACAAACAGGCCGGTTAAACTGGTTCTACTGGAATTACCCATGGAAGATTTATTTTTGTCCGGAAAGCCATGAGCTGGAAATTCTTGAATAGGGGCAGAGCATTTCCAAGGTACAAAATTGTTCAAAAGTAAAAAGAATCCTTGGGTTCATAAATAGACATAGACAGACAAAAACATTATGCTAAAAATATCTTAATAACGGTTGAGACTTCAAAGAAATTCAACACCCTACTTATGCGCGTATAGTGTTTGTCTGAAGCACCAGATGTCTTACCCCCAGAGCTTTATGTTGTCCCGTGAGACGTGCTTGTATGTGGCGAGGCACTTGTTGAGACTGAAGCCTGTTCCATTCCACTTGTGCCGCCTTCATGTGGTTTGTCGGTGCTGCAGGGCTCGGGTAGGTTGTCACCTTCATCCTTTGATCGTCAAAAGATGCTGCCATCTTCTCTCTATTAAGATACATGCATAGTAAATCAGTAAAAGATCGTCGCTTGTATTGAAATTAATGGAGGCCAAATCCAAGCGGCCATATTATTACTCAGTGAGATACCAGCCAGGTTTTTTAAGATCTAGCCAACGGCTGCATAACCAAGTGGTAAATAGCGACTGATATTTCCTCGAATGGAGTCGCGCAGCAGAAACGTGCTTTGAAATGTGCGGTTGGTGACCTGTGAGGATAGTTACACAAGGTTTCCCTGGGTCACAATAACATATCACGGTAGGAAATGGAGTAGATCATCTCGCCCGTTCCACCATTCCATCAGGTTGACACTGATTTGTCGCTTTGGGCCATGCCCTTACATACGCACCCTGAACAAAAATCAAGTTGATTGAACAAAAGTCAAGTTTACCACTGTAAGCTGCAGTTAAACCAGAACACAGTTTATTAGTGACAAAAAGTTTCAAATTCCTACGGCCATTTTTGTGAAAATGGTCACTGATTCCCGAATGTCCTAGCTCTAATTTTAATATTCTCATCCTTCCTGCATCTATCCTATCGAGCCCTGTAAGAATTTTGCATGTTTGAATGAGATCACCTCGCATTATTCTAAACTCCAGAGAATAAAGGCCTTGTCTTTCAAATCTTTCCTCACCGGGCAAGCCATCCACATAATGAATTATTCTAGTTAAGATTCGTTGCAATCCTTCTGTGGCCAGTATATGATTCCTTAGGTAAGGAGACCAAAACTGCATGCAATATTCTAGGTCTGGTCTCCCCAAGTCTCGATATAGTTGCAGTAAGACATCCTTACTCCTACACTCAAATTCTCTTGTAATAGAGGGCAAAATATCATTTGCCTTCTTAATTTTTGCTCTACTTGTCTGTCACCTTTCAGTGACTGGTGAACAAGGACACCTAAGCCTCTTTGAAGTGTAACACTTCCCAGCCTCTCACCATTTAAGAAATACTCTGTGTTTCTGTTTTTCCTTCCAAAGTGCATAACCTCACATTTCTCCACATTGTATTCCGGCTGCCAATTTTTTGCCCACTCGCTTAGCCTCTCCAAATCCCCTTGAAACATCTTTGCATCTTCCTCACCTCTCACACTCCCACCTAGTTTTGTGTAATTTTCAAACTTGGAAATATAAAATTTAAGCCCCACATCCAAATGATTGATATAGATTGTGAATAGCTGGAGCCCAACCACTGATTCCTGAGGTACCCATCTAGTCACAGCCTGCCAACTTGAAAATGAACAGTTTGTTCCTACTCTCTGTTTTATATCCATTAACCAGATTTCGCACCATGGCAATATCTTTTCAGCAATCCCATGTGCTCTAATTTTGTGTAACTAACCTCTTACGTGGGGCCTTATGAAAAGCTTTCAGAAAATCTAAATGCACCACATCAACCAGTCCTGCCTTATCTATTCAGCTAGTTACATCCTCCATAAACTCCAACAGCTTTGTTAAACATGTTTTCCATTTGATAAATCCATGTTGACTCTGCACAATCCTATCATTGTTTTCTAATAGTTCTGTTACCACATCATTTATTATAGATTCTAGCATTTTCCCTGCTACTACTGTCAGGCTAACAGATCTGTAGTTCCCCGTTTTCACTCTCCCTCCTTCCTGGAATAGCGGGGTTCCATTTTCCACTTTCCAATCTGCAGGAAATAATCCAGAGTCTATAGAATTTTGACAGATGACCACCAGTGCATCTACTATCTGGGTTTGTCTACATCAACATAATGCATTTTTGTTGTATATGTTAGCCATTGTCTGTCTACTGTCACACCTTTTAACGTAGTTGCCCAAACCACCATAGCCAATCTGCCTCTCATAGTTTCCTTTGCATAGAATTAAGACACTGGTTTCTGATTGAACTACATCACTTTCAAACTTAATGTAAAATGTTCCTATTTTGGTCATTCTTTCCTAAGGGATTCTTTACAGCAAATTATTAATTCGCCCTTTATTATTGCACAATACTATATCTAAAACAGCCCGTTCCCTAGATGGTTCCTCAACAGACAGCTATAGAAAACTAACTCGCATGCATTCCAGGAGTTGCCCTCCATAACATTAGTACCAATTATGTTTACCCAGTCTTCATGTAGATCGCACGAACATGCACACAAGGATCAGGAGTAGGCTATTCAGACCCTCGAGCTTGCTCGGCCATTTAATAAGATCATGGCTGTTCTGATAGATTGAAATCGCCAATGATTACTGCATTACCCTTGTTACATGCACTTCTAATTGCTGATTTCAACTGCGATTTACGTTGCCAGTGCAGTTTGGTGGTCTATAAACAATTCCGACCAATGTTTTCTGGCCATTGTTTTTTCATAGTTCCCTCCAAGCTGATCCTATGTCTTGACCTTTAGATTTAAAGTCAGCTTTCACTACAGTACTAATGCACTCTTTAATTAGCAGAGCTATCCCAACACCTTTTCCCACCTTCCTGCCCTTCATGAATGTCACAGACCTTTGGATATTTGGTTTCATTATAGCCGCGTCTATCAGGTCATACATATGAATTTCTATTTGAGCTGACAATTCATCTGTTTTAATGCGAATGCTGTGGGCATTCAAATACAGAACAATTAATTCAGTTTTTTCGTACTGTTCTTGTAAATTCTGGCCCTACCTGTTGGCACTCTCTTAAGCTGCAATCACTGTCCCTTCCTGCCATACTCTGATCATCATTACCAATATTGCCACCTTGTCATTTCCCTTTCATTTAATGATCTGCTCTAATGGAAAAGGACAGGAGGCAATTTGCGCAAAATAAGTTCCATAAACAACAATGAGAACATCTCATCTTGTTGCTTTAAGGAGAAATATGGGTCACGGAAATGTGGAGAACTCCCCCCGACCTTCTTCATATGGTGACATGGGAGCATTGGCAACCAACTGGAGGGGCAGATGGAACTTTGCCTCAAAAGCTCATCTAATGACGCCACCTCCTACAGTGCAGTACTCCTTCAGTACCGCACAATTCGAAGCAAATTAATACTACAGTCAATGGCAGGCTGAATGTTCTGAGGCATTTCTCGCCTCACAGGAAATTGGGCAGCAAACAATCTGGTTACGCCCTGCTCAGTAACAAACCTTTGATAAACCAGTTATTTTCTGTATTAGGTAAATCTTTATGTGCTTCCATCTGAAGCGATGCACCGGAGAAGTAAACATCTTTGGAAATTTAGCAGCTGCAAGGCAGCAAAACTATTCTAGGTGAGACAACACCCGCCAGTAACCAGACTGTTTGCTGCCCAATTTCCCGTGAAGCGAGAAATGCCTCCGAACATTCAGCTTGCCATTGACTGCAGTTTTAATTTGTTTCGACAGTGTAAAATGAACGGATAGCGAATCGGCATCCTGTTTTTCATCTCACCCTGATTTTAGTTCTATTGACTTCCAGTTAGTACACACCTTACACTATCTGACAAAGGCACGGTCCACCTTATTATCTATATTATGATCAACAAAATCCCCTCTACTTGGTTTAACATGGAGGGTGAAATCCTGCGCGTTGGTCTGAGTGTCTCCGGACTGAGAGAGGAAATAGTCCTGAACGGCTCCCCCTCTTCATAATCTGATGACGGGCGTGCACCACATTCTCATTCTGCCAGAACAAGCTGGACAAAAATGATTGTCTGTAAGAAGACGTGATAAAGTGGCCACCGAGTGTAACATTGTGTTACCGCGAGAGGTAGGACAAAACCAGTCACCATCTTCAAGACAGGGGAGCAGAAGATGGTGACAGTTTAAAGAAAGAATTCATAGCCATAATCGTAGCGTTGTTCCTAAAGCTAACATCATTACACTATTACCCAATCACATCTTACCCTCAGCATGCCTACAACTTTACAAACTGGGGCAATGTAAGAATTCAAATTAAAGAACAGACTTAACGTTTCAGGTGGTGACATTTCGTCAGAACTTTAATCAGTGTTCTAATCAAATATAACGACTTGAAATCCGCAGATGCTGCCCAACGTACTGAGTATTTCCAGCATTTTCTATTTTTATTTCAGATTTTCAGCATCCGCAGTATTTTACTTTCAAACGAAGGATTTCCGGCGCCTGGTCATCCATCTCCCGCCCCTCCCGAAGAGCAGAATTCGGTTCTCTTTCTTCCTGCTAGACAATCGAGACGGGCCTTTTACTGTGAGATGTTTATGACGCACGATAAACCACAATAAATCTTGATTCCAGAGTAGTGTGGAAAGTTTCTTTGAGTGAACGTACAAGTTTGCTGCCAGTGACAGTCAGGTAATAATGACAAGATAGATGCCTGACACAAATGAACCCAATAGCGATTCAGGAGAATGTTCATCGCCCAGGAGTGGTTGGAATGTAGAACCTACCAACAAATGAATGGTTGAGGTGAGTAGCCTATATGCATGTAAGAGTACATGAGGGAGAAAAGAATAGAAGCATATTCTGGTAACCTTTGGTGAAGTATGTTGGAGCATAAGTAATGGCACAGGCAAGTTGGGATGAATGGCCTCTTCAAGGCTATATATCCTACATAATTAATCCAAAAACACAGATAGGTGTGCCCCTCATAGCCATGAACACAACAAATTTCATATGTAGAAACATAGTTACATGATTTCCTCTAATCCCCAATCAAACTTTATGCCATTGACATCGCCTTTCCGTTATTTTTGTCATTTCCCCTTGTAGATTGCTTTTTTACCGGTTAATTTGCACAAAGCAAAGTTTCACATGCGACAAACAGGTGACTGGCCGGTTAAACTGGTTCTACTGGAATTCCCCATGGAAGATTTATTTTTGTCCGGAAAGCCATGCGCAGGAAATTCTTGAACAGATAGACAGGGGCAGAGCATTTCCAAGGTATAAAGTTGTTCAAAAGAAAATCACAAAGAATCATTGGGTTCATCAACAGACATAGAGAGACAAAAACAAGAACATTATGCTAACAATATCTAAATAACGGTTGAGACTTCAAAGAAATTCAACCCCCTACTTGTGCGTGTCTATAGTATTTGTTTGAAGCACCAGATGTCTTACCCCCAGAGCTTTATGTTGTCCCTTGAAAAGTGTTTGTATGTGGCGAGGCACTTGTTGGGACTGAAGCCTGTTCCGTTCCACTGGTGCTGCGTTCATGTTGTTTGTTGGTGCTGCAGGGCTCGGGGAGGTTGTCACCTTCATCATTTCATGGTCGAAAGATGCTACCATCTTCTCTCTATTAAGATACATGCATAGTAAATCAGTAAAAGATCACCGCTTGTATTGAAATTAATGGAGGCCAAATCCAAGCGGCCATGTTATTACCGAGTGAACTACCAGCCAGATTTTGAAGGATCTCGCCAAGGGCTATATAACCAAGTGGTAAATAGCGACTGATGTTACCTCGAATGGAGTCGCGCAGCTGAAACGTGCTTTAACATGTCCAATTGGTGGCCTGTGAGGATAGTTACACAAGGTTTCCCTGGGTCACAATAACCTATCACGGTAGGAAATGGAGTAGATCATCTCGCCCGTTCCACCATTCCATCAGGTTGAGGCTGATTTGTCGTTTCGCTCCCTACCCTCACATAGGCACACTTAACAAAAATATGTCAAGTTTACCACCAGTTAAACCAGAACACAGTTTATTAGTGACAAAAAGTTTCAATTTCCTACGACCATTTTTGTGTAAGTTGTCACTGATTCCCAAATATCCTAGGTCTACTTTTAATATTCTCCAATTTGTGGTTGGAATGATAGTGAAACGTACATCATCCGCCCCCATTCATGTGAAACGTTTACAGCAAATTCTAGTTTCCGCACATGGACAACTAACGGCTGAAATCCGAAAATTGCTGTTTGTTATACACTGCTCCTCCACAAGCTGCGGTTTTGCTCTCTACACGATGCAGTCAACACAGAATCGGTGAACTGAGGGGATTTTTATACACTATCCTGGTCGTAATAAAACACTGAACAGTTACGCGATTTTGAGTGAGGTTTAACTGAGCAAACGAGGTCTTCCTAATTTAGGGCCTGTAAACAACGTGTGTGTCACCGATGCTGCAATTTATCACTCGCTTCTAAACATCAATCATGAGACAAGCACTGTTCCTAACTAAGATGTAGGTAGGGTCAACGTGCTTTTCAACCTCCGGTGCAGAGCAGTGATAGACAGGTCAAGAGATGCGTCCTCTGTCGCTTTATAAAGTTCTTTTCTCTTTGTTTCCCTTGTTCCGCCTCCTTCATGCCAGCTAAGTGTCGTCCCAATGGGAATGCCATCATGCCCAGCAAGAAACCGACCTCTCTAAATTTACGCGCCTGGTAAGAAGCTTTAATAAGATGGAAATTAAACGGCTTAGTGGAGCCGCAAATTCATAATTATTGCAAATAGAGGTATTTTCCCCTTTACCTGTTGTTTTTCTTCCTCTGTCCAAACGAGCTGGACGTGCAAATCTGTTACAATAAAAGGAAATGAAATAGTTTCGACGCAATGCTCCTTCACTTCCAAATTCCAAATCCCTTTCAATACATCTGTATCTAACACTGCGTCCAAATAAAATTTAAAGTAAAGACAAAATTTAATAAATTAGATGCGTATTGCCGGAAAGTAATAGCGATTAATCCTATTAATCTAGAAAGAAATACAAAATTTGTTTTGATATAATGCCTTTCCGGATCTCTCAAATCATTTTACAGCCAATCTTTGAAGCGCAATTACTGTTAGGGCATAAGAAAAAAAGAAATAGGAGCCAGAGTAGGTCATTCAGCTCTCCCAGCCCGCTTCCCCTTTCAATGAAATCATAGCCGATCTTCCACTTTAACACAATTTTCCTGCACCATTCCCGCAACTTCTGATGTTTTAATAAGTAGAATTCTATCAGGTTCAGTTTTGAAATACTCAATGATTGAGCCTTCCCTGGGGTAGGGAATTCCAACCATTCGCCACCCTCTAAGTGAATGAAATCCTCCTCATCTCGGTCCTAAATGGGTTTCCCCTTATTCTGACACTGTGTTCGCTGATTCTAGACCGCCGCCCCCTCCCAGCTAGGGGAATCATCCCTCCTGCATAATTTCTGAGCCAGTGCCGCTTGGTAGCACTGTCGATTGCCCTTTCCACGACCAAAAAGCTTTATTGGGTGATCATAATTTTTCTGGCATTCTCATGGGAATTTCTTGAAGTTCCATCAGAAAAATATCGACTCTGCTGGGATTGAAACATTCACCTACTTTTAATTGCTATGAGTTTTTTTTCTCAGTTTAGTTACCTAATCAGTAGTTGTGACCCAATCGCTCCAATCCCCCCACCCACCCCCCCCGCCATATATAAGTTCCACCAGTCACTGTTTATCAAATAACCTGGTACCAGGTCCCTTCACCTAAAGCAGTGGCCCTGCTTCTGATTTTTCTGTTGCTAGCTGCTGAGCCGAGGCGGGAAACCTATGGAATGTTGTGTCAACGTCGAGCGAAACACAGTTTACCCGATTTATCTGAGGATGGGATATCTGCTGGCTGGAATATTTGCTATGCATTTGGATGCGATTCACAGTGCTCAGTCATTTACAATTACTCCGACTGAATCAGAATGCCGAAGGTCAGTCTAGTTTTGTTGTGGACAGCTGCCATTGCATTTCATGTAATAAACGACACAAATAACACTCTCTCAGCAGTCTGATGCTCATCTTTGTGGATTCCGTGGCTTTTAATCGCTGGGTGGGTTTAAATAGTTTTATCTTTGTCTTATAGGATCAATACTTTCACGCGCTTTGAATCAGAGATTCACTTTCTCAAGATGATCACCCTTCAATTGTTAGATATCGACGCACTTCGTGCTCAGCGCCAGTGTTATTGGAACTTATGAAACAGGTTGACCTGTCTATCTGGAGCTATAACCTAAGCAAATATCAACATAACCATATTAAAAAATATCCCACACTCTAGGACAGTGGCTATCAAACCAAGTATGTACTGAAAACCGTGTGCATACCGTCTGAATAGCTGTAACTTGGGTATGACTAAGGAGAAATGCCCGCTATTAACACGTTAGACCAATGTGTTTTTGAGGCTGTTAGATCATTGAATTACGATAAAAACCAAATACGGGTATCTGCAGAGCTACTACTAAGTTGTTAACTATCTGCATTGATAGTTGTGACACTTTCCCAATATATGTTTTTAAATCATTAGCTCTTCCGCTTTACTTGTCAGACAATGCACACGTTGCTAGGAATTTTTATTCTCATTTAAATTAATTTCAGTCCAGCCATAGGACATATATAGACCCCTATGAACTACGATTGCGCTTGATTTATACGGTTCTTCCTTTGTGTATGTAAAACACGTATATAGATAATTGACGCATCATGTGTACAATAAATTATGAGTTTGACAGTGTCGAAAAATAACGTTGAATCCCAGCATTGAAAGCTGATATACTTTTTTAATCTGGTTACTAAATTGCAACATTAAAGAACATTAACAAAAGATAGTCAAAATATTCATGCTCTTAACAAGTGTAACCAATGACACCTGTAATTCACAGAATCACAGAATCTCACAGTGTAGAAGAGGCCCTTCGGCCCACCGAGTCTGCACCAACACGTGAGAAACATCTCACCTACCTACCTAATCCTATTTACCAGCACTTGGCCCATAGCCTTGAATGTTATGACGTGCCAAGTGCTCATCCAGGAACTTTTTAAAGGATGTGAGGCAACCCGCCTCCACCACCCTCCCAGGCAGTGCATTCCAGACCATCACCACCCTCTGGGTAAAAACGTTTTTCCTCACATTCCCCCTAAACCTCCTGTCCCTCACCTTGAACTTATGTCGCCTCGTGACTGACCCTTCAACTAAGGGGAACAGCTGCTCCCTAACCATCCTGTCCACGCTCCTCATAATCTTGTACACCTCTATCAGGTCACCCCTCAGTCTTCTCTGCTCCAACGAAATTAACCCAAGTCTATCCAACCTCTCTTCATAACTTAAATGTTTCGTCCCAGGCAACATCCCAGTGAATCTCCTCTGCACCCCCTCCAGTGCAATCACATCTTTCCTATAATGTGGCGACCAGAACTGCACACAGCACTCCAGCTGTGGCCTCACCAAGGTTTTATACAACTCTAACATGACCTCCCTACTTTTGTAATCTCTGCCTCGATTGATAAAGGCAAGTGTCCCATATGCCTCACCACTAACATGCCCCCTGCCTTCAGAGATCTTTGGACACATAGGCCAAAGTCCCTTTGTTCCTCAGAATTCCTAGTGCCATGCCGTTCATTGAATACTTCCTCGTCAAATTACTCCTTCCAAAGTGTATCACCTCACACTTTTCAGGGTTAAATTCCATCTGCCACTCATCTGCCCATTTAACCATCCCGTCTATACCTTCCTGCAAACTTACTAATCCTAGCCCCCACATAGTCATCTATGTCGCTTATATAAATGACGAATAATAGGGGACCTAGCACAGATCCCTGTGGTACGCCACTGGACACTGGCTTCCAGCCACTAAAGCACTCTTTTGTCATCACCCTCTGTCTCCTACAACTAAGCCAATTTTTAATCCACCTTATCAAATTACCCTGTATCCCTTGTGCATTTGCCTTCTTTATAAGTCTTCCATGTGGGACCTTGTCAAAAGCTTTGCTGAAATCTATATAAACTACATCAACTGCACTACCCTCGTCTACACACCTGTTCACCTCCTCAAAAATTCAATTGCAGCAACTTTACAAGCGCCTACACATAATCCAGAGCTTCGTACGTCGCTATACCACGAGAATATCAATCTTCGCTTGAAAAGGTTTACGGATAATATATTTTATTAGACAAGGAGACAAAACTAACTGGTGATCATTATTTCGGTATTTTTTTTTTGATAGAATGTTTTCCCCCAAGAATAAATGTATTTTTGCATATTGTTCTACAACATCTGATTGAATAATTCCATCTTTTTAATGTATTTCGCAGTTATCATCTGTCAAACCTCCGCTTGATAATGACCATATTTTCTATTCTCCATGCGTTATAGGAATGCTCACAGTGCTATTAAGGATGGAGTTCCAGGGTTTTGATCCAGCGACAGTGAAGGAACAGCGATATAATTCCAAGTCAGGATGGTGTGTGGTTTAGAGGGGAATTCGAAGGTGGGGGTGCTTCAATGCCTCTGCTGCTCTTGTATTTGTCGGTGGTTAAGTTTTGTGGGTTCTGTCGAAGGAGACTTGGTGAGTTACTGTAGTGCGCCTTGAAGATGGTACACACGATGCCACTGTGCGACTCTGGTTTAATAGCTACTGTACCAGAGTGGTTGACACTTTTAATATGTTGCAGCCAATTCATACCTAGATTATAGCTACAATGAACCTGTTTAATAAGCTCTAATAATGCAATCGCTACCGCACTCTGCGCGTCGATATCTAATAATTGAAGGATGCTAATTCTGAGAAAATGAATTTCTAATTCAAAACTTCTCAAAATACTGACTGCATAGGTCACTGCTGAAAATATTTAAACCCGCTCTTCTATATTCTGGCTCAGAATCCCATTACCTATTCACGTGATCTGCTATTTCAGCATTTCCTGTTGGGGAAATATTCGGCCCTTCCTGTTTCTGGAAATGAGGCAGTTGGTCTGTGGTTTGGTCCTGTGATTCACATTGAATCTGCATTGCGAGGAAATTACGCAAGTCGTTCATGCAAGCCTGACATGCGAGGCGATCTCAACGGCACACGTTAACAAAAAGCTGTTCTGTGCAGCGTGAGTAAAGCAGGTTTAAATTGTGACGCAAAACTGCTTAGCTACTTGATTTATAAACAATGCACGACACCCGGAATAAGAAAATAAAATTTAACTTCCTATACCCTTCCTTCTGGATTAAGATTCGATTCAACTCCCCTTTTTTGTGATTCTTTTTGTACTGTCCAGGCATGTATCTTGTGATTATTACCTGACTCTGGCGCCTCAGGCTTTTATATCCCCTCAAAGAAATTTTCCGTATTGTTCCGGATCAAGAGTAAATAAGGCTTATCGTGCGTCCTAAACGTCTCAAACGAAAAGATCTGCCTCAGTTGGCTGGTAGGAAGATAGAAAGTAAAATACTGCGGATGCTAGAAATCTCAGGCAAAAACAGAAAATGCTGAAAATACTCAGCACGCTGGGCAGCATCTGCGGATTTCAGGTCGTGACATTTGATTAGAACAGTGATTAAAGTTCTGATGAAATGTCACGATCTGAAACGTTAACTCTGCTCCTTAATTTGAACACTTACATTGTCCCAGTTCACAAAATTGTAGGCATACTGAGGGTAAGATGGGATGGGTAAGTCGTACACTGATGCTTGCTTTCGGATGAACGATCTGATTATGACTTAGATTTTATTTTTTATTAAATATTCAACATCCTCTGCTCCCCTGTCTTGAAGATGGTAACTGGTTTTGTCCTAACTCTCGCGGGAACACACCGTTTCACTCCGCTGGCCATTTTATCACGTCTCCTTCCAGACAATCATTTTTCTCCAGCCTGTTCGAGCAGAATGAGAAGGCGGTGCCGGCGCCTCATTGGATTATGAAGAGGAGTAACTATTCAGGACTATTTCCTCTCTCAGTCCGGAGACACTCAGGCCAACATGCAGGATTTTATTCTCCATATTAAACCAGGCAGAGGAGAATTTCTTGACCATAATATGGACAATCGGCTAGACCACGTTGAAGAAGGTACACTCTCCGATCCCGCAACTACCATACTGCGGTCGTACTGTCGAATCTCAATCCAGAAGGAAGGGTATAGGAAGTTAAATTTTATTTTCTTATTCCCTGTGTCGTGCATTGTTTATAAATCGAGCAGCTAAGCAGTTTTGCGTCACAATTTAAATCTGCCAGTTGAAGAGGAGAAGTTACTCTCTCTGATCACACAGCGACCACAGGGATTCAGGCTTCCTTTAACCGGTTTTATTTAACCATATGCAAGGAAGTCGCAATCATTCCTAAGAATGAAGACCCAACTCCCAAATTGATTACATTTCATTACTTCTGTACTTTTTCTTATCATAATACATTTGAGTACATCCAATCGGTAACGGACACACCGGTCCCATGCTAACTCTATCCTATTGAGTACATAAACATGTGATGTTGCTAACTAATTATTCTAAAGGATATATTCCTAATTATCTTATCCAATCAAAATTAAAACATGTACACAAAGACCTTGGTTCTCACAGCTCAAGACTGTGTTTAATCTATTTGTCTTTTGTATGTCGTCCCATACGTAAGCTAAAACCATATGCCCCTCTCCTATGTGACAGGGGAGTACACTTAATCTAATTTATGTCCTGCTTGTGTCTCCAGTCAGGCTCTCAAGGCTGTGCAAGGTACATCTGGTAATCGTCAACTCTTAATATGTTTAACAGCCAGGTCAGCCAGGAGAGTTTAAGTGTTATTCAGTAAATTCTTACATGTTCCCTTTTAGCATTTTTAATTTTCCCCGAACAGTCGACTTTGTGTGATAGAGTAAGATATGTACCATTTGAAAGTCAATAGAAATAAAACCCGCGTGAGATGAAAAACGGGCTGCCGACTCGCTATCGCTCGCTTTGTGCTGTGGAAAGAAATTAAAACTACAGCCAATGGCAGGCGGAATGTTCGGAGGCACTTCTTCACTGACAGAAACGGGGCAGAAAACAATATGGTTACGGCGCGGGGTGTATCACCTAGAATTGTTTTTTTCTGCCTTGCAGCTGTTGTATTTTTAAAAATGTTTGCTTCTCCGCAGCATCGCTGCAGATGGAAGCACATAAAGGTTTAAGTAATACAGAAAAAGGTTTTGCCGAAGACTTATAACTGAGCAGGTTCAATGCAACTCCTGTGCGGAACTGAAGGGGCACTGCATTTGTAGGACGTATTCAGATGAGCTCTTGAGGTCAAGTTCCATTTGTCCTCCCAGCTAAATGCGAATGTTCTGATGCCACAATTTGAAGAAGAGCAGGGGGTGTTCACCACATTTTTGTGACCAATATTATTTATTAAAATAACATAACTAAATGAGATGGTCTGTTCTTGTTGTTGTTTATGGAGCTTATTGTGCGCAAATTGGTTCCCGTCTTTTTTACATTACAACAGTAATTGCGCTTCAAAAGGATTCATTGGCAGTAAAATGATTTGAGAGATGTTGAAAGGTATTATATGAATACAATCTCTTTATTTCTTTCTATATCAATAAGAAACGCTTCCCCTGAATTTATTACTGTTGCTTTATGGTAATGCCCACTTAATTTACTAAATTCTATCTTTTCTTTAAGTTTGATTGGACACAGTACTCGGTGCCGATGTATTGAAAAGGGAAAAATTTGGAATGAAGGAGCATTGAGCCGGTAAACATTTAGCTTCCTTTTACTGTGATAGATTTCCATTTTCGGCTTATTTGGAAAGAATAAGAGAAATAGCAGCCAACACGGAATTGCCTTCCATTTTCGATAATTATTGTTTCACGGTTCCACTAAGCCCTTTAATTTCCATGTCAGTTAAAATGTCTTACAAGGCGCGTCAATTTAGAAAGGCCCATTTCTTGCTGGGCATTATGGCTTTCCCATTGGGATGATCCCTGGCAGCCATTAAGGTGGCTGAAAAGGGTCAACTGAGAGAAAAGGGGTGCATAAAGCGACGGAGCACACATCTCTCTATCTGTCCATAACTACCCTACCTCCAGAAGTTGAAAAGCATGCTGGCCCTACCTACATTTTAGTTGGGAACAGTGATTGTCTCAGGATTGGTGTTTAGAAGCGAAATTGCAACGTCAGTGACCCTCGAATTGTGTGCAGGCCCTGAAGTAGGAAGGTCTAGTTTAATGAGTTATAGCTCACTCAAAATCGCGTTACTTTCCAGTGTTTTTATTAAAACCAGAATAGTATCTAAAAATCTCCTCAGTTCACATCAATTCACTGATTCTGTGTTGGCTGCATTTTGTCGACAGCGAAACCGCAGCTAGTGGAGGAGTAGTGTATAACAGGCAGCAATTTCTGGATTTCAGCCTTTAGCTGCGCATGTGCGGAAACTGGAAATTGCTGGTGACTTTTCACATGAATGAGGGAGGATACTGAAAGTTTCACCATCACTGCAACCGCAAATTCGAGAACATTAAAATTAGTGCTAGGTCAATCAGGAGTGAAATCAGTGACCATTTTCACAGAAATGGTCAAGGTTTGGAACTTTTTCCCCCCAATAACTTGTATCCTGGTTCTAATGGAGCTCCCAGTACTAATTTTGATAGATTTTTGTTGGGTATGTCAGGGTATGGAGAAAAGATGAGAAAACTGAATTCAGCTACATATCAGCCCTAATCTAATCGAATAGTGCAATGGGCTGGGTAATTTACTCCAGTTCCGACCTTCGTATGTTACTATGAGTCAGGAAACCTCCTGTAACTATCGCTGCAGGCTGTCAGCTCGTCATTTTAAATCGTGCAACAGCTGGGCTACTCTCTTCGAGGTAGAATTAGTCGGATCTTATCCCGCACTTGGACAGAGTTTTGACAATCTGGCCGGTCACTCTGAAATTCAGCAACATCGCCTCCAATTTCAACACAAACGATGTTCACTCACTGATTTACTCTGCGTGTATCTTTATAGAAGGAAGATGGCTGCATATTTCAGCCACCAAAGGATGATTGTGACAACATGCCTGAGCCCTGCAGCACCGGCAAACAACATGAACGCAGCACCAATAGAACCGAACAGCCTTCCATTTTTTTTTTCATAACGCACTTGCTTTTCTCTCCCTATGCCTCTGTTTATAAAACCAATGGTTCTGAGAGGCTTTTTTGTTTTTGTAAACAACTCTATCCCCTGGAAATGCACCGCCCCTGACCATCTGCTCAAGAGGTTCCGAGGCATAGCTCTCCTGATTAAAATTCATCCGTGGGTAACTCCAGGAGAATATGTTTTACCGGCCATTCACCTGCTTGTTGCACGTGAAACCTGCTGATTCGGAGAACCGGTGCCGACCCGATGGGCCGAATAGTCACATTCCGCACTGTAAGAATTCCGTGATTCTGTGGCCTTTGCGTAAATTTGACCAAAAACAAAAATATCTACTGGTAACATTTGCTGAGGAAGTGGAGAAAAGCGATATAAATGAAATGTTAGATATGGGAGTTCAGAAGTAACTATGTTTCTACCTATGATTGGCCAGCAACTGTCAGCGGGTGGGACTTTCGCCCCCCCCCACCTCCCCCGCCCCCGCCGCCACCGTACCCCCCCCACCACCGCTCCCCCCCCACCACCCCCCCACCACCGCTCCCCCCCATCACCGCTCCCCCCCATCACCGCTCCCCTCCACCACCACCGCTCCCCCCCATCACCGCTCCCCTCCACCACCACCGCTCCCCCCCATCACCGCTCCCTTCCACCACCACCACTCCCCACCACCACCACTCCACCCCACCACCTCCGCTCCCCCCATCACCACCGCTCCCCCCCATCACCTCTCCCTCCCATCACCGCTTCCCCCCATCACCGCTCCCCTCCACCACCACCGCTCCCCCCTGACCACTGCTCACCCCCACCACTGCTCCTCCCCCATCACCGCTTCCCCCCATCACCGCTCCCCTCCACCACCACCGCTCCCCCCACCACTGCTCCTCCCCCATCACCGCACCCCCCCATCACCACTCCCCTCCACCACCACCGCTCCCCCCCCACCACTGCTCCTCCCCCATCACCGCTCCCCCCCATCACTGCTCCCCTCCACCACCACTGCTCCTCCCCCATCACCGCTCCCCCCCATCACCTCTCCCTCCCATCACCGCTTCCCCCCATCACCGCTCCCCCCCATCACCTCTCCCTCCCATCACCGCACCCCCCCATCACCACTCCCCTCCACCACCACCGCTCCCCCCCCACCACCGCTCCTCCCCCCACCACTGCTCCTCCCCCATCACCGCTCCCCTCCACCACCGCTCCCCTCCACCACCACCGCTCCCCCCCCACCACCGCTACCCCCCCACCACCGCTACCCCCCCATCACCGTTCCCCCCACCACCAATGCTACCCCCCCACAACCACCGCTAACCCCCCCACCACCACCACTACCCCTCCACCACCACCACTACCCCCCCACCACCACCACCGCTACACCCCCCACCACCGCTACACCCCCCCCACACCATGGCTACACACCCCCCCACCGCTACACCCCCCCCACCACTGCTACACCCCCACCACCATCGCCACAAACCCCGCCCCCACCGTTACACCACCCCCCCACCGCTACACAACCCCCCCACCGCTACACACCCACCCGCCCCCCACCGCTACACCCACCCCTCCCCCCCCCCCACCGCTACACACACCCCCCACTCCTCCACCGCTACACACCCACCCACCCCAGTTAAGTGCCTAATTGGAACCGAATACAGTGGGCCATCCCCAAAGAGGCGACGCGGGATTCTCACCAGCTCTCCAGCCAACGGAGTGGGACCGCCGTCGCCCACATTAAGTTCCGCCCAATGAATGGCCCTTGCGCCCCTGCAAAATATGCCACTGGGATGTAATATTGCTCATTCTTGCATTTCAACTAAATTAATTGACTTCGATTGGACTTAACTGGATGGCGAGCGGAGTTCCTATATCGCTTGCCGTCAGAGGCCACTTAAATTGCGATTAAACCAGTGAGGCCAACATCATGCGCCATTTTTCTCTCCGCCCGCCTCCAAAGCCGGCCGTTGATTTCATGTAAAATTAAGCACCAATCTGTCAGGTCCAGTATCATGTTTATAAATCTATCCTGCTCCCTTGCCAGTGCTTGATATCCATTTATGTAACATAAACAACACTTCACATAAATAGGGTCAAATTAAACAAAAACAGAAAAAGCTGGAAAAACTCAGCAGGTCTCGCAGGATCTGTGGAGAGAGGCTCAGAGTTAATGTTTCAAGTCATTCTTCAGAAGGGTCATACAGACTCGGAAGGTTAACCCTGTTTCTCTCTCCACAGATGCTGCTAGGCCTGCTGAGTTTTTCCAGCATTTTCTGTTTTTGTTTCAGATTTCCAGCATTCGCAGTACTTTGCTCTTATATTAGGGTCAAATTAAAATTCGTTACCTAAATGAATAGATATGTGCAATTATCTGGCATTGAGAGGGGGAGTAGAAAATGCAAATTCATTGGGTCGGCACATCCTTAGGGTGGCAAAAAATCTCTCACAGAAGATTTCCGCACACACCTTGTGTTTTCTTGGAAATTTAGAGTTATTCTTACCCTTAATACTTTCCTATTTCGCACTCCACCCTGGAAAGTGTTGACTGATGTGGTCACGTGGACTTGCATCAATCTCGTCTCTCTTAAGAAGTCATTATTGAAATGGCACCGAAGAGTTCTGAAGAAGAGTCATCAGGACTCGGAACGTTAACTTATTTTTCTCTCCACAGATGCTGTTAGACCTGCTGAGTTTTTCCGGCATTTTCGGTCTTCATTATGGAATTGTCTTTCTTCACCGTCATTGGGCAGCCAATGGCACATATACTTGCCTCCACTTCATGGAGCATTGAACAGCGATGAAAATTTGAAAGCCTTCCCCTTCCTAATCTATTCTTCCATTCAAATTCTTGCTATCAAAGCGTTCTTTCAGCTGAATCTATGTTAGTCTTTTGCAAAGGCTGCCTCAAACTGCCAGCACTCCCCCTATTTAATACACAAAAAATCTAAATACGATTAGCCTACGGAAGTCTATTGTGCGTGTATCGAAATGACCGACTGAACCCTTTCAGCTCATAATGCGTGTGTGCTTCCTGTCCGCCATATTAAAGGCTGCGGTTCCATCAGGTTTCAAAGCCATTACTTTTGATATCTGATCGCTATTAATTTAGGAATCATTCTGCTAAGGTCGTGCAGTTTATGATAGGGACTATCCAGACGACACTCGGTGTAGTCCTCTACTACATTGCTCCATGGATAGGATCAAATGGAATGCCTCGGTGCACAGAAATCTGGGTTTGTTTAAATTTCGATTAAATAATATTGAAACAATTAATGCAAAGCAGCATCTTGATGTGATGTATATTTACAGAAAATGGAAACCGATAACCCTGTTTGTTGTTCCTAGCATCCTATTACCTCTGAAAGTTTTCATTATCGAGACCTAAAATTTCTCTGCAATCTTTATGAATGAATCGTTTGATACATTTCCTTCAGTTGGTGGGTTCTATGGAGAGGAAGCAGGGTATGAAGAAGAGTGGTCAGGGTAACTCTAGGAATCAGTTGTGAATATTGATTGGCTGCCACCCATGGAAATGGAGACCAGGAAGTCGAGGAAGGAAAGAGTCAGATATGGTCATAAGACATAAGACTTAGGAGCAGAAATTAGGCCATTCAATCATGGCTGATAAGTTTCTCAACCCCATTCTCCCGCCTTCTCCCCGTAACCTTTGATCCCCTTACCAATCAAGAACCTATCTACCTCGGTCTTAAATACACTCAATGACCTGGCTTCCACAGCCTTCTGTGGCAATGAATTCCATAGATTCACCACTCTCTGGCTAAAGAAGTTTCTCCTCATCTCTGTTCTAAAAGGTCTTCCCTTTACTCTGAGGCTGTGCCCTCAGGTCCTAGTATCTCCTACTAATGGAAACATCTTCCCCACGTCCACTCTATCCAGGCCTTTCAGTATTCTGTAAGTTTCAATCAGATCCCTCCTCAACCTTCTAAACTCCATCGAGTATAGGCCCAGAGTCCTCAAAGGTTCCTCATATGTTAAGCCTTTCATTCCTGGGAGCATTCTCGTGAACCTCCTCTCCAGGGCCAGCACATCCTTCCTGAGATACGGGGCCCAAAATTGCTCACAATATTCTAAATGTGGTCTGACATTATAAAGCCTCAGCAGCCATCCCTGCTTTCATATTCTAGTCCTCTCGAAATAAATGCCAACATTGCATTTGCCTTCCTAACTACCAACTCAACCTGCAAGTTAACCTTAAGAGAATCCTGGACTAGGACTCCCAAGTCCCTTTGCACTCCATATTTCTGAATTCTCTCCCCATTTAGAAAATAGTATATACCTCTATTCTTGCCACCAAAGTGCATGACCTCACACTTCCCCACGTTGTATTCCATCTGCCACTTCTTTGCCCATTCTCCTAAACTGTCTAAATCCTTCTGCAGCCTCCCCACCTCCTCAATACTACCTGTCCCTCCACCTATCTTTGTATCATCTGCAAACTTAGCCAGAATGCCCTCAGTTCCTTCATCTAGATTATTAATGTATAAAGTGAAAAGTTGTGGTCCCAACACTGACCCTTGCGGAACTCCACTAGTCACCAGCTGCCATCCTGAGAAGGACTCCCTTATCCCCACTCTCTTCCTCCTGCCAGACAGCCAATCTTCTATCCATGCTAGTACCTTGCCTCTAACACCATGGGCTCTTATCTTACTGAGCAGCCTCCTGTGCAGCACCTTGTCAAAGGCCTTCTGGAAGTCCAAGTAGATAACATCCATTGGCTCGACTTTGCCTAACCTACTCGTTACCTCCTCAAATAATTCTAACAGATTTGTCAGGCATGACATCCCCTTGATGAAACCATGCTGACTTTGCCCTATTTTACCATGCACTTCCAAGTATTCTGAAATCTCATCCTTAATAATGAACTCTAAAATCTTACCAATGACCAAGTCAGGCTAATCGGCCTGTAATTTCCCATCTTCTGCCTCACTCCCTTCGTAAACAGGGGGGTTACATTAGCGATTTTCCAGTCCTCTGGGACCCTCCCTGACTCCAGTGATTCCTGAAAGATCACCACTAACGCCTCCACTACCTCTTCAGCTATCTCTTTCAGAACTCTGAGGTGTAATCCATCTGGCCCAGGTGATTTATCCACCTTCAGACCTTTCAGTTTTCCTAGCACCTTCTCCTTGGTAATGGCCACCATACTCACCTCTGCCCCCCGACTCTCTTGAACTTTGGGGATGTTACTCATGTCTTCCTCCATGAAGACTGTCGCAAAGTACCTATTCAGTTCCTCTGCCATTTCTTTGTTCCCCATTATTACTTCTCCAGCGTCATTTTCCAGTGGCCCAGTGTCCACTTTTGCCTCTCTCTTACCCTTTTTATGTCTAAAAAAACTCTTGCAATCTTCTTTTATATTACTGGCTAGTTTACCCTCATCTTTAACCTTCTCCCTCCTTATTTCTTTTTTAGTTGTCCTCTGTTGGTCTTTGTAGGCTTCCCAATCCCCTGGCTTCCCACTGCTCTTCGCCGCATTGTATGTTTTCTCTGTAGCTTTTATGCTGTCCCTGACTTCCCTTGTCAGCCATGGTTGCCTCGTCCTCCCTTTAGTATGCTTCTTCTTCCTAGGGATGAATTTTTGCTGTGTCTCCTAAATTACTCCCAGAAACTCCTGCCATTGCTGTTCCACTGTCTTTCCTGCTAGGCTCATCTCCCAGTCAATTCTGGCCAGTTCCTCCCTCATGCCTCTGTCGTTACCTTTATTCAACTGTAATACCGTTACATCTGATTCCAGCTTTTCCTCTCAAATTGCAGGGTAAATTCTATCATATTATGGTCACTTGCTCCTAAGGGTTCCTTTATCTTAAGCTCCCTTTTCAAACCTGCCTCATTACACACCACTAAATCTAGAATTGCCTGTTCCCTAGTGGGCTCCACCACAAGCTGCTCCAAAAAAAGCCTTCGTAGACATTCCACAAATTCCTTTTCTTGGGATCCACTACCAACCTGATTTTCCCAGTCTACCTGCATATTGAAATTCCTCATGATCACTGTAACCTTGCCTTTCTTACACGCTTTTTCTATCTCCCCGTGTGCCCCACATCCTGACTACTGTTCGGAGGCCTGTACATAACTCCCATTATGGTTTTTTCACCTTTGCAGTTCCTCAACTCTACCCACACAGATTCTATGTCATCTGACCCTACATCGTTTCTTGCTATTGATTTAATTTAATTTCTTACTAACAAAGCAACCCCACCCCCTCTGCCAACCTGCCCATCTTTTCGATAGGATGTATATCCTTGGATATTTAGCTTCCAGTCCTGATCCCCTTGCAGCTATGTCTCTGCCATGCCCACCACATCATACCTGCCAATTTCAATCTGCACCACAAGCTCATTTACCTTATTTCGTATACTGCATGCATTCAGATACAACACCTTCAGTCCTATATTTCCCACCCCCCTTCTCATTGTCGTCCCTTTATCTGATGTGCTTGAAGCTTGAAGTTAGATTCCTAGCCCTTTCCAAACACTTATTTTGTGTTCTGGAGACTTTAATGTCCTCTCCTGGGCTCTCCTTCCTTTTCAGTTTTTTCATAATTTTCCATGAAGTTGAATCCACCCCCACCCCCCCCTCCTCCCCCCCACAAATGCCAACCTGCTGCTTTGTTTCCCATTAGTCATACTTCTTGGAGCTTTACCCTTCCCTTCGCCACCCACCACCACCCCCCCCCCCACCCCACCACCCCCCCCACACCCACTTTCTACAGTTTAAAGTCCTGTTGTCCACCACCCTATTTACCCTTTTCGCTAGAACATTGGTCCCAGATTGGTTCAGGTGGTGACGTCCCAATGGTATAGATCCCTCCTGTTCCAATACTGATGCCAGTGCCCCATGAAATGGAACTCCTCTTTTCCACACCACTCCTTTAGCCATGTGTTTACTTCCCTTATTCTCGCATCCCTATGCCAATTTGCACGTGGCTCGGGTAGTAATCCAGAGATGATAACCCTTGAGGACATGTTCTTTAATTTAGTTCCTAGTTCCTGATAATCCCCAAACAGGTCCTCTTTCCTAGTCTTACCTATGTTATTTGTCCTGACGTGGAGCACAACAACTGGATCCTCCCCCTCCCTCTCCAATATCCTTTAAAGCTGATCAGAGATGCCCCTCACCCTGGCACCGGGCAGGCAACATACCATGCGGGACTTTCGATCCTGCTTACAAAGGATGCTGTCAATTCCCCTAATTATAGAATCCCCTACAACTACCACTTGTCTTTTTGCTCCCCCCTCTTGAATGGCCTCCTGTGCCGCAGTGCCATGGTCAGCTGGCTCATCCTCCCTACAGCCCTGTTCCTCATCCAAACAGGGAGCAAGTACCTCGTAACTGTTGGACAAGGTCAAGAGCTGAGGCTCCTCTGTTCCTGAACACAGGGTCCCTCCACCTGCCTCACTTGCAGTCACACCCTGCTGACCCTGACCACTGACCGAATTTGAGGTACTTAATCTACCGGGTGTGACCGCCTCCTGAAACAAAGTGTCCAGGTAGCTCTCTCCTTCCCGGATGTGCCACAGCGTCCGGAGCTCGGAATCCAGCTCATCAAGTCTGAGCCAGAGTTCCTCCAGCAACCAACACTTGCTGCAGATGTGGTCACTGTGGCTCGCAGTGGGATCTGCCAGCTCCCACATCATACAGCTACAGCACATCACCTGCCCAGCCATCTCTACTTAGTTAATTAATTAACTTTGCAGTGTTCTTTTTTCAAATTTGGTGCAGATTTCCTACAAACCAATCAGGTCACAGCCTTCCTGTGACGTCACATTTTCAGTTTTATCCTGTGTCTCCTCCGCTCTCCTCGCGCTCTTTTATCCTGTTTCTCCGCCGCTCTCCTCGCGCTCTTTTACCCTATGTCTCCGCCGCTCTCCCCGCGCTATTTTATCCTGTGTCTCCGCCGCTCTCCTCGCGCTCTTTTATCCTGCATGTGATCCTGCAGGTCCATGCGAAGGCAACTAAAGGAAGAAATGGGTTGATGAAATTTTCCTGTAAAGATCGAATATTTTGCTGTTATGGTTAAACTGAATTCAATTAATGTAAATTTAAGGAATCTATAATATGCAGTCAGATTAGGCATGAAAAACATCTCACCTAGTTGAAGAGGTTCCCTCGTAGGCTCGATCACAGCTGAATCTTGACCGTAAATTAAACCTTGATGGCTGGATGCAAATGAATGATAACCACAAACCTGCACTTTTTTACTGTCACCCACATAACTCCTCCCACCGCCTGTCTCCTCCCCCGCAACTCCACGCCCCTCGGCATCTTTCATTGTCATCAATGGATTTAAGATTGAGTGGAATGCAAAATAAATTTGCCGGGTTTTCGCTGGTCCGTAAAAGATCAATTAACCCCACCTTCTTCACCAACCAGATTCGTGACTGTGCACCACATCTTGCCTGTTGACCATCGAAGACCCCGCCCGCCCCATCGAAAATCATAATGAATGGAATGACAATGTCGGCGCACAAGTGTCCACTCAGAAACCTGGCCTCTAACCCTGAAAGGCCGCTCCATTTAAACATTGTATCTCTATCTAGTCTGATTTCCCACCACTATTCAACCAACATCACAACATGCTCTCGTCAGTGTTCGAGTTATACCAAGTAGCTGATATGAACTGCCAACACATGACCTCTTTTAAACACCTTTCCTAGTACATCATTTCTTGAATCCTGTCCGTTTTGGTGCAGAAAGGAGCAAAGAAATCCCTGGTGGCCATTTATCGGAAGTGCAATCTTCTTTAATTCTGTAAGTATTAATGTAAACTAAATAGAGTTCCTGCCGGCCATATTTGCTTCAACACCGGCTTTACACGCTATGGCATTCTACAGTAGCACACATGGTTATTAGAGTGACGAAACAGCGTGGCTATGTTACCGGACTAACAATCTAGAGACCAGGACAAATGGCCCAAAGCTGGACCGTGATCTTCCGCGAGGCGGTAATCATCATCAGAATTCCACCTAATTCAGAATTTTACATACCCTGACACTGCTCCTCATTTCTTGCCAGGTCTCTCGAGCCTGGCTTCCTCAGAAGTGCAGAGCGCATGCCCATTAGAGAGCTCCATCGCATTGCTGTAGCATTGAAGGGAAGACTGGGCATGTACCTTTTTGATAGTGCTAGTTGCTGTAAAGCTAGTTTAAATGTCCAGTGTGAATATTAGTGAATGGGGAAATGGATGAATGTACGAATGAGTGGATAGGGTGGTGGTTGGATAAGTAGGCTGGGTGAGGTAAGTGGGTAGGCTGGATAGGGCAAATAGCTAAGTGGGTAGGAGGGAAGGTGGGCCATGCATATGAACCTCACAATGACAGTTGGAACTTTAAATTCACATAATTAAAGAAGACTTGGATGAAAATGCTAATGTCAGTAATAGTGGCCATGAAGCGAACAGATCTGTTCATTCGTGTCCCTTTAGGGATGGAAATCTGTCATCATTACGGTGTTTGGCCTACATGCAGCTCGAGATGCACAGCAACATAGTTCACTCTTTATTGCCGTTTGAAATTACCTAGCAAACCACTCCTTTGTGATCAAGAAGGCTTCTCAAGGACAAGAGCGGATGGGCAGCAAATACCAGTGACGTACCCATCGTGCGAATAAATGGAAAAAATGTGTGAATGTTTCTGATGTATCTTTTTACCTTTCGATCATTGGAACTTCAGTGATGAATATCCCGAGTGACATTGCTGCAGGAATTGACAGCGCTTCACGCGCTAGGCCTGCTCAGGGGCCGCTGGCACTGTGAAGGGCCTTATTAAAATTCTCGCATTGCTGTAAGATAATGATATTGTCATAGATCAAGCTTAAAACACTTACAGACTATTGAGAGGATTTGGATTTTATACAAGCCATCCTTACAACAATATCCACTGAGAAATAATATAAAACATCCCATGTAGTAACATGCTGCTTTTGCAGTTTTCATGCCATGTCCAATTTATCTATCACTTGATATGCACCGCCCTTGAATTTATCATATCGATTACAGTGATATGGTTCAATTAGCATGGATTTTGATGCTGCGAAGAGGGCCTCGATTGGAGTAGTGTACCATGGGATAACACAAGCTTGACCAAGTGTTGGTTTAAGATTTAAAAGTGTTTGACATATTAAAGAAAACACTAGAGTGGATATGGTAAGGAATGTGACATTTGGGTCAAGCCACGCAGTTGGTACATGGACTAGGGGTCAGGCCACGATAAGCTAAGTGATATGACCTTCAGGACCAGGCTAAGATACACAGTTACCGGACAATGTAGCAAATCGTTAGAATAGAAAAGGCAAAGTTCGTGATTCACTAAACTGTGAGAATTGTTTGGTTAAAAGTCAGGTCATTTTGCAAATTCATCTGTAATTGTGGACGTACCAAACTAGATGTATATGATAAGAACATTGTGAGTTAGTGGTAAAGTATCGTGAAGATGGTATATATGATGGAAACTGTGTATCTTTGAATAGCAGTCTGAAGGAGCTACCCCTGTAGGCTTACTTGTACTGAATAAACTGCCGTTTGATTCAGATAGAGCTGACTCTGTGTCGAATGTCTTTAGATACTCTGCAACAATTGGAGCTGCACACAGGGCCTCAACTTCTGACAGAGGAAACGGTAGCTTGGACGCAACAGGTGGGTGAGTACCTTTACCAGCATAGTTAGGGTGTAAGACCAGTGACCATATGATACAGTCATGGAGACTCGAACCTGAGAGGCAGCTGAAAGGTAAAGAAGCAGGAGCTACACAGTTAGCCCCAAGCCACCAGTTGGCAGATATTAACCATCCCTAGCTGATAGGCCACATAGAGCCGCACCGGAAAACAGACAGGTCAGAACAACCAGAGCAAAGTCCAGAGGTGAGGTACCATTAGCCGTGAGCTGCCAGTCACCAGGTCAGGACCGTCCCTATCTGACAGGCTACTTAGAGCCACAGCAGACAACAGGCAGGTTAGAATTATCGGAACAGAGGCCAGAGGTGAGATGCCATATAACCATGGCCAGATTAGACGAGAATATGTGGGGATTGAAAGGGTCAATGACCAAATTTATAACAGATGAGCATGAGAAACTAATGCAGACGTTGAGAAAGAAATCCAGAAGACCCACCCCCACCACCATTCCCCAGCGAAGCAGAAGAGTTTGTGCGATGCCCAAAACAAGAGTAAAGAAGGAAAAGGAATGATTATAGTTATCATTAGCTAATTAGAACTCAAGAAATTCATAAAACGAGTGTTACAGTTTGCCTTTTTAATTTTAAACTGACTAGTTTTGCAGCAGAAGTCATTGTTTGAAATTGAACTTAGAAGTTAAAGATAATGGTTAGATTAAGTTAAGTTGGAAATACCCTTTCACTGAATGTGAAAATGAAGGAGAGAAATTGTGTGCGTGTCAGCTGTCGGCATATTTGTAATTCTCATGTCTGTCTGCTTTTCTTTGTGTGTTTGCCAGACAGTGTCCGCAGGTTTGTCGCTGACTTTAAAGTTTAATTAGCTCTCTGTGGTCTGGTTCAGTAAGTTGTTTTCAGTTGTTGGTTAGAAGGCTGAAGCATTTGCAACAATCTTCAGACAGAAGTGCCGAGTGGATGATCCATCTCAGCTTCCTCCGGAAGTCCCCAGCATCACCAATACCAGTTTTCAGCCAATTCAATTCACTCCACGTGATATCAAGAAACAGCTGACAGCACTGGGCACTGCAAAGGCTATGGAGCCTGACAATATTTCAGCAATAGTACTGATGACCTGTGCTCCAGAACATGCTACGCCCCTGGCCAAGCTCTTCCAGTACAGCTACAACACCAGCAGTTACCTGGCTATGTGGAAAATTGCCCAGGTATGTCCTGTGCACAAAAAACAGGACAAACCCAACCCATCTAATTACCGGCCCAACAGTCTGGTCTCTATCATCAGTAAAGTAATGGAAGGGGTCATCAAAAGTGCTATCAAGTGGCATTGGCTTAGCAACAACCTGCTCACAGATGCCCAGTTTGAGTTCTGCCAGGGCCACTCATCTCCTGACCTCATTTGAGCCTTGGTTCAAACTAGGACAATAGAGCTGAGCTCCAGAGGTGAGGTGAGAATGACTGCCCCTGACATCAAGGCAGCATTTGACAGAGTGTGGCATCAAGGAGCCCTAGCAATACTGAAGTCAATGGGAACCAGGGGGGAAACTCTCCGCTAGTTGGAGTCACACTTAACACAAAGGAAGATGGTTGTGGTTGCTGGAGATCAGTCATCTCAGCTCCAGGACATCACTGCAGGAGCTCCTCAGGGTAGTATTCGCAGCCCAACCATCTTCAGCTACTTCATCAATGACCTTCCTTCCATCATAAGGTCAGAACTGGGGTTGTTCACTGATGATTGCACAATATTCAACACCATTCACAACTCCTCAAATACTGAAGCAGTCCATGACCAACTGTAGCAAGACCTGGACAATAGCTATAGAAATATAGAAACACAGAAACTTGGAAACTAGGTGAAGGAATAGGTCATTTGCCCCTTCGAGCCTGCTTCTCCATTTAATATGATCATGGCTCCTCCTCTATCTGAACACCATATCCCCACTCTCCCTCCATACCCCTGATGCATCTAATATCCAAAAATTTATCAATTTATTTCTTGAATATATTCAGTGACCTGTCCTCCACAGCCTTCTGTGGCAAAGAACTCCTCAGCTTGACCACCCTCTGAGTGGAGAAGTATTTCCTCATCTCAGTCCTAAATGGCCTGCCCCATATCCTGAGACTGTGGTCCCAACCAGGGGAGACATCCTCCCTGTGTCCAGTCTGTCTAGCCCTGTTAGAATTTTATATGTTTCCATCAGGCCCTCTCTCATTATTCTAGACTCTAGTGAATACAAGCACAGTCGAACCAATCCCTTCTCATACGGCAGTCCTGCCATCCCGAATATCGGCCTAGTGAAGCTTCGCTGCATTCTTTTTATGGCAAGCATATCCTCTATCAGGCAGGGAGACCAAAGCTGCATGCAACACTCCAGGTGTGGTCTCACCAAGGCCCTGTATAACTGCAATAAGACATCCCTACTTCTGAATTCAAATCCTCTTGCAATGAAGGCCAACATACCATTTGCCTTCCTAATTGCTTATTGCACCTGCCTATTTACTTTTGTTGACTGGTGTACAAGCACACTCAAATCCCTTTGTACATCCACATTTCCCAATATATCACTATTTAAATACTACTCTGCCTTTCTGTTTTTCATACTGAAGCATATAACTTCATATTTATCCACACTATGCTGCATCTGCCACGTGTTTGCCACACACAACTTGTCTAAAATGCCCAGAAGCCTTCTTGCATCCTCCTCACATCTCACAACCCAACCCATTTTTGCATCGTCAGCAAACGTGCAAATATTGCATTTGGTTCCCTCATCCAAGACATTTATATACAACGCGAATAGCTGGGGCCCAAGCACTGACCCCTGCCGTACACCACTAGTCCCTGCATGCCGCTCAGAACAAAACCCATTTATTCTCACTCTCTGTTTCTAGTCTATCAGCCAATTCTCAATCCATGCCAATACAATACCTCCAAACCCATGCGCTTTAATTTTTCCCACTATCCTCTTATGTGGGACTTTACAAAAGCCTTCTTGAAATCCCAATACACCACATCCACTGGTTCTCCCTTATCTATTCTACTAGTTACATCCTCAAAAAACTCCAGTAGATTAGTTAAGCATGATTTCCCTTTCATAAACCCATGCTAATTTTGTCTAATGCCGTTCATGCTTTCCAAGTGTTCTGTTACAATGTCTTTTAAAATAGACTCTAGCATTTTCCCCTCTACTGATGTTAGGCTATGTTAGGCTAACCAGGTTTGGACTGAAATGCCGCAAGTAACATTCACAGCACCTAGTGTCAGGCAATGACCATCTCCAAAAAGAGACTATCCAACCATCGCCCCTTGATGGTCAATGGCATTACCATTACTGAATCCACCACTATCAACATCCTCGGGGTTACCATTGACCAGATACTGAACTGGACGAACCATATAAACACTGTGGCTACAAGACCAGGTCAAAGCCTGGGAGTCCTGCGACGAGTAGCTCACCACCTGATTCCCCAAAGCCTGTCCACCATCTACAAGACACGACTGTGATGGAATACTCCCAACTTGCCTGGATGAGTGCATCTCCCACAATACACAAGAAGTTTGACACCGCCCAGGGCAAAGCAGCCTGCTTGATTGGCACCACATCCACAAACATTCAATCCCTCCACCACCAACGCACAGTAGCAGCAGTGTGTGCCACCGACAAAGTGCACTGCAGGAATTCACCAGGGCTCCTTCGATAGCACCTTTCAAACCCACGACTAGAAACATCTAGAAGGGCAAGGGCAGCAGACACATGGGAACACCACCACCTGGAAGATCCCACCGCACCCTACCTCACCCCTGCCCCCCCCCCCCCCCCAATTCACTCACCATCTTGACTTGGAAATATATCGCCGCTCCTTCACTATCGCTGGTTCAAAATGCTGAAACTCCCTCCCTAAAAGCACTGTGGGAGTACCAACACCATATGGACTGTAGCTTTTGAAAATGGCAGCTGCCACCATCATGTCAAGGGCAACCAGGGATGTGCAATAAATGCTGGTCCAGCCAGCAAAGCCCACATCCCATGAATGAATAAAAGGAAATAAATAAGATTGTGTTCCCGGTTCGACATGCCCCCACAAAGCGGTCGTGGTTCCTCAGCATGTACCCGACTGAAGCACTTTATTATTATATACAGCTCGATTAGATCATCACAGCCATCTAAGCTAAAGTGCATACATCCCAAATTTATGCAAATTCCGTTGCTCACTCAGTCTGAACAAAGTGGCATGTGACCTTGGTCGCCCATTAGACTCTGAACGGAGCTTCAAACCTCATATATCATCTACTATCAGCATCAATGATTTTAATCTCGGCAACATTAGCTTAAAGCATCCTTATCATACCCACCGCCGCTGTAACTCGTAACAACATTGCCGTAACCCTAGATTTAACTCTGGGAATTCTTTCCTTCCTATCTTCTCAAACACCGGGTAAACACGAACGCAACGCTTTAGAAGTATAAGACGTTACAGAACAGGAAGGAACTATTTGTGCCCTGATTAATTTTCTCGTCGAGGCATTTATTCAATTTCATTCCCTTGCCACGTCTCCGCGTTTGATACTTTGTTTATTTTATTCTCAAAATCACTTCTATACTTCAACAGCAAAATCACGAAATAATCTTATATTTTTATTTTCGTTAGAGCAGACCAAAACTCCCAATTGAAAAAAAATTAGCCTCGGCTCTCACTTAGATTTCTTTTCACGATAAACCTATATCCTTCAGTTAAGTTCACCCAATGGACAATGTTTTTTTTTTCGCTTTCTCTCTTGTGGTTATGAACATATGGCAAATCAATTCGAAACAAATTTTATTCCAGTTATTCAGATTCTGTTTGCTGATGAAAGATAAATTAGAATATTTTGTTACTGTCGAGAGACTAAAACCTCCGGAGGAGAAAATGGAGTCGGGTAAGGAGATCCACGAATTACGACAAGCATATATCGCAAAACATATTAGGAATGCTAATGAATATTGACCTTTATCTCAAGGGGGTTGGGATACAAAATGGAACGATTTATTTGCTTCAGTTGTATAGGACCTTGGTTAGGCCACATCTAGAGTATGATCTGCAGTTTTGTGCACCTCACGGCACTGCGATGCATATCTGTTGGAGCGGATGCAGTGCCGAATCTCCTGAATTATACGGGGATTTCAAGTGTTAAAGTGTGATGGATGAGTTGACAGCTAAGGCGTGAAGTATCCGGTGGAGGCCAAAATGAATGCTTTGCTTGAGAAAACAAGATAGAAACTCGCTCACAACCTGATCATCGACCGGTTGTCACCTAGGACAGCAGCAGTTGCAACAGACGGTGTTGGCTGAGTATATGCTGGGACCATACTTGAAGGTATGTTGTCATCGAGACACCGTAAGAAGGCGAGAACGGAAAGGAATGAAGAACAGAACACGGGAGAGTACACTAAGTTGCTGTGGGGATTTCTCGAAATTCTTTTTTGCAGGAAATGAAATGGCTGTATGAACACTGGTAGGAATAATCTACAAGCAAGGGACAATGTTGTGGAGAGGGACAGGAGCAGAGAAGGGCGGGAAGGAGAAAGAATAGAGGTACCGGAAAGAGCGGTATAGAGTCTAAAGTGGTAGGCTAAAGTGAGAAAACAGAGATGGGTTAATTTGAGGAAAAAATGCGGAAGTGTAGAAGAGGCAGACAGATAGAAACGGAGGAGAAGGACAATCAGACATGTGTGGGGGTAAGAGACGCGAAATATAGGAAAAAGAGCCAAAACTAAACGAGGGAGAGACAAAAAGGACGAATTGATCTCGAAGAGAAGATGGACAACACAGAAAGAGCAGCGGCCTCCATCCGCCACTCCCGTTATCTTATCAGTTGTAAGTAAACCGAAAAGATAATGGGCTGGGTGCATAACAAGAGCTGAATCCAATACTTCTCGTTTTCCACTAACGGCAAAATTAAAAATTACGCCTTCACTCAATTTCACAGCCGGTTCTACCTGCGAATCCCTCTCCACATCGAGAGGGTCCCTCACTCGGCCCCACCACCACCGGCTGGATCTGTCCTTTCACGTGTGGGCACTGTTGTTCCTACAAAGTTAGACAAATGGCAATAGGGATGCAGAGGCGTGGATTACAGCTCACAGTTCTCCTTCCCATTAGGCCAAGGCGATTTTTAAATGTTTTCCTAAACAGGCTAAGACGGTTTCGGTCTAAAGATTTTTCCGAAGGAAGGCGCCCCTAATTAGGTGGCACCCACTCAATAAGCATCGGCCTGGCAAGTTAAAACATGTCTCATGTTCATAGTGCGACTTAAACAGCAACTACTAGGACTTAAAAAGACCACGGAACTAATATCTGAGCTAATGTGGGCAGAAAGGTGAAATAAAAGCAGAAAATTATATAAATACTCAGCATATTAGCCAGTATCTATGAGAAAGAGTAGCGGAGTTGATGTTGCAGTTCATCGGCCTGAAACGTTAACTTTGTCTTCTCCACCCACCACCCCCCAACCTTAGATGCTACCTGACCTGCAGAGTATTTCTAGCATTTTTGCTTCTATTTTAGAGGTGGTATTTGATTTTCTTAACTTGTCAATGACAATCTACGGAGAAGGTGAAAATAGATTAATGAGCTAGATCCTTACTAAGCTTCTCGATTTACATAAATGAAGAAGGGGCATTTTATCTTCAAACATTCCTAAATCTAAACTGGCTGATCGATAGAAAAATTAGTCTTTGTACAGAGTTAAACTAAAATCGGTGTTAGGTCGAGAGGAGTATCAGCTTCCTGTAGGCGCACAGTTTGCAAGTGGAATATTTTAGTCCCATACAGGTCATTGTAGTACTGTCATCCACCTATACACGATCGGGTTTGTACGCATGAGCAACACAATGCAGCCTGCATAATTGAGAATAGATTTAATGACAATATTGGATCCTGTACTTTCATTTCTTGCACATTTTACATCAAAAGTGAATGCAAGCTACATTAATTAAGCAAGAATTATGTACATTGTTGTAACAGATGGGACATAATACATGAAAAATTGCTAAACATTCAGTTATTTTGAAGTCACTTTGCCCATCATATTTTTCTTTGTGTTATCCTGCGGTTTCAGTAAGATAATATAACATTTAGGAGCAAAAATACAGACAAGCAAACCAAAGCTTGATGCCCAGAAAGCAAATACTTCTACAGCCACAGTGTACTTTCCAGGAGAGCTTACATACGCTGGGATAAAAGTTATCCAAACAGCACAGAAGATCAGCATACTGAAAGTTATATACTTGGCATCATTGAAATTATCTGGAAGTTTTCGAGCAAGGAAAGCAAGCACGAAACATATAGTGGACAGAAGACCAATATAGCTCGACACAAAATAAAAAGCCTTTAAAGAACCCACATCACATTCCAAAATAATTATGTCTCTGTAATAGGCCATGTTTTTCAGTGGATAGGGAGGTGATACAGCTAGCCAGATAGTGCAAACTAAAGCTTGAAGAAATGTAAGGACGAACACCCCTAACCTCTGTTGCATAGGCCCAAACCAGTTCATCAAGTTGTTATTGGGAAGAGTTGCTTTAAAAGCTATCACAACAAGAATGGTTTTCCCCAAAATACAGGAAATACAGAGAACAAATACAATACCAAATACAGTCCGGCGCAACATGCAAGACCATCCAGTTGGTTTCCCAATAAAGGTAAGTGAGCACAGGAAGCACAGCATTAGTGCGAAGAGAAGGAGGAAACTTAGCTCGGAATTGTTAGCTCTAACGATAGGAGTTTCTCGATACTGGAAGAATATAGCAGCTGTAGCCAGTGTAACAGCAACTCCCACTAAAGCAAGTGTGACTAACACAAATCCCAGGATCTCTCCAAAGGAAAGAAATTCAATTTTCTTTAGAACACATCGATCTTTTTGTTGATTGGACCAGTATTCCAAGGGACACTTCATACAATCTGTGGAACCTGAAAGAATATAAGGTTGTATTTTTAACGTGAAAAGTGCTTGTTGCCACAGAGATACGAGGTATACGGTAACATAGCTGTGTGTACCTGTGGTGTTGTTAATCTCACCATCAGCACATTCTGCACAGTCAAAGCAACATATCGGTTGTCCTTTCCTGTTCACCTTTCTTGTTCCAGGAGGACAAGGTTCTGTGCAAATTGCTTGTGGAATCTAAAGCAAAAGAAAGCATGTTTACTTCTACCGCCTCTTGGGATCATAGAAAAATTCTGTACAGAAGGAGCACTCGGTGCATCGTCAATGCGCCGGCTTTTTGACAGGCTATTCCTCCTCCTCTACGTTTCCCCCTAGGCTTATGGTTCTTTCCCTTAAAGTACCGGTGCAATTCCTTTCTGGAAAAGTTACTGTTGAATCTGTTTATGCCATCCTTTCAGGCAGTGCCATTCTGATCACAACAACCCGCTGTCTGCATTTTCCCGTCATGTCGCCCCTATGAAAAATCACCTTACCTCTAAACAAGAGTCACACACGGACTCAAAACATTAACTCTGTTTCCCTCTCCACAGATGCTGCCAAACCTGCTGAGTTTTTTTTTTCCGGCATGTTCTATTTTTATTTCAGATTTCCAGCATCTGCTATATTTTGCTTTTAAATCAACCTTAAATTTGCGTCAGCTTGTAAGCGGCACTGGTCACTTGAAGATGTCCCTCCACAAACCCTTCATGAATTTGCTAACCTCTGTCAAATTTCCTCTTTTTTCTACTCCAACAAGGAAGCACAGCTTTTTCCAATTTCTCCAAATAACTGACATCCCTCATTCATGGCTTAATTCTGATAAATCTCTTCTGCACCCCCGTAAAACAGTTGACATGCTTCCTATAGAGCGATGTCAAGACCTGAACACACTATATGTTATAATTCAGGAAAATAAGAATTATTTACAGATATTTGTTTCTGAGTGTTTTAGAAGGCAATTGTTTTTTTCTATGTTTCTACTTCATTGGGATTTGTGTCAGAGTAGCGCAAACTTAAACTAATGTTTGTCAGTTTCCACATAGATATTGTAGAAGAAAGATGCCTTTGAATACATTCACCTGTTCACTTAACTGGAAAATTAGCATTTTATTGTCTTCTGAAGAGTCGTTGCTGGCCAAACCGCAGACAATGTTCCTTTCCCTGTTAGGACATCAGTGTTGCTGTGAAGGGTAATTTTAAGTAACACCGTTCTTACAAACTGCGAAATCGACAGGGTTAATGTTCATATTAAGGATGAGAGAAGTAACAGGAAAAGAAAAACAGACGTGGTTTTCTGTTAAATTATAATGATAGAGAAAAAGAAAAGGGAGAAGGCTGCTTTCTGAAATGGCCCCGAAAGCGGTTCATTTACATCAAACCAGGAAAACTAAGACAAAAACAGAATTACCTGGAAAAACTCAGCAGGTCTGGCAGCATCGGTGGAGAAGAAAAGAGTTGACGTTTCGAGTCCTCATGACCCTTCAACAGAACTAAGGATGGGCAATAATCGAGTCTTGTCAGTGATATCCATTTTCAAGGAATTAATATTGCACACACATGCTGTGAGTCTAAAGCTCACATTTTACCATGATTTCCAAATGAGCATCGTAAAGAACATATTGATTACAACACATACTAATGACTTAGATGAGGGAAATTAATTTACTATCGCCAAGTTTGCGGATGACACAAGCATAGGTGGGAAGGCAAGTGGTGAGGATGACACAAGGAGTCTACAGAGGGACATGGACAGGTTCAGTGAGTGGGCAAAAACGTGGCAGATGGAATATAATGTAAGAACATGTGAGGTTATGCACTTTGGCAGGAAGAGCAGAGGAGCTGAATTTTACTTAAATGGAGAAAGACTGTAGAAAGCTGCAGCACAGAAGGATTTGGGGATCCTCGTGCATGAATCCCATAAAGCTAGCATAAAAGTTCAGCAGGTAATAGGTAAGGAAAATGGAATGTTGGCCTTTATTTCAAAGCGCATGGAGTACAAAAATAGAGAAGTCTTGCTAAAGCAATGCAAGGCACTAGTTAAACCACACCTAGAACACTGTGGACAGTTTTGGTCCCTTTATCTAAGGAAAGATATACTGGCATTGGGGGCAGTTCAGGGAAGGTTCACTAGGTTGATCCCGGGTATGAAGGGATTTTCTTAAGAGGAGATATTGAGTAGTTTGGGTCTGTACTCATTAGAATTTAGAAGAATGAGAGGCGACTTTATTGAAACATATAAGATTCATAGGAGGTTTGACAGGATAGATACAGAAAGGATGTTTCCCCTTGTGTGTAGGTTTCGGACCAGGGAACATAATCTCAGAGTGAGGGGTCACCCACTTAAGACAGACATGCGGAGGAATTTCTTCTCTCAGAGAATAATCTATGGAATTCTTTACCGCACAGGGCTGTAGAGGTTGGGTTGCTAAGTATATTCAAGGCTGAGATAGACAGATTTTTAATCAGTAAAGGAATCAAGTGTTATGGGGAAAAGACAGGAAAATGGAATTGAGGATTATTAGTTCAGCCATGATCGCCTTGAATGGCGGAGCAGACTCGATGGTCCGAATGGCCTACTTCTGCTCCTACATCTTATGGTCTAATGGTCCTACCTGATTGCCACCGCCGCTCCATACGATATCCCCGATTTCCAGGACAAGTTCTTGCCCTAAAGGAGCTGAACCATCATAATATCCAACGTTTACAACTTCAACTGTGCCCTTCGAAGTCATTTGCAAATTTATCAATTCATATGTTGGGGCGGGATCACCATTTTCATCAAAGTACACGATCTTCCCAATGCGATCTGTGAAATTTACTGAGTGTAGGTAATGGACCAGCTAGAAAAGAATAATGCCAGCCGTGTAAGTCTTTAACTGTAACGTGGATAAGGCGTATGTGGACATATGCACTCAAGCTCAATTACATTCATTTAAAACCGAAATGCTGGAAATGCAACCAGTAACAATTCAAAAAATGATGATATTTGGCCACGTTACAGATGAGTTCTATCTAGGAAAGACTACGTTAAAATAATATGTGCACATTTTCCTACCTGCCAGGGCTGAAAATTCGAAATATGAGCACACGTATTATTCGTAACGGAGCCACTGCCTCCTTCACAAGAAAGCATATCGTCTAGTGCATGTGCGACAGCATAGACAGCTTTGTACACGTGGTAGGAACTTGCGTCCATTATCGCTGGAAGATACGCGTTTTCTATTTCTTCCAACCGTTCCTTCCCTGTGCATTGCCTCATCTGAAAGGTAGAAGTGGTTTGTTCTGTCTTATTCTCGGTCCCCAGAGAGCACATGAATGCAGATTCCCAGAATTGCTTCGTGAAAATATTCTCAGGAAACATAGAAGGATGAATTTTCAGAAGATAATCTCTGAGTCCGGGTATTTCTGTCCTGCGGGCTGTCACGCCAATTGTCCCAGCCAGGAATCTTGCTCTTTCTTCCGGTGGAACTAAATCTTCAGTAACCCATCCTTCACTTCCAATCCACTGAATCCCGGTTACATTTTGACGCAAAAATTCCTTAAGTAAAATTTCCATCTCTCGAGGAAGCAAGAAGCCGACCAAGACCGATGTAGTCGCCTGTTTGATCACCTGCACTATTTTGCTGATTTTCTCTGCAGGATCCGTCCGGTAAAACACTTCAGAGTACGCAATGCAAACACCAAGTTTTTGGGCCTCCTCGACAAATGCTCTCATTCCAAAATTCCCGTAGTCCGTGTTGTCTCTAACTGTCCCAACCCAGTTCCAGCCGAATTTTTTCACGAGTTCAGCGAGAAGCTTGGACTGATGCTCGTCACTTGGTATTGTTCGAAAAAACGTGGGGTATTCTTGTTTATCGCTGAGGCAGGAGCAAGTAGAGAAGTAACTAATCTGTACCGAAAAAGTGTGAACGTATGAAAACGTGCGTTCAGTGTACTTTGGATAACCTATACCTAATTAACATGATTTTTGACAAGCTTTTCAGTGTGAATCATTTGATATTGGTGCATAATCACCATTCTGGTGGTTAACCTTGACCAGAAACTGAACTGGACCAGCCACATAAATATTGTCTACAAGAGCAGGTCAGAGGCTGGGAATGCTGTGGCGAGTAACTCACCTCCTGACTCCCCAAACCCTGTCCACAAGTTAGGAGTGTGATGGAATACTCCCCATTTGCCCGGATGAGTGCAGCTCCCACAACACTCAAGAGACTTGACACCATCCAGGGCAAAGCAACCGGCTTGATTGGCACCCCATCGACCACCTTCCCCATCCACTCCCTCTACCACTGATGCACAGTAGCAGCAGTGTGTACCATCTACAAGATGCACTGCAACAACTCACCAAGGCTTCTTTAACAACAACTTGCAAACCGCGACCTCAGCCATTTAGAAGGAAAGGGCAGCAGATGCTTGGCACCACCACCACCTGCAAGTTCCTTTCCAAGCCACTCACCGTATCCTGACTTGGAAATATATCGCCATTCCTTCACTGTCGCTGAGTCAAAATCCTGGAACTCCCTTTCTAAGGCACTGGGGGTGTACTTACACTACATGGACTGCAGCGGTTCAAGAAAGCAGCTCACCACCACCTTCTCAAGGGCAATTAAGGATGGACAGTAAATTCTGGCCTAGCCAGCGATTCCTACGTCCCGTGAAATGATAAAAAAAAATTATAAAATTGAATATAAAAACAGAAAATGCTGGAAAAAACTCAGCAAGGCTGACACCATCTGTGGAGAGAGAAGCAGAGTTAACGTTTCGAGTCTGTATGACTCTGAAAAAGTCATAGTCAGAGACATATGGACTCCAAACGTTACTCTATTTCTCACTCCGCAGATGATGCCAAAGTTGCTGAGTTTTCTGGGCCTTTTCTTTTTTATTACGAATTTCCAGCATCCGTAGTATTTTGCTTTTATTATAATTATGATATTAAACGTGCAAAATGTAATTGGGATTAATAGAACAACTTTCAATCTTTTGTTTAAAAATTGGCGATTGTTGTTTTCATTGGTGATTACTCTGCATTGGAGCTACGTTCCACTGGATTTCAACCAGGCGAATTTTCTAATGGCACCTAACGTTAATTCTGATGCTTATTCCGATTTTACGGTCTCTGCACATTCTGGCCCGCGCCATTGTGCGCCTACATGAAATACTCAGGCTCGACGCGGCATTCTGCACGGGAGTTTTTTTTTTCATGCTTCTGTTTATGTGACTGGCCTTCATTGGCGTCAGCACACCGATAAACTAACCGAAAACACTTAAATACTGGTTCAATGAAAATGCAGTCAAATATTTGACATGTTACCATCGGAATTCCGAAGAAACCAACTGCCCTTGCAGCTGCAATGGAGGACGTTGACATATCACAGCCAATAATGGCTGCGACTTCGGAGGAACCTTTACATTGGGGGTAATCAATTTGTCCTTTTTCTCCATTGACCAAAGCGAGCGCTGCTTTTGAGGCAATAGCGGAGGACGAGCAGTCATCGTAGATTTTATATCCCAGTGTGAAATTCTGAAGTAGAGTTTTGCTCTGATTTATTTCTTCAATAGCAAATATCATGGTCTGTATCAAGCGAAAGTGTGAGAAGTGAAAGCTGTGGAACAAATAAACAAAACATGATACGGATATTCAAATCATAATTCATTCGCTTATTGTATAACATAGCTAAAATGCATTGTTTTTGATATTCCATAACAAAGAGGAAGTATATTCAGTCAGTAACCACCACCAGATTTTTGTTCTCTTTCCAATCAGAGGTACAATAAGAAACCGCATTCAAAGGAGGAGTAAAATTCTAGTAGCTTGGTGGTAAACGAATTCCTGCACAAACTATTTGCAACTAACTATATGTAGATATACACATAAATGATGTCTATAGATTGGGATCGTTATCAGTTGCATTACAGTAAAAATATAATTGAATGGCCTTGACGCTCCTTCAATTAATATTCTCCAATTATTCAGGTTAAGCAAATTAGACGAGTGATGATATTCAATTGTAATACATGTTGACGCAACTAATAAATACGATTAATGCCCAGCTAATTTCCAAATATCTTTGCACAGTTCAAAATTCCATTTTTCCACACTGAAGGCAAAAGGCAACGCCCAGATTCTGCACTAAGAATAACGCCGAGTCTCTCTGAGCCTAAAATTATTGTGGGATTAATCACAAAGGGACTTCCAGTGCCTACAAGTGGGTAGTCCAGCATAAAACTCGAGAAGTGCTATAGAATAATTACACCAGAAGGCCTGACATTCAAATGTGTTAAGGACGTGGTGCCCTGATACTTACCAACTGAATCAAATCAAAAATGGTTAGGCTCATCTATTCAATATAAATGAATTCTTATCAGGATGATAAGTCTCAGTTACTGTGTAAAATGTGTCTGGCATTGAAAATATCTTTAACAAATGTGGAGCTACATTCCTTCAGATTTAAATTATAGCCGGGGGTTCTTAAAAACAAAATTGCATTTATTCAAACAAAAATGTACTTTTTCTTTCTGTCCCTTTCATCTCCCTCTTAATGCAATCTGTTTGCTTCCCTTTAACTCTTTCCATGGTTATACAAAATAAATATTCTAACTTACACCTACTGATTAAGACCCTGCGTCTCAATGGGAACATTCAATCTGATCAATTGCAGAGATTCGCAGTCGTATTTCCTAGTCACACATTCTCAGTAGAGGGCGCCATCTGAAATGGGTCTCCAATTACCGTAGATTGACGTGTAAAAGTCCACAGAATGTTTGTGGGCATCTGTAAACTTCACAAACAGCTGTTCGCTGTGTAGACTGTAGATGAAACTGTAACTTGCGTGAGAATAAAGACATTTTCTATCCTCCGATCTAGCTAAATTTGCATTTTCTGACAGGCAAAACCGAAAGAGAAGAAAGTGACGCAATTATCAATGCAAAGTTGTAGACATCTTTGCACCACCAGCATTTGATTTTAGTTCCATTGTAACTCAATGGCTTAGCTGCCGCTACTACACCTCGTCGTCTAACGTGAAAAGAACATTAAGTAATTCTAGCCAGTGACAATAAGGACACTGAGATTCAGAGCGTTAGTGTTTAGCTTTCATAGGAACTGTATCCCAAATATATTTACAAATCGTTCTTTTGATTAGATTTGAAGATAAACACGTTAAATAGTTTAAATGCTTTCAATAATATCAAGGCTGCCACACAAATAACGTTGGTGTTCACGACGTATGAGATATTGATTTAACGTCCCCTCGAGGCACAACATTTATCTTTAGAAATTTATAACAATTGAAACTCTCAACAAACAAATAATATGGTGAAGATTAATTGTTCATTTTCCGTCGATACACAATGTTAAATGCAATAAATAAAGGATAGCCATTCTGTGGAAGCGATTCGCCGATTCAAAACATCTGAAAATAACAGGACGAAGGTAAAACTAGTGAAATCCGCCAGATGGTACTTAGTTCTCAAATCCAGGAGATTACACTTCGGATTTCTCAAAGAAAGAAATTAGAGTGGTCTATTGTCGTTTTGTACAATAATTGAAGGCGTCGTTGCCCACCTGGGCAATTAGACTTACCTTTCGCAATCCCTGTCTGTCGGAGTATTGGTAAATGAAAGGACGTCCTGATTCGAATCTAAATGCATTGTAAATATTCCACCCACGATGATATCACCATCCTCAGATAAACTGGGTAAATTATCTTTTGCTCGACGGTTACAGAGCATTCCATGTGTTTCCCTCTTCAGAACAGCAGCTACTAAAAGGAAAACCAAAAACAGAGTCATTGCTTTATTGCAAGGAACCTGTCACTAGGTTATAAGGCAAACGAAAGAGCTGGGATTTATATAGCGTCTTTCATGACCTGAGGACATCCCAAAGCGCCTTACAGCAAATGAATTACCTCACTGAGGTAATGTAGGAAGCATATTAACGTTGTGCGGTCTACCGATATGTGTGGAGTGGTTAGTCAATTCTACAGAGAGAATTCACTTCTAATAAAAAAATAAGCAAACTTTTAAAGCCAACAGAGAGTTAACGTTGTCCGATTGAAAAACAGCATTGCCCAGAGAATGTAAAAAAGTTTAATGCTGCTGATGATCATCACCAGATATGACTTTTAGATATTTAGAGAGTATCGCAGAACCCGTGTTATCTCGAGGTAAATAATTTAAACTAATTTAAAATTGAATATAAATTAAAATCAAAGTTAAGGAATATAGTTCAGCAATTGTGAGGTCGAAAATCAATTAAATTCAACTTTGCTTCTGACAAGAAGCCACATGTTCTTTTACAGAAGGCGAGAACCTAAGGCCTGGCACCTGGAGGGTATGCGTATGATCGTATTTACCTAACCTGCAATTTAGATCTAATCTCAATGTATAAAACACACACAAATACACACACGTCTCTCTTTTCGGCACTAGTTCTGATCAGCAGAAATTTTCTCCAAGAAAATATCAGGGAGACCAAAGCCATTGTTCTTGGTCCCTGCCCAAACTCTGTTCCATAGCCACAGATTCCATCCCTCTCCTTGTCAACTGTCCCAGCTTAACCAGATCGTTAACAACATGGTGTTACATTGGACGTAAAAATGAGCTTCCTTGTCATCACTAAGGCCGTTTATTTCCACCTCAGTGACAGAGCTGCACACCAGCATTGCCTCAGTTCAGCTGCTGCTGAAACATTTATCTATGCCTTTGATAATTCTAGACTTGACTATTCTAAAGCACTTCTGGCTGGTCTCCCACGTTCTAGCCTCTGTAAATTTGAGGCCTTATAAAACTCGGTACATGTTCTAATTCTGGTTGCCCACCAACCCACTCTCGCTGACCTACATTGGCTACGAGTAAAGAAATTTCTCGATTTTAAAATTCTCATCCTTCTTTTCTAATCCCTCCATGGTCTTTCTCTGTAATCTCTTCCATCTCTAAAACACTCCGATTTCTTCACTTCTCCAGTTCTGTACTCTTGACCAATGCAAATTTTATTTGCTACACTTAGGCCGTAAGCTTGGAATGCTCTCCCGTTGCAACTCTTTCATTCTACACCTCTGCCCGTCTTTAAGATGCTCCTTAAAACCTACATCTTTGGCGGCACGAGTGGTGTCCATTACTAACAGGAAGTTGCCATCAAGCCAAAAAGACGTTCTGCCCGTCAAACAAATAAGTAATGTGATAGGTTATGACCACAGCTGGTGTTAATTGCTGCACAAACCATATCCCAGCGGGTAGCTTACGGGCCACAACTTTTTTTTTGTATTCTGATGATGAGAAGAAGATTTACCAATCTCAGCAGTAAGATATCCAGTAACACTTTTGGAATTTAAAAAAAAGCAAAAGTTTTATTCCAAAAAAGGAAAAAAAAGCTTATGCACACAAGATTACAGTTATGGGTTTAAAGATAGTCTTGCAAACATTGCCTCAAAGCACTCTGCTTGGTCAAGCCCACAAGTAAACACCTCCCAGGCAACACTCCCTTCAACGTCAACACCCCTTTGTCCTTTTGTCTATGGCATCTTTGGCAATCTCTTCTTTGCCTCCACCTATCACTGGCCCTCTATCCAGCTCTACCTGTCCCACCCCCCTCAAACAGCTTATATTTCACCTCATTTCTATTTTTCTTTAGTTCTGATGAAGAGTCATAGTGACTCGAAACGTTAACTGTTCCTCTCCGCAGGTGCTGTCAGACCTGCTGAGTTTTTCCAGCTATTTTTGTTTTTGTTTAAAATTATAACACAGACTGGCACACAGAGTGTAACACATATTTGGTCTCACAGCAACAGCACCAGAACGTCTGCATATGCAGAAATATGTGTGTGTGTATACAATGTACATATGCATACAGAGATAGACACATTACATTCCTTCTGTTATCATCAAGTCCTGTAGTGGGATTTAGGCCCACAGTTTCTAGCCCAGAAATAAAGACGCTGCCATTGCGCCACAAGACATTCATTTGTCGCTTTGTTTACTCTTCAGCATTCCACTGGTAATTCGAGTTGAACACGCCAAGATTTATATCGAGGAATGAAAATAGAAACGCTTAACAACAATTAAATGTTCTTGTGTAAATTAATTGTTCCCTTTACGTCGATGTACAATGTTAAATTGAAGTCTAAGCTTGCGCATCGATTTAAAGGGCAGAATAAAAGGATGATTATTCTCCAGAAGTGAATCTCGGATTCAAAACATCTGAAAATAATGATGTTACGGTACAAAGATAAATCCATTTACACATTCCAGTAGCCAATATTTCGGATTTGTGAAACAGTTAAAAGTAGATTTTTCTTTGACGTTTGCGCAGTATTTGAAGGGACAATTGTCCACGGTAGCAACAATTGCCTTACGTTTCGCAATCTGCGTCCAACTAAGTGTTTTGTAAATATTCCGCCCAGGATGATATCCCGTCCTCAGATAAATTAGGCAAATTATCTTTCCTCGAGGCTACAGACTATTTCATGTGTTTCCCGCGTAGGCGCATCAGCAAGCAGCAGACAATCAGAAACAGGGTCATTGCTTACCATACACGGAACCTGGCACTTGTAAGGAATAAGGAAGAACTTGGATTTATGATCTGAGTGCATTTCATGACCTGAGGGCATCCCAGAGCGATTTCCAATCAATGAATAACAATAGCAGTGTAGCCAGTGCTGGAATGTTTCCAATTTATATTTGGCTCCATCCACTGGTGTGGCTCCGTCATAACTACTGGCTGGTCAGTTCTACAGACAATAGAATTCAAGTCTAATAAAAAAAGCAGACTTTCAAATCGAAGCAGAGAGCGAATATTTTCCAATGAACCTACCACCCCAGAGAATGTGAATAAACGTTTTGATGTTGCTAATGATCATCACTAGCAATGGCTTTGATATACTTACAGAATAGCATCGCAATCGAGACGTTGAAGATTATCTAAACTAAAACCTAGCATTGAGCAAAGCCATATTTATTTTCAGATATGACATGAAATTGAGCTTATGAAGCTTTGAAGCATTCAAAGGGAAGCATAATGGGCATACGAGGGAGAGGGAATAGAAGGATAAGTTGGTGAAGTTAGGTGTGGTGGGTGGCAGGAGACTTTTATGGAGAACAACTACTGGCAGGGCCTTTAGGGCCCAATATCCTATTTCTCTGTGGCAAATACGTTGCAGTACTTTACCATCTAAGACCTAAATATTCTCTGCAATCTTTATGAATGGATCTTTTGAAAGATCTCCTTCGGTTGGCGGACTCTGTGAAGAGGAAGCCGGGTATGAAGAAGAGTGGTCAGGGTAACTCTAGGAATCAGTTGTGAATATTGATTGGCTGCCACCCATGGAAATGGAGACCAGGAAGTCGAGGAAGGGAAGAGACAGAGATGGTCCATGCGAAGGCAACTGAAGGAAGAAATGGGAAGCGAAGTTGATGAAATTTTCCAGTAAAGGACGAATATTTTGCTGTTATGGTTAAACTGAGTTCAATGAATGTAAATTTAAGGAATCTACAATATGCAGTCAGATAAGGCATTAAAACATCCCACCTAGTTGAGGATGTTCACTCGCAGGCTGGATCACAGCTGAATCTTGACGGTAAATTAAACCTTCATGCCTGGATGCAAATGAATGATAACCACAAACCTGCACTTTTTTACTGTCACCCACATAACTCCTCCCACCGCCTGTCTCCTCCCCTAGAACCCCACGCCCCTCGGCATCTTTCATTGTCATCAATGGATTTAAGATTGAGTTGGATGCAAAATAAACTTGTCGGGTTTACGCTGGTCCGTGAACGTTCAATTAACCCCACCTTCTCCACCAACCAGATTCGTGACTGTGCACCACATCTTGCCTGTTGACCATCGAAGATCCTGCCCTCCCCATCGAAAATCATAATGAATGGAATGACAATGTCGGCGCACAAGTGTCCAATCAGAAAGCTGGTATCTAATCCTTAAATGCGGTTCCATTTAAACGTTGTGTCTCTATCTAGTCTGATTTCCCAAAACTATTCAACCAACATCACAACATGCTCTCGTCAGCGTTCGAGTTATGCTAAGTAGCTCATATCAACTGCCAGCACATGACCTTGTTACAACACCTTTCCTAGTACGTCATTTCTTGAACCCCGTCCGCTTTGGTGTAGAAAGAAGCAAAGAAATCCCTGGTGGCCATTTATCGGAAGCACAATCTTCTTTAATTCTGCAAGCATTAATGTAAACTGCAATGGAGTTCCTGCTGGCCATATTTGTTCATCAACGGCTTTACACTCTATAGCATTCTACAGTAGCACATAAGATTATTAGAGTGATGTAGCAGGGTGGCTATGTTACCGGACTAATTTCTAGAGACCAGGACAAATGATCCAAAACTGGACCTTGATCTTCCGCGAGGCGGTAATCATAATCGGATTTCCACCTGGTTCAGAATTTTACACACCCTGACACTGCTCCTCATTTCTTGCCAGGTCTCTCAAGCCTGGCTTCCTCAGAAGTGAGAGCGCTTGTCCATTAGAGAGCTCCATCGCATTGCTGTAGCATCGAAGGGAAGACTGGGCATGTATCTTTTTGATGGTATTAGTTGCTGTAGCGCTAGTTTAAATGTCCAGAGTGAATGTTAGTGAATGGGGGAATTGATGAATGTATGGAGGAGTGGATAGGGTGGTGGTTGGATAGGTAGGCTGGGTGAGGTAAGTGGTTAGGGTGGATAGGGTAAATAGGTAAACGGGTAGGAGGGAAGGTGGGCCATGCATTTGAATCTCACAATGACAGTTGGGGACCTTTATTTAAATTAATTAAAGAAAATATGGGGGGAAATGCTAATATCAGTAATAGTGGCCATGAAGCGACCAGATCTGTTCATTCATGTCCCTTGAGGGATAGAAATCTGCCATCATTGCGGTGTCTGGCTTATATGCAGCTCGAGATGCACAGCAACGTAGTTCACTCTGAATTGCCGTTTGAAGTTACCTAGCAAACCACTACTTTGTGATCAAGACGATTTCTCAAGGACAAGAGCGAATGGGCAGCAAATACCAGTGATGTACCCATCGTGCGAATAAATGGAAAAAATGTGCGAACGTTTCTGATGTATCTTTTTACCTTTCAGATCATAGGAACTTTAGTGATGAATATCCCGAGTGCCATTGCTGCAGGAATTGACAGCGCTTCGCACGCTAGGCCTGCTCAGGGGCCGCTGGCACTGTGAAGGTTCCTATTAAAATTCTCGCATTGCTGTAAGTTAATGATATTGTCATAGATCAGGCTTACAGCACTTACAGACTATTGAGAGGATTTGGATTTTATACAGGCCACCCTTACAACTATATCCACTTAGCAATAAAAGAAAACATTTCATCCGGTAACATACCATTTTTACAGCTTTCATTTCACGTTCTATTTGTCTATCACTTGATATGCACCATCCTTGAATTTGTCATATCGATTACAGTGTCAGGGTTCAATTAGCATGGATTTCGATGCTGCGAAGAGGATCGCGATTGGAGCGGTGCATCACGGGATAACACAAGCTTGGCCAAATGCTGGTTTAAGATTTAAAAGTGTTTGACATATAAAAAAAAACACCAGAGTGGATATAATAAGGAATGAGACATTTGCGTCAAGCCAAGCAGTTGGTAAATGAACTAGGGGTCAGGCCACGATAAGCTAAGTGATATGACCTTCAGGACCAGGCTAAGATATACAGTTACTGGACAATGTAGCAGATCGTTAGAATAGAAAAGGCAAAGTTTGGGATTAACTAAACTATGGGAATTGTTTGTGTTAAAAGTCAGGTCATTTTGCAAATTCATCTTTAATTGTGGCCGTACCAAACTAGATGTGCGCGATAAGAACAATGTGAGTTCGTGGTAAAGTATCACGAGGATGGTATACATGATGGAAACTGTACATCTTTGAATAGTAGTTTGAAGGTGCTACCCCTGTATGCTTACTTGTACTGAATAAACTGCCGCTTGATAGAGCTAACTCTGTGTCGAGTGTCTTTAGATACTCTGCATCAACTGGAGCTGCACACAGGGCCTCCACTTCTGACAGAGGAATCGGTAGCTTGGACGCACCAGGCGGGTGAGTACCTTCACCAGCATAGTTAAGGTGTAAGACCAGTGATCATATGATACAGTCATGGAGACTCGAACCTGAGAGGCGGCTGAAAGGTAAAGAAGCAGGAGCTGCACAGTTAGCCCCAAGCCACCAGCAGGCAGCTCAGAACCATCCCTAGGCGATGAGCCACTTGGAGCCGCACCAGAAGACAGACAGCTCAGAGCCACCAGAGCGCAGGCCAGAGGTGAGGTACCATTAGCCGTGAGCCGCCAGTCGGCAGGTAAGAACTGTCCCTATCTGACAGGCTACATAGAGCCACAGCAGACGACAGGCAGGTTAGAATTATCGGAGCAGAGGCCAGAGGTGAGATGCCATATAACCATAGCCAGACTAGACGAGAATGTGTGGGGATCGAAAGGGTCGATGACCAAATTTATAACAGATGAACATGAGAAACTAATGCAGAAGATGAGAAAGAAATCCAGAAAACCCACCCCCACCACCACGCCCCGGAGAAGCAGAAGAGTTTGTGCGATGCCCAGAACAAGAGTAAAGAAGAAAAAGGCATGATTGTAGTTATCAGTAGCTAATTAGGGCTCAGGGAATTCGTAAAACGAGTGTTACAGTTTGTCTTTTTAATTTTAAACAGGCTCGTTTTGCAGCTGTAGGTATTCTTTTTCTTTACTTAGAAGTTAAAGATAATGGTTAGATTAAGTTAAGTTGGAAATACCCCACAATGCGTTTTGCTGAATGTGAAAATGAAGGAGAGAAATTGTGTGTGTCAGCTGTCAGCATATTTGTAATTCTCATGTCTGTCTGCTTTTCTTTGTATGTTTGCAAGACAGTGTCCACAGGTTTGTCACTGACTTTAAAGGTTGATTAACCCTTTGTGGTCTGGTTTGGCAAGTTGTTTTCAGTTGTTGGTTATAAGGCTGAAGCAACAATCTTTAGTCAGAAGTGCCGAGTGGATGACCCATCTCGGATTTCTCCGGAGGTCCCCAGCATCACCAATGCCAGTTTTCAGCCAATTCGATTCATTCCACGTGATATCAAGAAACAGCTGAAAGCACTGGGCACTGCAAAGGCTATGGATCCTGACAATATTTCAGTACTGAAGGCCTGTGGTCCAGAACATGCTGCCAGGAGGGCCAAGCTGATCCAGTACAGCTACAACACTGGCAATTACCCGGCTATGTGGAAAATTGCCCAGGTATGTCTTCTGCACAAAAAACAGGACAAACGCAATCCAGCCAATTACCGCCCCATCAGTCTGCTCTCTATCATCAGTAAAGTAGTGGAAGGGGTCATCAAAAGTGCTATCAAGTGGCACTTGCTTAGCAATAACCTGTTCACAGATGCCCTGTTTGAGTTCTGCCAGGGACACTCATCTCCTGACCGCGTTAGAGCCTTGGTTCAAACTAGGACAATTGAGCTGAACTCCCGAGGTGAGGTGAGAATGACTGCCCTTGACATCAAGGCAGCACTTGGCATAGTGTGGCATCAAGGAGCCCTAGCAAAACTGGAGTCAATGAGAATAAGGGGGAAACTCTCCGCTGGTTGGAGTCATACCTAGCACAAAGGAAGATAGTTGTGGTTGCTGGAGGTCAGTCATCTCAGCTCCAGGACATCGCTGCAGGAGTTCCTCAGGGTAGTGTCCTTAGCTCAACCATCTTGAGCTCCTTCATCAATGGCCTTCCTTCCAGCTTAAGGTCAGAACTGGGGATGGTCGCTGATGATTGCACAATATTCAGCTCCATTCACAACTCCTCAAATACTGAAGCAGCCTATGACCGACTACAGCAAGACCTGAACTATAGCTATAGAAATATAGAAACATAGAAACATGGAAACTAGGTGAAGGAATAGGTCATTTGGCCCTTCGAACCAGCCTCTCCATTCAATATGATCATGGCTGACCCTCTATCTCAGCACCACATTCCCGCTTTCTCTGCAAACCCCTGATGAACCTAATTCCAAATATTTATCAATTTATTTCTTGAATATATTCAGTGGCCCGCCCTCCACAGCCTTCTGTGATCGTGAATCCCTGAGGTTGACCACCCTCTGAGTGAAGCAATATTTCCTCATCCCAGTCCTAAATGGCCTGCCCCGTATCCTGAGACTGTGGATCCTGGTTCTAGACTTCCCAACCAGGGGAAACATCCTCCCTGCGTCCAGTTTGTCTAGCCCTGTTAGAATTTTATGTTTCCATCAGGTCCTCTCTCATTATTCTAAACTCTAGTGAATGCAAGTCCAGTTGAACCAATCCCTTCTCATACGACAGTCCTGCCACCCCTGGTATCAGCCTAGTGAACCTTCGCTGCACTCGTTTCATGGCAAGTATGTCCTCTCTTAGACAGGGAGACCAAAGCTGCATGCAGTACTCCAGGTGTGGTCTCACCAAGGCCCTGTATATCTGTATTAAGACATCTCTACTTCTGAACTCAAATCCTCTTGCAGTGAAGGCCAACATGCCATATGCCTTCCTAATTGCTTGTTGCACCTGCCTGTTTACTTTCGTTGACTGGTGTACAAGCACACTCAAATCCCTTTGTGCATCCACATTTCCCAATACATCAATATTTAAATACTACTCTGTCTTTCTGTTTTTCACACTGACGCATATAACTTCACATTTATCCACATTATACTGCATCTGCCATGTGTTTGCCACACACAACTTGTCTAAATCGCCCAGGAGCCTTCTTGCATCCTCCTCACAACTCACAAACCCACCCAGTTTTGTATCGTCAGCAAATGTGCAAATATTGCATTTGGTTCCCGCATCCAATATATCCTCATCTATATATATCACAAATAGCTGGGGCCCAAGCACTGATCCCTGTCATACACCACTAGCCACCGCATGCCGCTCGGAAAAAAACCCATTTGTTCCCACTCTCTGTTTTCAGTCTATCAGCCAATTCTCAATCCATGCCAATAGATTACCGCCAACACCATATGCTTTAATTTTTCCCATTATCCTCTTATGTGGGACCTTATCAAAAGCCTTCTTGAAATCCAAATACACCACATCCACTGGTTCTCCCTAATGCAGTAGATTAGTTAAGCATGCTTTCCCTTTCATAAACCCATGCTGACTTTGTCTAATTCCGTTAATGCTTTCTAAGTGTTCTGTTACAACGTCTCTTATAATAGACTCCAGTATTTTCCCCTCTACTGATATGAGGCTAACCAGGCTTGGGCTGAAAGCCACAAGTGACATTTGCAGCACACAAGTGCCAGGCAATGGCCATCTCCAACAAGAGAGTATCCAACCATTGCCCCTTGATGTTCAATGGTATTGCCATCACTAAATCCACCACTATCAACATCCGCGGAGTTACCATTGACCAGATACTGAACTGGACGAGCCATATCAATACTGTGGCTACAAGAGTAGGCCAGTAGGTAGTCCTGCGACGACTGACTCACCCCATGACTCCCCAAAGCCTGCCCACCGTCTACAAGACACGACTGTGATGGAACACTCCCCATGTGCCTGGATGAGTGCATATCCCACAATACACAAGAAGCTTGACACCGCCCAGGGCAAAGCAGCCCGCTTGATTGGCACCACATCCACAAACACTCACTCCCTCCACCACCGACGCACAGTAGCAGCAGTGTGTACCATCTACAAGATGCACTGCAGGAATTCACCAAGGCTCCTTTGACAGCACTTTCCAAACCCAAGACCAGTACCATCTAGAAGGACGAGCGCAGCACACACATGGGAACACCACCACCTGAAAATTCCCCTCCAAGTCACACACCATCTTGACTTGAAAATATATCGCCATTCCTTCACTGTCGCTGGTTCAAAATGCTGAAACTCCCTTCTTAACAGCACTGTGGGAACACCAACACCAAATGGACTGCAGCGTTTAAAAAAGGCAGCTGCCACCATCTTCTCAAGGGCAACCAGGTTTGGGCAATAAATGCCGCCTCAGCCAGCAAAGCCCACATCCCGTGAATGAATAAAAGAAAAAAAATAAGATTGTGTTCCCGGTTCGACATGCCCCACAAAGCCGTCGTGGTTCCTTAGCATGTAGCCGACTGAAGCACTTTATTATTATAAATAGCTCGATTAGATCATCACAGCCGTCTAAGCTAAATTGCATACATCCCAGGTTTATGAAAATTGACATCACACTTTAACACTTGAAATCCCCGTATAATTCTGGAGATTTTGCACTGCATCCCCTCCAATACATCGTCGTGCCGCGAGATGCACAAAACTGCAGACCATACTCTAGATGTGGCCTAACCAAGGTCCTATACAACTGAAGCAAATAAATCGTTCCATTTTGTATCCCAACCCCCTTGAGATAAAGGCCAATATTCATTGGCATTCCTAATATGTTTTGCGATATATGCTTGTCGTATTTTGTGGATCTCCTTACGCGACTCCATTTTCTCCTCCGGAGTTTTTAGCTTTACGACGGTAACAAAATATTCTAATTTATTTTTCATTAGCAAACAGAATCTGAATAACTGGATTAAAATTAGTTTAGAATTGATTTGCCAAATGTTTATAACCACGAGGGAGAAAGCGAAAAAAAAACATTGTGATTGTCAATGACAATCTACGGAGAAGGCGAAAATAGATTAATGAGCTAGATCCTTACTAAGCTCCTCGATTTACATAAATGAAGGGGCATTTTATCTTCAAACATTCCTATATCTAAATTAGCTGATCAATTAGAAAATTGCTCTTTATACAGAGTTAAACTAAAATCGGTATTAGCTAGCGAAGAGTATCAGCTTGCTGTAGGCGCACAGCTTGCAAGTGGAATATTTTAGTCTTATACAGGTACTATCATCCACCTATACATGATCGGGTTTTTTACGCATGAGCAACACAATGCAGTCTGCATAATTGAGAATAGATTTAATGACAATATTGGATCCTGTACTTTCATTTCTTGCACATTTTACATCGAAAGTGAATGCAAGCTACATTAATTAAGCAAGAATTATGTACATTGTTGTAACAGATGGGACATAATACACGAAAAATTGCTAAACATTCAGTTATTGTGAAGTCACTTTGCCCATCATATTTTTCTTTGTGTTATCCTGCGGTTTCAGTAAGATAATGTAACATTTAGGAGCAAAAATACAGACAAGCAAACCAAAGCTTGATGCCCAGATAGCAAATACTTCTACAGCCACAGTGTACTTTCCAGGAGAGCTTACATACGCTGGGATAAAAGTTATCCAAACAGCACAGAAGATCAGCATACTGAAAGTTATATACTTGGCATCATTGAAATTATCTGGAAGTTTTCGAGCAAGGAAAGCAAGCACGAAACATATAGTGGACAGAAGACCAATATAGCTCGACACAAAATAAAAAGCCTTTAAAGAACCCACATCACATTCCAAAATAATTATGTCTCTGTAATAGGCCATGTTTTTCAGTGGATAGGGAGGTGATACAGCTAGCCAGATAGTGCAAACTAAAGCTTGAAGAAATGTAAGGACGAACACTCCTAACCTCTGTTGCATAGGCCCAAACCAGTTCATCAAGTTGTTATTGGGAAGAGTTGCTTTAAAAGCTATCACAACAAGAATGGTTTTCCCCAAAATACAGGAAATACAGAGAACAAATACAATGCCAAATACAGTCCGGCGCAACATGCAAGACCATCCAGTTGGTTTCCCAATAAAGGTAAGTGAGCACAGGAAGCACAGCATTAGTGCGAAGAGAAGGAGGAAACTTAGCTCGGAATTGTTAGCTCTAACGATAGGAGTTTCTCGATACTGGAAGAATATAGCAGCTGTAGCCAGTGTAACAGCAACTCCCACTAAAGCAAGTGTGACTAACACAAATCCCAGGATCTCACCAAAGGAAAGAAATTCAATTTTCTTTAGAACACATCGATCTTTTTGTTGATTGGACCAGTATTCCAAAGGACACTTCGTACAATCTGTGGAACCTGAAAGAATAAAAGATTCAATTTTTTAACGTGAAAAGTGCTTGTTGCCACAGAGACACGAGGTATATGATAACATAGCTGTGTGTACCTGTGGTGTTGCTAATCTCACCATCAGCACATTCTGCACAGTCGAAGCAACATATAGGCTGTGTTTTTCTGTTCACCTTTCTTGTTCCAGGAGGACAAGGTTCTGTGCAAATTGCTTGTGGAATCTAAAGCAAAAGAAAGCATGTTTACTTCTACCGCCTCTTAGGATCAAAGAACAATTCTGTACAGAAGGAGCACTCGGTGCATCGACAATGCGCCGGCTTTTTGACAGGCTATTCCTGCTCCTCTACTTTTCTCTTAGGCTTCTAATTCTTTCCTTTGAAGTGCCGGGGCAATTCCTTTCTGGAAAAGTTACTGTTGAATCTGCTTACGCCATCCATTCAGGCAGTGCCATTCTGATCACAACAACCCGCTGTCTGCATTTTCCCGTCATGTCGCCCCTTTGACAAATCACCTTACCTCTAAACAAGAGTCACACACGGACTCGAAACGTTAACACTTTTTCCCTCTCCACAGATGCTGCCAAACCTGCTGAGTTTTTTTTTTCCAGCATGTTCTGTTTTTATTTCAAATTTCAAGCATCCGCTGCATTTTGCTTTTATATCACCTTTACTTTGCGTCAGTTTGTAAGCGGCACTTGAAGGTGTCGCTCCACAAACCCTTCATGAAGTTGATAACTCCTGTCAAATGTCCCTTTTTTCCTACTCTAAGAAGGAAGCACAGCTTTTTCCAATTTCTCCAAAATAACTGACGTCCCTCATTCATGGCTTAATTCTGATAAATCTCTTCTGCACCCTCGTAAAACACTCAACATTCTTCCTATAGAGCGATGTCAAGACCTGAACACCATATATTTTATGATTCCAGAAAGTAAGAATTGTTTACAGATATTTGTTTCTGAGTGTTTAAGAAGACGTGATTTTTTCAATGTTTCTGCTTCATTAGGATTTGTGTCAGAGTAGCGCAAACTTAAACTAATATTTGTCAGTTTCCATATAGATACTGTAGAAGAAAGATGCATTTAAATACATTCAGGAGTTTACTTCACCGGGAATTTAGAATTTTATCGTTTTCTGAAGAGGCATTGCTGGCCTAACTGCAGACAATGTTCTTTTCCCTGTTAGGACTTCAGTGTTGCTGCGAAGGGTAATTTTAAGTTGCACCGTTCTTACAAACTGCGAAATCGACAGGGTAAATGTTCATATTAAGGATGAGAGTAGTAACAGGAAAAGAAAAACGGACGTGGTTTTCTGTTGAATTATAAAATTATCACGGTTTGTTACCTTTCCATAATTTCTAATACTCCAGTAATGAGAGATTGCTGGCAAGAAATAATGATCCATTTGTTTCGGAGAAGAAGAGACTGGGACCTATAAGGATAGTTTGAAATTATTGAGTTCAATGCTATCTTGGAGATAGCTTGTAGTACGTGGGGAGAGGGAGGTTTGAAAGTGGAGGTTTAGACCTATTGGTATAATTTGCTTCTCCCTTCAAATTCAACGGAATTGCAGATTTTTTTCTCAAGCTAACTCTGGTAGTTAACGGCTCATAACTCTGAATATTTAATTGTTAAGTCTATTGTATGCGGCTCATAATTATTACGACTGGTCCAGTCAGATCCATTCTAGCATTGGTGGGAAGAAATAACAACAGCAGCATGTTTTCATGGCTCCTTTTACATAGGGTTCCATAAAATGCACAGCACAACGGTCCATAACGCAGGATCCTACGCCCATCCCCTCTCATTAAAATGTTCTATTCGTTTATTCGTAGTGTGTTTACCTTGCTTTCCCTTTAATGCATCCCAGCCATTGAATTCTATCCCCGCTTGCCTTTTGCATACGGTAAGCCCTCTTTGGGTAGATTAATTGGTGTACCCACAGCTGGAACCATCCCACTTTTTTTTATTCGTTCGTGGGATGCGGGCGTCGCTGGCTAGGCCCATCCCTAGTTGCACTTGTTCAGAGGACATTTTTAAGAGTCAACCGACAACATTGCGTCTGGACCTGGAGCCAGGCCTTAGGAACAGCAGATTTCTTTCCCTAAAGGACATTAGTGAACCCAGATTTTTTTTTTACGACAATCGGCAATGTCCTTCAGACTTTTGTTTGCGTCATTAGACTTTTAAATTGGATTCAAATTTCACCATCTGCCATGGTGGAGCATTGCCCTGTGTCTCTGGAATATTTAGTACTACTAGTCAGTGATAATACCACTATGCCAAGTGGTACCACCTCCCGCTATCAAGCTCAATCATAATGTTAAAAACTTCTATCTGGACACACATGATCCTTTTATTTTCTATAGAAAAGAGCTGCACCCTGTTCAAAATTGCCTGCTACCTATCTCAGTATTGGTTCTTGAGCATGTTCAAGAACCAAAAAAAGGATCAATTGAGGAACCCATGGATAGATTTCGGAAACACCCGTGTTTCGGCAAGAAGATTAGCAATGAATGAAAATGCACTCCGACAGTTAATTGGGGGTGGGGGTTGGGGGTTTGGGGGGTGGTGGGGGAGGGGTGGGAATAGGGAAAAAAAGGGAGAAGGCTGCTTTCTGAAATGGCCTCGAAAGCCGTTCATTTACAGCAAACCAGGAAAACTAAGGATGGACAATAATCGAGTCTTGTCAGTGATATCCATATTCAAAGAATTAATAAAGCACGCACATGCAGATGTTTTCAATGTTGTGGGTCTAAAGATTACATTATTACCATGCTTTCTAAATGAGCATCGTAAAGAACATATTGACTACAATGTATATTAATGACTTAGATGAGGGAAATTAATTTACTATCACCAAGTTTGCTGATGACACAAAAATAGGTGGGAAGGCAAGTGGTGAGGAGTCTACAGAGGGATGCAAACAGGTTAAATGAGTGGGCAAAAACGTGGCAGATGGAATATGATGTAATAAAATGTGAGGTTATGCACTTTGGCATGAAGAATTGAGGAGTTGAATGACACTTAAATAGAGAAAGACTGCAGAAAGTTGCAGCACAGAAGGATTTGGGGATCCTCGTGCATGAATCCCAAAAAGCTAGCATTAAAGTTCAGCAGGTAATAAGGCAAATGGAACATTGGCCTTTATTTCAAAGGGAATGGAATATAAAAATAGGGACGTCTTGCTAAAACTATACAAGGTGCTAGTTAGGCCACACCTAGAATACTGTGAACAGTTTTGGTCCCTTCATCTAAAGAAAGATATAGTGGCATTGGAGGCAGTCCAGAGAAGCGTCACTAGGTTGATCCCGGGTATGGAGGGATTTTCTTATGAAGAGAGATTGAGTAGGTTGGGCCTGTACTCATTGGCGTTTAGAAGAATGAGAGGCGACTTTATTGAAACATATAAGATTCATAGGGTGCTTGACAGGGTTGATGCTGAGAGGTTATTTCCCCTTGTGGGTAAGTCTAGGACCAGGGGGCATAATCTCAGAGTGAGGGGTCACCCATTCAAAACAGATGTGGAGGAATTTCTTCTCTCAGAGGGTTGTTCATCTATGGATTTTTTTTTACTGGGGAGGGCTGCAGAGACTGGGTTGTTAAGTATATTCAAGGCTGGGATAGACAGATGTTTAATCAGTAATGGAATCAAGGGTTATGGGGAAAAGGCAGGGAAGTGAAGTTGAGGATTATCAGATCAGCCATGATCTCATTGAATGGCGGAGCAGACTCTATGGTCCGAATGGCCTACTTATGCTCCTACATCTTATGATCTAATGGTCCTACTTGATTGCCACCGCCGCTCCATACGATATCCCCGATTTCCAGGACAAGTTCTTGCCCTAAAGGAGCTGTACCATCATAATATCCAACGTTTACAATTTCAACTGTACCCTTCGAAGTCATTTGCAAATTTATCAATTCATATGTTGGGACGGGATCACCGTTTTCATCAAAATACACGATCTTCCCAATGCGATCTGTGAAATTTACTGAGTGTAGGTAATGGACCAGCTAGAAAAGAATAATGCAAGCCGTGTAAGTCTTTAACTGTAACGTGGATAAGGCGTATGTGGACATATGCATTCAAGTTCATTTACATTCAATTAAAACCGAAATGCTGGAAATGCAACCAGTGACAATTCAAAAAATTATGATATTTGTCCACATTGTAGATGGGTTCTATCTAAGAATGATTACGTTAAAATAATATGTGCACATTTTCCTACCTGCCAGGGCTGAAAATTCGAAATATGAGCACACGTATTATTCATAAAGGGACCGTTGCCTTCTTCACAAGAAAGCATATCGTCTAGTGCATGTGCGACAGCATAGACAGCTTTGTACACGTGGTAGGAACTTCCGTCCATTATCGCTGGAAGATACGCATTTTCTATTTCTTCCAACCGTTCCTTCCCTGTGCATTGCCGCATCTGAAAGGTCGAAGTGGTTTGTTCTGTCTCATTCTCGGTCCCCAAAGAGCACATAAATGCAGTTTCCCAGAATTCTTTCATGAAAATATTCTCAGGAAACAGAGAAGGATGAATTTTCAGAAGATAATCTCTGAGTCCGGGTATTTCTGTCCTGCGGGCTGTCACGCCAATTGTCCCAGCCAGGAATCTTGCTCTTTCTTCCGGTGGAACTAAATCTTCAGTAACCCATCCTTCACTTCCAATCCACTGAATCCCGGTTACGTTTTGACGCAAAAATTCCTTAAGTAAAATTTTCATCTCTCGAGGATGCAGGAAGCCGACCAAGACCGATGTAGTCGCTTGTTTGATCACCCGCACTATTTTGCTGATTTTCTCTGCAGGATCCGTCCGGTAAAACACTTCAGAGTACGCAATGCAAACACCAAATTTTTGGGCCTCCTCGACAAATGCTCTCATTCCAAAATTCCCGTAATCCGTGTTGCTTCTAATTGTCCCAACCCAGTTCCAGCCGAATTTTTTCACGAGTTCAGCGAGAAGCTTGGACTGATACTCGTCACTTGGTATTGTTCGAAAAAACGTGGGGTATTCTTGTTTATCGCTGAGGCAGGAGCAAGTAGAGAAGTAACTAATCTGTACCGAAAAAGTGTGAACGTATGAAAACGTGCGTTCAGTGTACTTTGGATAACCTATACCTAATTAACATGATTTTTGGCAAGCTTTTCAGTGCGAAGCATTTGACATTGGTGCATAATCACCATTCTGGCAGTTAACATTGACCAGAAACTGAACTGTACCAGCCACATAAATACTGTCTACAAGAGCAGGTCAGAGGCTGGGAATGCTGTGGACAGTAACTCATCTCCTGACTCCCCAAATCCTGTACACCATCTACAAGGCACAAGTTAGGAGTGTGATGGTATACTCCCCACTTGCCTGGATGAGTGCAGCTCCCACAACACTCAAGAGACTTGACATCGTCCAGGGCAAATCAACCGACTGGATTGGCACCCCATCCACTACCTTACCCATCCACCCCCTCCACCACTGATGCACAGTAGCAGCAGTGTGTACCATCTACAAGATGCACTGCAACAACTCACCAAGGATCCTTCAACAACGCCTTAGAAACTGCGACCTCAAATATCTAGAAGGACAGGGCAGCAGATGCTTGGCAATGCCACCACGTGCAAGTTCCCCTCCAAGCCACTTACCATCCTGCCTTAGAAATCTATCGCCGTTCTTTCACTTGTCGCTGGATCAAAATCCTGGAACTCCCTTCCTAAGGCACTGTGGGTGTGCCTACACTACATGGACTGCAGCGGTGCAAGAAGGCAGCTCACCACCACCTTCTCAAGAGCAATTAGGGAAGGACAGTAATTACTGGCCTAGCCAGCGATGCCTACGTCTCGTTAAAGATTAAAAAAACAGAAAATGCTGGGAAATCTCAGCAAGCCTGGCACCATCTGTGGAGAGAGGAAACAGAATTAACATTTCGAGTCTGTATGACACTGAAAAAGTCATAGTCAGAGACATACGGACTCGAAACGTTACTCTATTTCTCACTCCGCACATGATGCCAAAGTTGCTGAGTTTTCTCGACATTTTCTGCTTTTATTTCGAATTTCCAGCATCTGCAGTATTTTCCTTTTATTACAATTATAATATTAAACGTGCAAAATGTAATTGGGATTAATAGAACAACTTTCAAATTTTTGTTTAAAAATTGGCGATTGTTGTTTTCATTGGTGATTACTCTGTTCGCATTGGAGCTACGTTCCGCTGGATTTCAACCAGGCGAATTTTCTAATGGCACCTTACGTTTATTCTGATGCTTATTCCGATTTTACGGTCTCTGCACATTCTGGCCCGAGCCATTGTGCGCCTACATGAAATACTCAGGCTCGACGCGGCATTCTAACGGGAGTTTTTTTTTTCATGCTGCTGTCTGTGTGACTGGCCTTCATTGGCGTCAGCACACCGATAAACTAACCGAAAACACTTAAATACAAGTTCAATGTAAATGCAGTCAAATATTTGACATGTTACCATGGGAATTCCGAAGAAACCAACTGCCCTTGCAGCTGCAATGGAGGACGTTGACATATCACAGCCAATAATGGCTGCGACTTCGGAGGAACCTTTACATTGGGGGTAATCAATTTGTTCTTGTTCTCCATTGACCAAAGTGAGCGCTGCTTTTGACGCAATAGCGGAGGACGAGCAGTCATCGTAGATTTTATATCCCAGTGTGAAATTCTGAAGCAGAGTTTTGCTCTGATTTATTTCTTCAATAGCAAATATCATGGTCTGTATCAAGCGAAAGTGTGAGATGTGAAAGCTGTGGAACAAATAAACAAAACACGATACGGAAAATGAAATCATAATTCATTCGCTTATTGTATAATATGGCTATAACGCATTTTTGATATTCCATAACAAAGAGAAAGTATATTCAGTCAGTAACCACCACCAGATTTTTTTTCTCTTTCTAATCGTAGGTACAATAAGAAACCGCATTCAAAGGAGGATTAAATTTCCAGTAGTTTGGCGATACATGAATTCCTGCACAAGCTATTTGCAACTAAATATATGTAGATATACACATATATAATGTCTATAGATTGGAATCTTTACCAGTAGCATTACAGTAAAAATATAGTTGAATGGTCTTGACTCTTCTTCAATTAATATTCTCCAAGGTTTCTACTTCGTTATTCAGGTTAAGCAAATTAGACGAATGATGATATTCAATTGTAATACATGTTGACACAACAAAAAAATCTGATTAATGCCCAGCTAATTTCCAAATATCTTTGCACACCTTTAAATCCCACTTTTCCACACTGAAGACAAAAGGTAACGCCCAGATTCTGCACTAAGAATAACGCCTAGGTTCTCGGAACCTAAAATTATTATGGGATAAATCAGAAAGCAACTTCCAGTGCCTACACGTGGGTAGTCCGGCATAAAAGTCAAGAAGTGTTGTCCTAGTTTCTCTGTCCTCCGAGTAGAATTGCTATAAAATAATTGCACCAGAAGTCTTGACATTCAAATGTGTTAAGGGCGTGATGCCCTGATACTTACCATCTAAATCAAATCAGAAATGGTTAGGGTCGTCTATACAATATAAATGAATTCTTTTCAGGATGATAAGTCTCAGTTACTGCGTTAAATGTATCTGGCACTGAAAAGTACTTTTTACAAATGTGAAGCTACATTCCTTCAGATTTAAATTATTGCTGGGGATTTTTGAAAACAAAATTACACTTATTCAAACAAAAATGTACTTTTTCTTTCTGTCACTTTCTTCTCTCTCAATGCAATCTGTTTCCTTCCCTTTAATTCTTTCTATGATTTTACAAAATAAATATTCTAACTTCTACTTCCTGATTAAGGTCTCGCGTGTCTCAATGGGAACCTTCAATCTCATCAATTGTAGAGATTCGCAGCCGTGTTTCCTAGTCACACAGATCTTAGATTCTCAGTAGAGGGAGCCATCTGAAATGGGTCTCCAATTACCGTAGATTGACGTGTATAAGCCCACAAAATTTTTGTGGGCATCTGCAAACTTCACAAACAGCTGTTCGCTGCTGAATGTGGTCTATGTAGACTATCGATGTAACTGTACCTTACATGAGAATAAAGACATTTTCTATCCTCTTATCTAGTTAAATTTGCATTTTGTGACAGGTAGAACCGAAAGAGAAGAAAGTGACATAATTATCAACGCAAAGTTGTAGACATCTTTGCACCACCCGCATTTGGTTTTAGTTCCATTGTAACTCAATGGCTTAGCTGCCGCTACTACACCTCGTCGTCTAACGTGAAAATAACATTAAGTAATTCTAACCAGCGATAATAAGGACACTGCGTTTCAGAGCGTTAGTGTTTAGCACATACTTGCTTTCATAGCAACTGTTAACCAAATATATTTACGGATCGTACTTTTGGTTATATTTGAAGATAAACACATTAAATTGCTTGAATGCTTTCAAAAATATCACGGCTGCCACGGAAATAACATTGGTGTTCACTACCTATGAGATGTTGATTTAACGTTCCCTCGATGCATTACATTTATCTTTAGAAATGTATAACATTAGAAACTATCAACAACATATAAATAATATGTTGAAGATTAATGCTTCATTTTCCGTCCATACACAATGTAAAATACAATGAATAAAGGATAGCCATTCTGTGGAAGCGATTCGCCGATTCAAAACGTCTGAAAATAACAGGACAAAGGTAAAACTAGTGAAATCCGCCAGATGGTACTTAGTTCTCAAATCCAAGAGATTTCTGAAAGAAAGAAATTAGAGTGGTCTATTGACGTTTTGTACAATAGTTGAAGGCGTCGTTGCCCACCTGGGCAATTAGACTTACCTTTCGCAATCCCTGTCTGTCGGAGTAGTGGTAAATGAAGGAACGTCCTGATTCGAATCTAAATGCATTGTAAATATTCCACCCACGATGATATCACCATCCTCAGATAAACTGGGTAAATTATCTTTTGCTCGACGGTTACAGAGCATTCCATGTGTTTCCCTCTTCGGAACAGCAGCTACTAAAAGGAAAACCAAAAACAGAGTCATTGCTTTATTGCAAGGAACCTGTCACTAGGTTATAAGGGAAAAGAAAGAGCTGGGATTTATATAGCGTCTTTCATGACCTGAGGACATCCCAAAGCGCCTTACAGCAAATGAATTACCTTAGAAGGCTATACACTAAGGTAATGTAGAAAGCATATTAATGTTGTGCGGTCTACCTATATGTGCGGTGTGGTTAGTCAATTCTACAGAGAGGAGAATTCACTTCTAATAAAAAAAAATAAGCAAAGTTTTAAAGCTAACAGAGAATAAACATTGTCCGATTGAAAAACAGCAATCCCAGAGAATGTAAAAAAGTTTAATGCTACTGATGATCATCACCAGATATGACTATTAGATATTTAGAGAGTATCGCAGCACCCGTATTATCTCGAGGTAATTAATTTAAACTAATTTAAAGTTAAATATAAATTAAAGTCAAAGTTAAGGAATATATTTCAGCAATTGTGAGGTCGAAGATCAATTAAATTCAAATTTGCTTCTGACAAGAAGCCACATGTTCTTTTACAGAAGGCGGGAACCTAAGGCCTGGCACCTGGAGGGTATGCGTATGATCGTATTTAGCTAACCTGCACTTTAGGTCTAGTCTCCATGTATAAAACACACACAAATACACACACGTCCCTCTTTTTCGCACTAGTTCTGGATCAGCAGAAATTTTCTCCAAGGAAATATTAGGAAGACCAAAGCCATTGTTCTTGGTCCCTGCCCAAACTCTGTTCCATAGCCACAGATTCCATCCCTCTCCTTGTCAACTGTCCCAGCTTAACCAGATCGTTAACAACATGGTGTTACATTGGACGTAGAAATGAGCTTCCTCGCATCACTAAAGCCGTTTATTTCCACCTCAGTGACAGTGCTACACTCCAGCATTGCTTCAGTTCAGCTGCTGCTGAAACATTTATCTATGCCGTTGATAATCTAGACTTGACTATTCCAAAGCACTTCTGGCTGGTCTCCCACGTTCTACCCTCTGTAAATTTGAGGCCTTTTAAAACTCGGTACATGTTCTAATTCTGATTACCCACCAGCCCCCTCTCGCTGACCTACATTGGCTACGAGTAAAGAAAATTCTCGATTTTAAAATTCTCATCCTTCTTTTCTAATCCCTCCATGGTCTTTCTCTGTAATCTCCTTCATCTCCAAAACATTCAGATTTCTTCACTTCTTTTATTCTGTACTCTTGACCATTGCAAATTTTGTTTCCTACACCAAGGCCTTTTGCACCTTTTCCATTCTACACCTCTGCCCTTCTTTAAGATGCTCCTTAAAACCTACATCTTTGGCGGCACGAGTGGTGTCCATTACTAACAGGATGTTGCCATCAAGCCAAAAAGACGTTCTGCCCGTCAAACAAATAAGTAATGTGATATGTTATGACCACAGCTGTGTAATTGCTGCGCAAACCATATCCCAGTGGGAAGTTTACGGGCCACAACTTTTTTTTTGTATTCTGATGATGAGAAGAAGATTTACCAATCTCAGCAGCAAGAGATCCAGTAACACTTTTGGGATTTAAAAAAAAAAGCAAAAGTTTTATTCCAAAAAAGGAAAGAAAGCTTATGCACCCAAGATTACAGTTATGCGGTTACGGTTAGTCTTGCAAACATTCCCCCAAAACACTCTGCTTGGTCAAACCCACAAGTAAACACCTTCCAGGCAACACTCCCTTATAGATAAAAACAAAAAAACTACTGCGGATGCTGGAAATCCAAAACAAAAATAGAATTACCTGGAAAAACTCAGCAGGTCTGGCAGCATCGGTGGAGAAGATAAGAGTTGACGTTTCGAGACCAATGACCCTTCAACAGAACTGAGCGTAGTTAGGAGAGGGGTGAAATATAAGCTGGTTTAAGGTGGGGGGGCGGGGGGAGAGAAGTTGAGGGTGGGGTGGTTATAGGGACAAGCAAGCAGTGATAGGAGCAGAGAATCAAAAGATGTCACAGACAAAAGGATCAAAGAGGTGTTGAAGGTGGTAATATTATCTAAGAGAATGTGCTAATTAAGAATGGATGGCAGGACACTCAAGGTACAGCTCTAGTGGGGGTGGGGTGGAAAGATTGACAAGGTATTACTTGTAGATTTAAAAATAATGGAAATAGGTGGGAAAAGAAAAATCTATATAAATTATTGAAAAGAACAAAAGGGAGGGGGAAGAAACGGGGTGGGGATGGGGGGAGGGAGTTTAAGATCTAAAGTTGTTGAATTCAATATTCAGCCCAGAAGGCTGTAAAGTGCCTAGTCGGAAGATGAGGTGCTGTTCCTCCAGTTTGCATTGGGCTTCACTGGAACAATGCAGCAAGCCATTGACAGACATGTGGGCAAGAGAGCAGGGTGGAGTGTTAAAATGGCAAGCGACAGGGAGGTTTGGGTCTTTCTTGCGGACAGACCGCAGGTGTTCTGCAAAGCGGTCGCCCAGTTTGCGTTTGGTCTCTCCAATGTAGAGGAGACCGCATTGGGAGCAACGAATGCAGTAGACTAAGTTAGGGGAGATGCAAGTGAAATGCTGCTTCACTCGAAAGGAATGTTTGGGCCCTTGGACGGTGAGGAGAGAGGAAGTGAAGGGGCAGGTGTTGCATCTGCTGCGGTTGCATGGGGAGGTGCCATAGGTGGGGGTTGAGGAGTAGGGGGTGATGGAGGAGTGGACCAGGGTGTCCCGGAGGGAATGATCCCTGCGGAATGCCGCCAGGGGGGGTGAAGGGAAGATGTGTTTGGTGGTGGCATCATGCTGGAGTTGACGGAAATGGTGGAGGATGATCCTTTGAATGCGAAGGCTGGTGGGGTGATAAGTGAGGACAAGGGGGACCCTATCATGTTTCTGGGAGGGAGGAGAAGGCGTGAGGGCGGATGCGCGGGAGATGGGCCGGACACGGTTGAGGGCCCTGTCAACGACCGTGGGTGGAAAACCTCAGTTAAAGAAGAAGGAGGACATGTCAGAGGAACTGTTTTTGAAGGTACCGTCATCTGAACAGATGCGATGGAGACAAAGGAACTGAGAGAATGGGATGGAGTCCTTACAGGAAGTGGGGTGTGAGGAGCAGTAGTCGAGGTAGCTGTGGGAGTCGGTAGGCTTGTAATGGATATTGGTGGACAGTCTATCATCAGAAATTGAGACAGAGAGATCAAGGAAGGGAAGAGAAGTGTCAGAGGTGGACCATGTGAAAATGATGGAGGGGTGGAGATTGGAAGCAAAATTAATGAATTTTTCCAGGTCCCGACGAGAGCACGAAGCAGCACCGAAGTAATCATCGATGTACCGGAGAAAGAGTTGTGGGAGGGGGCCAGAGTAGGACTGGAACAAGGAATGTTCCACATACCCCATAAAGAGACAGGCATAGCTAGGGCCCATGCGGGTACCCATAGCCACACCTTTTATTTGGAGGAAGTGAGAGGAGTTAAAGGAGAAATTGTTCAGTGTGAGAACAAGTTCAGCCAGACGGAGGAGAGTAGTGGTAGATGGGGATTGTTCGGGCCTCTGTTCAAGGAAGAAGCTAAGGGCCCTCAGACCATCCTGGTGGGGGATGGAGGTGTAGAGGGATTGGACATCCATGGTGAAGAGGAAGCGGTTGGGGCCAGGGAACTGGAAATTGTTGATGTGACATAAGGTGTCAGAGGAATCACGGATGTAGGTGGGAAGGGACTGGACAAGGGGAGAGAGAAGGGAATCAAGATAACGAGAAATGAGTTCCGTGGGGCAGGAACAGGCTGACACGATCGGTCTGCCAGGACAGTTCTATTTGTGGATTTTGGGTAGGAGGTAGAAGTGGGCCGTCCGAGGTTGGGTGACTATCAGGTTGGAAGCTGTGGGAGGAAGATCTCCAGAGGAGATGAGGTCAGTGACAGTCCTGGAAACAATGGCTTGATGTTCCGTGGTGGGGTCATGGTCCAGGGAGAGGTAGGAGGAAGTGTCTGCGAGTTGACGCTCAGCCTCCGTGAGGTAGAGGTCAGTGCGCCAGACAACAACAGCACCACCCTTGTCAGCGGGTTTGATGACAATGTTGGGGTTGGACCTGAGAGAACGGAGTGCAGTAAATTCAGAGAGAGACAGATTAGAATGGGTGAGAGGAGCAGAGAAATTGAGACGGCTAATGTCACGCCAACAGTTCTCAATGAAAAGATCAAGAGAAGGTAAGAAACCAGAGGGAGGGGTCCAGGTGGAGGGAGAATATTGGAGGTGGGTAAAAGGATCCATTGAACGGGGAGAGGACTCCTGCCCAAAGAAGTGAACACAGAGACAAAGACGGCGGAAGAAGAGTTCAACATCGTGCCGAGCCCAAAATTCATTGAGATGAGGGCGTAAGGGTATGAAACTAAGTCCTTTGCTGAGCACTGAACGTTCAGCATCGGAGAGGGGAAGGTCAGGGGGTATAGTGAATATGCGGCTGGGGCTGGGATTGGAAGATGGGGTGGGGAAGGAGGGACAAGCAAGGGTGGAGGGTCCCAGATGGGTGTTGGTGTCGATGAGTTGTTGGAGCTTGCGTTCCTTAGCACTTGAGAGAAAGAGAAAAAGTTTCTTGTTGAGGCGTCGGATGAGGTGAAGAATAAAATGAAACTGGGGGCACGCACTGCTTTGATAAAGGGTCCGGCGGTGCTGCTGGAGGGAGAGGTCGAGTGTGTTCATATGGCGGCGCATGGCACTGAGTGTGGATCTCAGAATGCGACAGGAACAGCAGTCCGAGAAACATTTTATGTCCCGGAGATTCCTGTAATCCTGGGTGGGTTCAAAACAAGAGGGATGGAATTTCAGTTGAAATCCACGTGGGGTGAGTCGGAGACGGAGACAGTCACTGAGAAAGGAAATATGGCTGTGTCTAATATGAAAACCAGTAATATTACACAAGGCAAACTGCTGTATCTTCAATATCTTCAAAAGGTGTACCACATGACCTTAACCCTCTTCCACGCTACACTGGAATCCACTTCAGAATGAACCTGCTTGCTGCACCCAAGGCTTCTCTGGTTTGACTGGAATAGTGATTTAAACTGCCTTCCCTCCCAGCCCAGAGCTCCAGCTATTTCTAAAGCTCAAACTGTTCCATCTATCTCAGCCATCACTGGCTTATCAGCTATTTCTAGCTTAACAGCTAAACCTAGCTATCCACAGTAACTCTAGTATACATTTTCCCTTTCATCTCAGTGCCATTGTTCTCCCACCCTTTGAAACTCAAACCGTTCTAAATATAAGAACATTTATGTACTCATTTTGTCTTTGCTTTTTGGCCAGTAAAATATCACATCCCCCCTACTTGTTTACCTATGAACTCCTGAAAGATGCAAACATTTTCCTTGTCTCCCCTGACTTCCCCTTTGATATTCAAACAACCTCCTAATTTATCTAAAAATCCAAATGTTAGGTATAACCCATTTACTTGTACCTCAACTTAACACCGCTGTCCTTTTTCATGTTTTCAAACCCACAGTCAACTTGACTCCTATCATATTTGCCCAGTTTAATTAAATCACACATACACAAAGAGATATCCAGCCTTCTTTACAGAATAACACAATATACCCCAAAATATTTAAAACAAACATCTACTCTCACAGGTATATGAATTTCGGTGCTAATGTGATGCTAGATAAGTAGGCTGCATGTCCCAGAGACAGGCAGATCATATCAAACAGCATGTTCCTTCCACTGTTCACAATGGGCAAGGTACAGATTATCCTCAACCAGCCCATACTTGCAAAACACAAAACATAGTCTCCAACATTATATGTGATTCCGTGATTGGACAACATTTGCTTAATAATCCTCAGTGTGCTAAGAATTGTGCTGACCGCCAATTTAAAACTGTCACTTGGGCTCGCAGCGTGGCGCATTTGTATGTACTGGAAGCTATATACATTAATACATGGGGCCCTGTTCTTTGCAGACAGAAAAAACACATGCACACGTCACACCTGTTTCAGCTCATCAAAATATGACAGCCATTAGCTGACCCATTCCTCGGGGCAATGCCTTGACCATTACAGTCAAGCTGCCTGGTTTAAATTTCAAACAATGCTGAGCAGTTAACTGTCAGTCACCATCACTGGCGCATTCTCCATGGCAACGCCTCTACCAGTCAGAGTCCATTTGCCAACCAATCAGCACTGTCTTCACATACGGTATAAATTGTTGTTTTTCCCCTTATATTAGTATTCTTGCGAAGTGTCCTGATGTGTGTAAGATAAAAACCTTCATAGTGTCTCTTTTTTCAGCAATTTCAAATATATTGGCACAATATATCGATTCACAAAGGTTGCTATTTAGTTACCCAAATTAAACATATATGTTAGACATGCGTGAGGATATTCAATGTTGATACTTCAGATTAGTGCACAGCTAATGCTTCAAGTATTTATATAGGCCTTAAACATTCAAGATTTGCATATTCACCTGAATAAAATCAAATGACACATTTATAAGGCAAGCACAGTAGTCGATCATCTGTTTCTGAAATGTAAAGCTGTAATTGAATCCATGCCTTATGTGAGAAAAAATACATTTCGCTATCTATTATCCATTAACGATTACGTTACCTGAAAACTAAAGCTGAAAGATAACGAGAATTTATTGATGACTTTGCCGCATGTGTTTTTACTTTCCATTGATTTCACTGGCTTTGCTGCCGGTACAACGTGATCGTCCAACCTGGAAAGTACATCAAGTGACTCAGGCACACAGAGTGCAACGCATATTTGGTGTCACAGCAACTGCGCCAGAGCATCGGCACATGTATAAATATGTGCGTGCGTATACAATGTGCATAAGAATACATAGGTAGACACATTAAATTGCTTAACTAGTCCCAATAATATCAGGGAGCCACACAAAGGGTATTTTCCTTGAATGCCTATCTGGCATATTTCACATACCTTCATTTCGTCCTCAACCAATGCCCCAGAGGGAAATGGCGACCGTAATCCCATTGGATTACGTTTTGTAAAGTAACTAGAGCTGTTTGCCACGGCTGACCAGGAAAATCTCCCAATGCCTGCCACATGCGTATTTAAAAAGGGTAATCAACCTGCTTGGTCACATTATGAATACACCTTCTGTGATCATCAACTCCTGAAGTGGGATTTAGACCCATTCTAGCCCAGGCGTTAAGACGCTGCCATTGCGCCACAAGACATCCATTTGTCGCTTTGTTTACTCTTCAACATTCCATTGGTAATTCGAGTTGAACACGCCAAGGTTTCTATCGAGGAATGAAAATACAAACGCTTAACAACAATTAAATGTTCTTGTGTAAATTAATTGTTCCCGTTACATCGATGTACAATGTTAAATTTAAATCAAACATTGCACATCAATTTAAAGGGCAGAATAAAAGGATGATTATTCTCCGGAAGTGATTCTCGGGTTCAAAACATCTGAAAATAATGCTATTACAACACAAAGATAAATCTATTTATACATTCTAGTAGCCAATATTTCCGATTTGGTGAAACAGTTAAAAACAGGTTTTTTTGACGTTTGCGCAGTATTTGAAGGGACTGAATTGTTGTCCAGGGCAAAAACAATTGCCTTAGGTTTCGCAATCTGCGTCCAACGGGGTCATGTCATCTAAGTATATTGTAAATATTCCGCCCAGGATGATATCCTGTCCTCAGATAAATTAGGCAAATTATCTTTCCTCGACGCTACAGACCATTTCTTGTGTTTCCCGGGTAGGCGCATCAGCAATCAGCGGGCAAATCAGAAACAGGGTCATTGCTTACATATACGGAACCTGGCACAAATAAGGAATAAGGAAGAACTTGGATTTATGATCTGAGTGCATTTCATGACCTGAGGGCATCCCAGAGCGATTTCCAATCAATGAATAACCATAGCAGTGTAGCCTGTGCTGAAATGTTGGCAACCTATATGTGGCTACATCCATTGGTGTGGCTCCGTCATAACTACTGGCTGGTCAGCTGTACAGACAATAGATTTCAAGTCTAATAAAAAAAAAGCAGACTTTTAAATCCAAGCAGAGAGCGAATACATTCCGATGAAACTAGCACCCCAGATATTGTGATAAAAACGTTTTGATGTTGCTGATGATCATCACTAGATATGGCTTTTATACACTTACAGAATAGCATCGCAATCGAGACGTTGAAGATTATCTAAGCTAAAACCTAGCGTTGAGCAAAGCCATATTTTTTTCAGATATGACAGGAAATTGAGGCTATGAAGCTTTGAAGCATTCAAAGGGAAGCATAATGCGCATACGAGGGAGAGCGAATAGAAGGATAAGTTGGTGAAGTTATGTGAGGTGGGTGGCAGGAGACTTTTATGGAGGACAACCACCAGCAGGGCCTTTAGGGCCCAATATCCTATTTCTCTGTGGTAAATACGTTGCGGTACTTGGCTATCTAAGTGTTATGTTTCTACCCTTTTGCGGGTATGATGGCAGTTCGCTGTCTTGAACTTTAGATCAGTTCTACCCACATGGAAACACTCAACAACGATTATATATTCTTGTGGAAATTATTGATGGAGCAATTCACATTGGAGATGCGCTAGAGCACAGAATTAGAGGAAGGCAGAGATCTCAAAGACGTGTGGGAATGGAAGAAGTTACAGGGAAAGGGAGGGGCACGGCCATGGAGGAATTTGAAAACAAGGATGAGGGACACCCGAATTCAGCTGTTGTCAGGCGGCGAGCCGCAGATGTGATAAACGATCGAGACTTGACACAATCTGATACTGGCACCAGAGTTTTAAATGGCCACATGTTTATGTAGAGTGAAAGATGGAGTGGATACTGCAGAGCATTGGAACAGTCAAGTCGAGAAGTAACAAGGCATGGATGGAGGCTTTTGCAGCAGATCAGCTATTACCCCATCCCATCTTTCAATCCCAGCCCCGGCCGTGTATTCACCATACTCCCTGACCTTCCCCTCTCTGATGCTGAACGTTCAGTGCTCAGCAAAGGACTCAATTTCATATCCTTACGTCCTCACCTCAATGAATTTCGGGCTCGGCACGATGCTGAACTCTTCTTCCGCTGCTTTCGTCTCCGTACTCACTTCTTTGGACAGGAGTCCTCTCCCCATTCAATGGTTCCTTTTACCCGCCTCCAATATTCTCCCTTCACCTGGACCCCTCCCTTTGGATTCTTACCTGCTCTTGGTCATTTCATTGAGAACTGCCAGCGTGACATCAGTTGCCTCAATATCTCTGCGCCTCTCACCCACTCTAACCTGTCTCTTTCTGAACTTGCAGCACTCCGTCCTTTCAGGTCCAACTCTGACTTTGTCATCAAACCTGCTGACAAGGGTGGTGCTGTTGTTGTCTGGCGTACTGACCTCTACCTCGCAGAGGCTGAGCGTCAACTCGTAGATACTTCCTCCTACTTCCCCCTGGACCATGACCCCCACCACTGAACATCAAGCCATTGTTTCCAGGACTGTCCCTGACCTCATCTCCTCTGGAGATCTTCCCTCCACAGCTTCCAACATCATAGTCTCCCAACCTCAGATGGACCGCTTCTACCTCCTACCCAAAATCCACAAACAGGGCTGTCCCGGCAGACCGATCATGTCAGCCTGTTCCTGCCCCATGGAACTCATTTCTTGCTATTTGACTCCATTCCCTCTCCCCTTGTCCAGCCTCTTCCCACCTACATCAGCGATTCCTCTGACACCCTACATCAGATCAACAATTTCCAGTTCCCTGGCCCCAACCACCTCCTCTTCACCATGGACGTCCAATCCCTCTACACCTCCATCCCCCACCAGGATGGTCTGAGGGCTCTCCGCTTCTTCCTCGAACAGAGGCATGAACAATCCCCATCTACCACTACTCTCCTCCGTCTGGCTGAACTTGTTCTCACACTGAACAATTTCTCCTTAAACTCATCTCATTTCCTCCAAATAAAAGGTGTGGCTATGGGTACCCATATGGGCCCAAGTTATGCCTACCTCTTTATAGGGTATGTGGAACATTCTTTGTTCCAGTCCCACTCAGGCCCCCTCCCACGACTCTTTCTCCAGTACATCGATGATTACTTTGGTGCTGCTTCATGATGTCATCTGGACCTGGAAAAATTTATTAATTTTGCTTCCAATTTCCACCCCTTCATCATTTTTACATGGACCACCATTGATACTTCCCTCCTATTCCTTGACCTCTCTGTCTCAATTTCCGGTGATAGATTGTCCACCAATATTCATTACAAGCCTACCAACTCCCACAGCTACCTCAATTACAGCTCCTCACACCCCGCTTCCTGTCAGGACTCCATCCCATTCTCTCAGTTCCTTCGCCTCCATTGCATCTGTTCTGATGTTGCCACTTTCCAAAACAGTTCCTCTGACATGTCCTCCTTCTTCCTTAACCGAGGTTGTCCACATACGGTGGTTGACAGGGCCTTCAACCGTGTCCGGCCCATCTCCCACGCATCTGCCCTCACTCCTACCTCTCCCTCCCAGAACCATGGTAGGGTCGCCCTTGTCCTCACTTGTCACCCCACCAGCCTCCACATTCAAAGGAACATCCTCCACCATTTCTGCCAACTCCAGCATGATGCCACACCAAACACATCTTTCCTTCACCCCACCTGGCGGCATACCGCAGGATCGTTCCCTCTGGGACACCCTGGTTCACTCCTCCATCACCCCCTACACCTCAACCCCCTCCCATGGCACCTTCCCATGCAACCGCAGAAGGTGTTACACCTGCCCCTTTACTTCCCCTCTCCTCACCGTCCAAGGGCCCAAACACTCATTTCAAGTGAAGCAGCATTTCACTTGCACTTCCCTCAATTTAGTCTACTGCATTCACTGCTCCCAATGCAGTCTCTTCTACATTGGAGAGACCAAACGCAGACTGGGTGACCACTTTGCGGAACACCTTCGGTCTGTCCACAAGCATGGCCCAGACCTCCCCGTCACTTGCCATTTCAACACACCACCCTGCTCTCAAGCCCACATGTCTGTCCTTGGCCTGCTGCAATGTTCCAGTGAAGCTCAACGCAAACTAGAGGAACAGCACCTCATCTTCCGACTAGGCACTCTACACCCTTCCGGACTTAACATTGAGTTCAACAACTTCAGATCATGAACTCTCTCCTCCATCCCCACCCCCTTTCTGATCCCCCTTTTTCCAATAATTTATATTTTTAAAATATATTTTCTCTTTTCCCACCTATTTTTAAATTTATTTCGATCTATCATCTTATCTTCACCTTTTAGCCTATTTCGATCCATTTCCCCCACCCCCACCAGGGCCATCTGCCACTTGTTTGCCTTGCTTTCTACCCTTAATGTCACCACTAGTACATTCCTTAGATAATATCACCACCATCAACACCCCTTTGTCCTTTTGTCTATGACATCTTTGGCAATCTTTTCTTTGGCTCCACCTATCACTGGTCCTCTAACCAGCTCTACTTGTCCCACCCTCCTCAACCAGCTTATATTTCGCCACATTTCTATGTTTCTTTAGATCTGATGAAGAGTCATTCGGACTCCAAACGTTAACTGTGTTCCTCTCCGCAGATGCTGCCAGACCTGCTGAGTTTTTCCAGCTACTTTTGTTTTTGTTTCAGATTTCCAGCATCTACAGTATTTTGCTTTTAGCTATGACAGGGTCGGAGTTGGTGACGTTACACAGATGGAAATAAGTAGTGGAGCAGGTAAGTACTCGGAAGCGCATCTCGGGGCCAAACCCAACAGCAATGTTGCAAATGGTATGACGGAGCCTCTGACATTTGCCTGGGATAAAAATGATGTTCAAGGAATGGAATTTGCAACCAAGACCAAATAGTTGGAAGAATGTTCAGAAAACGTGATCAACAAGTACAGTAACTTAAGCCTATTTAGCGTGTTTAACCTAGTGACACAGTCCGAGGGGCTTCAAGGAAGGTGTTCCCCAACAGAATTTGATATCAAGCCGCATAAGGAGATGTTAGGGCAGATCACCTAAAACTTTGTCCAAGAAGTAGGTTTCAATCAGCATCATAAAATAAGGAATAGTTAGTAGAGAGATGGGAAGATTAAGGGAGGGAATTCCACATCTTAATGCCTTAGCAGGAGAAGGCACGGCCAAACATAGTGAAGTGGTTAACTTTGGGGATGATCAAAAGACCGGAATTGGAGGAGCACAGATATCTCAAAGGATTGTAGGGCGAGAGAAGATTACAAATGTCGGGAGGAGCGAAGACACTGGGGGGATTTCTTAGTAAGTATGTTTATTTTAAAATTAATGCCTTGTTTAACAGAGAGCCAATGTAAGTCAACGAGTGCAGAGGTCCTGTTTACAGTGGGCAAGAGCAGAAAAGACTGATGAGTTGAAGATTACATGGGTAGAAAGGGGGATGTAGCCCAGGAATGTATAGAAACAACCAAGTCTAAATATCATTATGTTTAGAATATCTCTGAAAGAGAAAAGGAACAACCAAACATGAAGATTCTCAGGTGCTCTGGGGTTAATTTCAGTTAATTGAAAAGAGATCTGGACCAGATAGAGATGAATCATCATTTGACATGAACTGAACAAAGAGAGACCCTCAAAGAGGATATAGATCAGATATGGACAGGTGCATTCCACAGAACAGGGACGGTGACGTATAGGTAATGTCTCTGAACTTCTTATCCAGAAGCCCAGGCTAATGCTCTAAGGACAAGGATTCAAATGGCAGCTGGTGTAATTTAAATTCAATGGGTTAATAATTCGGTAATTGAAAGCGAGTCTCATTGATGGTGACCATGAATTTATTATTGACTATTGCAGAAAGGGTTATGATTCATTAATGCCCTTCAAGGACATTAATCTGACATCCTTATCTTGTCAGGGTTACATGTGACTCTAGCCACACAGCAAAATGGTTCTCCCTTAACTGCTCTCAAGGGGAATTAGGAATGGGCAACAATTTCTGGCCTTGACAGCGAGTCTACTTCCCATGAAAGAATTTTTAAAAAGCTAGAACTCCCTAGTTAGTTAAAGCTATAGACATTAAAATAACAGGAAGACTAAAAAAGGCAGCTTACAATAAATATCAGAATGAACATACAGTGATGAATCAAACGAACACAAAGGGTATTGGGGAGAAATTAAATTAAGCTCAAAGAGAGAATGTGAGAAAAGAGTAGTGGTTAGAATAAAACAGAAGAATAACATCTTCTGCAAGAATATGACGAGTAAAATGGTAGGCAAGGAAAGTATGGAACTAATTAGGGGTGGACAGGGAGATCACTTGTGCAGGCAGAGGGTTTTGCTGTGGCAGCATATGTGCACCGTGCATCTGTCTTCACAGTAAAGATGATATGGACATTTGAATTAGGAGCATGAGTAGGCCATTCGGCCCCTCGAGCCTGCTCCGCCATTCAGTAAGATCATGGCTGATCTGATTGTGGCCTCAACTCCACATTCCGCCTACCTCTGATAAACTTTGACGCCCTTATTAGTCAAGAATCTATTTACCTCTGCCTTAAAAACATCAATTGACCCTGCCTCCACCACTCTCTGGGGAAGAGTGCTCCAAAGATTCACAACCTTTGAGAGAAAAAACATTCTTCTCTTCTCCATTTAAAACGCGAGACCCCTTATTTTTGATTTGTGTCCCCTATTTCTACTCTTACCCACACAGGGAAAAGTGCTTTCAGCATCCATCCTGCCAAGTCCCCTCAGAATCATATAAGTTTCAATAAGGTCACCTCCAATCTTCCAAGCTTCAATGGGTACAGGCCCAGCCTATCCAATCTTTCCTCATAAGATAACACCACCCTAGCAAAGCCATCCCAGGTATCAACCGAGTAGACCTTCACTGAGCTGCTTCTAATGATTCATATCCTTTCTTAAATTAAAAGTGAAAGTCATAGTCGTCCTAGAGGACCATAGGCTACACTCTCATTGGAGAGAGAGATGACTAGTGGTGGGTTTAACTTGAGGGTTATCACAACTCAGGTGAAGGGTGAGGTTGAAAAGGATGACCTCAGCCAGTACGGGAATTGAACCCGCACTGTTGGATTCACTCTGCATCACAAACCAGCCATCCAACCATTCTTAAATGAGAAGACAGCGTACTCCAGATGTGATCTCACCAATGCCTTATGCAACTGTAGAAACATCCCTGCTTTTATATTCCATTCCATTTGCATTAAAGGGTAACATTCCATTTACCTTCCTAATCACTTGCTGTGCCTGCATACTAACTTTTCCTGATTCATGTACAAGGACACCCAGATCCCTCTGAACCTCCGAGTTCTGCAATCTCTCTCCATTTAAATAACATGCTGCTTTTATATTCTTCCTGCCAAAATGGACAAGTTCACATTTTCCCACATTTTACTCCATCTGCCAAATTTTTGCCCACTCACAACCTATCTATGCCCATTTGTAGACTCTTTATGCCCTCTTCACAACTTACTTTCCTATCTATCTTTTTGTTATCGGCAAATTTAGCAACCATACATTCAGTCTTTTCATCCAAGTCATTGGTATAAGTTATAAATAGTTGAGGCCCCAACACTAATCCCTGTGGCACTCCAATCACCACATCTTGCCAACCTGAAGAAGGTCCATTTATCCCTAATCCCTGCCTCAGGTTAACTAACCACTCCTCTGTCCATGCTAATATGTTATTTCATAAGCTCTTCGTTTGCGTAGCAAAACCGGGGGCTTGACTGGGGTATGGATCCAGGACCTCAAGGACCCAAGCCAAGAATCATGCCCCTAGACGAACAAGCCAATCTATGCCTTCGATGTCACATTAAAGGATGAAGTAGTAGTGAAGTTCAATATGATTAAAACTAGAGGTTCTTAAAATTGGTAGCCCTCAAAGTAAGGAAACCACCCACCACTACCGGTACTATTTTCCTGCAGAAAGTGTTGATAGTCGAAGTGCTGGCCACAATCTGCCAGTTCTCTTTAATTATGGGTGCAGAACGAAATATATGGAAAATTGTAAATGTTTCTCCCCTGTTCAAAAATGGGGAGAGAAATAAACTCAGTAACCACAGACCAGTCATCCTAACTTTGGTGCTAAGGAAAGCATTAGAGATAATAATCTGCAACAAATGTAATTGTCACTTGGAAAAAGGCGAGGTAACAACGAAACCAGCTCATATTTATTAAAGGCAAAATATGTTTGACAAGCTTGTATGAATTTTTGATAACAGAAAGGGATGTTGACATTAGTGTGATTCCTACTGTATATATTGTCATGAAGCTATTAATGTATACAATGTTATTTGAAATTATCTTTTTAATAAAGATTTAGTCTGTGGGCGTGTCTGTGTGTGTTTTAATTGGATTAAAGCCAGCTAGCCTGGGTGCTTTGATGTATCGTAGTTTTGAGATGTAAACAGAGGTACATTTGCATTTTGTTGAATAGAGCATTCGAGCGGAAGTGCCATCTTGCACCTAGCTAGGAGACACCAAGAAATATGTTTATATTACTAATAAAAATGGTACTATGAAAGGGGTTGATTGTTAAAAGAGGTGGAGTTCAAAGGGCCTGGTGGTACAATGAAAATTTACATTCAAAGAGAAGTGCTGAGTATAACAGGACACTGTTTTGTGCATGTACAGCAGAGGCATGTAACATCAAAGCAGCTATAAGCCTACAACTGTCTGCAAAGGAACCACATTGAAAGGAACCTCATTTTGAATTTGTAAGGTGAAAATGCTTTGTCTGTTGTCTGCTTAAAGTCTATGGGTTGTTGTTGCCTGAGTGGAGTTAATTTGGGAATCTGTTAAAAAGTTATGGTAGTAGTAATCTGTAGCCATGTATATGTGCTTAATACCTTGTTGTAAATTAATAAATGTCTCATATAGTTTGATATAAAAACTCCCCGAGAACTGGTCATCTTATTCCTGAATTTAGAGCTGCAACTCAAAACATAACAATTGAAAATATAGGTTATGACAGTTGTTTAAATGTTCCCTCTGGGATTTTAAATAACAGCCTTTGCCAACTGTCATAACAATATAGACTTTGAAAAGGGGTTTGATAGTGTACCACGTTAGTAAAATTTAAGTCCAGTTGACTAAAGGACCAGCTGCATCATGGACAGGAAATTGGGTATGGAACTGATAGCAAGGCGTTATGTTTCAAACTGAAGAGCATTATAGAGTGATGTTTGTTAGGGCTCGGTTTTTGGACCAATAATATTTTTGAACTATGGTCATATTAATGGCCTGGTCTTGGGTATACATGGCATAATATTTCAAATTTGACAAATGAATAAATTTTGGGTATGTCATAAACAAGGAGAAAAAGAGTAGAAGACTTCAGGAAGATATGGATGATCTGCTGAAATGGGCAGAGGCTTTGGAGATGAAAGTTAATGTAAAGGAGTGTGAAGTTGTGCCCTTTGAAAGGGAAATGATGAAAGGCAGCTCAGGCTAAGTAATGCAATTTTATAGAGTGTTCATGCACAAGTAGGGCTGCAGATTGCATACAAAAATCTCTACAATTGACAAGACAAGTAGATCAGGCTATTAAAAAACCTGCGTAAACCCATGGCTTTATAAATAAAGGCATAGGGTGCAACAGCAATGACATTATGCCAAAGGTTTATACATCATTTTTTCAGGCTTCAGCTGAAGTGTTGTATCCAATTTTAGGCCATGCATTTTAGCAAAAAATTCAAGGCCTTAGGCAGGAGGAAGAGGAGATTTTCTGGAATGGTTTCCTGGGAAAAGAATTAATTATGTGGCGGCACTAGAGAAGCTTGAATTGTTTCCTTATCACACAGAAGGTAAAATGAATAATTAACAGAGGTGTTCAAAGTTATGAAGGCTTTTGTTATATGAAATAGCAAAACAAATTGTTCGCACAGGCATAAAAACAAAAAGCTAAAAGTTACTGCGGATGCTGGAAATCCAAAACAAAAACAGAATTACCTGGAAAAACTCAGCAGGTCTGGCAGCATCGGTGGAGAAGAAAACAGTTGACGTTTCGTGTCCTCATGACCCTTTGGCAGAACTGAAGTATAGTTAGGAGAGAGATGAAATATAAGCTGCTCTAAGGTGGGGGGGCGGGGGGAGAGAGAAGTTGAGGGTGGGGTGGTTGTAGGGATAAGCAAGCAGTGATAGGAGCAGATAATCAAAAGATGTCACAGACAAAAGGATCAAAAAGGTGTTGAAGGTGGTAATATTATCTAAGAAAAGTGCTAATTAAGAATGGATGGCAGGATACTCAAGGTACAGCTCTAGTGGGGGGTGGGTGGAAAGACTAACAAAGTATTAGTTGTAGATTTAAAAATAATGGAAATAGGTGGGAAAAGAAGAATCTATATAAATTATTGAAAAAAAAAGGGGAGGGGGAAGAAACAGGGTGGGGATGGGGGGAGGGGGAGTTTAAGATCTAAAGTTGTTGAATTCAATATTCAGTCCGGAAGGCTGTAAAGTGCCCAGTCGGAAGATGAGGTGCTGTTCCTCCAGTTTGCGTTGGGCTTCACTGGAACAATGCAGCAAGCCAAGGACAGACATGTGGGCAAGAGAGCAAGGTGGAGTGTTAAAATGGCAAGCGACAGGGAGGTTTGGGTCTTTCTTGCGGACAGACCGCAGGTGTTCTGCAAAGCGGTCGCCCAGTTTGCGTTTGGTCTCTCCAATGTAGAGGAGACCGCATTGGGAGCAACGAATGCAGTAGACTAAGTTAGGGGAAATGCAAGTGAAATGGAAACCAAAGGATTCAGATTTCAGGTAATTAACAAAAGAAACAGTGGGGATATAGGGAGTTTTTTTTTTCAGCTGCGTGTTGTTAACATCTGGGATGCATTCCTTAAAGGGTGGTGGAAGCAGGTACGATGATTTCTACTGGGAAATGGCTTTACTATAGAATTATAGGAGTTATTATAGAAATTATAGCACAGAAATAGGGAGTATCACTTATACTTAAAATGGGAAAATGCAGGTTCATTGGGAAAGAACGGTAAAATGTGATAACTTGGTGGCCTTTTCAAAGAACTGGCACGGGCATAGAGCCATACAGGTCTACATCACAGAAACAGTCCCTTCAGCCCATCGAGTCTGCACCGGTCAAACAAGTACCTAACTATTACAATCCCATTTTCCAGCACTAGGCCCATAGCCTTGTATGCCATGGCTTCGCAAGTGCACATCCAAATACTTCTAAAATGTTTTGGGGGTTTCTACCTCCACCACCCTTTCAGGCAGTGAGTAACAGATTCCCACCACCCTCTGGGTGAAAAAAATCCTTCCTCACGTTCCCTCTAGACCTCCTGCTCCTTACCTTAAATCTATGCCCCTTGGTTCTTGGTCCCTCCATCAAGGGGAAATGTTCTTTTCTGTCTACATTTTATATGCCCCTCATAATTTTATACACCTCAATCATGCCCCCTCAATCTCGTCTGCTCCAGGGAAAATAACCCCAGTCTGTCCAATCTCTCCTCATAACTAAAACTCTCCAGCCCAGGTAACACCCTGGTAAATCTCCTCTGCACTCTCTCTAGTGCAATCACATTCTTCCTATAATTCAGGTTCCAGAACTGCACGCAATACTCTAGCTGTGGCCAAACCAGTGTTTTATACAGTTCCAGCATAACCTCCCTGCTCTTATATTCTATGCCTCGGCTAATAAAGGCAAGTATCCCATATGCCTTCATGACCACCTTATCTATCTGTCCCGCTACCTTAAGGGACTGGTGGACATGTACACCAAGGTTCCACTGATCCTTGGTACTTCCCAGGGTCCTACCATTCATCGTGTATTCCTGTGTCTTGTTTGTCCTGCCCAAGTGCATCACCTCACACTTATCTGGATTAAATTCGATTTGCCACTGATCAGCCCACCTGACCAGCCTTTCTATATCCTCCTGTAATCTAAGGCTATCTTCCTCACTATTTATCACCCCACCAATTTTCGTGTCACCCGCATACTTACTGATCAACCTTCCTACATCCAAGTCTAAATCATTTACATATATCACAAACAGCAGGGGACCCAACACCGATCCCTGTGGAACCCCACTGGACAAAGGCATCCAGTCACAAAAACACCCCTCGACCATCACCCTCTGCTTCCTGGCACTCAGCCAATTCTGGATCCAATTTGCCAAATTGCCTTGGATCCCATGGGCTCTTACCTTCGTTATCTGTCTCCCATGCGGGACCTTATCAAAAGCCTTGCTGAAGTCCAAGTAGACTATGCCAAATGCATTGCCCTCATCTACACACCTGATCACTCCTTCAAAAAATTTAAACAAATTAGTCAGACATGACCTCCCCTTAATAAAACCATGCTGACTGTCCTTGATTTATCCCTGCCTCTTCAAGTGTAGATTAATTCTGTCCCTCAGCATTGGTTGGAGTAGTTTCCCCACCACTGAGGTTAGACTGACTGGCCCATAGTTCCCTGGTTTATCCCTGCCACCCTTCTTGAATAACGGTACCACACTGGCTGTCCTCCAGTCCTCTGGCACCTCTCCTGTGGCCAGAGGGGCATTCAAAATTATTGCCAGCGCCCCTGCTCTCTCCTCCCTTGTCTCACTCAACTGCCTGGGATACATTTCATCTGGGCCTGGAGATTTATCTACTTTTAAGCCTGTCAGACCACCCAGAACCTGCTCCCTTTCTATGCTAATTTATTTAATTATATCACAACCCTTCTGCCTGATTTCCATACCCAAGTCCTCCCTCTCACTTGTGAACACTGACACAAAGTATTCATTTAGAACCCTACGTCTTCTGGCTGCACACACAAATTACCACTGTGGTCCTTAATGGCCCTTCTCTTTCCCTAGTTATCCTCTTACTCTTAATGTACTTGTAAAGTAACTTTGGATTTTCGTTTATTTTACCTGCCAAAGTTTTTCCATGCCCCTTTTTGCTCTCCTAATTTCCTTTTTAAGTTCCCCCCTACACATTCTATACTCCTCTAGGGGTTCTGCTGTTAGGCCATAAGCCTCCCCTTTTTTCCTTATCCAATCCTGTACATCTCTCGACATTCAGGGTTCCCTGGATTTGTTGGTCCCAGCCTTTGTCTTTACTGGAATATGTTGGCCCTGGTACTCTCCCTATGTCCTTCTTGAATGAGTCCCACTGCTCTGATGCAGGTTTACTTAAAAATAGCTGCTCCTAGTCCACCCTGGCCAAATCATATCTGGTCTTATTAAAATCGGCCTTCCCCCAATTTAGAACACTGATTTCTGGCCCATCCTTGTCCTTTTCCAAAACAACCGTGAATCTAATGGAGTTATGACCACTATCTGCAAAATGCTCCCCCACTGATACCTCTAACACTTGCCCGGCTTCATCCCCTAAAATTAAGTCCAGGACCGCCCCCTCTCTTGATTGACCTTCTACATATTGGCTTAAAAAGCTCCCCTGGATGCATTTTAAGAATTCTGCTCCCTCTAAACCTATCACAATATAACTAACCCAGTTAATGTTGGGGAAGTTGAAATCCCCCACTATTACTACCCTATTATTTTTACACTTCTTTGAAATTTGCCGACATATCTGCTCTTCTATTTCTCTCTGACTGTTTGGGGGCCTATAGCACACTCCTAGAAATGTGATTGCTCCTTTTTTGTTTTTCAGTTCTACCCATATGGCTTCATTTGAGGAGATGTCTAAGATGCCATCCCTCCTTACTGCTCTAATTGATTCCTTGATCAATATTGCGATACCCTCTCTTATTTTACCTCCTTCTCAGCCTCACCTGAAGATCCAAATCCTGGAATATTGAGCTGCCAATCCTGCCCCTCTCTCAACCATGTCTCTGTGACAGCAATGACATCATACTTCCATGTGTTAATCTGTGCCCTCAACTTATCTGCCTTATGTGTCAGACTCGTTGCATTAAAATAAATACCATCCAAACTTCCCAAACTCCCAGGTGCCTTAACTGGCCTATAATTTCTATGCCTCCCAGGCTCACTTTCACTCTCTTCTAATTTTGGTTGTGCATCTCCGCCTGCTGAACCTCCTCTCAGGATCCCATCCCACTGCCAAGTTAGTTTAAACCCTCCCCAACAGCACTAGCAAACCTCCCCACAAGGATGTTGGTCCCATTCCACCATCCACCTTGTACAGGCCCCACCGCCCCCAGAAACGGTCCTGATGTCCCAGAGATCTAAAGCCCTCCCTCCTCCACCAGCTCTCCAGCCACACATTCATCTGGACTAGCCTCCTATTTCTATACTCACTAGCACATGGCTCTGGAAGTAATCCAGAGATTACTACCTTTGGGGTTCTGTTTTTTAATCTGTTTCCTAGCTCCCTAAATTCTGCTTGCAGGACCTCATCCCTCTTTCTACATATGTCGTTGGTACCAATATGTTCCGTAATCTCTGTCTGTTTGCCCTTTCCCTTTAGAATGCCCCGCAGCTGTTCAGTGCCATCCTTGACCCTGGCGCCAGGTTGGCAACTTACTATCCTGGAGTCACGTCTATGGCTGCAGAAACGCCTGTCTGTTCCCCTTACTATCGAGTTTTCTACCACTATTGCTCTTCCCCTCTTTTTCCTCCCCCCAGTGCAGCTGAGCCACTCACAGTACCATGAACGTGGCTGCACTCCCCAGAGACGCCGTCAGTCTCACCGCTTTCCAACACAGAAAAGCGGTTCTCGAGTGAGATGCACCCTGGGGGTTTCCTGACTACCTGGCTGACATCTTTCTTCTGACTGATGGTCATTCATTCTCTCTCTGCCTGCACTTCCATAAGCTGTGGGGTGACCACGTCTAAAAATGCACTATCCATGAAATTCTCAGCCTCGCGGTTGCACCTCAGTGCTTCCAGCTGCCGCTCAAGCTCTGAAACCCGGAGCTCAAGTAGCTGCAGCTGGTGGCACTGCCTGCACACGTGGTCGGTGAGAGTGCAAGGAGAATCTAGGGCTTCCCACATGTTGCAGGCAGTACATAACATAGGACTGAGCTGCCCTGCCATGCCTCTAGTTGAAAAAAAACCTTTTCTTTAAGTTAAATACAGTAAAAAAAAAGTTAAATTATTCATGTACTTTAAAAAAAAACTAGAACCCTTACCTTTCCTTAGCTTAATCTATTTTAAACTATAGAAAAACTGGAGAAAAATCCTGACCCGCTACTCACCAATCAGCTCTCTCCTTTGTGCTGACGTCACTTTTTGAAGCTTCCCCGCACTCGCGCTGGTTCTGAATTCTCCGCCGCTCTCTCGCGCTGTCTTGTGATGTCACTCTTGTTATTTTCAACAAGGACTGACTGCAGGACACATCCCAGACTGCTTCACCCCGATGCTGACTGCTGGACACGCTTCCCAGACTCGTGGACTGAATTGTTTCGTTCTATGCGGTGTGAGCCTCAGAATGTATCATTTACGATAATAGTTAGAACAAATAACTCTCACTGATACATATAACATCATTTATAGACAGCTCTTTGCTGCTCTACTTTGTACTGGATTGAGGATATTGCACAAGGGGTAATTTCACTTAAGCTCATAAATTTATTTAGAACTGAGCAATAATCATTGATGTTTCAGAAAATTAACATTCCATATTACCGATCGTGCTTAAATCCATAAATAAATGCACTTCTCATACAATTATAGAGATTTGATGAGATTGATACTGTTGCATTCGTGTGGTTTTTTACAGGAAAAAATGACGTTCTTCATGATACTGAAATGTTTATTAAATTACGCATATTCAAACTGTTAAAGGTTTTTTGAAGGCATTTTGGACATTACATGCTTTCTCGTATTGTTTTCTGGTTTAAACAATATAATTGTGCATTTAGGAACGAAAATACAGAGAAGCAAAGCGAAGCTGGATGCCAAAATAGCAAACACTTCAGTAGCGACAGTATATTTTCCAGGAGAGCTTACATAGGCTGGAATGAATGTTATCCAAACAGCACAGAAGATAAGCATGCTAAAGGTTATACATTGGGCTTCATTGAAATTATCGGGCAGTTTCCGGGCTAAAAATGCAAGAACAAAGCAAACACAGGACAAGAATGCAATATAACCCGACACACAATAAAAGGCTGTTATAGACCCCACACGGCATTCTAAAATAATGATTTCCTTGTAATAGCTTGTGTTTTTCATTGGAAATGGTGCCGCAATACTTAGCCATACAGTGCATATAAAGCCTTGAATAAATGTGAGGCCAAATACGCCAAAACGTTGCTGTGTAGGTCCAAACCATCTCATCAGGTTGTTGTTAGGAAGTGTTGCTTGAAAGGCCATCAGTACAAGAATAGTCTTTGCCAAAATACAAGAAATGCATAAGACAAAAGTAATGCTAAATATTACACGCCGTAATATACAGGACCAAAATGAAGGTTCGCCAATAAAAGTAAGAGAGCACAGGAAGCAAAGAGTTAATGCGAAGAGAAGAAGGAAGCTCAGTTCGGAATTGTTGGCCTTCACAATGGGAGTATCCTTATGCTGAAGGAAAACGCCAGCTATTGCTATAGTTCCACAGATTCCGACCAACGCGAGTGTCACTAATACGATTCCCAAGATCTCCCCAAAATCGAGAAACTCAATTTCTTTTGCGACACATTTGTCTTTGTTCGGATTGGGCCAGTATTCCAGCGGACACTTAATGCAGTCTAAAGCATCTAGGATAAATAGTATGTGGTAAACGTTAGTCTCTCCCTTTGAGAGAATGAATGACTGGAAAGACAAACATGAAACTCACGATTTAGCGTACCTGTGGTGTTACTGAACTCGCCGTCAGCGCACTGAGCACAATCAAAACAACAGATCGGTTGCCCCTTTCTGGAGACTTTCCGTGTCCCTGGGGGACAGCTGTCGGAGCAAACTGCACGTGGAACCTGAAGAAAATTTGGCAGCAAGTGTCAAATGTACTATTACATATTAAGTCAAATACAATTAACATGTTTTAATTCCAAATATGGATTAGAAAGTAGTGTTGCACGCAACAGCATCCACCTTTTAGAAAGGTTATCACGGGAAATATCGTTCAATTAAGGATTTACAATGAAAGAAAATAAAAAAATACAGCGAAATAAAAGCCTTTGCAAGTAAATCTGAAGTATGCATTGCGATAAACGGTACGTTTGAAAATAGCATTAAATGCACCCAGGTCATAATGGTAAATATGCTATATCTATGTTCACATCGGCAACAAATTGAACAAACGGTTTTCTGCTCATTATAATTGTTTTGGAATATTTCTGCGCAATAAATTAAATACCATTCATTCTAATTTTCCGAATAACACTGAACAAATATTGAAAATGCTATTAAATGTTAACATAAACGAGAGATTGGAGGACATCCTACTCGTTTAGACTGGGAATTGATTAAGACGTAGAAGGGATAGGGAGTAGATATAATAATTATGTACTCACATTTCAAACCTATACAATTCTGAGGGGACGTGATAGGGTAGACACTGAAAGATTGTTTCCGCTATTTGGGGGATCTAAAACATGGGGGTACAGTCTCAGGATAAGAGGCGGATCATTTAGGACTTACTCCACTCGAAGGATTGTGAACCTTTGGAATTCTCTACCCCAGAGGGTTCTGGATGTTCCATTGTTGAATGTATTTGAAGATGGGATAGAGAGATGCTTGGTCTCGCAGGCAATTAAAGGATATGGGGAGCGGGTGGGAAAATGGAGTTGAAGCCCAAAATCAGCCATGATCGCAATGAATGACGGAGCAGCCTCGACGGGCCAGATGGTCATCTCCTGCTCCTATATCTTATGTTCATGTGTTCACATTGGCAGGATGTGATAAGTAATGTCACCCAGTGATCTGTAGTTGGGCCATAGCCTTCCAGGATACCTGTAAATGACTTGAATGAAGGAATAAACGGCTGCAGATCTAATTTTGTCGATGACACTTAGTTAGGTAACGCAGTAAATCGTGCGGACACGAGCAAAGTTGTTAAGGAACATTAACAGGTTAACTGAGATGGCAAAAATGTGGCAGTTGAATTTCAATGTGGGAAAGTGCGAGTTCGTCCATTTTTGATCTAAGAAAAATAGATCAGAGTATGTTCTAAAGGGCAAGGCACCAGGAACTGTAAATCGGCAAAGAGTTTTAAAGGCCCAGGTACAAAAGTGTCCAAGAGTTCGTGGATAGGTACAAAAGTAATTAAAATGCTAATGAATGATTGGCCTTTATCTCAAGAGGCATGGAATACATTGGGTTAGAAGCTCTGTTACAGCTGTACAGATCTCTGCTTAACCCCATTAGGATCAATGCATTCAGTTCTGGGCATTACATAAAAGGAAGGTTCTCTTATGGTGTTTGGGGAAGTGCAATGTAGACTCGCCAGAACTATAGCAGGTCGAAAAGGATTACAATTTGAGGACAGGTTGCTTGTCATCACTTGAATATAGAAGATTCAGGGCTATCCAATAGGACCGTATACGGTGGTTAAACGATTTGATAAGATGTATACTGTGGGACTATTTCTTCTGGTTTGGAAGTCTAGAAAAACCATATATTTGGAGCAATGCCGTTCAGGGTTGATGTCAGAAAGAACTTCTTCATACAGAAGGTAGTGAAAATCTTTAACTCCCTCCCAAATAAATTTTGAGGCTAGGTCAATTTAAATTTTTAACACTGAGATTAATAGGTTGTTTCCATGACAGAGTAATATGATTTAGGGAGCGAAGGCAGGTTTATCAGCCATGATATAATTGAATTGTAGAAAAGCCTTGGGTGACTGCATGACCTACTCATGTTACTGTCTACCCAAGAAATATTTTAGGTGCGCAGTCATATGTAAACCAAAGTAACAATTTGAAATAACATAGCGTCTTTCACATCTGTGAACATCTCAGAATGTTCGGAAGCGAATGCAAAACGTTTTTAAAATTATTTTGTAAGTACAGCATTAGCTAGTTTAAATGAAATAAATGTTGAGGGTTATTTTAATTTAGTAGACCCTAATGCATTTCTACAGTTGCAGCTTCAACAATAATAGAATATGACTAGGACGACTATGACAATTGAATCATATATGTCTCAGCTTTGTAGCTCTGAATGATACAATTATTCGAAAAATTATTGAATATAAATTGATTTGAACATAATGCATCCTGTATGATCTGAAGCGGTGGTGCAGAGTCTTATGTGCAAATGGAATGCAGCGTTTGCCAACAGAACGCCTGTGACTCAAGTTCAAAGTACTCTACTGAGCCTGAGAGCCTGAGGACATCACGATGCCTTGCCAGTAACTATAAAATGACATATTCCTCCTTTTTTACTTAAATCCATACCCTACTTCTTTCGTTCTTCACGGCTGTATTGCTTTCTGATTAAAATGTTCACCATAGATTAACCGTTTGAAGGAGATATATGCAATGCTTTCATTCATTTCATCTCACTTGCTGAACTATCTTCAAATTTGCAGATGACACAAAGCTGGATGGGAGGGTGAGCTGTGAGGAGGATGCAGAGATGCTTCAGTGTGAGTTGGACAAGCTGAGTGAGTGGGAAAATGCATGGCAGATACAGTGTAATGTGGATAAATGTGAGGTTATCCATTTTGGTAGCAAAAACACGAAGGCAGATTATTATCTGAAAGGCTGTAAATTGAGAAAGGGGAATGTGCAACAAGACCTGGGTGTCCTTGTACACCAGTGGCTGAAGGTAAGTATGCAGGTGCAGCAGGCGGTAAAGAAAGCAAAAAAGTGGCCTTCATAGCCAGAGGATTCGAGTACAGGAACAGGGATGTCTTGCTGCAATTGTACAGGGCCTTGGTGAGACCACACCTGGAATATTGTGTGCAGTTTTGGTCTCCTTATCTGAGGAAGGATGTACTTGCTATAGAGGGAGTGCAGCGAAGGTTTACCAAACTGATTCCTGGGATGGCGGGACTGACATATGAGGAGAGATTGAGTCGATTAGGATTATATTCGCTGGAGTTCAGGAGAATGAGGGGAGATCTCGTAGAAACCTATAAAATTCTAACAGGACTAGACAGGGGAGATGTAGGAAGGATGTTCCCGATGGTGGGGGAGTCCAGAACCAGGGTTCACAGTCTGAGGATAGGGGGTAGACCATTCAGGACTGAGATGAGGAGAAGTTTCTTCACCCAGAGAGTGGGGAGCCCGTGGAATTCGTTACTACAGAAAGTAGTTGAGACCAAAACATTGTATGCTTTCAAGAGGGAGTTAGATATAGCTCTTGGGGCGAAAGGGATCAAAGGATATGGGGAGAAAGCGGGAGCAGGGTATTGAGTGGATGATCGGCAATGATCATAAAGAATGACGGAGCAGGTCGAAGGGCCGAATGGCCTACTCCTGCTCCTAGTTTCTATTTTTCTTTGTTCTATCTGATCATAATAGCAATCCTGAAGCTTCTAACCAATCGAAATCAACGAAGTTAGTTTTTATATTCAAATTCGCCTGTGTAGTATGATAACATGTATTTCTCGAATGAATTTATTGTAACTTCATCATATGCCTTAGCAGTGAAATATAAACGCGTGAGATCACTACAGTGTAATGAGCTGCTTTCCTTCGTTAAGAAGAGCCTTAGTTTCAACAAAATAAAAGGACATAATCCAAATGCTGGATATCTGAAATAGAAATTGTAAATTCAAGTAATACGCAATAGGACAGTAAATTTCTGTAAAGAGCAAACACAAGTCTGCAGAAAAAATGACATGTCGAGAGATCATGACGAATTTTCTATTTCTCTTTTTCTTTTACAGATTCTGATTGGCCTGCTGTGTATTTTCCACTTTTTAATCTCCACCTGGGCACATCGGTTCCGACTGTGATGGTATTTTTTTAAATTACAAGTTACTCCTTCTTCTGATAATAGGCTTACTTGAAAGACCAGCATCTATTGCATAGGACATGTTACTCTTGAGAAGGTGATAGCAAGCCAATTTCTTGTGGGATTGCAGTCTACCTGGTGATGGTGCTCGCTCGGGGATGATAGTGGGACGTTCCAGATCTTTGACTCACTGACGGTGATGAAATAACGATATATACTAAAGTTAGGCTGGTGTCTGACTTAGAGAGCAACTTGCAAGTGATTTTTTTTCACATGGGCCTGCCGCTCTTGTCCTTCTAGGTGGCAGTCAAGGGTCTGGGAGGTTCAGCATTGTTTAATTTAGTTGGGCCGTTTTGCAAATATTGAATACCAAGTTAAACTGCAATTATAGTAAACGAAGGAAGAATTTTTTTTGTCTACTATTATCCTCCTGGAAAGTATGCAGATATATTCGGGTTAGGGCCATTAGCACGGAAGTAAGAGTTTAATTGTACTGGTGCAATTTAGATCCAAGTCGCCAGATAGAAGGCAGAATATTAGCAGGATATTGTGCCAAATACCATAACATTCAACTATATGCTGCATGTTAACAAAATCAACTGTAACTTACATTTTTACGGTTGTTTGTAGCAAACTAGACTTGAATAAGCAGACAGTTACCATTGTGAGGAATGTAGTTATGATGTTGATAAACGTACCTTGTTATTTCCGTCATTCCACACAATAGCTTCTTTATTTAGGGCGATTGACTGGCCGGAAGTTACAGAAGCATCGTAATAGCCAACAGTTACCACAACTGGGTAACCATGGTTATTGACTTGCCAGTTTATCAAGTCATACATAGCAACTGGATCTCCATTAGAATCAAAGTAGATTTTATCGCCAGAACTAGTTGTGAAATTAACTGACTGCATATAATGAAGGAGCTGCAAAACAGAAGGCGGAGGGGCATGTTAGTGGGGTGGTGAAAAAGGCATATGTTGCACTTGCCTTTAACAGTCGAGGCATAGATTACAAAAGTAGGGAGGTCATGTTGGGGTTTTATGGAACCTTGGTGAGGCCACAGCTGGAGTACTGTGTGCATTCTGGTCGCCACATTATAGGAAGGATGTGATTGCACTGGAGGGGGTGCAGAGGAGATTCACCAGAATGTTGCCTGGGATGAAACATTTAAGTTATGAAGAGAGGTTGGATAGACTTGGGTTGTTTTTGTTGGAGCAGAGAAGACTGAGAGGCGACCTGTTCAAGGTGTACAAGATTATGAGGGGCATGGACAGGGTTGATAGGGAGCAGCTGTTCCCCTTCGTTGAAGGGTCAGTCACAATGGGGACACAAGTTCAAGGTGAGGTTCAGGGGGGATGCGAAGAAAAACTTTTTACCCAGAGGATGGTGACGGTCTGGAATGCGCTGCCTGGAAGGGTGGTGGAGGTGGGTTGTCGCCCATCCTTTAAAAAGTACCTGGATGAGAACTTGGCACGTCATAACATTCAAGGCTATGGGCCAAGTGCTGGTAAATGGGATTAGGTAGGTAGGTCAGGTGTTTCTCAAATGTCCGTGCAGACTCGATGGGCCGAAGGGCTTCTTCTGCGCTGTGTGATTCTGTGATTCAGTAGAACATGTATTACTTGATTGAGAATGAGGCACACATTTACATTTTTGTATTGCAAGATAAAAATGCCAAACTTGAGCACTATATCCAGATAAAATATAATAAGGTCGGTGATGTCATTGTACTAACATAAAGTAAAGGGAAATGAGAAAGCCCATCAGAGCCATCAATATTCAAGATAAAATCAATGTACATTAAAAATACTGAGTTGCCATCGACAGGTAACTCTGTTCTAAACTCAATGGGCTCTAGTAGATTTGGCAAGTAGAAATAACTTCTGAAAACATTTCTCTTCTAAATGTTATGTTTCTCTATAAATATCACTATCATCTCTTTCAGGACACTCTCTAGAATTACATAGAAATTATAGCACAGAAACATGAAATTAGTTCCAACTGATCCTGCCGGTATTTATGCTTCATGTGAGCATCATTCCACTTCGCTTTATCTACCCTTAGCAGCATAACTTTCCATTCCGATTTCCAAGGTGGCAAATGGCACCAAATTCGGAAATGCTGTAAAAGGGGATGATGCTATTATCAACCTTCAGGAGAACATAGGCTGGCGAATCACAGAGTGATTGCAGCACGGAAGGAGACCATTCGCCACATTGTGTTCGTGCGGGTCCTCCGCAAGAGCAGCTCAACTAGTCCCACTTTTCTGCCATCTCCCCATAGCCCTGCAGTTTATCTTTCTCTTCACGTGCTTATCCAATCCCCTTTTGCAAGCCCCAAACTCCTTTAGGTACATGCTCTTCGCATTTTGGTTCCCAACACTATTTACCTCCCTCTCCTGTTCTCTGACTCCCGCTGTCATTTCACCTGTTGGTTTGCGGCATTGCTTTTCCTTGGATTCAATCTCCAAAATAGGAAATTTAGCTCTGAGAAGTGTGAGGAGATTAACTTTGCCTGGAAGATGAGGGGAGGCTATCTACATTTCTTGAACGGAGGCCCAACTAGTCTCCACTGGGTTGATACTCAAATACTTACCTTAACCTGAAGTAGGAGGTCAGGAAATCCAGTTCCCGGCGAGCCTCAGGCCTTCCGCGCATTCGCCAGCCGGGAAATTGCCGCGCATGTGCAGCTCCTGTCTATTACGTTCTTTGGGCTGGGAACCAGCCCTTCACGCCTACGCAGAGGAAAAAAAACAATGCGGAAAAACAGGTCTGGAGACCTGATAACGGAGCGCCATTGTGTTAAATGTGTCCCAGGGAGAAGGACACGGAAGGGGAACAGGGAGAGGACTCAGAAGAAAGTGTCAGGCAGGGATAAAGACAGGGATCAGAAAGAGGTCCCAGAAGGCAAGTTGAAAGAAAATAGCAGAGCAATAGACTCCGAGCTAAAGAGAGAGCTGCGAGGAACAGGCTTGAGAGAAGCCCTGGAGATCTGAGGGGGCAACTGAAGGTTGGCGACTCCGTACTGTGGGCTTTTTAGAGCAGCAGGTGTTCTGCTTGGTATACCTGATGGTCTGAAATTGTGCTTGGAAGGTGAAGTTTGAGTGCGCTCAGAGATCCAGGGGAAAGGAATCTCAGAAGGCGGGATTGAAACTGCGTGGTGGGCCACTGTTGCAGCTGTCTGAGTGGGAGTGATGTTTGGAGAGAATTCCAAGGCAAGTTCCTCCAATGTGGAGATTGGACACCCTTGTGAGAAAGACAAAGTTTCATTGAGACTGGTTGGATCACAATGTGACAAACATTTTTTTTGGGGTGGAGGGCGGGGGGAGGGGGGGTGGTGGTTTGTTGAGCTTTGGCCACATCTGTCATTTACTTTGGAGCGTCCTGTGCCTAATCAAAGTTCACCTGTTAATTCACATGTACCTCATACTTACCCTGAACATTAGAGTATATGTTAGATATTGTAAATTGTTTTATCATTCCGAATTTGTATGTGTCAGTAAAGATATTGTTGGGGTGAAGGAATAAGTAATATTTGAATCATCTTTTTGTATTTGTATTGAGATTTTACAACCTTTCCATCTGGCGTAATATAGTTCAATTTCCTTGTTTCATAAATATTTCATTACTTGTGTTAAAAGTTCATCAGTGGACTCCTGTGAATTTGTTCAATAAATTTCCTCAATGGTTTCTAAATAAAAGTTAGGACCATTCAAGCCAGGTTTCACTCTGGGATCGGACTTGCTCAATATTAACATCAGCTGGGAGCATACCACCATCCACTAATACCTCCCTCTGTCTGCTTAAAGTTTCTCTCACATTGACATGTTTTGATAGATTAATGAAGATCATTTTTCTCCAATGGCAGAATTGCCTGCAACCAAACAACAGTTGGAAGGTGATTGACAAAGCGATCAGAAGCGACATTATAGGAAAAGATAAGTGGCAATTCGTTATGATCAGGAATGTATTGTCTGAAAATGTGGCAGAAGCAAAGTCAAAGGCAATTTTTATAAAGGAATCCATAAGGACTTGAAAGGGCGGGGGGGGGGGGGGCGTGGGAGGCAAAATGCAAAATGGCAAAGCAGCGTGATTATAAGAAAGCTCTTTCAAGGAGATGTCACAGGAAAAATGGCCAAACGGTCTACTTCTCTTCTGTATCATTTCACAACTAGAAATGTGAGCAAAAATATTACAGGGCATTTTACATTTGTCATCTTCTTACCTGCCACGGTTCATAAGTAGAAATGTGCGCACACGTGCCATTTGTAAACGGCCCTTTTCCATCTTCACAGGCAAGCATTTCATGCACTGCATGGGCGAAGACGTAGACTGCTTTATATACGTTAGAGGAACTCCCATCCATGGTTATATCAGAATAAGCATTGTTTACTCCGTGTAAAGATTCATGGCCCGTACATTGAGGATTTTCAGGAACAACATCTGATTTAACTTTGTTTCCTGACAGGAGCGTGCACTTGAATGTTGTTTCCCAAAATTCTGCCATCAAACTATTGCCTGGGTAGGTAGATGGGTGAACCTGAAGAAGAAAGTCTCGCAATCCCAACACTTCTGCCACATGGACGGCAGGCCCTATTGTCCCAGTAAGGAATTTGGTACTTTCCCCTGGAGTCAGTAGTTCCGCTGTAACCCAAGCCTCACTTCCTATCCACTGTATACCCGTCACGTTTTGACGTACGATTTCTCTCAGCAAAATCCGCATTTCTCCTGTGGCTGAAAATGCGACTATTACCTTTGTTGTTGACTTTTTGATAACCTGAACAATCTCTGTTACTTTCTCCTGCGGGTCGGTTCTCGAAAACGATACTGAGAAAGCCACGCAAATTCCCAATTTTTCAATGTCTTCCATAAAAGCTTCCATTCCAAAATTACCGTAGTCATTGTTGCTCCTAACGGCTCCGATCCATGTCCATCCAAAAGTTTTAACAAGCTGAGCCAAAAGTTTGGACTGATAGTAATCACTTGGTATTGTTCTATAAAAGGCCGGGTATTCCTGTCTATTACTGAGACACGCACACGTGGAAAAGTAACTAATCTGTTGTATAACAAAATGCCAATAGGTCATACACAATAGAAATCAAGGTAGATACAGATTACTGAATGCAATACTACCTAAACCGACGGTACAAGGTTGAAAATAATTGCGTTGAAATCCTAATCCCATTAGTTCATGAAACCAACATGTATTTATTTAAAATAAAATGTAAACGTTTGTAATATTTAAGACATTCAACGCATGCATTAATGAAACACTTGCCCTGTTGTTTCCCTGTAATAGCATAACGCTAAATATAATTCAATCGGCTATTGCTGTACGATATATGTTTGGCGCGGAATGCCCCCATTAAACTTCGCGCTTACCAATGGCATTCTAAATGGACCAATAGTCCTTGCTATTGCGATGGATTGGGAGGATTCACTGCCCCCAACTATCGCCAAGACATTGGGAAGACCTTTACAATCACTGGCAGAAATCATTTCTTCCATTCCATTCGCAAGAGTCAGGGCTGCCTTGGTAGCGATTGTAGGTGAAGAACAGTCATCGAGAATTTTGTAGCCAATTGTAATATTCGAAAGTAGAGTACGGCTCCTATTTATTTCCTCTATGGCAAAAATCATAGTCTGCACATGGCGAAAGGATCTGAAATTAAAACTATAGAGTGCAAAGTATTAGTTGATACGCATGTACACACGCTTTCTTTCATTATACTATTTCGCATAATCCTAACATTTGCCTAACTATTGGTTGCAATTTACGCCACAACCTCACTAGCTATGAGGTTATTTGAAGTAGTCCACAAAAATCCGGTTTATTAGGTTATATAATAACGACGTTAAGCAATTATATCGGCCATGGTAAGGTGCGGTTTATCGTATATATTAACACTGTATCGCCAAATAGACCGCCTATATTTGTTTATTGCATTCTGATAGAAGTGTGTAAAAAAAAACAACTTCGAAGCACCCAGAGACACAAGAGCAGCAAAATATCGCATGTGCTGTAACGTAGGATTCCTCATTCCTTCAGTTTCATCATCTATTATAGTTCCTGTTATTTCAATAAAATTCTGATTTAAAACGACTGATTTCTATTGCGTTTTTAATTTAGTTTTTTCATCATTGATCTGATTTCTTTTATTCTCTCTTCGAAGCATATCTTACTCCATTCATTCTTACTCCTGATTTAATTTAAGTAGGTTCAAATCCTCATACATGGTGCACCTGTTTTTAGGCTCTCTTCTGTTATCGACTCTGCTATTATGTGTGTTAACTCTCAATTCTTTTCCCAGTTCTGAACAAAGTTTTTTTTTCTCTATCAACATAAACCTGTTTTTCTTCTACATACATAGATGCGAACCTATTCTCGGTCGGTCCGTCGGTAGGTAGGTAGATAATCTATCAATACAGGCAAGTAAATACATCAGATCGGCATTACAATCAAATAAAGCAAATGGTGCGCTCAACGTTCAAAATCAATTTAAATGCTTTTGAGTAGCAACATTAGCAACAATACCGATTTAAATATATGTCGGCAGACACAGGCACATGCAAGAGAAGTTGAACTAACCCTTTGCATCTTGTTTGCTCTGGAGCTTGTTCAAAGTGACGACTACTTTCAAATCTGTGTAAATGAACGTTAAACATTCCGCCAAGGATGATATCCCCGGCTTTACTGATACCTGGCAAGTTAAAGTTTCCTTGTAGTTGGCAGGTTGTTTGGTTAGTCGCTGTTACAGAAGCCGTGAATATGCGCCAGAGCAGGAAGGGATGCATCATGATGCTTTTTAACGGGTAACTTATTCAATTCGCCTCGACATGGAAGCGTTCTTTTACTTGGGAATGTATGTGCACATTTATACGCATCTTGGTTTACCCGCGAGGTTGCTGAGTAATAACGCCTTGGATCAGGCGAAAGAAATGCAAAGGATATGTGTCAACAAATCTCTCCCGAGAATAATGCGTCAACACATGATTTTCCATTATGCCTGAGGAAATCAAAATATCCTTCAATCTGTCTGTTGCTGACACCGGCTCAATGCTTTAATTACGCTCATTGTAAAGGAAAAAATAAAACTGAGTATATAAATTTTTAGATGAGCTCTCCTGGGTACGGGAAGCATTGAATCCTGTTAAATACAACAACATTCAATGATTTTAACCCGCAATCTAATCGGACAAAACAAGAGTTAATAAGTGAAAATTATTCATACCTAAATTTGTATGTTGAAAACACTCAGATACTCCGGATAAAAATCTGGCAGTGATCAGAGAAGGGAAATTCAGGAATCGGTGGAGCAGATTTTGCAGTTATTAGAAAATAAATCAGTACATTAACTAACTTAAGTGATACTGGGTGCGATGCACAACAATTTGTCAAAATATTTGCTTCAAAACAACAGCAGCAAAAAATAATTCCAGATCCAACCTAGGTTCAATATGGACGATCAAAGGGTAAGAATTCATCTCGTTGCTGTGAGCAGGGTGCTAAACATTTTATCAAAGGTTGAACAGTTGGGCCTATACCCATTGGAGTTTAGAAGAACGAGAGGTGATCTTATTGAAATCTATAGGATCCTGAAAGGATTTGATATGGTAGATATTAGGAGGATGTTTCGATTTGTGGGTGAGACTGCAACCAGGGTATATGGTTTAAGAAGAAGAGATCTACCAGTTAAGACGGAGATGAGGAGATATTTTTCTCTTAAATGCCGTTAATATGTGGAATTCTCTTCTCAAGAAAGCAGTGGAGGCTCAGTTATTGATTCCATTCAAGCCAGACTTCGATAGATTTTTATTGGACAACGTAGCCAAGGGTTAGGGGGCTTAGACGGCAAAGTGGAGTTCAGACCACAACCAGGTGAGCCATTATCTTACTGAATGGCAGAGCAGGCTCGAAGGGCTGAATGGCCTACTCCTGCTCCTATGCCCTATGTTCCTGTGTTCCAATGTTACAATTCTGACAGCAGACACTTAACTAACATCCAGTGGTCCTTCGTGTAACTAACATTGGAGATACTGGGGCAGAACTGTGGCCACATTTGCTTGCGTAAGAACAGACATCGCAGTAAATGTATGGGATAAATTCTTCTAGTGGGGTTCTCTCAAAAACCCAACGGAAAAGCCGTTTGTGGCATTTATTTTTATGGGGGGTGGTGGGTGGGGGAGGAGGATTCCCTTGACTCTACAAAGCTCCTTATGCCAAACGAGCAGGAACCCCTCCATGGATAGTCATATTTTTGTTTCATGTTCACCAATCAATATTTGCATTTATTCTCTTACGTTTCTTATACCATTGCGTTGAAAATGTGCACATTCTGATACGCATCAGCAAATTCTGCCGAAAATCCATTAACACTATATCTAATATGTCCAACTTACTACCAATTAATAACTTAATGAAGAAATAAACAAACCCTATTTTGCTGTCCTTACTAACCCATGCATTTCTGAAGGCTAAAAACATGTATTTCAAATTATGAGTTATGACTCTTTGCACACGACTGATGTTAAATTAACTGGTCTTTATTCAGTCATGTTATCTTTTTGACCCTAGTCTTCTGCTCTCCAGTCGATGGTACAATTCACATATTAATGGATCAATTAAAATTGGTCACATCATCTGTTGTTCCCTTTTTGACTTCTGCGAATATCTAACAATTGATCTTACTTCACCTCTGCTATTATTCTAGAACCAATTCCTCTTCTACATTTAGCTCAATCAAGTGATCCGAATTCTCCTCATATTCCCACTTGCGCCATCATTTTTTATATAAAGAGACGGAAGCATTTACATTTGATACTGAACAATTCATTTCTTCGAATGGTCCTACCCACTTATTGCAAATACTTTTACCTTTTGTTTCATTTCAAAATCATTTAGCGTTTCCCTCCATATGATTAGCAAAAGTAGGCCACGCAGCCCCTCAAACCTGCTCAGCCATACTATAAGATCGTGGCTGAGATGATCAGCTAAATCATCCGAACTGTCTCCATGTGCCTTGATTTCCCTAGTATTCGAATGTCTATCGATCGCTGTCTTGAATATATTCAACAACTGATCATCCAGAGTTTGAAGCATAGTGAATTCCAAAGGCTCACAACCTTTGCAATGAAGACATTTCTCTTAACCTCAATCCTACACTGAGACCTCTCATTCTGAGGCCATAGCCCGTGGTTATAGGCTCTGGAGGAAACGTCATTTCGGATCTACCTTGTCAAACCACTAAAGAATTTTAGGTTTTAATAAACTCAACTCTCGTTCTTCTAAAATCCGGCGATTATCAGCCTAAGCTTTCCAATCTGTCCTCAAAGAATGATGCTCCCATCCCAAGAATCAGTACGTGTACATTTGTTGAACTCTCTCTAAGGCAGGTATTTCTTTCTTTAGGTAAGGAAACTAACATGTATACATAACCTCAGCGGACATATTTCTTTTTGCTATCAATTCTTCCTTTTGGTTCCATTTATAAAAGATTTAAGGTTCAGCAATGTACCTAATATTGCGCGCCTTACCTTTATCATATAACTCTATATTTTGACCTGAAAGGATACATTTGTTTTGTTCTTTGTGCATATCATATCTGAGGGTTTCTGCCTGCTAATCTGTTAAGCCTTTGCTATTTTTCATCCGAATAATTTCAGGCTAGGTCCTCTTTTATCTTAATCAGTATAGTCTTTTGCCAGCCAGCATACTTATCCGCTGCTATTATCTATGCTTTCGGTGAAGCATACATTTCTTGCCCATTTTCCTCTTATTGCACTGACATGTCTCTCTGTTCTTGCAGAACTCTTCCTTTACTCTAGCTATACAGTTGGTGATGTAATACAAAATAACATGACACCCAATTAAATAATTCAACTAATAATTCGTTAATGCCCTCAGGAGATATATGCCTCTCATTAACTACCTTTGGATAAAATTCCTGACCACAGTTATTGGTGCAATATTACACAGCATTTTGCGTTTTACACAAAGTGAATTAAAATGAATGAAATGTGCCTGGTACCCCAAGCAACCACCGTTGAAAACAAGCATTTTGATATTCCAGGAGCTGTGTGTTATATCAACGCAATTGCTCACATTACTATTAAATATCATGGCATTTTCGTAAAATGGCTATCTATCTCCTTTACAATGTATTTGGCTGAGATTAAAAGCTGTGCCCTGCTATTCAAGATTTTAATTCTAGGTTCATAAATAGAAAACTGAAGAAGAAAATATTTGTTTATGACATTTTCCAGGACTCCTGCAGCATTTGCACAACGGTTAGACTGAACCAGTAAAAGAACCCGTCTGGAGATTCACGCCTAATTATCTCAATCAAATTAACATTTCGGTCCGTTTGATTAACAGATTGGTCAATAATATTATTATAGAAAAAAAACCCACAATTTACGTATTTTGTGATATTAATTGCACGTTGTTTCCATCCTCATCGATATTCGTTTTAGGAAAGTGATTTAAATGGTAGACCAATTGCTTCATTTCTATAGTTACAGTTCAAAATGGAAGACTTGCCTTTGTATAGCCCCTTTTACCACCACTGGAACTTCCAGAGCGCTTTACGGTCAATGAAGTGCATTTAACGTGTACTCACTGTTGGAATGTGAGAAACACAGCAGCCAATTTATGTACAACAGGCTCCCACACACTGCAATGTGTTATTGACCAGATAATCCATCTTTGGGATGTTGATTGTCGGATAAATATTGATTAGAGCACCAAGGGTAACTCCCCTGCTCTTCTTCCAAAAGGTGTCATGGGATCTTTTACAATGAGGGGGCCTCATCAGAAAACCGGAATCCCTAACAGTTCAATCCTCGTCAGTACTGTACTGGAGTGTCAGCCTGGACTTTTGGGCTCAAGTCCTGGTGTGGGAATTGAACTCAGCCTTGTGACTTAGATTTGAGAGCCCAACCAACTGGGCCATGACTGGCTCTAGAATGGCATCATAGACGGAATCATAGGATGATATGGTACAGGATAAGGCCATTCAGCCCATCGTGTCGATGCTGACTATATTGATTGAGATAAAAGAGGATCGAGCCTGAAATAATCCGGATGAAAAATAGCAAAGTCTGAACAGATCAGTAGTCAGGAATCCTCAGATATGATATGCACAAAGAACAAAACACATGCATCCTTTCAAGTCAAAATATGGAGTCATGTGATAAAGCGGAGGTATCCAATTAGCCCCACACTCCTGCTATTTCCCTACAGTGCTGTAATATATTTTCTGCACCGTATATTTATCCAATTCCTTTTGAAAGTTAGAATTGAACATGCATCCTCCCCTTTTCAAGTAGTGCATTCCAGATCATAACAACTGACCACATAAAAATATCCGCTTTCCAGGCCACTATCGCAGGCTAACCAAATAGCATTCCCTTAGGCTCTGAGTTCAGTTTATGTCCACATATTCTCTCCTTCATCAGTATTGCCTACTTTCACCTCCATGACACTGTCATCCAGAGGTTCCATCATCATCTCGTCTACCGCTGAAACCATCGCCCATTATTTCATCTTCTTCAAACTTGATGATTTCAATGTTGTCCTGGAAGAACTTTCATCCTCCTTCATATATTTCTGCTCCTCAAAACTCTTGTTACCACATTTAATAATGCGCCAAACATTGCTTTGGCTATCAGTTCCCCAGCAAAAAAAAATGTAAATCCTTATCCAAGTGCTATAATCCCCAGTTATCAGATTGTGACATCAGGCAGAGTGTAATGCTGTAATGTGCTCCCGTTTTCGAACTCACCACTCCAATTAACACACTTTCTAAACGCGCATTGTCGAATATGCATTCAGCAGCAGAAAGGGCTCCCTACCAGCTATATTTAAAGACATCATAAAGAACTTGCTGGTCGTTTGCGGATTAATTACTACTGGCTCTGATTAGGTTTGTGGAGTTTTTCCTTCGTTTGCAGAGTTGGCTGAAGTTGGTGGTCAACAGAGAATGATGCTGCACTTGGAGAATCACAGAATCACAGAATTTTAACGGCACAGAAGGAGGCCATTCAGCCCATCGTGACTGCACCGGGTCTCCAAATGAGCATTATGACCTAGCGCCATTGCCCCGCCTTTTCCCCGTGCTCCTCATCTAATGCCCTCTCGAATGCCTCAATTGAACCTGCCTCCACCACACTTCCAGGCAGTGTATTCCAGACCTGAAGCACTGGTTGTGTGAAAAAGTTTTTTTCTCACTTCACATTTGCTTCTTTTGCAAATCACTTTAAATCAGTGCCTTCTCATTCTTGATCCTTTTGTGAGCGCAAACAGCTCCTCCCTATCTACTCTGTCCAGCCCCCTCATGATTTTGAACACCTCTATCACATCTCCTCTTAAGCTCTTCCTTCCAAAGAGAACATTCCCACCCTCTCCAACCTATCCTCATAGCTGAAGCTTCTCATCCCTGGAACCATTCTTGTAAAACTTTTCTACACTCTCTCCAATTTGTTCACACCCTTCCTGTAATATGGTGCCCAGAAGTGTACACAATACTCCAGCTGAGGTCTAACGAATATCTTATATAAATTCAGCATAACCTCCTTGCTCTTGCACTCTATGCTCCGTAGTAATTATGGTTTCATTTAGTGTGTAATATAACTTTGAAAATAATGCTGCTTAAGGAAGATCACATGATCTGTAATAACCAATAGGAGAGTAGTGCGGGCTACCTCAGCAGTTAGCGTAGAGATAGAGTTGGAGTTGAAAGCACATGTTTAGTTGCCAATGAATACAGTATAAATAAACGTAATGTTTCCACCCAAGCACTGTCTGCAGATCAACTCTATCATTAATAATACAACTTGGCCACCCTACAACAAACTGGCAAAAAGGATAAAACAGGATTGAGCAGAAGAAATCAAGTTAGAAAGAAATCAGCATGATTCCTCGTCCAGTGATTGTAAGTAGCAAGTTCCGTTAGAATTGAAGAAGTTATCCACTCTCAAAATGCCACATTTTGGGAGAAGTGATCCTTTTGAACCACCACTGATGATTGGTCTCATTTTATAGAACCCCTCAGGTTCTTTTTTCAAGTGAACGAGATTATGGGGAAGAGAAGAGGTGTGCAATCCTCTTGAGTACTTGCAGGTGCAAAACCTACAGTGTGATTCAAAGTTTTATGGCACTCACTGCCCCAGATTTGAAGAGCCTTGATAAATTGGTGGACCTCATGAAGGGTCGCTTTCATCCAAAGCCGTCAGTCATGATGCAGATGTTCAGGTTTAATTTGCGAAATAGAGCCCTGGGTGAGACAATGTCATGCCACGTGGCAAATTAGAAGCTCAAGGACAATTTTGTGTTTGGTTTGAAAGACAACACTATTCATAAAAGATTATTGTCTGAAGTGAACCTGGATTTCAAGAAGGCGTGAGAGATGGTGCTGACCATGCAAAGTGCAGCAAGAGATTCAAAAGTCATACAGGTTGAGTAAAATGGCACCATCCTCCACATCAGGTGGGAAACCTCAGCCAAAAAGGGTGTGAAAAAGCAAGACTCTGTCGAGAAGCAGGAAACAGTCCCTGCTAGCTCAAAAATAAAGAAAATTAACTCAGCAGAAAAATTGAAAAATTATTTTAATAGAAGTGGAAACAATCAGTCCTTTAGCGATTGGAAGTTTTAACAAATCAAATGCTATTATTGTCACAGAAATGGACACATCATGAAGCAGTGCAAGGAAAGATTCAAGCAGGCTTGTAAACAAAAGAAGAAGCCCAATGAAATCTGCAATGTAAAAGAGCCTGAATCAACAAATTATGACATTTATTCTCTAAGATAAAAGAAAAATACTGCGGATGCTGGAAATCTAGAACAAAAACATGAGACTCGAAACGTTAACTGTGTTCCTGTCATATATACAGTATATATATACAATTATATAATTAACTAGTTGCAGCCACAAGCAGAGCCCGCATGAGCTCTGTTTTAAGGCTGGACTAAAACCCACCTTCTTCCAACCCTAACAGTAACTTTTAATTAATTGCTAAATTAGAGAAAGACTAGACTTTGGATAGAATTCAACCCTTAATTTAACCCTTAAACTCCCTCATTCACCAAATTCCACCTTACGCACTCTTTTGCAGCCCAAAACAGCACTCCAGCATTGTCTTAGAAGCCCTTGGCTTGGCTTCAAAGGCTCTTTCTCAGTCCATTCTGTTCACTCTGACCGGAGACAGGCTGATGAATCATGTCCTTGGCTTTGTCAGGATATTTGGCTACCCCTGGTGTAGAGTGCCATTAAGTGCACAACTGTAACTTTGTAAGTGCTGCTTCTAAATGCTGAGATGTACAAGGGAAAAAGTCACCATTCTTTCAATGTACATTTGGATTGGACCACATGCAGCATGTTATGTTAATAAATGCCTGTAGCAGTTATGATGCTTCCATTCTGGCCTCGTCAGCTGTCCTCTCTGTATTTGAAGCACCACATCAAACCAGAGGGTGGCATCTGTGAGACAAGGTGTGCCTGCTTAACAACTTGTTCATGACTCCTCTCTAAAACCCCAGCACACATGACCAGCATACCAAACGGAGAGCTATGCTGCCATTCTCTGAATCACCGTAGACCAGGTCACTTAAGTGCACAAGCTTTGCTGCTTGGCCTGACCTGAAGGCAATTTCCAGTATTTGCTCGAGCATGTGTCACGATTTGTACTGTCCTTCTGCCTACATCACAAACTGATCATTATGATGCCACAGTTCTTGCAGAAGGGATATGGAAAGCAGCTCAGGAACAGGAGGTGGAGGAAGAAGAGCATGAAAAGGGGTAACAGGAAGAAGAGAAGAGGCAACAAGCATACTTGCCTTTCCAGGCGGATATCCGTGATCGCTTCATTCAGCTACAGTTCTATAGAACCAAAGCACCAAAACACTACTCCGCAACAATTGCACGCCTTACCATTCCTTTGTTATGTACCATCACATTGTAATCATGGCCAAGATCCTGAAATGAAAACCATCACAAAGCAACCACTCTAAAGCAATTTTATCCAACAAACTGTATAATCCACGCAAAAGTCAATTAATAACCCTTCTGCATTCCCCTAGGGCCCAACATGTAATTATCTATGTCTGGGTTAGGATCCTATGAAGTGTTATCTGAGTGGCTGCAGCTTAGACTGCATCTGGACCTGAAGACACACTCGAGCAATTCAGGGACTGAAATTCATGGCTTGGTACTATGGCACAGATGATAGCAGTCTTGCCTGGAAACAGCCAGGATTGTGGTGCAATGGCAGTGGTGAGCGGTCAAATGTTGTCACCATGAGAGAGGGCAACATGTTTGTGTTCCATGGCAGGAATCCTAGCAATCTTCTGGAACACATTGCTGTGAAGCTGTGAAACCCTGCAGCTATAATGGCAGCAGCCTGAGGCAGCACAACAGCAGTTGGGCTTGCATTGCAACAAGATAAGATTTCATGACCCTGGTTGCAAACCAGCCATTGTCAATGATTTGCCACGTCCAGATCTCACCTCAATGCTAACCTCTAAAGTGTGTGCAGTGCAATTATCTCAGCTTGACCAGGGGCATCGTCTTTGGTATTCAAAAAGAGGAGGGGAATTGTGGATTTGGGATAAAGGAATTGGAGTGGGAGGGGAGGGGTAAACAGAGCTGCATGCTGACACCACCTGCAGCGTGTAAAGCACAAGAGATTGTGGGGTTGGGATGTGAGAGGGTGGATTACTTAGGAACTTACTGTCATCCTCTATGGTTTCAGCCAGGCTGCACACCCCAACCTCAGTCATGGCCTTGCCGATGCTGACCAGCACCATCTCCTGCATTCAGATAAGGATACGCAGTCAATCCTGCCTCCAGTAGATAGGTGCTGCTGCCTCTGATTATAGCCACATTGTTCTGAAAGTCAGAAGCAACTGTGTAAGTAAGTGCGATGCAATGGGTTTGGACTACCGGGCATCAATCTAGGGGCTGGAAACAACAACAGCAAACTCAGCCCTGTTGACCTTGCGAAGTCCCCCTTACTAATATCTGGGAGGTGTGCCAAAATTAGGTCAGCTGTCTCACAGACTAGACAAGCAACAGCCTCAGATAGTCACACTCACAGAATCATAAATTACAGAAAATGTCCCAGGCACCACCATCACAGTCACTGGGTATGTCCTGTCCCACCAGCAGGACAGACCCAGCAGATGTAGCAGCACAGTGCTATACAGTCGGGTGGGAATTGCCCTGGGAGTCCTCAACATCGACTCGTAACCCCTGAAAGTACATGGCATCAAGTCATACACGGGCAACGAAACCTACTGTTCATTACCATGTTCTGACTCCCCAACCCCTCCCCCCACCAGCCACCGCTCCCCCCCCACCCCCCCCCCACCCCACCCCCCAAACCCCGTGCTCCCTCTCCCACCAATCCGCAGCTGTTGAATCAGCACTGAGGAAGGACTGAGGGTGGAAAGGGCGCAGAATGTAATCTGGGTGGGGGACTTCAATGTCCAGCACCAAGAGTAGCTCGGTAGCACCACTACTGACAGAACTGGCACGCTCCTAAAGGACATAGCTGCTAGACTGAGTCTGCCGCAGGTAGTGAGGGAATCAACAAGAGGGAAAAACATATTTGACCTCATCCTAACCAACTGCCTGCCACAGATGCATCTGTCCATGGCAGCATCAGGAGCAGTAACCACCACACAGTCGTTGTGGAGACGAAGTCCCGCCTTCACATTGATAATATCTTCCATCATGTTGTGTGGCACGGCCACCATGCTAGATGGGATAGATTTTGACAGATCAATACTGGACAACCATGAGGCGCTGTGGGCCATCAGCAGTAGCAGAATTGCACTCAATCACAATATGTAACCTCCTGGCCCGGCTACCCCCCACTCTACCATTATCACCAAGCCAGTTAATAAACCATGATTCAAAGAAGAGTACAGAGGACATGCCAGGAGCAGCGCCAACCATATCTAAAAATGAGGTGTCGACCTGGTGAAGCTACAAAACAGGGCTACTTACATGCCAAACAGCAAGAGCAGCAAGCAATAGCCAGTGGTAAGCGATCCCACAGCCAATGGATCAGATCTAAGCCCTGCAGTCGTGCCACATCCATTCGTGAATGGTGGTGGACAATTAAACAACTCACTGGACGAGAAAGCTCCACAAATATCCCCATCCTCAATGATGGGGGATGCCAGCAATTCAGTGCAAAATACAAGGCTGAAGCATTTGCTACAATCTTTAGCCAAAAGTGCTGAGTGGATGATACATTTCGGCCTCCTCCTGAGGTCCCCAGAATCACAGGTGCCAATTTTCAACCAATTCCGTTCACTCCATGTGATATCAAGAAATGGCTGAAGGCACTGGGTGCTGCAAATACCATGGGCCCTGACAATATCCTGGCAATATGACTGAAGACGGGTGCTCCAAAACTTGCAACGCGTCTAGCCAAGCTATTCCAGAACGCTACAACACTGGTATCTCTCCAGCATTGTAGAAAATTGCCCATATATCCTGGACTCAAAAAGCAGGACAAATCTAACCTGGGTAATTTCCGCCCGATCAGTCTACTCTCAATCATCAGTAGAGTGATGGAAGGGGTTTTCAACAGTTCTATTAAGCGGCACTTGCTTAGCAATAACCTATTCACTGATGCCAAGTTTGGATTACACCAGGCTCACTCAGCTCCTGACCTCATTACAACCTTGGTTCAAACATGGACAAGAGAGCTGAATTCCAGAGGTGAGGTGAGAGTAACTGCCTTTGACATCAAGGCAGCATTTGACTGACTGTGGCATCACGGAGCTCTATCAAAACTGGAGTCAATGGGACTCAGGGGGGAAACTCTTCGCTGGTTAGAGCCATACCTAGCACAAAGGAAGATGGTTGCGATTGTTGGAGGTCAATCATCTCAGTTCCAGGACATCACCTCAGGAGCTCCTCAGGGTAGTATCCTAGGCCGAACCATCTTCATCAATGGCCTTCTCTCCATCATAAGGTCAGAAGTGGAGGTGTTCGCTGATGATTGCACAATGTTCAGCACAATTTTTGGCTCTTCAGATACTGAAGCAGTCTATGTACAAGTGCAGCATTTGTACATGGACAATATCCAGTCCTGGGCTGACAAGTGGCTAGTAACATTCGTGCCACACAAGTCAAAATCCTGGATCTCCCTCCCTAACAGCACTGTGATGTACCTACACCACAGGGACTGCAGCGGTTCAAGAAGGCAGCTCACTACCACTTTCTCAACAGCAATTTGTAACAGGCGATTGAAGCTGGCCTAGCCAGCGATGCCCACATCCAGTAAATGAATTTTTTTAAAAAGCCAGGCAATGACTATCTGCAATAAGAGGGAATCTAACCATCCACACTTAACAATCAATGGCATTACCATCACTGAATCCCCCACTATCAACATCCTGCAGGTTACCATTGACCAGAAACTGCACTGGATTAACCAAATAAATACTGTGGTTACAAGAGATTGTCAGAGGCTAGGAATCCTGCAGCGAGTAACTCACCCCATGACTCCCCAAACCATGTCCAGCATATTCAAGGAACAAGTCAGGAATGTGATGGAATACTCCCCACGTGCCTGGATGAGTGCAGCTCAAGAAGCTTGACATAATCCAGGACAAAGCAGCTCCCTTGATTGGCACCACATCCACAAACATTCACTCCCTCCACCACCGACATATAGTGGCAGCAGTGTGTACCATCTACAAGATGCACTGCAGGAACTCACCAAGGCTTCTTAGACAGTACCTTCCAAACCTACAACCTCTACCATCTAGAAAGACAAGGGCAGCAGACACATGGGGGTACCACCACCTGCAAGATTCCCTCCAAGCCACTTACCATCATGACTTGGAAATATATCCATGGACTGCAGTGGTTCAAGTGGAGGCTCAGCACCACCTTCTCAAGAGCAATTAGCGATAGGCAATAAATGTTGGCCTAGCAAGAGACTTTCACACCCCATGAATAAATAACAAAAGTGCTGTGCTTCAGAATGTAGTTGAGTAGCTTTCAGTGTGTAAAACTGTCACACGTGATTGTAAGGCTTGCAGCAGTGCTAAATGTGTTAGGATGAGGCAAAGCTAGTTAGTTATGAAACAAAAACAGAAAAGCAGAGATCTCTCCACAGATGCTGTCAGACCTGCTGAGTTTTTCCAGCATTTTCTGTTTTTGTTTCAGATTTCCAGCATCCACAGTATTTTGCTTTTATCATAATGTTAGTTATGAGTCGTGCTTGATATGAGCCATTGCTGCTGACTGAAGGGGTGTGGTGAATAGAGCAGTACGTCAGGCTGGCGATTCATTTGTCATGATTTGGCATTTGAAGTTGCATTGAATGACCACGATCACTTAAGTGAATCATTTAACTTCTTGCAACACTGCATCCAGGCCCACGGAGCTAGCAGGTATGAACTAACCATGGCAGCTATCCGTTTTCACTGCCTTTGTGGTGTTTGTCTGGCGGCTTCCTGGCACCTGCAGGAAGAGGACCTCCCTCCTCCTGTAAACCTTCTGCAGCACGGCTTCTGGTGCTGCATCGAATGGTCTTGGAACATGTTCTCAGGCACCTTGTGCCATTTCTGCTCCTCTTTCTGGTCATAAACTCTCCTTTAACCAGTTCCAGTACTATCATGGGCCAAAATGTACCTAGCAATTAAAAGGTTCAGGTTGTCTTTAAATGGTGCTAGCCTTGCACGAACAGAGGCTTCCTGCTGAGGCGTGCAGCCATTCAGCAGGGTGCTTAGTGCTGGGCTGCACACCAGCATAATGTATAACATCATGAAGTCACAGACAACAGAATGTATGTTAATCGTATTGGAATGTTCAGTAAATTATTCAAACGTTCAACCATTTACAGATTTATGAAGGCACTTTGGACATCACATGCTTTCTCGTATTTGTCTCTGGTTTAAATAGTAAAATGACAGATTTAGGAACGAAAATACAAAGAAGTAAAGCAAAACTGGATGCCAAAATTGCAAACACTTCTACAGCTACAGTATATTTCCCCGGAGAGCTCACGTAGGCTGGAATGAACGCTATCCAAACAACACAGAAGATAAGCATACTAAACGTTACACATTGGGCCTCGTTGAAATTATCGGGCAGTTTCCGGGCTAAAAATGCAAGAACAAAGCAAACGCAGGACAGGATTGCAATATAACCCGACACACAATAAAAGGCTATTGTGGACCCCACATGACATTCCAAAATAATCATTTCCCTGTAATAGCTTGTGTTTTTCATTGGAAATGGTGGCGCTATACTTAGCCATACAGTGCATATGAAAGCTTGAATAAATGTGAGGCCAAATACGCCAAAACGTTGCTGTGTAGGTCCAAACCATCTCATTAGGTTGTTGTTAGGAAGTGTTACTTTAAAGGCCATCAGTACAAGAATAGTCTTTGTCAAAACACAAGAAATACATAAGACAAAAGTAATGCCAAATGATACACGTTGCAGCATACAAGACCAAAATGAAGGTTCGCTAATAAAAGTAAGAGAGCACAGGAAACAAAGAATTAATGCGAAGAGAAGAAGGAAGCTCAGTTCGGAATTGTTGGCCTTCACAATGGGAGTATCCTTATACTGAAGAAAAACTCCAGCTATTGCTATAGTTCCACAGATTCCAACCAACGCGAGTGTCACTAATACGATTCCCAAGGTCTCTTCAAAAGAGAGAAACTCAATTTCTTTTAAGGAGCATTTGTCTTTGTTTGGATTGGGCCAGTATTCCAGTAGACACTTAATGCAGTCTAAAGCATCTAGGATAAATAGTAGCAAACGTAAGTAAATGATTTGAGATATCTGAATGAAAGACTTGGAAAGATAATCATGACATTCAAGGTTTAAGCATACCTGTGGTATTACTGATTTCACTGTCAGCGCATTCAGTGCAGTCAAAACAACAGACCGATTGCCCCTTTCTGGAGACTTTCCATGTCCCTGGGATACAGCCCTCGGAGCAAATTGCACGTGGAACCTGAAGAAAATGCAATAACAACGCTTATATGACGATATAATGTAATATTGCATCAAACGCAAAACACATTTCATACATTCTAATTTCATGTTTTGGTATTTGGAAAGTAGTGTTGACGGAACATCATCCATCTTTTTGACAGCTTATCACGTGTTGTTTAACAAAGGATTTAAAATGCAAGCGAAGAAAAATATGTAGCAAAGTTGAGGCATCTAAATCTGAAGTATGTATTGTGAAGGGAGTGGTGGGTTTGAACATAGTATTAAACGTGCTCAGGTTATTATCACAAATATTTTATATTTACCCTCACAACTCCAACAAATTAAAGAAAAGACTCCCCAGAATTAATAATATATTACCATTTCTGATCAATGATGTACAACATAATTAACTACATATTCCCGAATGGCACTGGACAAATTGAAATTGTTATTAATTGCTAACGAAATAGTGGAGTGGAATTACGGACAAACTATTGGCATGAATACTGAATTGGTTATGCTCTAAGAGACAGAAAGTCGGAGTAAAGTGTGTACCCAAATGGGAAGGAAGGGACTTCTGGTATCCCCCAGACTCAGCAACACCTCAGAATATTTATTACTGTCTAAAATGAATGAATAAGGGGCCAGATATAAAAGATTGCTGACAAGGCTAAATTAGATGGCACAGTAATTAATGTAGATTGGAGCGAAAAGTTCCAAAGGGACAGTGACAGATTAAGTAAGTGGGCAAAACAATCGTAGATCGAGTGTGAAGTGAAAAAGAAATGCAAGTTCGTTTATTTTGGACCTGAGAAAGATAAATCAAGAGAGTGTTTAATAAATGGAAAGAAAGAAGGTACAGTGAATGGACAGAGAGATTTACAAGTTCGTGTACACGAATCATTTAAACCTAGTGAACATCTACAAAAATTATATTTAAAAGACTAAAGTAATGTTTGCGTTTTCACAAGTGGGCTGGAATACGAAGGGTGGAAGTGACGTTTCGCTGTTCCGAGCACTGGTTGCACCCCAGCTGGAGTACTACATTCAGTTTTAGCACCGTACATCACCAAAGAAACGCTTCTTTTTTTACCAACAACCGAAGCTCAGGTGTAGGTAGCAGCAATAAAAACTTTGCCAATGGTACAAAACATGGCAAAATAATAGACAGTAATGAGCAGAGTTACGGAAATTTGGGCGATATGGAGGGGATGGTAAAATAGGAAAATAGGAGCTAGAGCTCAATGTGGAGGGGTGCGAAGTAATAAACTTTGAAATGACCAATATGAAAAGATAGTATACAATATAAGCATGTTGTGAAAAATGTAGGTGAACAGGAAGACCATGGTGTCCCCAAAAACAAACTCTAATAAGGACAGGGAAAGGAATGGGAAAAATGATATGGGTACTTGAATTTATAAATAGAGAAATACAAGGTAAAAACAAAGACAGCACGCTAGAACTTTATAAATCAGAAGGCTTCAACTGGAGTATTGTGCACCATTCTGGGCACCACACATCAGGAAAGATGTAAGATAAAAACAAAAAGCTAAAAGCTACTGCGGATGCTGGAAATCCAAAACAAAACAAAAACAGAATTACCTGGAAAAACTCAGCAAGTCTGGCAGCATCGGCGGAGAAGAAATCAGTTAACGTTTCGAGCCTTCATGGCCCTTCGGCAGAACTGCACCATAGTTTCAACAAGGGACTTTTACCCACCTCCAATATTCTCCCTCCACTTGGACCCCTCCCTCTGGATTCTTACCTTCGCTTGATCTTTTCATTGAGAACTGTTGGCGTGACATTAGCCGTCTCAATTTCTCTGCTCCTCTCACCCATTCTAATCTGTCTCTCTCTGAACTCACTGCATTCCGTTCTCTCAGGTCCAACCCCAACATTGTCATCAAACCCGCAGACAAGGGTGGTACTGTTGTTGTCTGGCGCATTGACCTCTACCTCGCGGAGGCTAAGCGTCAACTCGCAGACGTTTCCTCCTACCTCTCCCTGGACCATGACCCCACCACGGAACATCAAGCCATTGTTTCCAGGACTGTCACTGACCTCATCTCCTCTGGAGATCTTCCTCCCACAGCTTCCAACTTGATAGTCGCCCAACCTCGGACGGCCCGCTTCTACCTCCTACCCAAAATCCACAAACAGAACTGTCCTGGCAGACCGATCGTGTCAGCCTGTTCCTGCCCCACGGAACTCATTTCTCGTTATCATGACTCCCTTCTCTCTCCCCTTGTCCAGTCCCTTCCCACCTACATCCGTGATTCCTCTGACACCTTACGTCACATCAACAATTTCCAGTTCCCTGGCCCCAACCGCTTCCTCTTCACCATGGATGTCCAATCCCTCTACACCTCCATCCCCCACCAGGATGGTCTGAGGGCCCTTAGCTTCTTCCTTGAACAGAGGCCCCAACAATCCCCATCCACCACTACTCTCCTCTGTCTGGCTGAACTTGTTCTCACACTGAACAATTTCTCCTTTAACTCCTCTCACTTCCTCCAAATAAAAGGTGTGGCTATGGGTACCCGCATGGGCCCCAGCTATGCCTGTCTCTTTATGGGGTATGTGGAACATTCCTTGTTCCAGTTCTACTCCGGCCCCCTCCCACAACTCTTTCTCCGGTACATCGATGATTACTTCGGTGCGGCTTCATGCTCTCGTCGGGACCTGGAAAAATTTATTAATTTTGTTTCCAATCTCCACCCCTCCATCATCTTCACATGGTCCATCTCTGACACTTCTCTTCCCTTCCTTGACCTCTCTGTCTCAATTTCTGATGATAGACTGTCCACCAATATCCATTACAAGCCTACCGACTCCCACAGCTACCTCGACTACAGCTCCTCACACCCCGCTTCCTGTAAAGACTCCATCCCATTCTCTCAGTTCCTTCACCTCCGTCGCATCTGTTCTGATGACGCTACCTTCAAAAACAGCTCCTCTGACATGTCCTCCTTCTTCCTTAACCGAGGTTTTCCATCCACGGTCGTTGACAGGGCCCTCAACCGTGTCTGGCCCATATCCCGCGCATCCTCCCTCACGCCTTCTCCTCCTTCCCAGAAACATGATAGGGTCCCCCTTGTCCTCACTTATCACCCCACCAGCCTCCGCATTCAAAGGATCATCCTCCGCCATTTCCGCCAACTCCAGCATGATGCCACCACCAAACACATCTTCCCTTCACCCCCCTTGACGGCATTCCGTAGGGATCGTTCCCTCCGGGACACCCTGGTCCACTCCTCCATCACCCCCTACTCCTCAACCCCCACTTATGGCACCTCCCCATGCCCAAGCAGAAGATGCAACACCTGCCCCTTCACTTCCTCTCTCCTCACCGTCCAAGGGCCCAAACACTCCTTTCAAGTGAAGCAGCATTTCACTTGCATTTCCCCTAACTTAGTCTACTGCATTCGTTGCTCCCAATGCGGTCTCCTCTACATTGGAGAGACCAAACGCAAACTGGGCGACCGTTTTGTGGAACACCTGCGGTCTGTCCGCAAGAAAGACCCAAACCTCCCTGTCGCTTGCCATTTTAACACTCCACCCTGTTCTCTTGCCAACATGTCTGTCCTTGGCTTGCTGCATTGTTCCAGTGAAGCCCAACGCAAACTGGAGGAACAGCACCTCATCTTCCGACTAGGCACTTTACAGCCCTCTGGGCTGAATATTGAATTCAACAACTTTAGATCTTAAACTCCCCCTCCCCCCATCCCCACCCCGTTTCTTTTCCCCCCCCCCACCCGCTTTTTTTTTCAATAATTTATATAGATTCTTCTTTCCCCACCTATTTCCATTATTTTTAAATCTAAAACTAAAACCTTTAGTCTTTCCACCCCACCCCCACTAGAGCTGTACTTTAAATATCCTGTTTCCCATTCTTAATTAGCACTTTTCTCAGACAAAGACCACCACCTTCAACACCTCTTTGACCCTTTTGTCTGTGACATCTCTTGATTATCTGCTCACACCACACCCTCAATGTGTCTCTTCACCCCCCCCCCCACCCCAACCCACCTTAAACCAATTTATATTTCTCCCTTGTTGAAAGATGTAAGATCGGCTATAGAATGGGTTCAGAGGAGGGTTACCAGGATTCTATTAGGGCTGAGGAACTTAGTTGTGAGGAGCGGTTAGAAAATTTAGGGCTGTTCTCCTTGAAACAGGGAATGTTAACAGATGAGCTAATAAAGGTTTTAACGATGCTCTGCGGTTTTGATAGAGTAGATAAAACTATTTCCTTTGGTGAGCGGGCCAATAAACATAGGTGATAAATTTAAAATCATTAGCAAAAGATCTAGAGGAGTGACGAAGTTGAGTTTTTACTGTCATTTGCCAAGATTTGTATAGCTTCGTCTGTAAAGTTGTTGCAAGCTGATTCCATAGGTTGGTTTAGTCTAATAGTTAGAGCCAAACCTCTCAACAGTGAAATTAGGAAACACTCCTACACATAATATGGCAGAAGTTTAGAACGTTCTTCCATAAAGGAAAATTGATGCTAGATCAACTGTTAACTTTTAAAATCTGACACTGATAGACATTTGTTTTCAAAAAATATTAATGGATATGGCGCAAAGATAAATTGAGCTCGGTCGCAGATCAGCCATTGTCTCATTGAATGGCAGCAACACGCATGACGGGATAAATGGCCTACTCCTTTACCTATATTCCATAAGTAATTTTAAAAGTGAGTTGGAGAGGTTCTTGGGCATGAGAAACTTACAGGGCTATGGACCAAAAAAAACTGGGTGTGGGATGGAGCACAACTGCCTATTCAAAAAGTCAGTCCAGGCACAACGGACCGAATGGCCTCCGACTGTGCTGTATATTTCTATGATTCGACTTTGGACACACCTTGCTTTTCCCGCTATCCCACACAATAGCTTCTTTCTTTAGAACGATTGGCTGCCCGGAAGGTGAAGAAGCATCGTAACAGCCAACATTCACAATCTCTGGGAAACCATTTTTATTGACTTGCCAGTTCATCAAGTCATATACAGCCACTGGATCCCCGCTGGACTCAAAGTAGACCGTTTCACTAGATGTGGTTGTAAAATTAACTGCCTGCATGTAACAAAGTAGCTGCAAAACAGAAGAACATGGGTAATTTAGTTGACAATGAGGCAGACATTTGCGTTTTTCCATATACAATATATACATGTTAATAGTAAAATCGTCAAAAAAGGTCGTCCATATTTTTTTATTGAACGTTTCATGTTAAGATTTTATATAAAAACTGCATTCGATAGGTCTTCTACATAAGTAAAACACAAAGACACTAGAACAAAAGTTCCACATGCTGTAAAGTCTAACACTTTCAGTCAGGGCATCTATTACAGTTACTAGCATTTCAATAAATTTCTGATTTAAAAATGACCGACTTCTCTTCTATTTTCCACTTTGCTGACTTACCTTTTCTTCTTCAAACTGAAAGTTATTTTAGGGAATTACTAATTTAACAAACTGCTTATCCAACATTCCATACAGGATGAGCAGACATTTGCTCATTTTAAGAATTGGGAAGATCAAAGCCATTGTCTTCAGTCACCACTACAAATTCCGTTCCCTAAACTCTTGCATGTTTGACTCCATTTATTAATCCGCTATATTTTAGTTTGGTGTAATGTGTTTCATTTTCTATTTGAATACTGAATACATACATAGAAATAGGAGCTTAGTCATAAAAGTGTTTTCTTTTCATTCTTGTAATTAACCCTTTTCGTTGGTACTGCAAGTGATCTTGTAAACATTTCCTGCTTTAGCTTAAGCCTCTGGTTGTGAACTACGATGTACCCTTAATTATCCGAAGAGTTAAGTTTCTCATCAGGGTAGAACTTATTCTCCTTAAGAAATAGAATTTGGTTGAGTTGACTTGTTTTTTTCTCTCAAAACAAGCAAGGTGCGTGCTCCTCAACATTTTAAATTCATCTCACTTTTTTCTCTCTATTACCTATTTAAGATGATAGTTTCTGTTAGTGAAATATCTCTCCTGTTTTTCCTTCAAGCAGTTTGCAAATTCTCCAACAAATTGGCTTCTTGATGTACGCGGAGGTGTCCGTGTCCACCACTCGTTTCTTAATCTGTTATAATGCGTGCTCGCTTTCAAATCTTGTCTAGTTCTAAAGAAGAACCATGCTACAAAAACAGACCTGTGCTTTTCCTCCAAAGATGCTAACTGTTCTGCATGTTTTTTCTTTTATAGTGATAGAGTGGCAGAGAGATAGAGAGGCAGCTGGATAGGCATCTTAGTGCCTGGATAATTAGATACAGAAACAGAAATATACATTGTCATTAACCGACATAAATTCATGTAAGAAACTGCCTAAGTGAACTTCAGAATGCTCTGTGTTTTTAACGAGTATAAAGATACGTCCAAATAGCTGATTGCACCGGAGCCAAGTACTGAAATAGAAAAAACACATTAACTCTAGGGAGCAAAATAATTAGCCGCTATTACCTTCAGTAAGAGGTCTTGTGCTGCATTGGGTAGCTGCTTTGCCCCTGAATCAGCAGCTCCGGGATCAAGTCCTCCTCCAGGACATGATGGTCCAACGAAGCTGTGTTCATAACAGGGTGCGATCAAACAAGTTGAGTATTAACTTGTTAATCCTTCCAACATACGCCAATTGCAGGCGGTCAGAGCGGGAGGGATTCCTGGTCAGCCACATGATGGAATGAAATTGGGATCTGTACTATCACTACACATTGTTCCGGGCTGCAACATGCATGTAAAATCGGTAGCAATAGCATGGAGTTTGATTCTCCTTCTGGCTCGGGTGGGTTTGGACCTACATCCTCGCCCTACTTGCGGTGGATGGGGCGCTGTGGTTTGGACCTGCGAACTGAAGACGTTTCATTTTTTCCATGTCTTTCATTTTTATATTATATGAGGGGTTCACAAAAACAAAAGTTGGATGTCGAGTTTTTCTACGCTAAATTGTAGGGTATCCCGAAGTCATTTAATGTTCTGTGCCCTCAATATCTTGGAAGAAATCTATTAGTGAGCACTTCTGCAGTTTACCATTCACAATTTACATGCGCGCATTTTTATATTTCACAATGAAAAAGATATAAGAAATACTGCCAATACGGCGTGTAGCTGATAGCTTAGCCTACTCGTTGCATCGCATTTTATTCGCTTATTTCCTGAAAGTACAAACCCTCTTCAGGTAACCTTCCACTTTCAAGAGCAGCGCTCCAATATCTGCTGCCAATATTATTTCTTCATGTGGTTACCAAGACATTGAATCTTGCCAGGTAGCTGGGACAATCACATAGAAGCAGAATTTGATTCTCATCCTACACCCACACACTGCAACATTGCACCAAGGAGACTAGTCAACATCTATCAATGGTAGTGTAAGTGGCTCGTTATCCATCCCTATCTCAAGGATTCCCAGAGTTAATTATAACGCTGTGAGCGACGTTCTTCTTAGAATCAGCAAACCCAACTCAAAACGGCCATGTATCCTCGGAACCTGTGGCCTATCCTGTTATTTGCTTTTTTTTTTAATGTGTAGGTTTGAAAGCATTAAATTTTCGGGTGCTGTGACAAGATCAAGAGAAATAAAACCAGGTAAATAAATAGTTTAAAATAAGATATAAAATCAGGAAATGCTGGGAAATCTCAGCAAGTCAGGATCTGCGGAGAGAGAAACACATTTTACGTCCCAGGTCGATGACCTAAAGGCATTTCTGATTTGGAGCATCGGCAGTATTCAACTTTTCTTAAAAATAAAATGCCTGATTCAGGACTTTGCAATCAAATAAAGTTAATAACATGCAGCGTCCACCATCTACAAGGTACAAATCAGGTGTGTGATAGAACCCTCGCCAATTGCCTGGATGAGTGCAGCTCCAACAACACTCAAGAGCCTCGACACCATCGGTACAAAACAGCCCGCTTATTGGCTCTCCATCCACCACCTTAAACATTCAATCACTCCACAAAGTGCGCTATGGCAGAGTTTGCACCATCTATAAGATGGACTGCAAGCCTCTTTCGACAGTACTTTCCAAACCCGTGATTGTACCATCTAGGAGATCAACATCCTAGAGGTTACCATTGACCTGAACTAGGCTGGACTAGTCATATAAATGTTGTGACTGCAAGAGCAGGTCAGAGCCTAGGAATCCTGCTGCGAGTATCTCACCTCCTGACTCCCTAAAAATTGCCTACCATCGACAAGACACAAGTCAGGAGTGTAATGGAATACTCCTCACTTGCCTGGATGCGTGTAGCTCCAATAACACTCAAGAAGCTTGACATCATCCAGGACAAAGCAGCCCACTTGATTGGCACCCCATCCACAAACATTCACTCCCTCCACCTTCAAACTCAATCTTAAGGCAGATGGTTTTAATCATCACAATTAACGACAAAATCGGTTTAAATATATAATAGCAAGCAGTCACACACGAGAGGTTGCATTTGGTTTGCCCTGGAGATTGTTCAAAGTGCCGAATCCTTTCAAGTCTCTGCGAATGAACATAAAACATTCCGCCAAGGATCACATCCCCGATTTTATTGATACCTGGTAAGTCAAAGTTTCCTTGAAGTTGGCAGCTTGGTTTGTTAGTTGCTGTTACAACAGCAAATATAAAACAAAGCAAAATATGATGCATTGCAATGTTTTTTAATGGGTAACATTAAATTCTCCTCACCATGGAAGTCTTCTTCAACTCAGGGATAATTGTAGGCCTTTATGCACTTTTCAGTTCACCGTTGGGAGTGCTGGGTAATAAGCCGTACATGAAACAAAATGAATGTAAACAATATGTGTGGATAAAATCCCTCCAGAGAATAATGCATCATTTTTTTCCCATTTTTGCCTGAGGAAAGCTAAATAGAACTCTGGCTTTTGGCACGATGCCAACAACTTCAATTTTAATATTAAACTTTGAACCTGCACATACATTTTCCATGATGAGTTCTCTTCAGGTATGTGTATCATTTGTTCCTGCTAAATATAGCGATATCAAATGATTTTATCCAGAACCCAATCCTACAAATCAAAGTTAATGCTGCAAAACAATTCATGTCTAAATGTCCATGTTGACATCGCTCATTAAACTAATTTAAACTTCTTTGAGTGTGTTTATCAGTGTTAGGGTAAAGCAGCTGAAGTAGATTACATATCTGCACAGCATTTTAGTGATATGTGAATCTAATAAGTACATTTATTGAAGAATGGGGAATCTAGATGATAAAAGTCCTTTGATACAGATTCAATCAGAAAGGTGAATGACACAGGTGAAACAGTTGTAGAATGTGTTGCATGCAAACTATTTGCTTCAGGTTTATATGTGACTACATCTCATACACATTGGTTCATTATCCTTCCCTCAGAGGAGAGGCGGTGGTATTGTCACTGGACCAGTATGCCAGAGACCCGGGGCAATGCTCTGGGGATCCAGACTCAAATCCCACCACGGCAAATCGTGGAATTTGAATTCAATAAAAGTCTGGAGTTAGAAGTCTAATGATGACGATGAAACCATTGCTGATTGTTTGGTTCACTAATGCCCTTTAGGGAAGAAAATCTGCTGTCCTTACCAGGTCTGGCCTACATGTGACTCCAGACCAACAGCAATGTGGTTGGCTCGTAAATGCCCTCTGAACAAGGGCACTTAGGGATGGGCAATAAATGCTGGCCTAGCCAGCGATACCACATCCCATGAACGAATAAAAAAATTATAAAGCGAGGTTTTGCCTATGCTCAAGGGTGAACATGGCAGATACTCTGACACAATTCAAAGGCTGTCCTGGCTAACATTTACTCCGCAGTCAACACTCAAGAACAGCTCATCTGGTTATTATCACATCATTGTTTGTGAACCCTGGGCATCAATTGCCATTTTCCTACATTACAACACCTCAGAAGTGCTTCACTGGCTGTAAAGCACTTTGGGGCCCACTGCAGTCATGAAAGGCTATATATATATATATATTTATATAAAATGTTTGTATGTATTATATATATAATATAGAAATGATATCGTCAAAGGAACATTAGTCTTCTCAGAAATTGGCCTCTTTCTTCTTTGCCAAAAAGAATGCCCTTTCAATGCTCATTTCACTGGGAAACTATTGCTAAAGTAACATATTTATTACCTTAAACAACGCAAGGCTAATCAAAATATATGATTTCTTGAAAGGCAAGTAGATCCAATGAATGTTGGAATTTTAGATCGCTTTTGTTATTCTTCCCATGTGAATGAACTAAAGTGCTACCTTCCAAAATGCAAGAATATAATTTGCTAGATCGTGTGAGACATTTGAGTTGCACACATTTGTTGACGACCTCCAGGACAACCCATAAACTATCTTTACTTGGGTGATAATGATTCCAGATGAATGAAGGCGCTTCACGTCTGAGCTGTGGGTAGGTGTGATAACATGCTTATGTTCACCTGTGGAATGAGAATACATCTATGATTACAATCATAATTACATAATTAAAGGTGGATGACTCATATGTGTGAGATATAGTAATGGGTTAAAACATGCAAGTAGCCCTTAGACTGAGAGAAGTAATAAGCAACTGTAACAGTTATCAAATATACATAGTGAAAATGTGGTAAAAAGAGGGGTGGGTCAGATTAGCAACCTTCGGGAATGTACACATGGAGGAAAGGGTTTGACTTTACCAAGGCAATGGTGTTGACCAAGTCAAAGTGAAAATGGAGGTACAGACAATCATATAAATTAGGAGCAGGAGTGGGTCACTCGGCCCCTCATGTATTCTCTACCATTCAATATGATCATAGCTGATCTAATTGCACCCTCCCTACCCCCAATAACCTCTCACCCCCTTGTTTATCAAGAATCTGTCCACCTCTGCTTTAAAGATATTCAAAGACTCTGCTTCCACTGTCTTTTGAGGAAGGGAATTCCAAAGACTCACGAGCCTCTGAGGGGAAAAATTCTCCTTGACTCTGTTAAATGGGCGACCCCTTAGTTTTAAACAGTGACCCCTAGTCCTATATTCTCCCCCAAGAGGAAATATCCTCTCCACATCCACCCTGTCAAGACACCTCAGGATCTTAAAGGTTTCAATCAAATCAACTCCTTCTCTTCTAAACTCCAGTGGATACAAAATTAACTTGTCCAACCTTTCCTCATTATGCAACCCACCGATTCCTGGTATTAGCATAGTCAACCTTCTCTAAACTGCTTTCTAATGCATTTACATCCTTCTTAAATAAGGAGACCAATACTGTACACAGCACTCCAGATGTGGTCTCACCAGTACAACTGAAGCATAACCTCCCTACTTTTGTATACAATTCCCCTCGCAATAAACAATAGCATCCGACTAGCTTTCCTAATTACTGGCTGTTCCTGCATACTAGCTTTTCATGATTCATGCACTGGGACCCCCAGATCCCTCTGCATCTCAGAGCTCTGCAGTGCCTCACCATTTAGATAAGCTTCTTCTTATTCTTCCTTCTAAAATAGTCAATTTCACATTTGCCCACATTATACTCCATTTGCCAAATCATTGCACACTCACTTAACCTATCCATGTCCCTTTGTAGTCTCCTTACGTCCTCTTTACAACTTACTTTCCTACCTATCTATGCACGATCAGCAAATTTAGTAACCATACCTTCAATCGCTTCATCCAAGTCATTTATATAAATTGTAAAAAGTTGAAGCCCAAGCACTGATCCCTGTGGCACACCACTCGTTACATCCTACCAACCAGAAAAAGACCCAGTTATTTCTACTCTCTGTTTCCTGTTGGCTAGCTAATCTTCTATCCATGCCAATATGTTCCCCCCTACACCATGAGCTTTTATTTTCCACAATAACCTTTAACGTGACATCTTATCAAATTCCTTCTGGAAATCTAAGTACAGTACATCCACCCATTCCCCTTTATCCACAGAACATGTGACTCCTTCAAAGAACTCCAATAAATTGGTTAAACATGATTTCTCTTTCACAAAACCATGCTAACTCAGCCTGTTTTAACTTTTCATTTCGCAGCTCCAACAATTTCCTAAGTACCACTTCCCTGATGATTGTAATTTTCTTGATTTCCTCCCTCCCTTCTAATTACTGATTTACAACAATTTTTGGGATGTTACTTGTATCCTCTATAGTGAAGACCAATGCAAAGACCTTATTTTCCATTATTGTTCCCCCAAACTCACATTCTACAGGACCAATGACTATTTTTTAACTCTTTTCCTTTTTAAATATCTATAGAAACAATTACTATCTATCTTTCTATTCCTAAATAGCATTCTCTCACACTCTATTTCCCCTTCTTATTAATCTTTTAGTCATTCTTTCCTGTTCTCTATATTCTGCCAAATCTTCTGACCTGCCACCTGTCTTTGAGCAATGATATATTTTTTTAAGTTTGATACTATCTTTAACTTTTTTAATTAACCACAGAAGGTGGATACTCCCCTTGGAATTTTTCTTTCTCATTGAAATGTATTCTGTAATATGCAGTTAAATGTCTGCCACTGCATCTCTATTGACCTATCCCTTAACCTCATTTGCCAGCTCACTTTAGCTAGCTCTACTTTCATGCCCTCATAATTGTCCTTATTTAAGTTTCAAATACCAGACGAGGGCCCACTCTTCTCTCCCTCAAAATGAATATAAAATTCAATCTATTATGATTGCTGCTACGAAGGGGTGCCTTCACTATGAGATAATCAATTAATCCTGTCTTGTTGCACAATACCAGGTCTAGTATAGCCTGCTCTCCAGTTGGCTCCAGAACGTACTGTTCTGAGAAACATTCCCAAAAACATTTTATGAAATCTTCATCTATGATACCTTTGCCCATACGATTTTTCCAGTCTATATGTAGATTAAAATCCACCATGATTATTGCCGTACATGCCTGACAAGCTCCCATTATCTCTTCCTTTATACACTGTCCTACCATGTAGCTACGATTAAGGGGTCTGTACACCACTCCCACAAGTGACATCTTGTCTTTATCATTTCTAACCTCAACCCATACCACTTCTATATCGTGGTTTCCTGAACTTAGGCCATCCTCTCTACTGTGCTAATGCCACCATTAATTAACAGAGCCACCCCGCCACCTTTTCCTAGCTTCCTGCCCTTCCTAAATGTCATGTACCCTTCAATATTCAGGTTCCAATCTATGTCATCCTGTAGCCATGTCTCAGTAATGACTATCAGATTGCACTTATTTATTTCTATTTGCACTAGAATTTCATCTGTTTTGTTCAGCATGCTGCATGCATTCAAATACAGAGCCTTTACTTTTGTCAATTTATTATTTTTGTAACATCTAGCCTTATCTGTTGGTTTACTCATAGATTTGTATGCTCTGCCCCTTCCTCTCATGGCCTGTTTATCATTTCCCATTTTCATACCTTCGTGATAGTTGAGATACCCAAAGGTTAGAGATCGACACAGTGGAGTTATTAGATAGGCTGGTTGAACTTAAAGTTGATACATCAACAGGACCAGATGAGGGAAATAAGGCTGGTCATTGTGGAGGCACTGGCCACTATCTTCCAATCTTCTTTAGAAACAGGGCTGGTGTCAGAGGATTGGAGAATTGCAAATGTTACACCCTTGTTCAAAATTTGCTCTAAGGATAAACTTAGCAATGATAACCCAGTCAGCATAACCTCGGTGGTGGAAATCCTTTTAATTAAAACTCGGAACAAAAATAGAAGTCACTTGGAAAATGAAGATGGAAATATAGCAAGAATTTGTTAAAGACAAATCATTTGAACTAACTTTGTCAAGTTTGTTGATGATGTAACAGAAAGGGTGGAAGAGGGCCTGCAATTGATGTGGTGTATTTGATAAAGTGCCATTTAACTGGCATGTCAGCAAAGTTGCCACCCAAGGAATAAAAGGGACAGCGCAGCATGGATAGGAATTGGCTGAATTACAGATAATAGAGAGTAGTGTAGAGTAGCTACTTTTGGTCTGGAAGACGGCATATAATGGGGTTCCCCAGGGGTACGTATTAGGGCCGTGCCGTTTCCTGCTATATATTAATCAGCTCGATTTTCATGTATTGGGCACAGTTACAAAATGTGATGATGGCACAAAACTTGGAAGCCTTCTCAATTGCGAAGAGGAAAATTATAAACTTCAAAAAGATATTGACAGGTTGGCAGAATAGGTAGACAAATGGCAGATGAAATTTAATGCAGAGAATTGTGAATTGATACAATTGGTAGGAAAAATGACGAGAGGCCATAGAAGCTAAAGAATACAATTCTAAAGGTGATGCTCGAGCAGAGGGACCTGGGGTTATACTTGTTTCGTAAAATAGAAAATCAATAAATTAAACTAAAATCAATAAATGAGTGGGGTGACAGACCCTGGTGGGGCACTGTAAATAAAACAAAAATATGAAAGAAAACGTAACTAATTAAACCAAAAATTCATTACCGAGGGTGATGACGCACCCGATCTGGGGTTTTTTTGAGCACAAGGCTGAAGCATGCGCAACAATCTTCAGCCAGAAGTGCCGAGTGGATGACCCATCCTGGCCTCCTCTGGAGGTCCCCATCATCACAGATGCCATTCTTCAGACAATTCAATTCACTCCATGTGATATCAAGAAATGGCTGAAGGCAGTAGATACTGCAAAGGCCCTGACAATATTCCGGCAAGAGTGCTGAAGACTTGCACTTCAGAACTTGCTGCGCCTCTCGCCAAGCTGTTCCAGTACAGCTACGACATTGGCTTCTACCCAGCTGTGTGGGAAATTGCCCAGGTATGTCCTGTACACAAAAAGGACAAATCCAACCCGACCAATTACCACCCCATCAGTCTACTCTGGATCATTAGTAAAGTAATGGAAGTGGTCATCAACAGTGCTATCAAGCGGCACTTGCTTAGCAATAACCTGCTCACTGATGCCCAGTTTGGGTTCCACCAGGGCTATTCAGCTCCTGACCTCATTACAGCCTTGGTTCAAACATGGACAAAAGAGCTGAACTCCCGGGGTGAGGTGAGAGTGACTGCCCTTGACATCAAGGCAGCATTTGATCGAGTGTGGCATCAAGGAGCTCTAGCAAAACTGGACTCAATGGAAATCAGGGCGAAAAATCTCCACTGGTTGGAGTCATACATAGCACAAAGGAAAATGGTCCTGCCTGGATGAGTGCAGCTCCCACAACACTCAAGAAGCTTGAGGCCATCCAGGACAAAGCAGCCCACTTGATTGGCGCCCCAACCACAAACACTCACTCTCTCCACCACCGATGCACAGTAACAGCAGTGTGTACCATCTACAAGCTTAACTGCAGGAATTCATCAAGGCTCCTTCAACAGCACCTTCCAAACCCACGACCACTACCATCTAGAAGGACAAGGGGAGCAGATAGATGGGAATACCACCACCTGGAAGTTCCCCTCTAAGCCACTCACCATCCTGACTTGGAAATATATTGCCGCTCCTTCACTGTCACTGGGTCAAAATCCTGGAACTCCCTTCCTAACAACACTGTGGGTGTACCTCCACCACATGGACTGCAGTGGTTCAAGAAGGCAGCTCATCACCACCTTCTCAAGGGCAACTATGGTTGAGCAGTAAATGCTGGCCCAGCCAGCGAAGCCCATATCCCATGAATGAGTTAAGAAAAATCATTTAACGTGGTAGAGCTTGCTGAGAAAGTGGTTAATAAAGCTTATGGCAACTGGGGTTTTACAAATAGCGGCATATAGCACAAAAGCTATGAAGTTATGATAAACCTGTATAAAACATTGGTTCACCCTCAACTGCAATATTGTGTTCCGTTTTGGGCACTACACTTTAGGAAAGATGCAAAAGCATTAGAGAAGGTGCAGAAAAGAATAAAGAGAATGGTTACATGGATGAAAAACTTCAGTTATATGGATAGATTGGAGAATCTGGGATTGTTCTCTTTGAAGAAGAGAAAATTAAGAGGAGATCAGGTAGACGGTTCAGACAGAATAGATAGGGGGAAACACTTTCCCTTGGTAGGTGGATTGAAAAACAGAGGATACCGATTCAAAGTGATAGCAAAACTTCAAGGATGTTTTTTTCCTTGTAAGCAGCGAGAGTTTAGAGTCTGGAATGCACTGCTTGAGAGTATGGTGGAGACAGATTCAATCATGACTTTCAAAAGGGAATTAGAAAATTAGCTGAAGGAAAAAAACCGCAGGGCCAGAATCTTACCTTCAGTGTGTGGGCATGTGCCTGACACGCCGGAAAGTAATATGACACGCGATGATGTCACCGACATCACCGCGCACTCGCACGATATTTCATTCAGGAGTCAGCTGCATGTCTGCCGTTTATTGAAAAGCCTATTAAGGCCATTAAGGACCTAAATAACTTGAAATGTATGCTGCCCGTCCAGCCTAACGGTTGGCGGGCAGGCGAAAAGGCCAAGCAGCCTATACATTTTTTAGGAAACCTCATCCACGAGCCGGGTGAGGTTTCCTAAATCTATTACAAATTAAATAATAATGTTGGGCAGGTTTTCCCATTGGCGTGTGGGGGCGGGCCCGACATGCCAACGTGTAAAAGGATGCGTGATGACTTCGGGCGTGTGTCCGGACATCATCGCGCGCCATTATGATGTTAAGGCCATTAAGAAAGCAGTTACTGTCTTTAGTGATGCTGCCCGTCCATCCTTCAGGTTGGCGGGCAGGCAGAAAGCCCAAGCGGCCTTCGCATTTTTCATGAAACTTTATCCACGAGCGGGAAGAGGTTTCCTGAAGCTTTTATTAAATAATTAAATTAATTTTCATAAATATAAAAACATGTCCCATCCCATGTGACACAGTCACATGAGGGGACGTTTCATTCAATTGTTGATGTCTTTGTTTATTTGTTTAAGCGCTCCAATCTCTCTGAAGCAGCTCTGTGCCTAAGGGAGATTGAAGCGCTCTCTGCGCGAACTGAGCGCTAGACCCAACTCCTTCTCCTCTCGCCATCCTCACAGGCAGCGCTGAGCACTAGCGCTCACGATCCACGCAGGGCGGGCCTTAATTGGCTCGTCTGCATGAAATCGCAGCTCCCTGACAACCCCCCGGCAGCTCCCACCGAGCCGGCCCGACGCAGGAAAAATTCAGGCCCGGGAGTACAGGGAAAAGGTGGGAGAATGAGACCAGGCCGGATTTTTTGGCGGGAAGGTAAGATCAAACTGCCGTAAAATTCCACCCCAGGTGAGTTGCGCTTGCGGTGAGCTGACACAGGCACGATGAGACAAATAGCTTCCTCCTGTGCTGTATCTTTTCTATGAGCCTGTGGTCCTATGACATGGAGCATGTAATCATAGATTGGCGGAGGAAACAACAGGTTTGGGTGGTGAATCGTAAAAACTAAAAGGGGATGACTATAAGGGTTATGACCTAGGTCCTTTGGTGTCTCAGATGATAAACTCACTGTCCAACCCTGCTGAACCCTATAGACAGAAGGAAACAGGGGTTGCAGCTTTAGCACAGACTGGGAGACAGTTGTCGAGGTATGAGGCTCTTAAAGGGGTCGCTGATGCTCCTCAGAAATGAATCGACGAAGGTTCAGGCACGAGTACAACCATTGTGATATGGCCTATCGAATATATGGAGTGTGTTGAGGCTCAAAAGCCCGTTCCTCTTGCTCCCCAGGCCTTAGTGGTGAATGTGGCATTTTTTTTCCAGCTCGGCACTAACGGGTGAATCAACTTTGAATATTTAAAAACTCAATACTTCAGGGGAACATAGAGATTGGGGGGGGAGGCGGTGCAGTTGGGCAAATGGTTTCGAAGACCATCCCTTCCGTTCAAAGCAGTGGTGCTGATGGTAGGAGGAGGTAAGCATTTAAAAAGATTAGAAGGAACAAGAAGGAAAAGATCAGTCGGTCACATTGGAGAGGAGTGAGGATGAAAATGGAGAATAATTTTTAAAATCCCATCATCAATTGAGTGTGAGAGGGAGTTATGATTGAGGGAAGGGTGACTTATGAGACAAACAGCTTTTTGGTTTCAAGGAGAGGGTAGAGAAACCCACCACCATTTCGTAATGTATATAACTTTTGGCATAGCATCTTTTTATATACAGATGTTTATATTGGGGTCAGGAATTGGCATAAAATTTAGATTTCTTTTTTATATTCATTCATGGGATGTGGGCGTTGCTAACCAGGTCAACATTTATTGCCCATCCCTAATTGCCCTTGAGAAGATGGTGGTGAGCTGACTTTTTGAACCACTGCAGGCCATGTGGTGTAGGTACACCCACAGTGCTGTTAGGGGGTGGGGGGGAGTTCCAGGATTTTGATCGAATGGCAGTGAAGGAACGGCGAAATAGTCAGGATAGTGAGTGGCTTGGAGGGGAACTTCCAGATGGTGATGTTCCCATGTATTTGCTGCCCTGTCCTTCTAGATGGTAGCAGTCGTGAGTTTGGTAGGTGCTGTCTGAGGAGCCTTGGTGAATTCCTGCAGTGCATCTTGTAGATGGTACACACTGCTGCCACTGTGCATCGGCGGTGGAGGGAGTGAATGTTTGTGGATGGGGTGCCAATCAAGTGGGCTGCTTTGTCCTGGATGGTGTCCAGCTTCTTGAATGTTGTGGGAGTTGCACTCATCCAGGCAAGTGGGGAGTATTCCATCACACTCCTGACCCGTGCCTTGTAGATGGTGGACACAGTTTGAGGAGTCACGAGTCAGTTACTAGTAGATGTAGTTTTAATAATGGAGCAGGAGTAGAAGGTGTTTGTGACAAAATTGAAGCAATTTTTGCCCTTAGTATTGCCTCTTTAATTATGTCATTGTGCACAATCGGTTAAAACACATTAGCTTGCAAAAATAATTACCATGCCTAAGCTATCAAAACCATTGCAAAATTAGCGCAGTTGTCTGCAAAGAAGTGTTCTAAGAAGGATCCAAGCCATCAAATTGAATAGTTGAATGTAATTGATTGGCATGTTTTTGAATGACACTGGCAGCTCTTTCTAAAAAAAAAAGTGTAATTTCTGCTCGGTAATAGTCAGGATTTCTAATGTTTTGTCAGCATGTCTTAATTTTTCTCCAAAACTAATCTTTCTAGAATGTCCTAAGAGCGCTAGTCCTCCAAAATAACCTGGCTCGTTGCAACAACGAAAGACTAAGTATAATGTCAATTATATACCAATCCAGCACGAGTTGTGACTATGTCCGAAAGTAGAAATAGACAGAAGCCCTTGTTGCGATTTCTCTTGCTTACCAATAAATTTATTTGGCAGTTAATTGCACAGATAAACTCGTCTAAAGCGTTATTTTGTCAATTTACAAAGGCATGAACTGTCCATGAAGACAATGCATTGCACTCACAGCAAAAGTTACTACCTGTCGTGCAGTGCAGTATTGCTTAGATGTCAAGAAAAGTGAAAACACTCCCAAAGTCACAGGTCCCTTGGGATCAGCTCAGATAATAGGTCACACGTAAAGCAAATCAATATTCAGAGTGAAAAAAAAGTTGTGAATCCCAAATGTCGTTCTCTTGAGGTCCTCTGAGGTCAGGAGAGTTAGCCCGATGAAGAATGCAATTAAATTAAAATAGGAAACTATGGGGATAACAGTTATTCTTCAAGTTTGACCTAAATTGACCCAAAAGAATGAGAATGTTTATTACGTCTGCACAATCTGTAATAATTATCATGTTTGTTTTCGCTGGTGAAGCAGTAACGTATCATAGCCGACTGTTATTCATTGATCATTATATTTTGTTTACCTTTTTTCAGTATTTATTTGCGTCGGGAAGGAATATGAGTAAATACTGTTAAACTTAATTACATAATAGCCAACTATGTCGTGGGTAAGCTGCTATTAATATTACAGGAATAATAATATGACCTTTAATAAACAAAGGTTCGTACAATAGTTTAATAATAAAAAAATGTCAATAATTGAAAAACTTGCTCTCTTCTAATTCTTCTCTGTCAATAGCTATTAACACAACGACTACTTTACTAAAACCTTTAACCGCTTATTATGAGAATGATGATTTTCTGCTCTCACAAATACAAAATGAAAATCACACCAACACCAGCAGTGAATTTGGTTACAGTTTCTTTGAAGGTTCTTTTCCCATCAAAAACTTTTTTGTATCATTTTCTGGTTTCAACAAGACAACGTAACATTTTGGAACAAAAATACAAAACAGTAGTCCAAAATCAGATGTCAAAATTGCAAAAACTTCTGAAGCGGCCGTATATTTTCCAGGAGAGCTTACGTAAGCCGGGATAAAAGCTATCCAGACCGCACAAAACGTAAGCATGCTAAAAGTTATAAATTTAGCTTCATTGAAATTATCAGGTAGTTTTCTCGCTAAAAACGCAAGTACAAAGCAGACGCAAGAAAGGGTGCCAATGTAAGCAGAAACTAAATAAAAGGCAGTCGCAGAGCCCACGTCGCATTCTAAAATGATTATATCTTTATAATGTCTGGTGTTTTTCATGGGAAACGGGGGTGCAATAACCAACCACAGAGCACTTATTACACCTTGAATGAATGTGAGAACAAAAACGCTTAAACGTTGCTGTGTGGGGCCAAAATGTTTCATCATGCTATTGTTTGGAACTCTCGTCTTAAAAACCACGAGCACAATAATCGTTTTAACCAAAATACAGGAAATGCATAGAACAAAGGAAATACCAAACGCGGTGCGGCGTAACATACATGACCACAGTGATGGTTGCCCAATAAATGTAAGGGAACACAAAAAGCAAAGCGCTATTGCAGAAAGCAGCAGGAAGCTTAGCTCCGAGTTGTTTGCTTTCACGATAGGAGTGTCTTTATACTTTAAGAAAATAATTGCTATTGCCATAACTATGCAGATTCCAACCAATGCAACTGTTGTTAATACAGTTCCCAAGGTTTCGGTATAACACAGAAACTCAATTCCTTTTGGCACGCATTTATCTCTCGACAAGTTGGGCCAGTATTCCACGGGGCACTTGACACAGTCAATCGAATCTAAGAGAAACCAATTTAAATGCCAAGTTGAACACTTAATGATTTGCCAGTCTCCTTGCTATATATTTAACGAAGTATCATTCATGTTTAAACGCACCTGTGGTATTACTGATTTCCCCCTCAGAACATGACGTACAATCAAAGCAGCAAATGGGTTGTCCTTTCCTAACAAACTTTCTTGTACCAAGTGGGCAACTTTCAGCACAAACTGCAAGAGGAACCTGGCGATCAGGAAAAAAATAAAAACAACCTGTCATGGCATTGATACATATAATATTATATGTATACATATATAAAGGAAGCATACTCAGATACTGAATTTAATTGTACATAGGAAAACATCATATAAAGTCAACATATTGTTATGTTTGAGCCTGGACCTTGTTCAACAAATATAGCTGGACGAGAAACAGACGATAGGAGATTAGCCGCCAATTTTACATTGATTGAAATAAAGAAAATCAGGCGTAGTGTGTAACGGCTAGCCTGTGATATCCGTTTAACACCATGGCTGAAACCTACATTTACTCATTGCCAGTCGTGAAGACTGGGTTGACTTCTGACTGGCACACCTCTCTCAGCTAAGGGGAGGGAAGCAAACAACAGTAACAACAAAAACGTTAACAATTTGAGTTTACATATCTCCTTTAACAGAGTAAAGTGTCCAAAGGGACTTCTCAGCAGTGATCATTAAACAAAAGTTGACAACGAGAAACACAAGGAGACATTAGGATAACTGAGCTGATGATAAAGCATCGCTGCAGAAGTTCATCGGGGCAATTCCTAGGACCGTTCAATTTCGGCTGCCTCTTCAGTGACTTTCCCTCCATCATAAGGTTAGAAGAGGGGATGTTCGCTGATGATTGCACAACGATCAGTTCCATTCACTACCCCTCAGATAAACAATGAGTCCATGCCCACATGCAGCACGACGCGGACAATGTTCAGGCTTGGGCTTATAAGTGACAAGCATCATACAATGGCAATGGCCAGGCAATGACCAAGCAATTTCACCTCCCTTTGTCATTCAATGTCATTGTCACCGTCGAATCAGCATCCGGAGGGTCACGATTGACCAGAAGCTTAACTGGACCAGCCACATAAACATTGTGACTCCAAAACTACGTCAGAAGCTGGGTATACGGTGGTGAGTGACTCACCTCCTGACTCCCCAAAACCTTTACAAGGCACAAGATGGGAGTGTGATGAAATGCTCTCCACCTGGCTGGATGAGTGCAGTCCCACCTGCCCTCTCAGGTAGATGCAAAGGATATCAGTGCACTCTTTTGAATAACGGTAAGGAAGTTATCACCGGGCCCTGGCCAATATTTGTCCATCAATGAACATCGTATCCTAGAGTGACTACACTTCATTGGCTGTAAAGCGCTTTGGGGTGTCCTGTGGACGTGAAAGGTGATATACAAATGAAAGTATTTCTTTAATATGAAAGCTATTGAGAGGGAAGGTAGCTACTTTTTCCACTGATTAGCGAACCCGTAACAGAGGAAAACGGTCAAGATTATCACCAGGGAGAGGGGAGGAGAAGTTAGAAGAAATTTGTTCTCACATAAGTAGCTAATTATAACATGAATACTATACATCAAATAATTATTCAACTCGAAGTAAAGGAACATTTTAAACAACTATTATGCAAGGAAAGGAGGATTAAAACAGGATAGGAGCGGCCTAGGAGATAGGATCTGGTGAAGCGAATCAACCAGACGAAGGGGTCCTGTGTGTTAGTTTTCTGTAACATTCCGTTAGTAGCTCTGGACCTTTTTGGAAACAAACGACAGAACAAGTGCAGCCAAAAATGCAATTAACTCCGGCCATAAAATTCAGTGAGAGGAGGATTGTTGTATCGGTGAGTCACCACGCCCCTCTTTCGCCATTTTATCCCGTCCCCGTTTGGATACAATAAGCTTGATTTGCAAAACTGTTCTAATTAATGAGGTGATAGAAGTTGCGCTTGGTGCAAGGAGATCATTGCCGCACGTATGTTTTAAAAGCGTTTAGAAGACGAGAATGTAGTGAAGCACTAACGAAGTAAAGGTTAAATCGTTGTTGGCGGGAATTATATAACGAATATGATAAATACGTCCGGTATTGCTGTAGAACCGAAGTTTCTAGTTATCTTCATAAGCATACCTTATCTTGGCCTCCACGCCAGACTATAGATTTTCCATTTAGTACAACTTCTTGTCCGGGAGGCGCGGAACCATCGTAATGGCCAATAGTCTGAATGTGTGCAATCCGTTTGGAATTAGTTTTCCAGTTTACTAAATCGTATGTACCGACTGAGTCTCCATTCTCATCAAAATAAACGTTGTCGCCGCTCTTTGTTCTGAAATTCACTGATTGCATGTAATGTAATACCTTGTGCAGAAGAGAAAGGACAATTGGACAACATTAGGCTGCGCACATCCAAATAGAAATGCCAACATCGACATGTAGCTCCTAAAACATTGCTTTGATAGCTTGTGATATCGGAAGTTGCGTAATCAAAAGGAACTGCATATGAATTCTGACTTAGTTAATCTCTAAAAGTGCGTTTTTCGTTCATGTAAACGCATCACTTCTGAGTGGAGTTGATGAGTCTTCTTACCTGCCACGGTTCGAAATTGGGAACGTGCACGCAAGTGTTATTTACAAATGGCCCTCTACCAGTTTCGCATGCAAACATATTGTGAAAGGCGTGGGCTAAAGCATACACTGCTTTATATACATTGTAGGTAGACCCGTCTACCTCTAGGTCAGAATATGCATTCTGTAGCTCTTCTAAATGTTCTTTTCCTGTACATCGCCGCATTTCAGCCGAACTGTTTGCGTGACTTGTTAGGTTTCCTGAATTCAAACTACATTGGAATGCCGTTTCCCAAAACTCTTTCACTAAACCGTTACCGGGAACCTGAAAGGGGTTAACTTTAAGTAGAAAGTCTCTCAGCCTGGTATTTCTAACCGACGGATTTCCGGTCCTATTGTTCCCACTAGAATTTTAACATTCTCTTCTGGAGCAAGGAGATCTGACGTAACCCAGGCTTCACTTCCGATCCACTGAATGTCAGTGACGTTTTGACGTAAAAGTTCCTTCAACAAAATGTGCATTTCCCGCGTGGCAGAAAAGGCAACTATAACTTTTGTGCTTGCTTTCTTAATGACCTCTACAATTTTAATGATTTTCTCCCTGGAGTCAGTCCTATAAAAAGATTCGGACCAGACTCCCATCTTCTCGACAGTTTCTATGAATGCTTGCATTCCAAAATTTCCATAGTCGTTGTTGATTCTAATCGTTCCAATCCAAGTCCATCCAAACTTCTTAACAATTTGAACTAAAAATTTGGACTGATGGTAGTCACTCCGTATCGTCCTATAAAACGTCGGAAATTCTTCTTTGTTACTGAGACACGCACAGGTGGAAAAGTAACTAACCTGCAATACAGTTAAACAGATATTGCATTATATGGACTATGGTGATAACTCCAACAGACTTTGCAGTCAGAGAAGCAGGCCCTTTAAACGGGGCCTATGAACATTCCTTACAAGTTGTTCTATATTAGAGATTTCGGTTTTCTACATGTATATACATTGTCATTCACGCCCTTCAATTGCCGTCCTAATCAAATATTAGAAGCCTTGGTCCAAAATAACATGCATCATCTTAATCATGGTTTGCAAGCTCTCCATTTTTATCTGCGCCCTTAAAGGAAATGCTAAGGCACGAGTTAACAGAAGGGGAGAGCTATTCCGTACGCGTTTGTGCTAACGCAAATCGTTTTGCCAAATGTCTTACCCGATCATGCAGTGCGTTAACATAGTGCACCATCGTTATTTAATTGTTCCTTGTTGCAACTGGCTTCATACAATATATTATCATTGTACAGTTTGCTTTTCGGGGGCTAATCAAATATGTAATTTGTAATGAGCCTTAAAGACAACTTGAGAAAATTACACTCAACGGCACCAATTCAAGTCTGAGGTTCAGTTAACAGGCATTATAGAATTATATCTGCGTGACAGCATCAACTTTAGATCAGCTGATGCTGAGTTTAGCATTATTATGTTCTGGATGTTTTTCAGAGGAGCCAGGACCGCAGTCTCAAATTAGTTCAGTCGGGATGACTCCTGCAAGCAGATCGCAGGCTCCTTAGTCTCGGTTGAGCTCCAACTCCGGGTCCAGCAGCGACATAATAACATTCGGTGTCATTTCGATTTCATACATTGGTGAACAAGAATTCCAAATTAAGCATAATGGAACATTATAGACTCTGTTATTTAGGTGAGACCTATAATGTAATATTAAATGCATTTAAGGGGAAGCTTGGTAAGTACATAAGGGAGATAGGCATAAAAGGTTATGTTGGTGCAGTACAGTGGAGAAGACTCATATGGTCATAAACACCGCGATAGACGTCACGTGACCTATTTATGTGCTGTAAATTCTATATAATTTTATGTAGGTGGCTTACATAGGTTTTTCTTCTGGATTTACATGAAACATATCTACATCTGTTGAACACAGAAAATATATCTAAAATACTATATTGCACCAACAAACATCCTTACCAATGGAATTCTGAAAGGACCAATTTATCTCGTTACTGCTATCGACTCTGAAGATGAGCCTCCACCAATTAGAGCTGAAATCATTGGACTTCCTCCGCATTTTCTATCAACAGACTGGCCCTTGCCGTTGATAAGAGCTAAGGCTGCTTTCGTCGCAATGGTGGGCGAAGAACAATCATCATAAATTGTGTAGCCTAGCGAAACATCGGGAAGCAGGTCCGGGTTCTTATTTATTTCTTCGATGGCAAAAATCATCGTTTGCACAAGGCGAAAAGCTCTGAAATCAAACCTGGGATAAGCAAGTGACTTCAGGTTGTGAAATAGATAACGTTCCTCACATAATTTTGTTCCAGTACACCGTTATGATTTGCTTAAGAAAGCATCTAGATATAGATAATTTTATACAGTAGACAATGGGAGAGATGGAACTCTATGGGAGAGATTGGTTCTAACCCTGAACTCGACCTAATAATGCCTTCCATCAGCAGCCTGTATCTGTGCAATATTTAGTAAACGTGTGTAATTATTGAACCGGACAATGGATACTTGAAGTGATATTTTTCATACTGCCTGAACTCACCTTTTGCATTGTGTTTCCTGTGGTACATTTGTGAAGGAATTAGTTCGTTCGAGCCTGTCGGAGTGCACGTTAAACATTCCGCCTAAGATGACTTCGCCGTCCTCAGTCGTGTCGCTCAGGCCAAACTTTCCTTGAAGCTTACATATTTGTTCGTAAGCAGAGAAAACAGGAAAAGCAAACGTTAAGCCCCAAAAGAAAACCTTCATTGTGATATTCATGTTTAACTGTTGCTCCATCAACTGTGGGAATATTTTGTCAATAGGGCATGATATATATCATTGAAGAGAGAGAGCGCGATGGGTAATTTCGGGTTCAACGCACTTTCATGTTCAGCAACTCCCAAAGAAAAAAATATCTGCCTGCGGAAATGAAATAGTTTCCTCAGCCCCTACGGTTATTGTTGTAATTCTCTCCTGGCAGAAAGCCATTCCTGATCCCAAATGACTCTTTACCAGTGTAAACAAAAACAGTCATCGATGCCATTTAGCACTGGTGCCTTTTTAAATTTTTGCATGGAATCTTAAACCGACACAATGTAAATTGGTAAAGGCAAAATACTGCGGATGCTGGAAATCTGAAACAAAAACAAAAAATGCTGGGAAAACTCAGCATGTCTACAGCACCTGTGGAGAGAAAGAGTTAACGTTTTGAATCCGTATGACTTCTTCAAAGCTTCTTCTTCAGCTCTGAAGAAGTCATACTGACACGAAACGTTAACCCTGTCTTTCTCGCCACACAATTTAAAATGGTTTTTTTTTCGCTCTGTAAGATTAGGTATTGTGTGGGAATAACCAAAAGCACCTCATGTAGGACGTTTTTCCTATTATAGATCAGCGAACAGGGCCAGCCAAGGTACTATAAAACTTTTCTACTTCTAATAATTTCAGCAGGCTTCCCATTCACAGAATATATCTGACAGTCCTAAATTGTCAAGTAAAAATAGAACTCCAGTCAAAAACGTTAAACGTTGAATCAAAGGGCCATCGAAAAATATTTATACACCAAGAAATAAAACACTTGCATTTATAACGCGGGCTGAACGTAATAAAACGACCCGATACGCTTCAAAGGAGCATTATAAAACAAAATTTGACATGGAGCCACATAAGGCGATATTAGGGCATGTGGCAAATGGCTTGGTCAAAGAGGCAGTTTTTATGGTGCATCTCTAAAGAGCAAAGAGAGGCAGAGAAGCGGGAAGTTTGGGGAGGAACTTCCGAGAGCTTGTGGCGGAGACAACTGAAGATACGGCCACAAATTTAAAATTGGTGATGTTCAAGGGGCCAAAATTACATGAATTAAATGATGGCAGGTATCTAGCACAATTTTTAAATCGAGTTGTTGCTTGACCGCGAGCCAAGGTAAATCAGCGAGCACAGGGAGTGCGGCGTGAACTCGACGTGGCGTGAGTAGGGATATGGGCAGCAGAGCTTTTGATGAACCGATGTTTACAGAGTGTGGACTGTGGGAGGTCGAGCAGAAGTGCATTGGAACAGTGAGGTCTAGAGGTAACAAAGGCAGGTTTGGAGAGCAGATTAGCTGAGGCAGGGCAGAATCAGCTGATGTTACGCAGATGGAAATAGGTGATCTTAGTGATGGTGCAGATATATGGGTCAGAAGCTCATCTTGCAGTCCAATAAATCGCCAAGGTTGCAAACAGTAAGATCAAACTCAGAAAATTGCCAGGGAGAGGAATGGAGTCAATAACTAGGAAGCAGAGGTCACAGAATCACAGAGTTGTTACAGCGCGGAAGGAAGCTATTCGGCCCATCGTGCCTGCACCGGCCTCCCAAATGAGCATTTCACCTAGTGACATTCTCCTGCCTTCTCCCCGTAACCCTGCACATTGTTTCTTTTCAAATAATCATCTAATTCCCTCTTGAATGCCTTGATTGAACCTGCCCCCCCACCACACTCTCAGGCCGTGAAATCCAGAGCCTAACCATTTGATCTGTGTAAAAGTTTTTTCTCCTTTCGCTTTTGCTTCTTTTACTAATTACTTTAAATCTTTGCTCTCTAGTTCTCGATCCTTCCGCCAATGAGAACAGTTTCCTCATCTACTTTATCGAGACCCCTCATTATCCTGAATATTTCCATCAAATCTCATCTCAGCAATCTTTTCTCCGAGGAAAAGAGTTCCAACTTCTCCAATCTATCTTCATAATTGAAGTTTCTCATCCCGAAATCATTCCCATAAACTTCTTCTGCACTCTCTCTAATGTCTTCGTATCCTTCTGAAATGAAGTAACCAGAATTGGGCAGTACTCTAGCTGAGGCCTAACTACTGTCTTAAACAAGCTCAACATAACTTTCACACTCTTGTATTCTATGCCTCCACTAACAAAGCCTAGGATGCTGTGTGCAATATTATCTGCTCTCTCAACTTTTCCTGCCACATTTAATGACTTATGCACATAAAAACCCAGGTCTTTCTGCTCCCACACCCCATTAGAGTAGTACTCTTTATTTTGTACTGTCTCTCCATGTCATTCTTGCCAACGTGTATCACCTCACATTTCTCCACATTGAACTTCATCTGCCACATATCTGCCAACTTCACCAATTGTCTATGTCCTTTTGAAGTTCTACACTGTTCTCCTCACAGTTTACAATACTTCCAAGTTTTGTATCATCTGCAAATTTCGGAATTGTTCCCTGGACATCAAGGTCTAAATCATTAATACATATCAGGAAAAGCAGGAGTCCTGATAGGGAATTCCACTACAAAATGCCCTCCAGCCCAAAAAAACATCTATTAACCATTACTCTCTGTTTTCTATCACTCAGCCAATTTTGTATCTATGTTGCTACTGTCCCAATTATTTCATGAACTATACATTTTCTCACAAGTTTGTTGTGCTACACTGTATCAAATGTCTTTTGGAAGTCAATTGTTATGGCACAGCAGTTGATAAAGGCTGAGTTATTTAAATTTCCAGAGGGAAACTTCAAACAACCATCATAACCTAAATTTTCAATTGGTATGTTTGAGATTCAGCTCTGAATTCAAGAATAAAAACCGCAAAGCCTCTAGGAGCTTTTATGTAAATTAAATTAAACATTTATTAATTTAACAATAAATGTAAACACATACACATGTCTACAAATTACTACCATAATAACTTTTAAACAAATCCCCAAATTAACCACTCCTAGGTAAATCTTCACCAAGGCATCAATAACCCATAGACTTAAACAGACACCAGGCAAAGCACATCTTATCTTACAAATTCAAAGCGAGGTCCCTTTCAATTTGTTTCCTTTGCAGACAGTTGTAAGGCTTACAGGCTGCTTAGATATTACATGCCTCTGACCCACACACACAAAACTCTTTTCTGTATATACCTAGCCTTCCCTTTGAATGTAAATTCTCATTGTAACACCAGGCCCTTTGAACTCCACCCCTTCTAAAGATAAAACCCCTCTCATAGTACCAATTTTATTAGTAATATAAACATATTGTTTGGTGTTTCCTAGTTAGCTGCAAGATTTCACCCGCAGTCTTTGAATGGTTTATTCAACAAAATGTAAATCTACCCTTTACCTTACCGTTTAACATCTCAAAACTACTATACATCAAAGCATCCAGACTAGCTGGCTTTAATCCAGTTAAGACACACACAGAAACACCCACAGACACAGACCCTACTACAAGCCCAATTTAAAATAATTTCCAATAACAAACACATTAATATCTTCATGACATTCATGTACATCACATCAACAACATTGTCCTCATCAACCATCTCTGTTACCTCTTCGAAAAACTCTGGCCGGCTAGTTCAACGTGATTTTCCTTTAAGAAATTCATGCTTGTTTCCCTTAATTAATCTACATTTGTCTATATGACTATAAATTCTGTCCAGAATCATAAGTTGTCACGATAAACTAAGACAACGAATTCAGTTATTAGTACTGGCTGGCACTTTTGAAAAGCATGAGGTGACACTAAATATATTCTGAAATGATCTTGGTTATATTTCTCTGTTTATTGTTGTACAGCACATGCCGAGGCATTTGGCTTATCACACTTGTGCCAGGTCTTTGGAATAGCTAACCAATTACTCATATTTAACTGCTCTTTTCTCATCGTCCTGACTTTTGTTTCCTTTTGAAATATTTATTCAATTCCCTTTTGAAACTCACTGAACCTTTTTTACTGCTGAAAGAAAAGACATGACTAAGCTTTTCGTCTTGCACTCGTCAGGACACTCGCAAAAATATCAATCTTTCATGGGATGTGGGCGTTGCTGGCAAGGCTAGCATTTGTTGACCACCATTAATTGCTCTTAAGGAGGTGGTGCTAAGCTGCCTTATTGAACTGCTGCCGTCACCTGATGCAGGCACATCCACAATGCCGTTAGGAAGGGAGTTCCTGGATTTTGAACCCATGACAGTGAAGGAAGGGCGATCTAGTTCCAAATCAGGATGGTGTGTGGTTTGGAGGGGAATTTGCAGGTGATGGCGTTCCCATACGTCTGCTGCCCTTGTTCCTCTACATGATAGAGGTAGCGAATTTGGAAGGTGCTGTTGCAGGAGCATTCATGATTGGCTGCAGTGCATCCAGTATATAGTACATACTGCTGCTACTGTGCACTGATGGTGGAGAGAGTGAATGTTTAAGTAGGTGGATGGGGTGCCGGTCAAGAGAACTGCTTTATATTGGATGATATCGAGATCCTTGAATGTAAACCCCTTTCTTTCTCTATTCCCCCTTTTTTTAATTGTGCGAGTGAAAAGGGAGGTTACGTTGTGACCCCTCTGGTGTTTGAGCCTGTGAAAATAAGCTACCCTTCTGAGTTTACCCTATTTCGATTTTGCTGTGGAGCTGTTATTAGAAATTGGGCCACACCAAAACTGAGGGGGTTGGGAAAATACGTCACCATCTATAATGGCGGAAATTAAAATCAAAACACCTTTCTGTTTATGGACGGGTGATGAGAGTAAAAATCAGGGCAGTTCAAATTAATCCCCCACCCTCCCCCGGTCCGTAACAGAACACTCAGAGCACTTCATTGTATCAAGCTTACAAGGAAATGCTATCAAATGAAATGTAAAAATTTGTTCACTATTACCAAACCAAATTCATCTCTTTGCATTTCATTCAATGCAGTTCAAGCCAATGCAATACTGTAAGGTGTGCAGCAGCTACTGGATCCCTGAAGAACCTAAAGTTTTGTTGAGTGCCAGGGACTGGGACAATATTACAAAGTCTCTACCCAGCATCCATCCTTGTTGTTTCCACAGCATTTCTTATATCTTGTCCTTTAACAACGTTTGGAAATGCTCTAAGACTTACATACTCGGGCACACGCATTCCAAAGAGGGACAACCTCCTGTCTAGTGAGATGAATGCCTGACAAAGGACTCCGTTTGGGAAGGTTCTTGATTTGCCATTCAGAAAATAAAATCTTCAGAGCAAACCAAATCCTGACTCTTATAAGTTCACCCCATGATCTGCACTTGTCACATTCAACACAGGCCGTTACAAGAGATAGCTCCTTAAAGCTGATCCTGAATCCCTTCAGTATTTTAGCCTCTTTCATGTTGCCTGCAAATATGAACTCCTCATCATTTTAATAGATTAGCGCGGACAAACCTACAACTGTACAGGTTAATAATTTTCTAACGGATAAGGTTTGGTAGGCTTTAAAATCAAAGGATTCCAGATATGTGATAAGTTAACTATAGGAAATGACTTGGCTTCCTTGAGAATCTCCAGCAGCTGCTTCTTGTTAATTGCTTCTTCTGTTGTGTTTCCAGTGCATAAGTCGACAATCGAATGTTCAAAATACAGAGCTACTTTGGAGAAAGCTCTCAGTTGAATTGCGTACAAAATATAAAGGTTGTTCAACCTTCTTGGACCTTCTCCTTTTGTTTCAGTCCGCTGAAATTTAGTTCCCATCTAGTTCTTCCCCACCCATCGCCAAGGAGATCCTTTGCTCTGATATGTTGATTGATGGAGTCCAGAAATCAACCCGTAAAATGCTACCGTCTAAAACACTCGCCATCGTCCTTTCCGCTATTAGGTGCTAGTGGATTCAGAGGACAATATACAGAACGAGGCTTGGAGCAGTTTTCTTCATAGATTCATGCAACAGCATCCATGGAGTTACTGTTGCAGTCCCAAAAAGATAACATCAAAAATAAAGTGAATCGCGACCATATTTTTCAAGTTACTATTTATTCCATTACAGGGTAAGAATTATTGCCACGCGCCTTGATATGAGTGTTCTTTCCGCAATTTTAACAACGGCGCTAAATGTTTCACCATCAAAATAGATAATTTTATCCAGAGACAGAGACATGCCAGTCCGCTGGGAGTAATTGAAGTAGGGTTGCCAACAGTAATTTCTAGACCTGTGTGCACGTGCGCAAATCAAGAAATATGTATGGACACGAGGGTAGTTTTAACTTTGGGCGATAGAGTAAAACGAATTTGCCGCCCGTTAAATTCCATTGAAATAGGAGGGATGTAAAAGGGACTTTTCACCGTTTTACACAGTAGCAAAATATCAATGAATGGCGGGGGGTGGGTGTGAACTTCTTACCCTTCAGTCTCACACAAGTAAATTATATTGCGCCGTAGACTACAATAAACACAGAAGAATGATTAAAGGATATATTGGTTAATATGTATTTTTATGTCCAACAAATCATGTTATTTATTATGAACCACAGGTCCCATTTTCAACTGCATTTTCTATGTTGCTAAGTAAACATCAGTTCATTATGCCCATGAATTCGTCAACACTGACTCTAGGATTTGGAAAAGGAAAATATTTTTTTATTTCAAGTCCAAAAGTTAAGTGTCTTCAATTATTCAAGCAACTCTTCACATTATGTGGCATGTGAGGCGTCCCTCACAAATGTGTGAATGCAAATATGAAATCAGAATTAAATAATCAGTCATCATAATTTCAACCTCAATTACTTTAGCTTCTGTAGACTGGGGCGGTGAAGTTAGATTTAAAACCCGCTACAGCTCACTCTCCACAAAGTACTGAACTCCAGATCGTCCAAGTCTGGGGCGCAGTGCTAGAAAGTGCGGAGCCTAAAATCATATTTATAATGTCAAATGCTTAGGTGTGAAATACTTGAATGCGGAATTAAATTAAAAGTTTACAAATTAAGTTGAAGTAAAATATGTTTAATGATTAAATATTGAAATTTAATTCCATACACTCGATGGTTCCCGCAAAATAGAGTAGAACAGAGGAATTATATTAAAATATGTACTTGAGATTAATAAATGAATCGATCTGTAGCATTTGAGCTAATTGTTGTAGAAAGTTTTCGAAATAGAAAAGGTGCCAGCAATATGCATGCTAACGAGTTTTTATAGATTTCTAAAGTTTATTTTCAATCACTTTGCTCATTGGGTTATTTGTGTTTTTCTCTGGAGTTATAACAGTTATAACATTTCGGAGCAAAATGCAAATGAGTAAGCCGAAGCTCGAAGCCAGATTCGCAAACACTTCCACCGCCACGGCGCATTTCCCAGGAAAACTCACAGAAGCTGGAAAAATGTTTCCAAACCGCACAAAAGATAAGCATGCGGAAAGTTAGACGCTTAGCTTCGTTTAAATTATTTGGCAGCTTCCGGGCGAGAAATGCCAGGATAAAACACACGCACAGTAACAAAGCGATACAACCTGCTACAGAGTAGAAGGCTGCAGAAGAACCAGCATGGCATTCTAAAATAATAACTTCACTGTAAAAACTTGTGTCCCTCGTGGGAAATGATGGCACAATGATAAACCCAAGGGTAAGAATTAAACCCTGAATCAATGTTAGGAGGAAAACACTTCGACGCTGCTGTTTTTGACTAAACCATTTCATCTTACTGCTGCTGGGATGCGCGGCACGAAGAGAGAGCAAAATACCTCTTCTGAAGAAGAGTCGTACGGACTCTGTTTCTCTCTCCACAGACCTGCTGAGATCTTCCAGTGTTTTCTGTTTTTATTACGAGAATGTCCGTCGCATGTCCCGATTGTGTGAAACATTAACCGTGAAGTGATATTTGCTTAAACCAGCTTGCGGACTTTGAATGAATGAATTGCATGTCCGCATGTCTGAGCGAGTAGGGGTTCATTGTGGTAAAATAGCAACATAAGGAAAAGGAAATAAGGATGGAAGACTATAGCTGACAACCGCAAACATGCTGCTCCCATTACTTAAACCAATGCATACATTTGATCAGCCGTCAATTAGAGTATTTCTGCAATGCGCGCCATGTTCTGAGCAAGACCATGATTAGCTTAACTTCTTCTATGAACAACATTTGGCTTAGCCCAAATCGGCTTTCAGCAGACAGCCTGATTTCAAAATCTTAATCATCATGGAATCACACAATGATAGGATGGCACAGCGCAGAAAGAGGCCATTTGGCCATCGGATCTGCTGTGACTCTTTCGAAGAGCAATTCAATTCGCCCCACTCTTTCCCTATATCTCGGCATATTTTTCTTCTTTATGTATTTATCCAGTTCCCTTTTGAAAGCTACTATCGAATCTGCATCCGCCATCCTATGAGACAGTGTGTTCAAAAATGCTCAAAAACGTTTTTCTCCTGTTTCGGAGAATGACGAAATCACAGTGCAGAAGAGGCCCTTCGGCCCGTCGAGTCTGCACCGGTACGTGATAAACACCTGACCTACCTACCTAATCCCATTTACCAGCACTTGGCCCACAGCCTTGAATGTTATGGCGTGTCAAGTGTCCATCCAGGTACTTTTTAAAGGATGTGAGGCAACCCGCCTCCACCACCCTTCCAGGCAGTGCATTCCAGACCATCACCACCCTCTGGGTAAAAAAGTTTTTCCTCACATCCCCCAAACGTCCTGCCCCTCACCTTGAACTAATGCCCCCTTGTGACTGACCCTTCAACTAAGGGGAACAGCTGCTCCCTATCCACCCTGTCCATGCCCCTCATAATCTTGTATACCTCGATCAGGTCACCCCTCAATCTTCTCTGCTCCAACGAAAACAACCCAAGTCTATCCAACCTCTCTTCATAACTTAAATATTTCATCCCAGGCAGCATCCTGGTGAATCTCTTCTGCACCCCCTCCAGTGCAATCACATCCTTTCTTTAATGTGGCGACCAGAACTGCACACAGTACTCCAGCTGTGGCCAAGGTTCTATACAACTCCAACATGACCTCCCTACTTTTGTAATCTATGCCTCAATTGATAAAGGCAAGTGTCCCATATGCCTTTTTCACCACCCCACTAATGTACCCCCCTGCCTTCAGAGATCTATGGACACACACACCAAGGTCCCTTTGTTCCTCAGAACTTCCTAGTGTCATGCCATTCATTGAATACTTCCTTGTCAAATTACTCCTTCCAAAGTGTATCACCTCACACTTTTCAGGGTTAAATTCCATCTGCCACTTATCTGCCCATTTGACCATCCCGTCTATATCTTCTTTGGCCAAAATCCGTGCTGCCTGGTTATCAACTCTTCAGCTACTGGAAACTGTTTCCGTGTACTTACCCTACTTAAACCAGTTAAGCTTTTGAACGCTTAAATTAAATCTCCTCTTGAAAAATCCCAACTTTCCACTCTGCCCACGTTAATTCCTCATCTCTCGAAGCATTCCAGTAAATCTCTTCGAGAAATGCAGGAGGAAGCTACTGAGGGTACTTCTAACTTCTCTCACCTGGCTACAAACTGATAGGATTGGGTCGAAAGGCAGTTTTATACCCGTCACATATAACCCTCCATTGGCGTCACCCTTTGAACAAGACCACGGAGCCATCACTAGGTGTTTCCTAATATCTGTGCCGCAATCAATATCTCTAAAAGCAGATTAACTATCATCTACCCCAGTCAGTATTTGTATGAACTTGCTGTGTGCAAAGTATTTGTACTCCAACAGTAGTTGCCGTTCAAAAGCAATTATTTTACTGCTCAGAGCGTTAGAAAGTGCACCGTGTTATATCACTGAACTAATTATTTTACTTTGTTTCGATTGGACTGCATTTGGCACGTGGTTGTCCACGCCCCTAATCTGTTCTCTTGCAAGACTCCGACATTCCCCCCGAGTCTGTGTTTTTCATTAATTTGAATCTTACCATCAAGTGCTGCTATTAGCCCAGGACCTCCGGCTTCTGCACTCCACAGCCAATTATAGTGGAGGAGATCCGCGGAAAACAAGGCACACATCCTTGGAATACGCCCTTAATCATACCTTGCCAATCAATCAGAACAATGAAATCCATTCACTCCAATTCTCTAATATAAATTAAGCACAGATAATGTAGGAAATGTTCTGCAGACCCCACGCATCTAGGGAGAAGGAAACACTTTTTGACGAAAGGTCAACGACCTGAAACGCGAATTCTGTTTCTCTCTCCACAAATTTTGTCAGACCTGCTGAGTATTTCCAGCACTTTCAGTTTTTATTTCGGATTTCAAGCATCCGGCGGTATTTCGTTTTTGGATTACTGCAATACTTTGTTTTCTATTTTTCAACCCTGCTTTCCACCATGTTAACAATTCGTCTTTAATATCGTGATTCGTAACATTTCCAACAGTGTCTATTGTGGGATTTTATCAAACATTGCTTGGAAAGATTGCTATATCAAATGCTGAATATTGGCTTTGCAACCCGCCGGGTGTTATGCTGCATCCGCACGACCATCCGCCTACGCGGTGAGTTAGGTTAAAGTGCCCCTCTACCCAATTGTTTAAGTCTAGTTCATTTCCAGTAGAACGTAACTGATTAGAGGTTTTAGTAATTATCCGCTGCGATGATATCCACAAATATAATGATCAGACACTAATAATTATAACACGCAGTAAAATGAGTCATTTTGAATTGGCAGACATGTGTCCAGCCCAGCTCCACGCCGGGTAACGTGCTTCGAATTCAATACCGGTTCTTTCCCCGGAGATGCAGACCGGATATTATAATGTCCAACTATCTCAAGTTCAATGCCGCCGTTTGCATTCAGATTCATGCCGGGCTATCATCAAAATAAACCTTCTCGCCAGTCGTCGTTGTGAAATGTAGGGAATTCATGTAATGGAGAAGCTTCAGAAATCAACGGGACACATTTTATTTACAATCTAAAAGAGGGTTATTTATACATTAGGTTGGTCGACCAATCTTTTCAAAACGACAGTGCGCGGACTTTTTATTTTGAACGCCTTATTTTACAATTGAAATTACTGAAATTAGATAGGGGGCATTACCTCCGATAAAGGCAAAATAATGCATATGCTGGACTTCTGAAAATGAAAAGAGAAATGCTGGAAATACTCAGCAGGTCTGGTAGTATCTGCGGAGAGAGGAACGGGGTTAACATTTCAGTCTTTCATCACAACGTACATGTATATGCCCAACCTGGAAATTTGAAACGTACGCACGTGTTATTTTTAAAAGGCCCATTTTCACAGGAAAACGTTTTGTGAAATGCGTGTGCGAAACTATAAACGGCTTTATATACATTGTAGGAAATGCCGTCCAGATTTAGGTCAGTATACACGTCATGTATTTCAAAGTTTCATTGCCGGTGCACTTAGGGAGCTGTGCAGAAGAACTGCGTTGTAATGTTATGTAACATGAGAGAGCATCTGAGGGTCATTTCCCGAAATTACCTTCCGAAACTAACACCAGAAAACTTAGAAGGGTGGACCCTGAGCAGGAAGTTCCGCAATAAAACCAGAAAACGCTGGAAATACTCAGCGGTTCTGACAGCTTCTGTGGAGAGAGGAACAGAGTTAAAGTTTCGAGTCTGTTTGGCTCTTCTTCAGAGCTCTGAAACGTTAATTCTGTTTCTCTCTCCACAGAAGCTGTCAGACCCGCTGTGTTTTTCCAGCGTTTTCTGTTTTAACTTCAGATTTCCAGCATCCGCAGTATTTTGCTTTTATCTCAGGAAGTTCCGCAGTCGTGAAACTTCTAACGCACGCACCGTCCCTCCGATTGCTCCGGTCAGGAACCTTGAGCTTTTATCTGGAGCAGTAACATCTGCTGTAATCCAGGCTTCGCCTCCTGTCCACTAAAATTCCAGTGAGATCTTGTCTTAAAATCTCGTCAATTAAAACGCGCATAGCTCCCGATGCAGCACGACTTTTGTAGATGAAGCTTTTATCACTTGCGCAATTTTCGAAATCTTTTCTACAGTTTGGGCTCTGCAAAACGAATCGGAGAAGGCAATGCGAATGCCGAAATTCACAGCAGGTTCTAGAAATGCTTTCATTCCCGAGTTGCCAAAATCATTGCTGCTGCTAATGGTTCCGATCCAAGTCCACCCAAATTTCTGAACAATCACTTGGTATTCTATAAAATGTCGGATATTCATTCCTATTACTGCGGCAAACACACGCGGAGAAGTAACTAACCCGCAATCAAACAACATGAAAACAACTGAAGCAGATCATTGGTTAAGCGCTTTAAGTGAGCAGCTTTCACGCTTTCAAATATTCTAATCCATTGGGATCAGAAATAAGAGTTATTAATCAATTATAAATACACGTCTAAGGTGAATTGCGAAGATGTGCCTATATTCTGTAAGATTGCTGCCATAATTAATAGCCCCTGGACAATCAGGAGCCTATTGCGAAATTTAGTGATAAAACCAGAACAAATTTCCCCTTGTTAACCTCAAGGAATTGACATGAAGAAGCAGGGGTGAAAAACAAAAGACTGAACTTGCCTTTCTCTATTACCTTTTACGACATCGGAGAAACTCCAACGCACTTCGCAGCCAGGTAAGTGCTTTTGAATTGTTGTCACTGCGGACCAATTTGTGCGCAGCAAAGTTTTGCAAACAGCAATGTGATAGTGGCCAGGTAACTTATTTTCTTTATTAATATCGATTGAATGATAAAATTAGTTACTACACCAACTCCCCTGTCCTTCTTCAATAGTGTCACGGGATTCATCAGATCCACCTCAGAGAGTATAGATCTTTTAACATCTTATCCAAACCACAGGACTTCCAGATGTGCAACATTTCTCCAGCACTGCCTCAATTGTCAGTCCAGATTTTGTCCTCAAGTTTCTGAAGTAGGACTTGAAACCTCAAACTTCCGACTCAGAGGAGAAAGTGTTCCCACTCTATCAGGCTGACACCCAAATATCCACTTAATATATACCTAGCCGTTTGGTCGTACAGAACTTGAGTATTGCTGAAAGAAGACATTTTGTCAAAGCTTTTCACTGTGCACTCATCCGGACAATCGCAAGTTTACCAATGTCAGGGGAAGGAACAACTGGTGCATTTTCCATGGCAATGCCTTGACCATCAAGGTCCACTTGCCAACCAACCAATCAGCACTCTCCTCTCATACAGTATAAAGTTGTTACTTCCCCTGACATTGGTATTCTTGCAATTGCCCTGATGAGTGCAAGACAAAAAACTTTGACAAAAATGAGTTCTCAGCAATAATATATATCCATTTGTTATTTTATCCAGGTATATGATAGTGCCTGAGATTGACCTCCAACAACCACAGCCATTTTCCTTTGTGCTAGGCATGACTCCTGCCAGTGGAGAGTTTTTCCTCTGATTCCCGTTGAATTCTGTTTTGCTAGGGCTGCTTGATGCCACACTTGGTCAGATGCAGCCTTGATGTCAAGGGCAGCCACTCTCACTTCACCATGTTAGATTGAGGGACAAAAGTGGATATTTATGTTTTGTTAAGGGTCATTTTAAGAGATTAAGTCCTGCTGAAGTTTAATCTCAATAAATATCATTGAAACAAGGCCAGCTGAAGTTGTTTAAGAAAGTGCTGGATGTCCTGTGGAAGCTTTATTGAGAACAGTGATCCATTAATAATCTAACTTCTAAAGGCTATTTCAAAAAACACCGTACGGTGCTTGCCTGTACAAATTAGAAGTGAGCATGTGTGCTAAAACATGAATGTGAACTGTTAAGTGTTAAAGAGAAGGAAACAGAAGGAATCTAAGTAAGCTGCAGTAGCAATCTGGGTTCTGTCAGGACCACTCAGCTCCTGATCTCATTACAGCCTTGGTCATGGACAAAACAGCTGAGCTCCAGAGGTGAAGTGCGAGTGGCTGCCCTTGACATCAAGGCTGCATCTGACGAGTGTGGCATCAAGCAGCGCTAGCAAAACAGAAGGTCAATGGGAATCAGAGGGAAAGCACTCCACTGGCTGGAGTCATGCCTAGCACAAAGGAAAATGGCTGTGGTTGTTGGAAGTCAATCATCCCAGTCCCTGGACATTGCTGCAGAAGTTCCTGAGGATAGTGTCCTAGGCCCAACCATCTTTAGCTGTTTCATCAATGACCTTTCTTCTATCATAAGGCCAGAAGTGGGTTGTTTGCTGATGATTGCACAATGTTTAGCACCATTCCCAACTCTTCAGATATTGAAGCAGCCTGTGTCCATACAGTAAGACCTGGACAATATTCAGGCTTGGGCTGATAAGTGGCAAGTATTAGTTGCATCACACAAGTGCCAGGCAATGATCATCTCCAACAAGAGAAATTCTTGGCATTCAACACTGAATGCCCCACTATCAATATTCTGTGGGGCACCATTGAACAGAAACTGAACTGGTCCTGCCAAATAAGTACTGCAGCTATAAGAGCAGGTCAGAGGCTGGGAATTTTGCAGTGAGTAACTCACCTCCCGACTCCCCAAAGCTTGTCTACCATCACAAGCCAGGGTTGTGATGGAATGCTGTCTACTCGCTTGGAAGGCTGCAGCTTCAACAACGCTCAAGAAGCTCGACACCATCCAGATGGCATCCCATCTGCCACCTTCAACATTCACTGCCTCCACCAACAGCCCACAGTGGCAGCACTGTGTGCCATCTATAAGATGCACAGCAGCAATTTGTCAAGCCTCCTTTGACAGCACCATCCAAACCTGGGACCTCAACTGCCTAGAACGGCAGCGGCAACAGATGCATGGGAACACCTTGATCTGCAAATTCCCACCCTTTTACTGCAAGCCAGACACCATTCTGACTTGGAACCATGTCGCTGTTCCTTCACTGTCACTGGGCCAAAACATGGAACTCCCTTCCTAACAGCACTGTGGGTGTACCTATACCACACAGACTGCAGCAGTTAAAGAAGGTGGCTCACCACCACCTTCTCAATGGTAATTAGGGATGGTCAACAAATGCAGGCCTTGCCAGTGAAGCTCACATCCCATGACCAAATAAAACATGGATGCCAGGACATTGGGCCAGGTTGTGCGTCCCCTGCTCATCTTCAAATTGTGTCACAGGATAATTTAAATCCATTTCAGATAACATTCATTTAAGATCTCATCAAAAATATGGCAACTTCAAAAATGCTGCACTCCTTTAGCATTGAACTGGGGATATCAACTTAGATTGAGTGTTCAATTTTCTAGGGTGGGGTTTGAATCAACCACATTTGATATAAGGGGAGTGAACCACCATTGAGCTTGGCTTGACACCTAAATGGACATCCAGCTATGTAACTAGTATAGTTATTTGGTTCCATTTGTATGCTGGTAGCCAAAGTAATTTAATCAAATCTCACCATTGGTATTTTCAAAAAGACCAATTGTTCTTGCCACTGCTATGGATTCTGAGGATCCATCACCAACAACAATACCAGCCTCAAAGAGTTACAAACACATTGAGACCCATTACAGATTTGACCCACATATGTTTATTCTTGCCCATTAACAAGAGCCAAAGAGACTGTTGTTGCAAACTGGGGGGACCCGCAGACATTGTGAATCCTCTAACCCAAAGTAATGTTCGGGAGCAGTGTCTCGTCCTTATATATTTCCTCTGTCGCAAAAATCATGGTATGTGTAAGGAGAAACCACCTTCAGTTAAAACTGTGGAACAAACACAATTGATGTCAGGAGATGATAGTTCAGTTTTCTTCTATACGTCTTAACATCATGGAATATTTGCAAAATAAAGATCATTAACGTGCACAGTGTATTTTTTAAGCTATTTATTTGTGCAACTGACGCCACAGGAACCAGGACTTTCTTAATACTATCGTGGAACACCACCACCTGCAAGTTCCCTTCCAAGCCACTCGCCATCCTGAGTTGGTAATATATCGCCGTTCCTTCGCTGTCCTGGATCAAAATCTTGGAATTCCCTTCCTTACAGCACTGTGGGTGTGCCTACACCACATGGACTGCAGAGGTTCCAGAAGGCAGCTCACTGCCACCTTCTCAAGGGCAATTAAGGATGGGCAATATATGCTGGCCTAGCCAGCGATGCTCACATCCCATGAATGAATAATAAAAAAAAGAATAATACGGTTTAATTTTACTTTCATTTACTTATACTGTAAAACGTTGACAAAATATTACTTTTATGGTTCAAGTAGTTCTGCACTTTGAAACACCTTGACACTCATGGCATCCCATCAGTTCATGTCACAGGTCAGCGATGGCATGTGTATGCATGAGAACATGCTGGAAATAGAGAGAAACAGAGTTAACGTTTCAGGTCGATGATGGTTACCAGAACTCAGTTCCTCTTCCCACAGTTGCTGTTTGACCTGCTGAGTAATACCAACATTTACTATTTTCGTTTCAGATTTCCAGCATCCACAGTGTTTTATTTTTGTATCACGGTTCCGTAGGTACTTTCAGCAGTTAAACCGCACATCCTTTGCTACGGTTTCAATCTTACAATTTAACACCAAATCAAACATAGTTTTTGACCGATTTTTATATCTAATATCACAATACCAAGCTTAATTAGTAAATTTCGTGCAGAAACCTGATCAAATCCTTCCCATGACAAAACGTACAATTAACGGTTTATATGTGTAGAAAGCATCTGATAAATGGATTTTTTTTTCCAACTGGTGTTTGAAAGGAGCAGCAATGGTCAAAAGTAGTTATGTGTTGCTACTTTTGCGATTCTCCTACTCTTCAGTCGTAATTCCGGCGTAAAAGAAGCAAAAAAAAAAAATCCGGGAAGATATCAGAGGTTTTTTTTTAACAGGTTACCGTGGCTTTTCGGCTGGATTTAGGGCGGATGAACTGCAAGACCAAGGCGGAAATTCACTTCGCATTTCAGGTGAAATTACTAAATCTACTGCAAAGTCATCTTCCCAGGAGAGCGGCTGCTGTGAATCGACACTAGCATGAAACAAAATGATTACTTGTTGATTGCGATGACGGCGATGATGACTATTATTATGGCTAAATATAAAAGATAACGTGGTAATTCACTGATCACAGGTAAACCCATGAAGAATTAACAGGACATTTCACACAAAAAACGCCACATTTCTTCTATTTTATTTCACGATTATACACTTAATATCTTAGCGAAATGTTGCGCTCTTTTTAATAGACCTTCAGTGGTTTTCAGCATTGTCATCATAATAGTGTGCAGGAGGACGAATAATTCATAAATTCCATAAAATGCACCACACAGAAATAAACTATTGGTCCCAAATGCTCCAGAACATTTTTATGGTTTGGCATTAACTTGCCCCGCCCCCTCCCCCTCCACTTAACCGCTTCAGCATCGCCTTTTTTATGTTTATCTGGCTCCCTCTCAAAAGCATCGATGCGATTCGCCTTAACTGCGCCTTGCGCTAGCAAGTTGTCTAACCAGTCCCGTGGGTACGTAAGTTTCTATTAAATTCACCACTGGATTTATTAGGGACTATCTTACATTAATGACTCCTGATCTGGTCTCCCCACATGTTTGCGCAGTTCCAACTGCTTTGTAGAGATCAAAGCCTACCATCATAACAAATGTTCAACGATTTAGCAATTTGTTGTAGTTGCAAATTATCACCCTGAGTATAAAAGGAACGCGTCTAGCAAAATGTCAGTTCTGACAGGACGCATGTATGAGCACCTACACATAAGGGCTTTTATTTAAACTTACTCCAAACTCCGAACGGTCACACCAGAACTGAACTAACCTTCTACATCTGGTTTCATCCGGTGGTGTTGTGAATAAATTGAGCCCCTCGAACCTGTTCGAGTGCATGTTAAATAATCCTCCCAAGCGCGATGTTTAATTAATCTTTAGATATGTTACACAGATTGAATCTTTCCCAAAGTGTGTAGGCTAACACGCCTGACCCCCGTGCAAAAAACACCGTAATCAAAAGCTGCAACATCGCAGTATTGAAGGTTACCTTACAACAGAACATGAATTCTGTTTATGCTCCCTTCGAAGGTAGATTGCAGGAGCGCTGGATTTCAAATTTCAGGGAAGATAACCTATAGATGAAACCTTCACCATTTGCCATTATGTCTGCTTCCGGGAAATTAATTAATATCCTAAGCGAAAACATATGCCTTTGTGACGAATAAATACCCCATGATATTTCTCCTATGTGCCATTTCTACGTGATCAGTGATTGGTTCATTTGCCAATGAAGCCTAAAGCCAAAAACAGGAAAATAAGAATTATGTGATTGTACGTAATTATGATAATAGACATATGTCTATCATCATAAATTCAGAAAAAAACAATGTAAATAAAAGTGATTCCAAATTAAAATATTAGGGAGATAAATATTTACAAAGCCTGCAGGAAGAAGAATGGGTTTGAGGTTGAACAATTACAAAAGCAAAGTCAAAAATAGTTTGTTGGTGCCAAGAGAAGAAGAGAAGTAAAGACACCAACATGTATATTTAGATTTTCAGAAAGCTTTGGATAAGATCCCACACAAGGGGTTAGTAAACAAAATTAGAGCACACCGGGTTAGAGGTAATATACTGGCATGGACTGAGAACATAACATAAGAACATAAGAACTAGGAGCAGGAGTAGGCAATTCAGCCCCTCAAGCCTATGTCGCCATTTATTACGATCATGGCTGATCTGATGTCGGCCTCAACTCCAATTTCCCACCCACTCCCCATAACCTTTCAACCCATTACTAATTAAAAATCTGTCTATCTCCTCCTTAAATTTATTCAGCGCCCCGGCATCCACTGCACTCTGAGGTAGTGAATTCCACAGATTCACGACTCTTTGAGAAAAGTAATTCCTCCTCATCTCTGATTTAAATCTTACCCCTTAGCCTAAAACTATGGTCCATCATTCTAGAATGCCCCAGAAGGGGAAATATCTGCTCCATGTCTACTTTGTCTATCCCCTTTAGCATCTTACCATACCTCAATTAGATCTCCTTTCATCCTTCTAAACTCTAGTGAGTATAGGCCTAAACTGCTCAATCTCTCCTCATAAGACAAGCCCTGCATGTCTGGAGTCAATCTAGTGAACCTCCTCTGAACCGCCTCCAGTGCAACTACATCCTTCCTCAAGTAAGGGGACCAAAACTGTGCACAGTACCCCAGGTGTGGTCTCACTAACAACATTTCCCTATTTTTATACTCTGAGAACTGGTTAATGGACAGAAAACAGAGTAGGAATAAATGGGTTATTTTCAGGTCGGCAGGCTTTGACTAGTGGGGGGTCTAAAAATGGGGGACACTAACTGAATGAGGGGCAAGCCATTTAAGACTGAGCTGAGGAGGAATTTCTTCACTCGGAGAGTGGCAAATATTTGGACTTCTGTGCCCCTGAGGACTGTGGAGGCTCCGTCTTTGAGTATGTTCAAGACCAAGAGCAATAGATTTCTACATATAAAAAATCCCAAGGGATAGGGGGATAGTGCAGGAAAATGGTGTTGAAGTAGAAGATCAGCCATGACCTCACTAAATGGCTGAGCAGGCTTGAAGGACTGAATGGTGTACTCTTATTCCTGGTTCTTATGTCCTTATGTCCTTAATGTGCACAAAACATAACCCCAAATATTCTTCCATTGCTAACAAAATCAAATGACTAGTCATGGATGGTTTAATGTCTTAATGCACTGTATCAAGGTGAACATGCAGATGAACATACGTTAATTAAGTACTGGATTTCCATTGTCGAGTGAGAGGGAGTGAGGTGTTTGTGAAATATCTCCCTTATAGGAACAGTGAGTGCTTCATGATAATATTACTGGATGTTTTATAGATTAAGAGTCTTTAGGGACTGTTGTCTGGAAAATGGTGTTTATCTGTGAGTCTAGCTAAATAGAAATCATTTGGCAATTGTTATAAGACTAACTTTAACTGCGTAACTATAATCTGTGTTGTTTAAGGTTTCTTTCCTTTTGTTAATAAATGTTTTAATTTAATGTTTAAGATCTCCAAAAGTGGTAGAAGAATCTTTACTTCTGACTTCAGTACACACACCTTCTTGCAATCAAATAGAAATTGCAAATTGTTGTGATAGCTTGGCCAAGTATCCTTTTGGGATTTGGTGAGCCTAGCAATTAGCACCTGCCATATCATAACAACATATACTTATACATTTTAAACAGCAGAACAATTCCCCGTGACACAATTTTTCTGGCAATACAATGCCCTTACTGCTCTATTCCAAGTTGTACAATACACTAGCAAGACAATGCTCTGATCTGTCAGAAATTAATGGTCATACCTCGATGTGGCCAATTTTAGACTTTCCTCCCAATGCTCTGTTGGGCTCCCTTGAGACCCCCTTCCACCAAGCTGTGAGACTCTTCTTTACTCAGCTGCAGTTCTGAATTTAAAAGTCACTGTCTTTTATACAGTTAAAGTCCCTCCCAGGAATTTTCTATTCTGCCCAAAACTGCCAGTAGGCAAAACTATGGGCAGAATCTTCTGTCCAGCGTGCGGGGGCAAGAAAATCTTCCCCTATGAGATTTTGCCCTCTTATCTGCACCTGTCTTCATCACTTGTTGTGATATCTTTAAATGCTCCTTAGCTATCTCACATGCTCTGTTCAATCTTTCTCTGAATTTTGTCATATAATCCAGGAGAGTAGATTCTGAACTTTGATCCACTAGTTTCTCCTGAATCAACTTAAGTGGTCCCCTTACTTCATAACCATAGACTAATTCAAAAGGACTAAACCCCATTGATTCATTAGGGGCATCCCGAATGGCACATAACAAGGATGGAGTCCCTCGATCCCAGTCCTGTCGGTAGTATTGACTATATGCTCTCATCATAGTTTTTAAAGTTTGATGCCATCTCTCTAAAGCACCTTGTGATTCAGGGTGATAAGCTGATGACTTAAACTGCTTTATTTCTATGCTGCTCATTACTTCCTTAAACAGCTGTGGCATGAAATTTGAACCCTGATCCAACTGTATTTCTTTTGGTAACCCATATCTTGTGAAGAAATTGGTCAACTCCTATACAATCCTCTTTGTAATATTTTGTAAAGGTATCATTTCCCAAAATCTAGCGGACACATCCATGATTGTCAGAAAGTACTGATTTCCACTTTTGGTCTTAGAGAGAGGCCCTATACAACCAATCAGGACCCTGGTAAAAGGTTCCTCAAATGCTGAATTGGAATTAAAGGTGCAGGTTTAATTGCTGCTTGAGATTTCCCTATCACCTGACATGTGCGACATGTTTGACATAATTTGACTACATCTTTATGCAGTCAAGGTCAATAGAAATGTTTTTGTATTTTAGCTTGAGTTTTCCTAATTTCTAAATGTCCGGCTATTGCAATTTCATGAGCCACTCTTAGTTATTCATTTCTATATCCAGTTAGTATTACTATTTGATGCCCTACTGCCCACTTTTCATCTGCTGGAACATGAGGAGGTGTCTATTTCCTCATTAACACATTATCTTTATGATAATAACACTCTGGAATACAGCCTGCCTCTGTTTCAGAATAAGCTGTCTGGTATAACTGCTTTATTTGTGGATCTTTCTGCTGTAACTCTAATAATTTCACTGAGCTAAACAGTTCAGCCTCTCTCTCTCTAACCTTCTCTTCTTGAACAATCTTTTCAAAGATCAATCCAGCTAACTGGATGTCAGCATCCTTCCCCTGTCTTTTAGAATCTTCTTGTTCCTATTTCACAAACTCCTGTGAGTTTGTGATCTCATTACTACACAATCTGGAAACAATCCATGATGCCCTTTCTGCAACATCCCTGTTGATTGCATCTCCGCAGGCTGCTCAACTGCAGTAGACACCACCAACATCTGTGATCTAGCTATCTCATTTCCTAGGACAAACTGAACTCCTGCAATGGGCAATTTTTCCACTACCCCAACAATCGCCTCACCTGTTTTCAACCTACTTTTTAAATTTACCTTACACAATGGAATATGTTCAGTATCTCCATGAATCCTACTTATTAAAACTCTTTTCTGCAATACCCCCTCTGAACAACAAATAGTGCAATCCCATAACATTAAGGATTAACTAGCCCTGTGCCCCTCAAAGTTTTGATATCTTTGCCTGCTCCACCCTGTACACATGGATAGATTTTCCCTTCACATATAAAATCTTTAAATTTTTCTGTAATCTGCCCTTCAGAGCTCCCTTGGGTAAGTTCTGAATACATTCCCACTTCTGTACCTACCACTGATTCTTCCAGCTCCACCTGTACATGAACCATTGTTTTTTCTTGCCTCTGGATCTCCAAACCCACAGTACTCTTATATACAGAACTTTGTGTTCTAATTACTGCAATAGGTATTCCCTGTAGCCTCCAACACATTGACTTTGTGTGCCCAACCTTATTACAATGGAAACATTTAAGTTTTCGACTGTCATTTCTACCCTCAGCACCTCCCTTTCTGGTCTGAGCAGAAATTTCCTGAGTTCCCAGCTGTCCCTTCTCTTCCCTGACTACCTGCCTTCTTTTCACCTTTCCACTTTCTATACTTGGGTTTGAAAGGTTGAGGAAAATAGGTTTTGATCCATGAACTAGCTCATAATCATCAGCTATCTCTGCTGCTTGCCTAGTCATTTTAACCCTCTGTTCTTCCATATGGGTTCTAAATACTGAGGGAAGTAAATCTTTAAATTCTTCCAAAAGAATTACTTCTCTAAGAGCTGCATATGTTGTTTCTAGCTTTAATGCCCATATCCAATGGTCAACATTACATTGCTTTACTCTCTCAAACTCATTATAAGTCTGTCCAGGCTGTTTCCTTACATTCCGAAATTTCTGCCTGCATGCCTCAGGAACCAACACATCAGCATTCAGAATAGCCCTTTATACTGCATCATAATCCACAGATGCTTCTTCTGACAGTGATGTGTATATCTCATGACTCTACCTACCAACCTAGTCTGTAAAAGCAATGTCCAGATTTCTTGTGGCCATTTCATTTGCTTAACTATCTTTCCAAATGAAATAAAGAATGCCTCTACATACCTTTCCTCAAACTCTGGAAGAACTTGTACACATTTAAACATCTCCCCACTGGGTTTTGATCTGGAAATAAGTTCTTCCTCACCTTATGGTGCCTCTATTTTAACTGCCAGCCTTTTAAATTAGTATTCCCTTTCTCCTTTTCTCTTTTTTTGCTAACTTCTCTAGTTTCAATTCCTTTTAGTGCCTCCTTTCTCTCTCCTGCCTTTCCTTTTCTTCCCTGTCTCTTTCTTTTTCTTTTGCCTCCAATTCAAGTCTTTTTTGTTCCATTGCTTGTTCAAGTTCAAGCTTCTTCATTTGCAACTGAAGTCTTACTACTTCCAGCTGTGACTCATTAGTTTCAGGTATCACTTCCAATTTCAAATGCTGCACTATTACTTCAATTATGTCTGTTTTCCTCACCCCTGTGGTTAATCCTAACTGCAACATATCTGCTAATTAAGTTAATTTAGCCTTAGTTACTTTTTGTAAACCAGTCGGGATTACATCTTCCACTCCCAGGAAAGTCTTAGCAATTGCTAAAGCCATGTTCGCAATCTAACCACTTCAAAATCCCTCAATGCCAACTCCTGAGTTTAGTGTTCTTCTTGTCCTCACACCCTTGCGATTCACCAACTCCAAGCCACTCAAGGAATTTTCTTTAAGATCCTGGACGAGTCCCCAATTTTGTTATGATATGGCAGGTGGTAGCTGCCGAGCTGACCAATTCCCAATGGGAAGCCTGGCCAAGCTATCACAACAATTTGCAATTTCTATTTGATTATGAGAAGGTATGTCAGAAGTAAAGATTTCACTACCACTTTTGGAGATCTTAAACATTAAATTAAATTTAAAAATTTATTAACAGAAGAAAAGAAACCTTAAACATGCAAGATTGCAGTTACACAGTTAAAGTTAATCTTTATAACATTCCCCAAAAGATTTCTACTTAGCTAGACTCACAAATAAACACCTTTTTCCAGGCAACAGTCCCTATAAATTTTTAATCTATAAAACATCCAGTTATATTACCACAAGGCACCCACTGTTGCTACAAGAGAGTTACTTCACAAATATCTCTCTCCCTCTCACTCAACAATGGAAATCCATGGCTTGTAACAAACCCTGCTTTCTGGAACAAGCACCTGCTCCTCTGGGGTGGCTAGTGGCTACTTTTTCACAGGTCTGTCTTCATGCAGCCCACCCTTAAAAATCTCACATGGCCACACCTCATACAGCTTTCAACCTTTCCTTAAATATATTTTCTCCCCTTTCATCTTTAAACCCATTGGGCAGAATTTTACCCTTGGTGGGTGTGCGGGCCCCACTGACTCGGCGGTGGGTGGACAGCCGACTGCCGCCACCGAAACGGGGCCTGCCGCCATTTTGAGTGGGCGGGCCAACAGGAAGCTCTATGAGCTTCCTGTGCAGGGGGGGGGGGGGGGGATGCGGGAGGGAATCAACAGCTGTCAAAGTGCGCTCTTTCGCACATGCACGCGAAGGAGCGCACTGCTCCCTGAGACACAGTGCTGTCTCAGGGAGATTACTGACAGTGCAAAAAACTTTAAAAATAGAAAAATCAAAACATTATTAATATGTCCCCGCTCATGTGACAATATCACACGAGATGGGACATGTTAATAAAAAGGACATAAACTTTATTACACTTTTTAAAAACGGACATGAAACCTCATCCCGCCGGTGGCTAAGGTTTCATGCATTATCAGGAGCCCTCTGGGGCTCCTGGCCTGCCCGGCAGCCTTAAGGTTGGACGGGCAGGTCTTTAATTATCTTAATTAGCCTGTCAATGGCCTCAATTGGCCATTGACAGGTCAGCGAGCAGACAGCTGATTTTGCTGTCCGTCCGCCTTCCTAAAAATTTAAAGGGACCGGGATGACGTTGGGGGTTCCTCTCAATGTCATCCCGCGTCATTTTCCCATCAGCAAGCAGGCCCTGCCCTCAAATCGCTGATGGGAAAATTCAGGTAATTGTTTTTTAAAATTACCTTTCCCAGAATCTAAAATTCTTTAATGTTATCAGTATGGCTAGCACTTTCAGGAAAAATAAACTTAATAACTTTGCTTTATTTATTTATGATCTTTGCCAGTTGTAAAACTTCCCTTGTCTCTTTGAAATTCAACAGCTAAAAATTCACTCCTCATTCATCCCCTAATGCAAATTCCTATTCATGTTGTATTTACTAGTATCCCATCTTATCTTGTCCATCTCCACTTCAAAATGCCTGCTTTTACGCCTAACCCTTTGATGCTCTTTAACCCTTTAAACCTTGTAGCCTGACTGTCTTCAGTCTAATTAAATTAGCCACACACACTGAACATATACACAGTCCCCACAAGCCTGCTTCACAGTACCCCATTGTAATATCCGAAAAAATGATATTTCCTTTACAATGTTTACATTAAAAAACCTGATTAAACATAAGATGAAAGCAAAATGCTGCAGATACTGGAAATCTAAAATAAAAGTAGAAAATGCTGGAAAAACATAGCAGGTCTGGCATAAAGTTTCGAGTCTAAATGATTCTTCTTCAGCTCTGAAGAGTCATACAGGCTTGAAATATTAACTCTGATTAAACATACAAATATTTAGGTCATCGTTAATTTATTCTGTTACAATTTCTGTGTAAAATTGAACTACAAACATAAGTGTAAAAAGGCTTACATGATGGCAGCCACTATAGTGGCTACTATCTTGCATAGCTATGGAGGACCAAAGCTGGCAGGAGGAGAGGCAGACGACTGGCACCTGTGGCAGTTTACCGATGAAATCTTTGAGGTGATCTTGGAGGCGATGTGCAAGAAGCCATGGTTCTTGTTCCCAGTGGGTGGCAGGAGAAAACCACCCAGTCCAAAAAGGCTACCTGGTTGAAGGTGGCAAAAAATGTCAGTAGCCTCAGTGCTGTCCAGAAGACTTGGTTGCAATGCTGCAAAAAGTTTAAAGACCTCTTCACTCTGGCAAGGTGACTCCAACACAACACCTTGGTGACAGGCCACCAAATCTGCAGCTACCAGCTGAAAGGCCAACTGATCAGCCTGAGGGAGTATGGTGCTTCTTAACATGGGAGCGTTGTGTGCCCAGTGTAATTACTGACCCACCAGCAAGGCTCAGAGTCCAAGTGCTACTGATGACTGGCTGCATTGATGTTTGCAGCTGCTTGTTTCACTGAGCCACTGGCATTGGTGAGGGAGGCCAGCATGGCCTTGTATCTCTTTTTTTGTCCTTGCAGGAGAAGAGCATGTAGAATGCACTGTAGAGGGCGTGCACAGGATGAGGAATGCCCCAGCTCACCATCCTTGCACCTACAGATAAGGCTGGAATGAATACTGCAAGGGTGCCACCTCTTGGTGGCATGAACGATGGAAGGGTGAGAATACCTGGAGGAGAGGGTGAAAAGATACAGAATTCTGTAGAAGAATGGGATGCGGTGTACTTCTCCCTGTCTGACAGTTTGGCAAAGACTCAGCTGCTTTGGAAAGCCTCATCTTTGCAGAGGCTTCCATCACAGAACCACACAATCACACAGTGCAGAAAAGACCCTTCGGCCCATCAAGTCTGCACCGACACGTGAGAAACACCTGACCGACCTACCTAATCCCATTTACCAGCGCTTGGCCCATAGCCTTGAATGTTATGATGTACCAAGTGCTCATCCAGGTACTTTTTAAAGGATGAGAGGCAACCCGCCTCCACCACCCTGCCAGGCAGTGCATTCCAGACCATCACCATCCTCTGGGTAAAAAAGTTTTTCCTCATATCCCCCCTAAACCTCCTGCCCTTCATCTTAAACTTATGTCCACGCGTGACTGACCCTTCAACAAAGGGGAACAGCTGCTCCTTATCCACCCTGTCCATGTCCCTCATAATCTTGTACACCTCGATCAGGTCGCCCCTCAGTCTTCTCTGCTCCAACGAAAACAACCCAAGTCTATCCAACCTCTCTTCTTAACTTAAATGTTTCATCCCAGGCAACATCCTGGTGAATCTCCTCTGCACCCCCTCCAGTGCAATCACATCCTCCCTATAATGTGGTGACCAGAACTGCACACAGTACTCCAGCTGTGGCCTCACCAAGGTTCTATACAACTCCAACATGATCACCCTACGTTTGTACTCTATGCCTCAATTGATAAAGGCAAGTGTCCTGTATGCCATTTTCACCACCCCACTAACATGCCCCTCTGCCTTCAGAGATCTATGGACACACACGCCAAGGTCCCTTTGTTCCTCAGAACTTCCTAGAGTCATGCCATTCATTGAATACTTCCTTGTCAAATTACTCCTTCCAAAGTGTATCACCTTACACTTTTCAGAGTTAAATTCCATCTGCCACTTATCTGCCCATTTGACCATCCTGTCTATATCTTCCTGACACTCAACCTCACTGTTAACCACCCAGCCAATCTTTGTGTCATCCGCAAACTTACTAATCCTACCCCCCCATATATTCATATATGTCATTTATATAAATGACGAATAATAGGGGACCCAGCACAGATCCCTGTGGTACGCCACTGGACACTGGCTTCCAGTCACTAAAGCATCCTTTTGTCATCACCCTCTGTCTCCTACAACTAAGCCAATTTTGAATCCACCTTATCAAATTACCCTCTATCCCATGTGCATTTGCCTTCTTTATAAGTCTCCCATGTGGGACCTTTGCTGAAATCCATATAAACTACATCAACTGCACTACCCTCATCTACACACCTGGTCACCTCCTGAAAAAATTCAGTCAAATTTGTTTCTATCGTCAGAGGCACATTCTCATGATCTCCATCTTGCGCACACACAGGGCCAATTTTGGAGGGAAAGGACACCAGTGCAGCAGCAGCATCACCAGGGGCCTCTGACAAAATCAAGTCAGCACAGCCACACCATCACATTATTCAAATGCACTCTCTACCAGCACAGATACACTCACATCACAGAAGGTGAGAAAGGATGGTGCAGGGAGACAGTGGCCTAGTGATAACATCACTGGACTAGTATCCAGAGGCCCAAAGCTTGTACCCTGGAGTTATGTGTTCAAATCCCAACATGGCAGCTGGTGGAATTTGATTTAAGTCAATAAATCTGGAATTGAAAGCTAGTCTCAGTAATGGTGACCACAAAACTATCATTGATTATGGTAAAAAAAATCATCTGGTTCATTAATTATGGCCCCCTTTAGGGAAGGAAATCTGCCATCCTTACATGGTCTGGCCTACATATGACTCCAGTCCTACAGCAATGTGATTGGTTTTCAACTTCCCTCTGAAATGGCCTAGCAAACCACTCAGTCCAAGGAAAATTAGGAATTGGCAACAATTGCTGACCTTACCAGCAACGCCCACATCCCATGAAAGTAGAAGGTGAAAAACATGGCAGGAGTGAGCAGGCGCAGGTGAGAGAGATAGACGCAGACATGGGCAGCATCCCCTGGAGGATGGCGGGTCAGATACAGACACAGCCATGCTCAGCTGGGTGCAGAGGCAGTGCCTTAGTAGTCACAGGAAAGGTGGCGCTACACATGAGATGTGTACCCACATGTCAGAGTTTCCTGAGGCAGTGCAGAGATATCGGCTGAGAATGGAGGAGCCCATCCAGCTTGTGTGCACACCATTGCTCAGACCTTTGAAAACATGAGCCCCTCCATTGAGAAAGTGACCAACTTCATGAAGAGCCATATGCAGTCGCGCTCTGAGTGAGTACAGAAATATGCACAGAATGTATGCAACTCTATGTCACATTTTGTGGTCAGTGGCATTGATTGTATGGATGTTAGTTGCACCCAGCCAGCGGTCCCTCCCAGGGATACAGAGTGCTATCCAAGGGCTGAGGCAGACGCTGAGGAAGATGAGCAAGCCCTTTTTCGTAGGGGGCCATAATCTTCACTGTCGCCCTCCTTGCCTAATCTTCCCTCTTTTGCAGTCCTGCCATTAAAAATGGATCCTAACAAGTCTGGAATCATGGCTCAACATTTCCAGTATTGTTAATAAATTACAAAGTGCACATTCATAAGTGAAATAAACCTCGGTGAACAACTCAGTGCTCTAATCAAAGTGAAGACAATCGCTCTTGGCTATTTCTGTGAGGTGACCCTTTTGTGGCCTCAGATGAGGTAGGGGCAGCCTGCTTGTTTGTGTCTACTGGCAGCTGAGATGCACATGGTGCTTGTTCTCATCCTCATGCCAATAGGGGCATCTTCAGAGGCTGCTGCACTGGCGTCAATGCAGGGTAAGTTTCTTCACAGGTCCCTGCTTCACAGGTGGACCCCGTCCTCCTCCTCCTTTGATGAACTGCATGAATCAAGCACTTCACCGTCTTCAAAATCAACTCCTCTTGGAGAGTGCAGCAGCCACCACTCCCTTGCAGGAGCACACTGTAGCACACCACCGAACTGGCCCGTGCACCAGAACCACGTCTTTAGAAGCCAGATGGTCTGCTCCTAATGAGCAGATGGCTTTAATTGTAATGCTTTTGTACCTTCATTTCAGGGTAATGTAAAGGGCTGAGTAGCCATCTTTTCAAAGGATGTCCCCATCCGCAGAGTTTCAGTGGCAACATGAATAGGTGCACCACCCTGAGCTGCTGGAGAATTTTTTTTTAAGTTATTCTTTGACAGGATGTGGGCATCGCTGGCAAGATCACCATTTATTGCTCATCTCTAATTGCCCTTAAGACGCTGGTGAGGTGCCTTCTTGCACCACTGTCTACTATGTGATATAGGTACACCCACAGTGCTGCCAGGAAAGGTGTCCCAGCATTGATATGGCTGGTGAAGTTCAGTTATTAATCAATGGTAACCCCAGGATGTTGATAATGGGGGATTCAGTGATGATAATGCCATTGAATGTCAAGGTGAGATGGTTAGATTCTCTCTGGTTGGAGATGGTTATTGCCTGGCATTTGTCTGGCATGAATGTTTCTTGCCACTATCAGCCCAAGCCTGAACATTGTCCAGGTCTTGCTGCATATGGACGCAGACTGCTTCATTAGTTGAGGTGTCGTGAATAGTTCTAAACCTTCGTTAGTGAACATCCCCACCTTCCAATGGAAGGAAGGTCATTGATGAAGCACCTGAAGATGGTTGAGCCTAGGACACTACCCTGAGGAACTTCTGCAGTGATGTCTTGAAGCTGAGATGATTGACCTCCAACAACCACAACCATCTTCCTTTGTGTTAGGTGTGATTCCAACCAGTGGAGCATTCTTCCCAATTCCCATTGACTTCAGATTTGCTAAGGCTTCTTGATGCCACACAGTCGGTCAAATGCTGCCTCTATGACAAGGGTAGTCACTCTCACCTCACCTCTTGAGTTCTTTTGAATGAAGGAATCATCGCAGGAAAGTGACACATACTCTTGCTGAGGTCACAAACCAGCTGAATGTTAGGGAGTGGAAACCATTCCTATAAATGAATCCCACTGGCTGCTAGCTCTGCACCTTGTTGGCCACATTGGCCCAATCAATGATGCTCTGTACCTGTGGAAATCCAGTGATGGATGTGAATCCCAGTGCTGTCTTTGCGGTTCCAACTGTTTGAAATTGTATGTACTGTCCAGCACTAACAAATAGGAAATCAGTGACCTACAAGTTGCAATAGTGTACCGCTGCTTGAGAAATGCCACCAAGGTCCACTTCTGATTCTTGGAAGGGCCTAGAAGCTAAAAAGTTTAAGACCACAGTGACTTTAACTACTGGCAAGGCAGAGCGAGCAGTATTGTGAGGCCTGACAGCTTCCTCGAGAAAGGCAAAAATCTCCGTTACCATTCTGCAGAGATAGAATGCCACAGTAGAAAGTGCCTATGGCATGTTCAGGTAGCCTCCTTTTTAACAGTACATGTGATGCTGAGGGTATGGCCTTTGTTGTCCTACTGTCCCTCGTTCCCCACTTCTGGCATTTTCATGGTCAGACCTCTGCATCTGATCCTGGTGATGCTGATCCTCATCACTACTGGTCCTTATCTCCATTTCTATTTCCATTTCTGGTCGTTGCCTTCTTTGTGTTCTGCTGCACGCACAATCCTTTGGACCCCCCCACCCCCCTCTCTTTTAGCTCCACAATCCTTGGGGGCTCACAATCCCTTCCAGTGACTAAATGCACACAGGCCATTTGCTCCATTAACTCCGATCACCTGATGCCAATGGATGAGTGCCATTCTCAGTTGGGCACACATTTATGGGCCAAGATAATTGAGTGGTGTGACCATGATGGGCCCCACACTCTATTTCCCCCTCCATCCATTTGGACTGGTTCTGATCCATTGGGTAACCTGTGCCTCCCTACAAAAATTCCAAACTGGCCCTTGATGAGCTGAAAACAATCTCATTGACAAGGTTAATTGGCCAAGAATCTGATTCGGCAGGTTGCTGGGTCCCACCTTCTGTTGTCCTGGGCCAAATTGTCGAAGCACGGTGACAGCAAACTGTCAAAATGGCTGGCGGTGCAAATTTTCACACCTGTCTGCCTTTGTATCCACCCCCATATGCGGGTGAAAATTCTACCCTCAGTGTACTTCCGCCATCCCTATGTGCTTCTACCATTGCAGGTATATGTCATGCAAAATCCATTTGAGCACTGAATATCTTTAGGAACTTACACATTTGTTAACTGTCAAAATTGACCCCTCATTCTAATGTCAGCTGGTTTGGAAAAACACAAAGTTTGCTTGCTCTTTTAGAAAATGGTACAAAGCGGACATACTGCAAACCACACTCTAAAAATGTCGCTACACCTTAAGATTTGTATTAAGCATAAAATATATATTTTTTTACAAAGGATATTGAGGGGATAAAATAGAATAGAATAAAATAGAAATTCGGTAGGGAAACCTTTCCACTGGGGATTTAAATATATCTTTCCAGGCTGCAATTACTTGCTTCAAGTCAAAAAGAGACCCAAACATAAAAATCTATCCTCCTGCACCCTCTGCTGCAGTCCCAATTCAGGTTAATAAGCAGTTTATCCACTTTTAAAGGAAAACCAATGATAAAATTAACGATTGAGGTTCCTGAAGCAACTGGAATTCATTTTCTGTCAAAGTAAATTGAAATTAATGTAGTACACCTGAATGACCTCAAGGCAAAGATCAAATCTTGTACCTTAATTAAAGCATAGGTCCTAACTCCATACGTGCCTCATTTATTACATTTGCTTGATAGGACATTGTGATAGGAATTGATTAACTCTTCTTAATTTTTCATAGCTTGAAATGTGATTAATTAAGGGTTTGGTATCAAGAGACAGTCCTTGCTCCCGGCCAAATACAACACAGCGCAGTATAACAAATCCATTGGGGTCGGGAGGAGAAGTTGGAAACAAAGGTAATTTATTTATGTTATAATGAGGCACACTTTATTTTGTCCAAACAGACTGCTTTCCTTTTCTGTTATGTAAGTAATGATCTACTTATTTACAGATGGATGGGCCAATTCTAATAGGTTTAATGTTATTTCATAAATAATATTAACATTTCCTTATTTTTCACACCTTTTATTCATTGTTTGCAAGTCATTTTTATGCCATTCACAGGTCCTGTCCAGCCTTGTATCCGATTCTTTTAACCCAATGCCACTGTTTCCTAACATTGAAATTTTACTAGCAGCCAGGTCCCTATATGAGTGGCTCCATATATACACACACTCGGAACAGGGCCTCAATGTTAATCCCCACCCACCTGGCCCAGTGAAAGTGACACATGGGAAGGATTAAGATTAGGCCAAATAGGCCAAAAAACCCGCCTTAGAGAACTGCCGTCCAATCTGATTGGCCAGCAGTTCTAGTCCCCGCAGCAACAAGAGCTGCAGTGGACAGTAGAGGAACTTCAGGAAGATGCCTGAGCTTGAGTCCCGGGACCAGACAACAAGGCAAGTTTAAGGGGTCCCAGGGCAAGGAGGATAGGGAAGGCCTGGGAAGGGGGTGCAAAGTGGGTGATTGGGGTGTCAGGGGAGTGGCCAAGGTGGGTAGGGATGTCCAGCAGCCACCGAACCTTAAGCAGAGGTTGAGGAGGGGGGGGTTGCCCAAAGTCAGAAGGGGGCTTTTGATGGAGGCGCCTCCCCGCTTCCTGACCGAGGCCAAAGCCCATTCATTTTTGGGCTTCCCCCATGCCAGGTAAATCCTCCTGTTAGCCTAAAAATTCAGGCTAGGTGGGAAATGGCTCTTAAGTGGCCAATAATTGGCCACCTAAGGGCCTCAATGGCACCAAGGCTGGGCGGCCTGCCGAGGCCTTGCCCATCCCAACGTAAAATTGCTGCGAGGCCAGGGCAGGTGGGAACCCCGAGAGAATCCTGTTCCTTCAATTTCACACTCCCCCCACCCCTACCTCCATCGGATGGCATGAAATTCAGGCCTATGTAAATGAGGCTGGGCTTCATGTCTTTTAACTCTTCGACGGTGCCACCCACTCTGCTGCATCATTTTCATACAACAACCACACCGTCTCCCTGACCCCTTTTAAATTTGGAGCTTTGTTGTCTCAAGCACGACAACTAGTTCACCAACAAGGAAACCGGATCCTGCACATTTTTAACAGACAAATGCTAATGTTAGTTTGCCCACACAACCAGGTCTCTTAGATCCTTTCTGATCTGATTCATGAATAATTCTTTTACTTTTATTAATGTATTAATATTGTTACGATCCCTGTGAGGGAACCGTAAACCAAAATAACCAGATTTACCAAATCAACTCCAAAAAAGAAATTACCAACAAGATTTTACTTTTTGTAACTTCTACTTTAACACCTCCAGAATCCATGTATATTAAACATGAATTATCTGGAAAATGATACATCAAATAAAAAGGTAAATTTCACTTTAAATAGTCAATGCGACAAATATATATCTTACAGGACCACAAGCATCTTCATCACTCTGGCATTAAGTAGCTGCACAGTTCCACGATATGCTGTTCTTTATTCGTGCAGGGTAGGTCAGGAGTCCTATCCATCAACAGCTTTCAGCTTCATGTTCCATGGTACAATTACCATCAGCAAGGCACACCTCTACATACCCTCTCTCCCTTTAGTCATGACAATCCAGATGGTGTAGCTTTTCAGTGTGCCTTTTTAGCTGATCAACCAGTTACAACCCGATTCATGGTTTGGCCACTTCTGGGAAAACAGACAGCTCTTTAGCATCTCTGAGCTATTCACACAGCTTTCCAGCTTTTAGACCTTTTTGGCCAGCTCGCACAGACTCTCCAAGAGCCCCTGTCTTCTTTTCTACCAAACAGAAAAACTGATCTCTTCCTGAGAGTGATTTGTTTCTTCCCTCATAAATGTTCAGTATGTTTTTGTTGCTGTCTGCTTTCTCTTTTTGTCTACATCTGGGCCTTCCCCCTCTAGCTCCTCTGCTTGTAGCCCTCCCTAGTGTCTGCAACTCCCCATTGTGCCTGCCAGCCACTTGGCTCCTTTCTTAACTTCCTTTCTGCTGGTGCTGCTGCCAGGTCAAGGGTTGCCAGGTCACTTGGGCCAGTATCTCTTATCCAAGAAAGGTATAATTGATCATTTTACAATTCATTCAAACTCTTAAAAATCCTTTTCAAACATTGTTATAAGCAATTACAGATTCCACAACCATTTTAAAGAAATTACAAATTTTCCTTACTGTACTCCTTCTGGGTCAAAGGCCATCACAATATGTATGAATAAGGACTGAAACTCTATCCCAAAAAAACAAATGATGCTAGCTCAATTGATAGTTTTAAATCTGAGATTTTTGTTAGCCAAGAGATATGGAGCCAAGGTGAATGGAAATAGACTGCAGATCAGCTGTGATCTCATTAAATGGAGAACAGGCTCAAGAGGCTGAATGGCCTCCTCCTATTCCTATGATCCTATATTCGCAAAATCAGATGCTGTACAAGGTAAGGAACGATTAGGAACAGGTGACTAACTCTGGTTAAACTTTGGCATTTAATAGCTAAAATTAAAGCTCATGGAATTGAAGGCAAATTATTGACTGGGTTGAGAGATCGGTTAGGCAGTAGCAGACAGAGAGCAGGGGGAATGGGTAAGCACACAGATTGGATGGAAGTGGCTAGTGCTGTTCCACAAGGATCTTTGCTGGGGTCTCAGCTATTGACATTTATCTATTCTCAATTTTCATGGCTTAGATAGCCCAATGGAGAGCCATATACAAAGATTGGTAGCATATTTTGTTGTGTTGACAGGAGCATATAGTTACAAAAAGACATTGACTGATTAAGTGAGTGGACAAACTGTAACAGATGGATTTCAACACAACCTGAGGCCATCATATTGAATAAAAAGGATGGATCTAATGTGAAAAGCTAGGAACAGTGCTGACCCAAAGAGATTTAGAAGCCCATGGGCAGAATTTTACCGTCGGTGAGCAGGGGGCGGGGCCCGCTCGCCGACACGTAAAATGACACAGGATAATGTAGGGCTGAACCCCCAATGTCATCCCGCCCCATTTATATTTTCAGGAAGGCGGGGCCGCAGCAAAATCAGCTGCGGGCCCGCCAACATGTCAATGGCCAATTGAGGCCATTGACAGGATCATTTAGACAATTAAAGGACCTGCCTGTCCAACCTTAAGGTAGGCGGGCAGGCCAGGAGCCCCGGCGGCAAATAGAAAAAACATGAAACCTCATCCAGCAGCGGGATAATGTTTCATGCAGGGTTTTAAAATTTTTAATAAAGTTATTATGTAGATTATGAACATGTCCCATCTCACATGACAATGTCACATGAGTTTGGACATGTTCATAATTTCGATAACAACTTTATTACAATTTGTAAAACCCTACATGAAACCTCATCCCGCCGCTGGATGAGATTTCATGTTTTTTCTATTTGCCGCCGGGGCTCCTGGACGACCCGCCAACCTTAAGGTTGGACAGGCAGGTCCTTTAATTGCTTAATTGATCCTGTCAATGGACTCAATTGGCCATTGACAGGTCAGCGAGCCCACAGCTGATTTTGCTATGCCCCCGCCTTCCTTAAAATTTAAATGGGGCGCCCAATCATTCCGCGTCATTTTATGTGTCGGCGAGCGGGCCCCGCCCCCTGCTCGCCGACGGTAAAATTCTGCCCATGGTCTTAATATCAGAACCAGAGAAGTTAGGTATGGCTTCTATATGAAAAGGGTAGTAAAAGTGCCAAACTCTATCAACAAAAGCAATTGATGCCAGCAATCAATTAACAGTTTCAAATATGAGATTGATAGGCTTTTGTTAGCCAAAGGATATGCATCCAAGGTGGAAGGAGGTAGTTAGACTACCTGTGATCTTGTTGAATGGTAGAACAGACTCTCCTGTTCCTATGTTTTGGGGCAGATTTTCAAGGCTAGATAGTTGGACAGGTAAATGTTGGGCATTACAGACAGTAACATGAAGGTTGAGTGGTGCTCCTCAAGCTAGAACTATTTGTCTCTCTCTAACAGACAGAGATGCCTATGGTCCATTGCTGACTATGGCTAAATATGGACAGAATATGAAAGTTGCTGGAAGCTTTGCCACCAATAGTAAAATGAAAAGTGCAATGTTAGACATTCTGGAGTTTGAAGTATGAAGCTTTTGAGAGAGATTTAGCATGGGGGGACAATGTAGACATGGTGCAAGGCAAGGCCATGGAGATATTTGAAAAGAACGAGAAGCATAACATCTTTGCAGTTAGACAGCTAACATAGGTGAGTAAATAAAGATATGTTGGGCAAGTGGGCCAGTGCATGTGAAAGTTTTAGAGAGTTTAAGGGTATTCAGGTTGGACGATAACAAATGAGAACTAACAAGAAGGGCATTGGAACAGTTGAGTCTGGATGGAATACAGCTATGTATATGGGTTTCTGCAAACAAGAAGTGATAGTGGCAGAGATTGAAAATTTTGTGGAAGTGAAGTAAGCTGACTTTGTAATGGAAAGGATAAAGCAGGGGGTTAGGGAACATTTGATAGATACAAGAACCTTAGAAAGAAAGAACAGGCATTTATATGGCACCTTACACAACTTCAGGGTATCCAGTTTGCTTTAAAGCAAATTAAATACCTTTGAATTGTTGTAATGTAGGAAATGCTGCAGCCAAATTGCACCCAGCAATGTGATAATGACCAGCTAATGTGTTCTAGTGACGTTGGTTGAGGGATAATTATTGACCAGGTCATCCAAGAGAACACCCTTTATTGCTTTATTCGAGTTAATGGTGTGGGATCTTGCCTGTGTATCTGATAGAACAGGAATCTGTCTCAGTTGAATGTCTCATCTGAAAGATGGCATCAACATTGAAATGCTCCCACAGTACTGCATTGAAGTGTCAGTCTAGATTTTGTGCTCAAGTTTCTGGACTGGGGATTTAACCCAAGACCTTCCAACTCAGAGGTGAGAGTACACCTTTAGAAAGGAAAGGAAGGTTGCAGGTGGGGTGGTGGATGTTGTGGAGTGAATTTTCTGGAGTAAGATTTTGAGGAGTGGGCTGATGAAGACGGGTTTGAAGGCGAGAGACGCAGTGTCTGAGCAAAGGAAGCCATTCCCAATTTCAGCTAACATGGGACAGATAGGAGAAGTCCTGGTCAGAAGGATCAAAAAGCAAACTTTGGACTCTTGAACAAAATGGGCTTGACGAGGTTCTGGGGGAGATGGTGGAGAAACTAAAGACAGGTGGAGTTCAGGGCTAGATTGTGCGAGGGAGTTGAGGTCCTGGGGCCTGGGGAAAATTGGAAGGAGATAGTTCAGCAGAGACAACGATATCAATGCTTTCAATCATGGTAAAATTCATGAGCCCTTGCATTTGGTGTTTACAGTGAGTCTGCACTGGCATAGAAAGAGGATTTAAGAGAAGTGAGTGCTGGTCAGCTTTGCCTATAGCAGAGGGAAGAGCAGGAGCTGGAAATGAAGGAAGAAAGGAAAAAGAATGTAAGTGGGTTGGCATCTAAAGCTATATCCAGGTTCACACATGAATGAACACAAAGAGAAGTGTGAATTACATAAACAAATGATAGCCTTTTAAACTGAAGGCAGAAAAGAGAATGTCACAAATAGTTCTGAATTAGAGTGTAAAGGATGGGAGAAGGCAGCAAAGTAAAACTGTAGATAGGATGGGGCAAGAGCTTCTTTGAATCATTGTTCAGTGATCCCCAGCTGAAAATAGTTTGTGTAAGCTGTCAGCACTGTGTTTGACTTTGGTGTCCTTCAGAGTTGATTAACTACAAAAAGAACTTTCATTTAACAAAGTATAATAACTCAAGGTGCTTCACAGGACTGCTATCAAATAAAATTTGATACCAAGCCACAAAAAGAGATACTAAGGCAGGTGACTAAAAGCTTGGTCAAAGAGGTAGGTTTAAATGAGTGTTTTAAAGGGAAAAAAAAATGTAAAGAGGCAGAGAAGCTCAGGGAGGGAATTTCAGAGTTTAGGGCCAAGGCAGCTGAAGGCACGACCTCGAATGGTGGAGCGATTATATCCAGGGATGCTCAAGAGCCCAGAATTGGAGGGGCATAAATATCTCATTGGGTTGTGAGACTGGAGGATATATTTTGGATGACCTCAAGTTTGCAGATGGCACATAACGTGGAAGGTCAGCCAGGAGTGTTGGAATAGTCAAGTCTGTGGATAACAATGTGTTTCAGCAGGGGTATCAAGTGTTTCAGCAGCAGATGAGGTGAGACATGGGTGATGTCACAGAGGTGGAAATAGGAAGCTGATGCTCATCATTAGGCTCACAGATGAAGAATAAATAAAGAAGAGTGAATATATGAAAGTGCCAAAATGCTGCCAGCAAATGTGGGACGAAAGACCAGAAAAATTCATCCTTCAGGACAGAAGAAGGAATGATTTTTGCAAAGCAAGTAGAGGCACAGAGCATAGTGGTTATGTTACTGGACTAGTAATCCTGTCACCTGCATGAATGGGCTGGATTTTATGCCCCTCTGGGTTTGAAGGCAGGCAAGCACATAAAATCCAGCAGGTGGCTTTCCCACCAACTACCCAGCTGCTCCTGACCTTTCTGACATTTTCTGAGGACAGGCAAGCGTTAGGTGAACCACTCATCCTTGGGCCTATTGAGGTCCTTAAGTGGCCAATTAATGGGCTATTAATGGGGCCAGTATTTTACAGGTGGCGGGGTAAGGTCCACATTATGTGGGAAACCCAGCAGCTTTAGCTGCAATGGCTAGTGTCTGGCAAGGGGGGTAGTGGGCAGGGGGACCTCCTTTACAGGCCCTCAGGGCCCATCAGAGGCACCCCCCCAAGGTTAGCCTCACTTTAACCCTCCACCTCTTGAACACCACAGCCACCTCCCCCCACAACCTCCCTCACTCAACCTCACCTCCGCCTCACTGGGACAGGTTGCCAGTCTGCAGCAAGATCCCCAACCCTGGACTTACCTGGCTCCTCAGTGTGGTGTGACTGCCTGTAGTCCCGGCAGTGGCCACCACTCCTCGTGGCGCTGCTGTGACAGCTCTCTAAGGCAAGACTTCTTCCCGAGACTGGGGCATAAATCTCGCCTTAATGCAATTTACAGCATTTAGTTGCTGCAAGGTAGCTGCCAGGATCGAGAGTGGACTTCTCCAGACCAACATTTTACCTGGAGGTGCGGGGACCACAACAGCCCATAAAATCCAGCTGATTAATCCAGAGTAAATGAGTTCAAATGCTACCATGGCAGCTGGGGAATTTAAATTCAATTAATTAAGTAAAAAGCTAGTATCAGTAATGGTGGAATAAAAACAGAAAATGCTGGGAAAACTCAGCAGGTCTGACAGCATCTGTGGAGAGAGAAACAGAGTTAACATTTTGAGTCCACACAACTTTTTCAGAGATAAAGAGAAGTAGAAACGTGATGGACTTTATACTGTTTAAGAGGGGTGGGGCAGGTAAAGCAGGATAGACGGTCAGCAATGGGTGGGGGCTAAGAAGAGATTGACAAAGATATCGTGGACACAAGACAAAGGGAGTGTTAATGGTAGTATTGAAGATTAATGGTAGTATTGAAGGTGCTGATAGTGGCATAAAGGCAAGAAAGCAGAATGTGTTAATAGCAGAACAAGGGTCAGCACTCTGCGAAAGAGCAACATAGATCAAGTGATAGATGGCCCTTGTTGGGGGGAGGGGTGATGGTTGGGGAAAAAGGATAAAAAAGGGGGTAAAAAAAAGGATAAAACTATGGATGAATGAATGAAAATAAATAAATAATAAAAATAATTAATTATGATAATAAAAATAATTATGATTAAAAAAAGGGTAAAGGATGGAGGAAAGAGTTCATGGTCTGAAGCTGTTGAACTCAATGTTAAGTCTGGAAGACTGTAAAGTGCCTAATCAGAAGATGAGGTGCTGTTCTTCCAGTTTGCGTTGGGCTTCACTGGAACATTGCAGCAGGCCAAGCACAAACATGTGGGCATGAGAGCAGGATAGTGTGTTGAAATGACAAGCGACAAGAAGGTCTAGGTCATGCTTGCGGACAGACCAAAGGTTTTCCACAAAGAGGTCACCCAGTCTGCATTTGGTCTCCCCAGTGTAGAGGAGGCTGGGAGCAGCTAATGCAGTAGACCAAATTGGAGGAGGTGCAAGTGAAATGCTGTTTCACCTGAAAGGAGAGTTTGGGCCTTTGGACGGTGAGGAGGGAGGAGGTAAATGGGAAGGTGTTGCACCTTCTGTGATTGCGTGGGAAGGTGCCGTGGGAAGAGGATGAGGTGTTGGGCATGATGGAGGAGTGGACTAAGGTGTCTCGGAGGGAACGGTCCCTGGAGAATGCTGACTCAGTGGGGTGGTGAGGGCAAGATGTGTTTGGTGGTGGCATCATGCTGGAGTTGGCAGAAATGGTGGAGGATGATCCTTTGAATGCAGTGGCTGGTGGTGCCAAAAGTGAAGACCAGGGGGACCCTATCATGTTCTGGGAGGGAAGGGAGGGGGTGAGGAACAGGTGTGAGAGATGGGTTGGACACGGTTGAAGGTCCTATCAACCACAGTGAGGGGGGAGCCTTGGTTAAAGAAAAAGGAAGACATGTCAGAAGTGCCATTTTGGAAGGTGGCATCATCAGAACAGATGCAGCAGAGCTGGTGGAACTGAGAGAATGGGATGGAGTCCTTACATGAAGTAGGGTGTGAGGAGCTGTAGTCGAGGTAGCTGTGGGAGTTGGTGGGCTTGTAATGAATATTGGTGGACAATCTATCACCAAAAATGGAGACAAAGAGGTCAAGGAAGGGAAGGGAAGTGACAGAGATGGAAGCAAAATTGATAAATTTGTCCAGGTCCAGACAAGAGCATGAAGCAACGCCGTTACAGGCATCAATGTACTGAAGAGTTGTGGAGGGGGCCTGAGTAGGACTGGAACAAGGAATGTTCCACATACCCCATAAAGAGAAAGGCATAACTGGGGCCCATGCAGGTATCCATAGCCAAACCATTTATTTGGAGAAAGTGAGACAAGTTAAAGGAAAAATGATTAAGTAAGATAACAAGTTCAGCCAGACGGAGGAGAGTGGTGGTGGATGGGGATTGTTCGGGCCTCTGTTCAAGGAATAAGCGGAGAGACCTCAGACAATCCTGGTGGGGGTTGGAGGTGTAGGGGGATTGCGTGTCCATGTTGAGGAGGAGGCCATTAGGGCCAGGGAAATGGAAATTGTTGATATGACGTAGGGCATCGGAGGAATTGCAGATGTAGGGGGGAAGAGACTGGACAAGGGGAGAGAGAATGGAGTCAAGATAGGAAGAAATGAGTTCCATGGGGCAGGAACAGGCTCATACGATGGGTCTACTGGGACAATCCTGTTTGTGGATTTTGGGTAGGAGGTAGAAGCGGGCTGTCCAACGTTGAGAGACTATGAGATTGTAAGCTGTGGAGGGAAGATCTCCAGAGGAGAAGAGGTCCATGGCAGCCCTAGAAACAATGGCTTGATGTTCAGTGGTGGGGTCATGGTCCAGGGGGAGGTAGGAAGAAGTGTCTCATAATTGGCGCTCAGCATCTGCGAGGTAGAGGTCAGTGCGCTAGGCAACAATAGCACCACCCTTGTAGGCAGGTTTGATAACAAAGTCAGGATTAGAACTGAGAGTACGGGGTGCAACAGGTTGAAAAGGATTCAGGTTAGAGTGGGTGAGAGGAGCAGAGAAATTGAGATGGCCAATGTCATGCCGACAGTTCTCACTGAAGGGATCAAGAGCAGCTAAGAGGCCAGAGGGCGGGGTCTGGGTGGAGAAAGAATACTGGAGGTGGCTGAAAGGATCCATTGAACAGGGGGTGACTCCTGCCCAAAAAAATGAGCACAGAGACGAAGACGGTGGATGAAGAGTTCAGCATCAAGCCTGAAATTCATTGAGGTGAGGGTGTAAAGGTATGAAACTGGGTTCTTTGTTGAGTACAGGGCCATCTGTCACTTGTTCTATGTTGTTCTTTCACAGATTGCTGACCCTTGTTCTGCTATTAACACATTCTGCTTCCTTACCTTTATGCCACTATCAGCACCTTTTTCAGTCTTCACCACTACCATTAACATTGCCTTTGCCTTGTGTCCATGGCATCCTTGTCAACATTTCCTTAGCCCCCACCTATTGCTGACCTTCTATCCTGCTTTACCTGCTCCACCCCACTTAAACAGTATAAATTCCATCACATTTCTATTTCTCTTTAGCTCTGAAGAAGAGTCGTGTGGACTCGAAACGTTAACTCTGTTTCTCTCTCCACGGATGCTGTCAGACCTGCTGAGTTTTTCCAGCATTTTCTGTTTTTATTTCATATTTCCAGCATCTGCAGTGTTTTGATTTTATCTCAGTAATGATGGGGCTGGTTATCTTAGATGGCTAGTGTGTAGTTCAGAATAATGCCAATAGTGCTAGTTTAATCCCATTTCTGGCTTAGGTAGATTTGGGACCTGCCTCCTTGCCCTCCCCCTGGGAGTGGAAGGCAATGGCAAACAAGCACTGACAAAAAATGCCAAGGAAAACAGCTCAGACTGAAGCATCAGCAGACAATGAGCCAAGGAACCTGCCCTCTGGCAGAGTACACATTAAATAGAATGGAATCAGTAATGGTGACCTGAAACTAATGGATAGCCATAAAAACTCATCTGGCTCACTAATAGCCTTTATGTAAAGGAATCTGCCATCCTTACCCCAGACCCAAAGCAATGTGGTTGAATCTTACCTTCCCTCTGCAATGGCCCAGCAAGCCACTTTGTTATCAAGAAGTTGATTTGCCGTCATCTTCTCAAGGGCAATGAGGGAGAGGCAATAAATGCTGACTTTAACAGCACTGCTCACATCCGTGAAATTAAGGATCTATTGAATGATAGAGCTTTTGCTTTGTGTGCATCAGCACTCAGGCACAAATTGTATTAGTTTTCCAAGTTGATGCTGTGGTCCAAGGCTCTGCTGAAATTCATTTGCATACATACGAATGTAAAATTGTCGATGACAAAAGACAATCAAGTAGCAGTAGAGAACACAATTGTTTTTTTCCCTTGCAATAAAAATAATCATTGATATACTTAAGAGAAGTAACCTAGTGCAGCTTTAGTAATAGAACTGAAAATAAATATTTTTAATTAGTCTGTCTAGTCCATCACCTGTGAGACATCTGATTTTAAATAACTGAAAATGACTTATAAATGGTTCCGTACAGTTCTTTTTAAAAACAACTTATTTTTATACAGTATTTTTACCCTAATAAAGGGTCCTAATGTGCTTCACAGGTGTATTACTAAACAAAATAAAACACCGAGCCACATAAAGAGATATTAGGTCAGATGACCAAAAGTTTGGACCAAAATGTATTTTTTAAAGAGTGTCTTAAAGGAGGAAAGCAAGGTAGAGAGGCAGCGAGGTGAAGGGAGGGAATACCAGAGCTTAAGGCCTAGGCAACCTAAAGCATGGCCAAAGAGGGAGATTGGTGTTGGGGGTGCTCAAGAGGCCAGAGTTAGATTAACTCGGATAACTCTAAGTCCTGTTGGGCTGGAGAAGATTACAAAGATAGAGAGGGGCAAGGGCGTGGAGTAACTTGAAAACAAGGATGAGAATTTTAAAATCAAGATGTTGCTTGACCGGGAGCCAATGTAGTTCAGTGAGCACAAGAGTGATAGTTGAAAGGGACTTACTGTGAGCTAAAACACAGGCAGAAGAGTTTTGAATGTTTTTATTTTATTTGTTCATGGGATGTGGGCATTGACAGCTAGGCCAGCATTTATTGCCTATCCCTAATTGCCCTTGTTCAGAGGGCATTTAAGAGTCAACCACATTGCTGTGGGTCTGGAGTCACATGTAGGCCAGACCAGGTAAGGACAGCAGATTTCCTTCTCTAAAGGACATTGGTGAGCCAATTAGGTTTTTACAACAATTGCTAATGGTATCATGGTCCTCATTAGATTTTTAATTCCAGATTTTTATTGCATTCAAATTCCACCATCTGCTGTGGCAGGATTGGAACCTGGGTCACCCAGGGGATTACCCTGGGTCTCTGGATTACTAGTCCAGCAACAATGCCACTGCGCCATTGCCTCCCCCTAAAATTGAATCAATTCCCTCAACGGATAAATAATAAAAAAAACACTTGCTTTCCCTTCATTATTTCTTGGCTTGGAGGCCAATGGTTTCATGCTCATCATCAGATATTTAATTCATATTTTTATTGCATTCAAATTTGCCAACTGCCATGGTGGGATTTGAACTTGGGTCCCCAGAGCATCACCCTGAGTCTCTGGAATAAATGTCTTCAAGTTTGCGGAGGGTTGAATGTAAGAGACCAGCCAGGAATGCGTTGGAATAGTTAAGACTAGCGGTAACAAAGTTTATTATGTTGTTAATTTTCTATGATTCTACGATATAAAGGCATGAGTGAGGGCTTCAGCAGCAGATGAGCAGAGACAGGGTGAAGTCGGGTAATATTACAAAGGTGCAAATAGTTGGTCTTAGTGATGATGTGAATGTGAGGTCTGAAACTCAAGTCGGGTCAAATGCAAGCAGACTAGCTTAATATCAGACTGGTGCCATGGAGGTTGATGGAGTTGGTAGCAAAGTATCAGAGTTCGGAGCAAGGACCGAAAACAAAGGCTTCAGTCTTCCCGATATTTAATTGGAGGAATTTCCTTCTCATCCAGTGTGGGATATTAGATGCACAGTCTGATAATTTATATAGGAACATAGGACCCAGGAGTAGGAGTAGGCCATTTGGCTTGTGCAGCCTGCTCCGAGTTTAGCAACGGTGGAGGAATCGGGAGAGATGGTGGTAAGGTAGAACTGGGTGTCATCAGCGTAAATGTGAAAACTAATGCTGTGCTTTCAGATGATGCCACCAAGGGGAAGCATGTAAATGAGAAATTGGAGGGGCCACAGATAGAGCCATGGGGAACACCAGAGACTACACAAGCAGGAAGAGAAGCTATTGCATGTAATACTGTATCTGCAATTAAACTGATATGTATGGAACCTGATGAGTGCAATCCCACCCAGTTGGACCACAGTGGAGTGACATTGGAGGAGGATGGTGTGGTCAACTTTGTAAAAGGCTGCAAATAAGTCAAGAACATTGAGGATTTATTGGTATTATTGATATATGTCATTCAGTTCCTTTGTAAATTAAATAGGTTTTGATATTTAAAAGTTTTTAAAAGTTTTGCTCCTGCTATTGGGGAGGGCTTAGACTAGCTTGGCAGGGGTGTTGGATTGAGGAAATAATATCAAGAGAGGAATACTAAGGTGGGGAAACTTCTAGGCCAGGATTTCCTGGTCGGCAAGCGGAGGGCAGTGCCCGCTCACCGTCACATAAAATGACGCGGGATGATGTCAGTTGGAACTCCCGACGTCACCGCGCCTTATTTCAATTTTCAGGTCGGCGGGGGCTCAGCTGAATCAGCTGTGCGCCCGCTGACCTGTCAACGGCCTATTGTAATTAACATAATTAATGGACCTGCCCATCCAACCTTAAGGTTGGCGGGCAGGCCGGGAGCCCTGGCAGGCATTAGAAAAAGCATCAAACCCTCATCCACGGGTGGAATGAGGTTTCATGTAGGTTTTTAAAAATTTAATAAAAGTGTAACTAAAAGTGATGGACATGTCCCAACTCATGTGACAGTGTCACATGAGGGGACATGTCAGGGAATTTTTCTGTCTTTAGCATTTTTTAATGTGGAGCCGATCTCCCTGAGGCAGCACTTAGCCTCAGGAGATGAGTGCGTTCTTCCACGTGCATGTGCGAAAGAGCGCACTTTCAGCTCAGGGAATCCCCGCCCGCACAGGGAGCGCATAGCTCTTCCTTGCGGACGTCACGCTGGGTGGGCCTTAATTGGCCCGCCCATGTAAAATGGCGGCGCGCCCCCAATCAAGGGCGCCGCTCAGAGGTGCGCGCGCCCACTCCTGAACCTCCCCCCAGATGAGGGGAAAATTCTGCCCCCAGAAACAATAAGTCAGGACAAAAATAATAGTCACATGGACAAATACAGTTTAATTAAGGAAAGCGAGCATGGATTTCGTAAGGGAAAATCATGTTTAACTAACTTGCTGGAGTTTTTTGAAGAAGTAACTAGAGAGGGTTGATGGGGCAATGTTGTTGATATGGTGTACATGGACTTCCAAAAAATATTTGAAACAGTGCAACACAATCGACTTGTGACCAAAGTTATAGATCAGGGAATAAAAGGGACAGTAGAAACATGAATATGAAATTGGCTGAGTGGTTAATGGATGTTTTTCAGGCTGGAGGAAGGTTTGTAGTGGAGTTCACCAGGGGAACAGTATTTTGCTTTTATTCAAATCAGGTCTGGGTCACTGGAGTCAAATGTAGTTGAGCAGCATGAGCTGACCTGATGAGTTGTACAATAGCTCAACTGCAACTGACAGCAAAGGTTTCAAAGTTCAGAGGTGCACTGGACAGTTTATTGATTCCCTTAAACATAAGTTTTAATCCCTCCAGTGTTAGTAGAAAGCTGAGAGTGGAGTAGATAGGACAATTCGGGATAGGCAATAAATGCTGGCCTAGTCAGCGACACCCACATCCCGTAAATGAATTTAAAAACTCATGGCAGTATTTATTTTTCAAGCTCCTGCTTTGATCTTTATCAAGCAAGATTTTAAAACAATTACATATAAATGCATGTAAGATAAGCAGTTTCAAACATTTCTATTATTCTGCTGCATGGTTTTGCTAAATTGGAAATATTAAACTTTGCCCATTCATCTGTAAAGGTTTTACATCATTGCATCAAGGATGAATGAAACATCCTGTTTTTTACCATTTGTACAAAAATAAACTGCAACTCATTACATCATGAATAACATTTGTTTCCAAAGTTAACCCAGTAGATTTATGATACTGCGCTGTGTTGATTTTAACCCGGAGCTAGGACTCTCTCTTGGTGCCTCAACTATAATTAATCAAATTTCCAGAAGTCAAAAAATAGAGTCAGTTAATTAATTTATAACTCTGTGTCCTGTCAAGCAAAGGCAATAAGTAAGGCCGATGTGGAATTAGAACCGACGCTGTGATCATGACATGTTTTGATGTTTGCTGTGGGATCATTCTGATGTCCTGTTCTAATCTCATTGCATTCACTAATACAGCAATTAATTCTGTTCGTTTCACCTGTGTCTTTATTCCATGTTTCTTCAACTTTTAAATAAAATGGTAGTAGACCTGTAAGCGTAACTACTGCTGAAGGTACAGGATATTTCTTTGCTGCTCTTCCGGACTTGAATAATAGGAGTATAAATATTTTTTTAAATCACATTTCTACTGCATTTGTCATGACCTAAGGATGTCTCAAAGTCCTTTCCTGCCAATGAAGTACTTGTGAAATACAGTCATTGCTGTAAAAAGTACACAATAGTATTAATAGAAAGGAAGGCTGTGAATGTCAGAAAGCTGAAATAGAATCAGAAAATACTGGCAATGCAGAGTGGAACTGCTAACATGTTGCTTGAAACATGAACCCAGCTTTCAGGTGTTAGAATAATTCACCTTTACCCTTTTCTACCTTCTATTTCAGAATCAGATGGCTGTTTTGCCTCCATTAGCAGCTACACCTCAATCTAAAAAAGTTACTCCTTTGCTACCTATTTTCCAGCTGTCCTATTTTTATTCAATTGCCTGGTCTGTCCCCCGGCTGTCCTGACACCTTCTCCTCCTTTGAGCACCTTACCTTGTCCATTTCTGTCCTCGACTTGACAATGCTAATTCTCTACTGCCCACTCAAGTACCACCCCAAATTACTCACCGAGATAGCTTCACTGCTTTCCTCCCTTCACGTTTGGACCGAGAAACTTCTCATCTTCGGTGATTTCAATCTCCATCTCAACTCATCATGCTTTCACTCCTCTGATTTTACTGCCCTCCCTTCCTTCCTTAATCTCTCCCTCCATATAAACTACACTACCCAAATTCATGACCATCCTTTCATCCTGCCATGATCCAAGCTCTGTGCTCAGTGATATGGAAGAGTTGGATAGGTGCTGCCATGATGAAGCCTTTCTGTCTGTTGCCCTGGTTTACATTTTATTCTATTTCACCTGAGAGAGTGAATAGAGGATCCTGCATAAAGCATACCTACATTTGCATTTTCTTATCAGTGCGTCTGTTCTGTAGGTGGGGAGTGAGCTTGTGCTTGTGCTTGGAGGCAATATTTTGAGAGAAAAGAAAATCACCAGGATGAGCAGTTTCACTCTAAACAGCCAGGAACACGCAAATAACATTCAGAACATATTTGAAAGCATGCACTGTTTTGGAGGCTGCTGCAGCCAATTTGGTCAGAGTAAATAGAGAAATCATTCATAGCTGTAGCACCTTGTTTCAGTGCAATCATTCAGGATTTTTTATTACACTGTTTGGCTTATTTTAGGTTTTCCATTGGTGATTATTTCAAGGACCTTCTTGTTTCTATTCTGTGGCTTCTTGGTGTCTACAATTTCCATTTCCACAGCACAGTGTCGATTTTAATTGTTCCTATTGCACAGGAAACTAGTTGTAGTATAATGGGTTAATAGTTATGGTAATGAGTTAGTGATGTAGATCATAATGTAACCGTGACATCAGCCGTCATGTGCTGGAGATTCTATACAGCAGATGGAATAGTCTGTACTCAAAAGAGTTGCACCTACCTAGTAGTTCATCGTGTATACAGTGTAAATAAACCAGTTTGAAGTAACTACCTGAGTCAGACTAAAACTACTCAAGATAAGATAGGCCACACAACCAATCTATGAAACAGCGGTGGTGACACCAATCTAATGAAGGGTTGGTGCCATCAATGGAATACCCACAGTGTGAAACTGGAGGAAAAGCTGATCAAAGCAAGAATCTGCAAACATACCTAAGGAGAAGACAAACAGGAAAGCAGTAGAAATGCCACACCAGGCAAACAGTCACTATCCCTACCCCACCCATTTGAAAGTCTCGAGGGCCCGCAGAGTGGCCAACATTGGAAGTCATGCCAAGAGAACTTCCTAAGGTATCGAGCAGCCTTGGGCCTCCTTACCAAAGCACAGGAGCACCAAGTTAGTTCATTCCTCTACCCTATAGGGCCTTTCGCTGAGACAGTGTTTAAAGAGACCGCCGCAGACTTCAAAACATTTCTAAAAGCCTTCGATGCATATTTTACTCCCAAATGGAACCTCATCGTCAAGCGAGCGCAATTCAATCGGAGATCCACACACCAGGGGAATCCATCAAATCGTTCCTTACTGATCCGCACAAGTTAGCTAGTTGTTGCAAGTATGGCGCGTTGACAGGTGAACTTATTTGCAACTACATTATTGTCAGAGTCCACGACGAAGGGCTGACATTTTTTTACAGACAAAAGACAACCTCTCGTTCGATTGAGCATTCCAATACGTTAGGCAGGCCAAACTTAGGAAGTGAAATCGGCCTCTCATCCACCGACACATTGAGGCGCTAATAATCCGCTAATCACTTAGGTCCAAATGCAGCAGCCCCACCAACTCAAAAGCCTCCCCAAAGGGCGGGAAACTCTACAGCAGCCATCTTGAAGGCCTTACATTGTGGTGCAAAGAAGCAGGGCAGACAGCAAGATTACCCAGCAGGGGCACAGTGTGTTTCCAATGCAGAAAGACAGGACACTTTAAGCAGTTCTGTAAATTTTAAAATTCCACTAAGGGAAGAAAACAACAAAGTAGATACAACACACAGATAACTCAAAAATTTAGCATAAACAAACAAATGCCATCATAGACTGTCTTGGAGAAGTAAAGGACCATGAATAAGACTTTTGGACAATCACTTTGGAAGTTAAAGTTTTAAAACTGACTTTAAGCTTTACACTATAGCTGGTGTTTAAATACTGACTGATCATTTGGCATGTCTCAACACAATTTCTGTTCAACTATCAAACATCAAACCTCAAGGTTCAGAGGAACAAATCTGCAGGTGAAGGGTAAGACCACTGGCACTCTTTCCCACAATGGGTGACAAATCACAGAGACTCTCTATGTCTTGCACAATCAAAGTATCTTTTCACTCAGCAGAAATGCGTGCATGCAACTGACCATTCTGCAAAAGGCGATGAAGTCCTGCAACTAGACAACAGGCCTGAAAACGAATGGTCAGCCCAGGCTTTGCGTTGGCCTCACACAATTAAACAAAAGAGAGAAATCCATCCCATGGTGTCAGTGGATGACTGGTCGGCAAAACTTGCCAAAAGTTTTCTCTTTACTAAACTTGACACTAATAATGGGTTTTGGCAAATACCCTTCAACCAGGAGCCCAGACTGTTAACAACATTTATCACGCCATTTGAACGCTTTTGTTTTAACCACCTTCCCTCCGAGATATCATCAGCTCCGGAGATATTCTAGTGAACAGTGTCAAATATTTTAGAAGGTTAACAAGGTGTCATTTGTCACATGGATAACATCCTTATCCATGGGGCCACAAAACAGGAATCCCCATAGGGTTCGGGAGGTTCTCAAAGCCTTACAAATGGCAGGACTCACCTTAAATGAGAAATGTGAATTTGTCAAAACCACTACCAAATTTCTGCGACACATTATTCAAAGACAGGACATAATGGTAGACCCTTAAAAAAACAAAGGCCATCAGCAACTTCCCACAACCAAAATATGTCAGGATGGTCAATCAGGCTGGCAAATTTATTCCAAATTTAGCCACTATTACTGAACCTAAAAGAGATCCCTAACAAAAGGGCCAGCAGTGGATCGGGGGCATTGAGCAAACCAATACATTTCATCGTATCAAGGAAAGGATTGTCTCTTCAGATGCCCTGGCATATTATGATCAAAAATTGCCCCAAGTGGTGGCTGCTGATGCATCCTCAACCGGCCTTACAGCTGTACTCATTCAAGCCATGGAGAATGGCAACAGAAGCCTGTATACTTTGCCTCCAGAACATTGACAGAAATGAAGCAATGCTATGCAACCATAGAGAAGGGAGCATTGAGAGTGACATGGGCAATAGAGAGATTCTCCATCTACTTGATGGGTTTACCATTCCACAATGAGACCGACCACAAACTATAATCACCCTCTTAAATCCCAAAGAGATCATCAAAATGCCCCTATGCATCCAAAGGTTCAGGCTTCAGTTGATGTGTTGCCAATACATGTGCCAGGAAAGCCACAAACCACAGCTGATGCCTGAACCAGAGCTATGGTGGATCAGGCTGTTGCCCAGGGCTTCATACTTGTTTCCAAGGTGGAAACATTCTCATCAGTCCCTACCAGTATCTGCATAAAAGTTACATGAGGTCAGAAAAGCACAGAAAGAGGACGTGATATGTGCCCAGATCAGAGAATTTTGCCAACAAGGTTGATCTATGTGCAGTCCTACCGACCAGCTCCTACGCAAATATCATGAACAACGCAAGCACCTAACGATCTTGGATAATCATCTGATCTTCGACCTCCGTCTGGTCATTCCCAAGGCGATAAGAGCAAAGATTCTTCATAGACCCCATGGGGACCATCTAGGGATTGGAAAGTGCAGAGCATGTGTGCAGCAATCTGTGTGGTGGCCAGGAATTTCAAAGGCAATGCAAGAATTTGTCTTGTCCTGCCGATAAATTTCTGGAGCCTAATGACATCAATGGATATGGAGATAATGTGGGAAAGTGGCATTGAGGTAGATGATCAGCCATGATCTAACTGAATGGCGAAGCAAGCCTGATGAGCCAAATGGCCTACTCCAGTTCCTATGTTCCTGCCACACTTGCAAAATTAATACCCAGTAACCCACAGATCCTCTTTCTGCCTTCCTGCTTCCCAGATAGACTTTGGCAAAAACTGGGACTCGACCTCTTCAACTTTCAAAGCAAAGCATACCCTATCACTGTTGACTTTTACTCCGGGTGGTAGGAAGCTGCCAGATTCCACACTACTACAGCTGAGGCTGTGCTCATGGTGCTGCAGAACATGTTCTCCACAGATGGGTTTCCAGGTAAGATTGTCTCAGATAATGGGCCACAATTCGTCAATGAACACTTCAAAGAAAATTACCGACAATAGTGGGATCACCCATATCACCAGATTTCCTCTCCACCCAGAAGCCACTAGAGAGGCTGAAATAGCTATAAAAACCATCAAGACATTAATGACCAAGAATTCGGACTGGAATTCAGCTCTTCTGCACTGTAGAAGAGTTAATGGTTTCTCACCAGCAGAACTGCTCATGGGCAGGATGGCTGAAGACACAAGGGACAGAGCCACAGAGACTGCAAGCCAACATTATGTCAAGTGACCACAAAAGGGCAAGGAACATGGCCTGCATGAGAAGCTGAAGAACTGGTATTAATCCAAACATAGGTCAAGACTCTAACCCCCTTAACAACGGGCCAGAATGTTATATCATAAATCTAAGGGCGTTGTCCTTCAACAAATAGATTATCAACATCCCTCCCTGGTCCAAATGCCATCAGGCACTTTCAGGCAAAACAGGAAAGCCTGATCTCATTGGCGCCCATGAGAACACATGTCTTTAGTTGCCATATGATTTGGGATGAAGGTCCCAAGGATACATCGAGCAGCTTGCAGGATGCTATCTTATCCAATGACCCGGTTCAAGACCACCAACTCCACTTAGTAATCGCAACAAGGCAATCAGGGAGAGTTGTGAAGGCACCACAAAGACTTAACGTGTGACCGGTGGACTTTGGGGTAGGTGTGGTACTGCAAATGCAATGGAAGTAGTTTAAGAGATAATTTAACATTGTTATTAAAGAAGTTGATAGTATACTTGGAGGTGTAGTATAATGGGCTAATAATTATGGTAATGTGTTACTTATGTAGATCATTATGTAACAGTGACATCAGCAGTCATGTGCTAGAGACTTTGTACTGCAGATGGAATAGTCTGTACTCAAGAGAAATGTGCCTACCTCGTAGCTCATCAAGTATATAGTGTGTATAATGTAAATAAATCTGTTTGAAATAAGTACCTGAGTCAGACCATAGCTATTCAGGATAAGATAAGCCACACAACCAGTATACAAAACCAGAGTAGAAGTGGATTGACTGTTCATTTTAACACCATGTCCAATACCCCTTGATTTTTGTTGTCAATGACCAATGTATTGACCAATAGAGTTGCTTGCTAGGCTACTTTGAATGGCATTTATGAGTCAAAGTGTTGAATGGGAGTCATACAGTGACCAGACCCAGTAAGGGCAGCAGATTGCATTCCATAGACATGGATGTCTCTGGACACTGGTCAACTAGTGGTGTTTTTCAATAGGGTTGTGGTCACTTTTATTGAAACTAGCCTATTATTTTCAAAATTTCTTACACTAAACTCCAATTCTCAAACTGTCAAGGTGGGATTTAGATGAATATTCTTTCTTTGGATTAGCAGTGCAAACCTCTGGGTTACTGATCCAGTAATATAATTGCTACACCACTGTACCTGCACTGAATGAAGGGCCTGAAATTCCAATTAAAAACTGGGAGGTTTTGATATCACCTGAAAGCAAACAATTATGAATTAATTGCTACAAATAAATGTGCAGCATATTTTTTGGTGTGAATATTTAACTGAAAACTACGGAGACTTATTTTTGTACAGAGAAAAATTCCTGAAAAAAGAGACATTTTTTGTCAAACCTTTTCATCTTGCACTCATCAGGACAATTCAAAGAATGCCAAATGTAAAGGGAGCAACAATTTATACTGTATGAGAATATAGACTTTACCATGGAAAATACACTAGTTAATGGTGATTGACAGTTAACTTCCAAGCATTGTTTGAAACTTAAACCAGGCACCTTGACTCTGCGCAAGTCACCATCAACTGATGCATTTTCCATGGCTATGCCTCTCTTATACAGTATGCATTGTTGTTCCCTTTACATTTGGTATTCTTTTGAATTGACTTGATGAGTACAAGACAAAAGGCTTTGACAAAAAATGTCCCCTTTTCAGCAATACTCAAGTTCTTTACTACCAAATGGCTAAGAGAAAAAATTATTGTATAACAATGATGACTGCAGATTTTCTTTTTAATGGATTGACCAAGTGAAGCATAGACAGACCTTCAAATACATTCAGAATATTTAGCAATACTTTGAAGGCACTCTACCCATCATGGGTCCCTTTGATTTCTTTTCTTGCTTTAACAATATCGCGTAACATTTTGGAGAAAATATACAAAGTGGGAGCCCAAAGCTAGAAGCCAAAATAATAAACACTTCTGCAGCCACTGTGTATTTCCCAGGAATCTGGGCATTTCTCCTCCAAAGAACCTTCGGGGCTGGGAGTCAATTGAAAATTTCAAAACCGAGATTGATGGATTTTTGTTAGGTCAAGAAACAAAGGGATATGGAACCAAGGCAGGTAAATGAGTTAAAATTCAGATCTGCCGTGATCTAATTGAATGGCAGCGGAACAGACTTGAAGGACTAAATAGCCTACTCCTCTTCCTAAGTGCCAGACAGTTCAGTTGCTCTATCATTTAATTATCTAAATTCCCACCATACAACAGCAAGAACACTTCAAAAGAATTGCATTGGTTGCAAATCACTTTGTAACATTCTGAGGTCCTGAAACCTGCTGTAAAATGCACATTTCTTTTTGTTTCTGTTCTTTTAAGTGCAGCTGAACAAATGAGCTTATTCCTGGCTGGCTGTTTAAATGCCCCCAAATTGAAAACTGCAGCAAGTTTCTGTGAAAACTCAGCAATTCATTTCCACTGCTACAAATAAACAAGGAAATAAAACTGGTAAAATGCTGGTAAATAGAAATCAAAACAGAAAATATTGGAAATAGAAAACTGGATCTTCATCTGAACTTCATTTTAAATTCATTCGCGGGTTGTGGGCATTGCTGGCTACTCCACCATTTATTCCCCATTCCTAACTTCCCTGAGACAGTGGTGGTGAGCTTTCTGCTTGAACTATTGCAGGCTGTGTGGTAAGGCTCCCCCACAGTACTTTCAATACAGGATTTTCACTCAGCAATAGTGAAGGAACTGGAAGTGAGAAGATAAGTGAACATTTAATGGGACGGAGCAAAAACAAGCTGGGGGGATGAGAAGTGAACAGTGGGTTAATGTCGAAAATTAGCAATGTTGACTTATGCCACACAGAGCAATTAGCGGCAGAAATGACCAGTGTCAGCAAAGAGGATTTTCTATTCAAAAAAATATTCTAGAAATAGCTGAAAACTGATGGGTGATACATAAAGATCAACTTGGTGAGACAAAGGAAAGCCACTAAAGAACAAAAAGGTGTGAAAATAGCCAAACAATGCAGTGAAAGCCAAGAGAAACAAGAAAAAAACAAGAACTTGCATTTATATAGTGCCTTTAAGTTAATAAAATGCCGTGGGGTGCTTCACAGGAGTGTTGCAAAGCAAAAATTTGACACAAAGCTACATAAAGAGATATTAGGGCAGATGGTCAAAAGGCTGGTCAAAGAGGTAAGTTTTTAAGAATTGTAGGGAAGGGAATTACAGCTCTTAGGCCTTGGTGGCTGAACACATAGCGCCAATGGTGGAGTAATTGAAATCAGGGATGCTCAAGAATTGGAGGAGCATATATACCCTGGGGGGTTGTGAGGCTGGAGGAGATTACAGTGATAGGGAGGGGGAAGGCCAGGGAGGGGGAAGGCCATAGAGGGATTTGAAAATAAGGATGAGAATTTTAAAATCAAAGCATTACTTGATCAAGTTTGACCAGTGAGCACAGGAGTGATGGGTGAATGGGACTTTGTGTGCAGGAGAGTTTTGAACACAAGGTAGAATGTGGAGGCCAGTTAGTAGTTCATTGGAACAGAAACTTAACCATATGAATGCTGTGGCTACAAGACGTGGTTAAAGGTTGGGAATTCTGCAACAAGCTACTCACCTCCTGATTTCCCAAAGCCTGTTAACCATCCACTGGCACAAGTCAGGAGCGTGATGGATCACTCTCCACTTGCCTGGATGATTGTGGATCCAACAGCACTCAAGAAGCCTGAGACCATTAAGGCTAAAGCAACCTGCTTCATCAACACCCCATCAACTACCTTAAATGTTCATTCCCTCTACCACTGGCACAAAGTGGCAACAGTGTGTACCATCTACAAAAGCACTGCAACAACTTGCCAAAGTTCTGTAGACAGCATCTTCCAAACCCATGATTTCTACCATCTAGAAGGACAAGGGCAGAAAACGTCTGGGAACACCACCATCAGAAGTCAAGCCACACATCATCCTATATTGCCGTTCTTTAACTGTCGCTGGGTCAAAATTCTGGAACTCCCTTCCTAACAACACTGTGGATGTACCTACACCACATGGACTGCAGCAGTTCAAGAAGACGGCTAACCACCACTTTCTCAAGGCAATTAGGAATGGACAACAAATACTGGCCTTGCAAGTGACACTCATATTCCAGAAATGAAAAAGGTCAGGTCTAGAGGTATCAAAGGCATGACTGAGGGCTTGAGCAGCAGATGAGCTGAGACAGGGCAAACTCAGGCAATGTTATGGAGGTAAAAAATGGCGGTTTTCCTGAGTGTGGAATATGTGGTCAGAAGCTCATCTCCGGATCAAATATGACACCAATGTTGTGCACAGACAGGTTTAGACTCAAACTGTTGCCAGGGAGAGGGATGCGCCGGTAGCTAGGGAAAGTAGTTTGGAGCGAGGATCAAAAACAATGGCTCCAGTATACCCAATATTTAACTGGACGAAATTTCTGCTTTTCCAGGACTGGATGTTGGACGAGCATGACAATAGTTCAGCAACATGGAGGAGTGCGAGAGGTGGTACTGAGGTAGAGCTGGGTGTCATCAGCGTAAATGTGAAAACTAACACTGTGCTTTCAGATGATGTCACCGAGGAGCAACATGTAATCAGAAATAGGAGGGGGCTAAGAATTGATCATTTGAGGACACCAGTGGGAACTGTGTAGGAGCAGGAACAGAAGCCATTGCATAAGTGATTCTCTGGCTCCGATTAGATAGCTAAGAATGGAACCATGTGAAGGCAGTCTCACCAAGCCAGACAACAGTGGAAGGTGAATGGCGTGGTTAAAGGCTGCCGGCAGGATGGGGAGAGATAGATTACCTTTTTCACAGTCATATAGGATGTCAGTTGTGACTTTGATGAGAGTAGTTTGACTGCTGGAGCAGGGATAGGAACCTGATGGGAGGGATTCAAACGCGATATTCTAGGAAATAAGGGCATGGATTTTGGAGGTGACATCACATTCAAGGACTTTGGAGAAGAAAGAAAGGTTGGGAATGCAATGACAACGGCGGGCAACACTGGTTTTTGAGGAGAGGGGGTGATGACAACAGATTTAAAGGAAAGGGGGACATAATCTGGAGAGAGAATCTTTTACTATAGCAACTAACGTGCAGATCAGGAGGGGAAGCTAGGTGGTCAGCAGTTTAGTGGAAATTGGGTCAAGGAGGTGGGTTTCATGGACAGGATGAGCTCTGAGATGTTACGAGGAGAGATAGGAGACAAACTAGAGAAAGATGCGAATTCAGGGCTAGGCCAGAGGGGAACTTTAGAGTGTGTTTGGCCGGGTGGACTAGGGGAAGGGAAGGATGTTGCAGAGGCAGCTGATCAGATTGTCTCACTCTTAGTAGCAAACAGGTCCATAAGCCGCTTGCACTTAATGTTGAAGGTGAGGGTCGAGGAGACAGGAAGAGAGGTTTAAGAAGACGGTTTGCAGCAGAAAAAAGAAGTTGGGAATTATCTTTGAATTCCAGGATGATCCTGGAAATGTGAGCAGTTTTAGCAGACGAGAGCAGGACCCAATAGTGCTTTATGTGGTCCAGCCAGATCTGCTGGTGGATGGCTAAGTCATTTGTCTACTGTATCCCTTCAGGTCTGCTTTCCTTAGACTTAAAGGAACAGAGATGAGAACCATACCAGAGGGAATGGCCAGAGTGAGAGAAAGTAATGGTTTTATTGGGGACTAGGGCATCAAAGGGAGAGAAGAGGGTGTGATTGAGCCAATCAGTAGCTGCAGAAATGTTGTGGCAATTGGAGAGCCAAGGGCTAGATATTTGGGATTTTGAAAGTGCAGTTGTAAGTGATTTTTCACCATCACTTGGAAGGTGGTCAAGACTAGACTGATGGGGTAGTAATTGGCCAGGTTGAATTTGTTCTGCTTTTTGTGGACAGGACATATCTGGGCATATTGCTGGGTAGATGCTAATGTTGTGGCTGTGCTGGAATATTTTGGCTAGGGGCATGGCTAGTTCTGAAGCACAAGTCTTCAGTACTATTGCTTAGAATGTTGTCAAGGCCCATAGCCTTTACAATATCTAATGCCTTCTGCTGTTTCTTGATATCAAGTGGAGTCATTCTAATTGGCTGAAGACTGTCATTTGTGATGCTGGGGACCTCCAGAGGAGGCCAAAGTGGAGCATCCAATCAGCACTTCTAGCTGAAGATTGTTGCAAATGTTTCAGTTTTGTCCTTTGCACTGATGTGCCAGACTCCGCCATGATTGAGGATGGGGATATTTGTGGAACTTCCGAATGGAAGTCTCAGGACTCCAGAGCTTAGATCTCATCCGTCAGTCTTGGGATCACTTAGCTCTTGTCTCTCGCATGTTACTTCTGCTGTTTGGTATGCAAATAGTCTTGTGTTGTAGCTTCACCAGGTTGACACCTCATTTTTAGGTATGCCTGGTTCTGCTCCTGGCATGCCCTCCTACACTCTTCATTGAACCTGTGCTTTAGTGACATTGGATGAGGAATCAACATTGAGCAGAACTGCAGGAAGGACTTTCCTGCTTTTAAAATAGGGCCAATGCACCTTATGCATTCACCTGACAGGTAGACAGAGCCTCAGTTTAATATTTCATCCAATAGATGGCACTTCCAACAATGCAGCACTCTGTCAGTGCTGTACTAGGAGGATCAGCCTTAGTTTTCTGCTTAACTCACTAGAGTGGGACTTGAACCCATATACCTCCCACTGAGGAACACCAGTGCTACCAACTGAGCCACAACTAGCAGCCCTTAGGAGATGAAGGATATGGATTCAGAAGTTCAGTTCAGAGTGAAACAGGATGTTGAAGTTGCAGACAGTCTATCTCAGCCTGAGAGTGGATTAGGGTGGAGTTAGTGGCGAGGGTACGGATTTTCCTGTATACATTGTGCTCAGGAAACCCAATCACTCTTGCGCAGAAGCAGGAAAATCTGCCTCAATATTAATGGGTTAGGATTAATTTCAATTAATTAGTGAATCACTGGTTCATGAAATCATAAACAAAAATCAGCAAAATACAAATAAATGTATCATTTAATATTCATTAATGTCAGCATCTAAATTAGATCATTCTATCATGGCCAGATCTACATCAGCCATTCACAATTTGGCTGGTATTTGCAGGAAGAGAAAAAGTGGGGCTATCAGTGCTATCAGCAGGAAGCATCCTGACACACTGAGCAGAGTTTTTGTTTCCCATTGGGCACTGGAGAGGAGACGGGAGAGCTTGAAAATTGGTGGCAGAGAGTGGCATGTCAATTTGCTGGCAAGTTCCTTACTTTGAGTCATTTTTGAAGTGGATGGTTAGTGCCCTTAATTAATGCCCTTAAAGGGCCTATTAAGGCCACTGGGAAGATCTCTTTTCCAGTCGGGCGTTGGGGCCCCTGCTGCAGCCAAATCCCGGCCAAGCAATGGAGGCAGCCTCCAACCAGGAGGCCAGTGTTCCAATTAATTTTTTTAACTAGCTCCTCACCCCATAGCATTAACTGTGCGATGGCCGACTGTGCAGACGCTTCCCTTCCAAATTAGCAGTCTGGCAGCAGCGGCCATTATAAAGTTGAGCTTTTTCAAAACGTCTTCAGAGGGCACCTCCAGCTTGAGGCGACCTCTTTCTCTTACCTATCTCGGCAGCTCCCATTTCTAACGATGGGGCTGCCATTCTCTCAGGGTTGGAGGGCCTTTTGGAAGAGGTCAGGAGCAGGTCAGCCGTCCTTAACTGGACAGCGAGCATGCGCCCTGGCCATTAATTGGCCACCTGTTCAAAAATCAATGCGACCTGGGGCTGGGACCTAGAAACAGCTCTGATACCAGGGTTCCTCCCCCAAAACAACATTCCTGCCCACCCTGTTCACACCCGACCCAAATCACTTGCAGAGGGTACTGGGCTGTTTTGCATGTCTAATAACTGCAACTTGCTGTGCAAACACCCACAGGGAAGCCTGTGAGCAGCTCACCACCACCTTCCCAATGGCAACTAGGGATGGGTAATAAATACTGGCTCAACCAGCGAAGCCCACATCCCGTGAATGAATTTTTAGAAAGCGCAATTATAATGAATGAGTCGCCCTGATTGCTTGTGGCTGACCACAAATTCCAGGCCAATAAATCTTCCTGGAGAAACTGTGCCCAGATGTTGCTGCAGCATTGGCATCTCATGATGTTCTCTCTTAGTTAGACTTGTTTGTGCATGTTTAGGTTTTCAAAATTTTTGCCCACAAATGTTCTGGAAGTGTCAATTAATAACTGCACAACGAAGCTGAACAACAGGGCATCTGGGACCTTGGGAAACAACAGGACCAAGAGTGCATCTCCTTAGTGCTGTGCCGATTCATGGAGTATCTCTTCCTCACTGCAAGTTGCTGGCTCATTTGTGAATTAATAATGATATGCATCGTTCAGACACCATTTTGTTTCAGTAAAGTCTGGCCTGATGTAAATTTGTAAAAAATATTTACTTTTGCAAGTCAAAGGACAGTTTGGACCCAATATGTGACTGATAATACTCAGGTTTTATTTTCAATATAGAATTATATTGTCTGACAAATTTATTTGCAATGAAATACCACACTAACTTTTCTGTTAACTTTAACCTACCTCAGTATATCTGAAGGACTTAAAGCCACAAAGCATTCGGGATTTAACTACAACATAATAGTAATTTAGTCAAAGGTCTCTCTAGCGATTAGAATTGATAATGTGTATAAACAGAGGCAGTGAAAATTAGAAAAATGCAGCTGAGCAGCCCAAGGGTTAAGAGTTATTTTCCAACTCAAAGGTGGCACAGGTTACAATTACTCATCTCCAATTTAATGGCTCTGCTTGGCAGAACACCCAATTAGAAATTAATTGCATTAATTTTATTGTTGGCATTCAAACACTGTAAATAGCTGGAAGAAGTAAGAGTATGTAACCCCAGAACACAGAAGAGAACTGCATAACAGGCAGCAAAAACACCTGTGACTTTCTAAGTGACAATGCAGGAACGCATCTCCCTGACTGAAGGTGGGGGTCACTTTTGTTCTCCTACAAATGAATCAAGATGTGGTATTCAATTGCTTTTTTCCCCCACAGTTTTTCCTCTCCTCCCTTGTAGACCTGGCGGTGTGTTATTGGGTCACATTGGCTAACTAGATCTGGCTGCGACTGGTAGGTTACAGTAGCATTGACAATATGTTAGTGGACTAATAATCCAGAGAATATGAGTTCACAATCCCACCATGGCAGCTTGAGAATTTCAACTGAGTCAAAAAAACCGTTAAACAAAAAGCTGGTGTCAGTGAAAGTGACCATGAAGCCCTCAGATTACTGTAGAGTCAACTGGTTCACTAAGGAAAAATTCAGCCCTCATTCTGCCTGGTCCACATATCTGACTCCAGTCCAACACCAACATGGTTAACTCTTATCTGCCCATTCAGATGGCCAAGCAAAACGCTTAGTTGTATGAACCCACTGCCCAGCAGTTTAAGAAGGTGGTTCACCACCATGTCCTCAGGGCAGCTAAGGATGTGTGTGCATCAATCAGTGCCACTGAACTCCAGCAAAAATGAGAGTCAGGATTTTTTTTTCTTAACCCTTCCTTTTCACAGGGGCACTGACTCTGCCAGTTTTACCCAACCCTATGGCTGCAGCAACAGAAGAGACAACTCTGTAAACCACGGTATAAATCCAGGATCTTCCTATTCTGTATGGTCATCTTTCCATGCTATGCTGGAGCATCAAAACAACACTGACTGGGGGTATTACCAGCGGGAGCAGTGGCAGCTGCTGGCGGCGCACCTAGTGAGAGGCCTAGGATCGCCAAGGGACCCAGATCAAAGGTGAATGAGGGTGGGATGATGGTCTCAGGATAGGGGTCGCGAGAGAGAGGGGGAGGGTGGGAGGTGGCTGTTAATGGCCCCCCACCCCCCCCAACTTTCCAATGCTGGGTTCCTCGATCAGGCACTGAGCACCTTTGAATGAGGGACTCCCCCGGAAGCCTGCAAGCAAACACAACAGGCTTCCTGTGTGGTAACTGCCCCACCCACCACTGGTTGAATACCATGCGCGGTGCTATGAGGCCCTTAAGTGCATTAAATGTCCATTTAAGGGCCTCAATTGCCAGTGAGGGAGAATGCAGTCCACAAGCATTCCAGCCCCAGGCTTAATCGGGTCAGAGGCAGGAAGGTGGTGACACCCCCTGCCTGATTCAATGTACCCTCTGCCTGCAAACTCACCTCGGGGAGGGGTGGAGGGCATTAAATGCCATCATGATTTCTGAGTTGCTAATCCAGTACTATGGTCACTTGCTTAAAGCATGGAAACATTGGCCCAAATTTTGTTCCAAAAAAGATCATGTATTCAGCGTTCACCGTTATTGGACATGCAAACTTACAAACATATGAACTAGGGGCAGGAGTAGGCCACTCGGCCCTTCAAGCCTGCTCCGCCATTCAATAAGATCATGGCTGATCTAATTGTAACACCTATCCCCAATAACCTTTCACCCCCTTGTTAATAAAGAATCTGTTTAGCTCTTCCTTAAAAATATTCAAAGACTCTGCTTCCACTGCCTTTTGAGGAAGAGAGTTCCAAAGACTCACGACCCTCTGAGAGAAAACATTTCTCCTCATCTCTCTCTTAAGTGAGCGACCCCTTATTTTTAATCCCTGATCCTTAGTTCTAGATTATCCCACATCCAGAAACTTCTGCAATATTTAAGTAATTTGTGCACAGCAAGCTCCCAAAATATCAAGGTGATAATCTTTACTTGAATCCATTTTAATATTAAAACAATTCTATTTGATGTGAGTGTCCTCATTAAGTGTTTGCAAAATGAGGGGAGGACCCTTAATACCTGGAAATACCAGCTATAACATCTTCAAGTGTAACTAATTCATGATGGATTCTCCTGTCACTTTGATGGATGAGTGTTCAGCAAGTAAAAAAAAACAAAAATGAAAGTAGCTGGAAAAACTCAGCAGCTCTGACAGCATCTGCGGAGAGGAATACCGTTAACATATATTCTTCCTCCAAATAAAAGGTGTGGCTATGGGTACCTGCATGGGCCCCAGTTATGCCTGTCTCTTTATGGGATATGTGGAACATTCCTTGTTCCAGTCCTACTCAGGCCCCCTCCCACAACTCTTTCTCCGGTACATCGATGATTGCTTCGGTGCTGCTTCATGCTCTCGTCTGGATCTGGAAAAATGTATTCATTTTGCTTCCAATTTCCACCCCTCCGTCATTTTCACATGGTCCATCTCTGACACTTCCCTTCCCTTCCTTGACCTCTCTGTTTCAATTTCTGGTGATAGACTGTCCACCAATATCCATTACAAGCCTACCGACTCCCACAGCTACCTCGACTACAGCTCCTCACACCCTGCTTCCTGTAAGGACTCCATCCCATTCTCTCAGTTCCTTCACCTCCGTCGCATCTGTTCCGATGATGCCACTTTCAAAAACATTTCCTCTGACATGTCTTCCTTTTTCCTTAACCGAGGTTTTCCACCCACGGTGGTTGACAGGGCCCTCAACCGTGTCCGGCCCATCTCCCACGCATCCGCCCTCACACCTTTCTCTCCCTCCCAGAAACATGATAGGGTCCCCCTTGTCCTCACTTATCACCCCACCAGCCTCCGCGTTCAAAGGATCATCCTCTGCCATTTCCACCAACTCCAGCATGATGCCACCACTAAACACATCTTCCCTTCACCCACCTTGGCGGCATTCCGCAGGGATCATTCCCTCCGGGACACCCTGGTCCGCTCCTCCATCACCCCCTACTCCTCAACCCCATTCCCACAGCACCTTCCCATGCAACCGCAGAAGGTGCAACACCTGCCCCTTTACTTCCCCCCTCCTCACCGTCCAAGGGCCCAAACACTCCTTTCAAGTGGAGCAGCACTTCACTTGCACTTCCCTCAATTTAGTCTACTGCATTCGTTGTTCCCAACGCGGTCTCCTCTACATTGGAGAGACCAAACGCAGACTGGGTGACCGCTTTACAGAACACCTTCGGTCTGTCCGCAAGCATTACCCAGACCTCCCTGTCGCTGGCCATTTCAACACTCCACCCTGCTCTCATACCCACCTGTCCATCCTTGGCTTGCTGCATTGATCCAGTGAAGCTCAACGCAAACTGGAGGAACAGCACCTCATCTTCCAACTAGGCACTTTACAGCCTTCCGGACTTAACATTGAGTTCAACAACTTCAGATCATGAACTCTCTCCTCCATCCCCACCCACTTTCCGATCCCCCCTTTTCCAATAATTTATAATTTTTTAAATATATTTTTTCCCACCTATTTTTAAATCTATTCCTATCTATCGTTTTATCTCCACCTTTTAGCCCATTTCGATCCCTTCCCCCCGCCCTACCCCCCAAGAGGGCCATCTGCCACTTGCTTGTCCTGCTTTCTACCCTTAATGTCACCATTAGCACATTCCTTAGATAATATCACCACTGTCAACACCCCTTTGTCCTTTCGTCTATGACATCTTTGGCGATCTCTTCTTTGCCTCCACCTATCACTGGCCCTCTATCCAGCTCTACCTGTCCCACCCACCCCCTCTCTTAAACCAGCTTATATTTCACCTCATTTCTCTATTTCCTTAGTTCTGATGAAGTGTCACACGGTCTCAAAACGTTAACTGTATTTCTCTCCGCAGATGCTGTCAGACCCGCTGAGTTTTTCCAGCTACTTTTGTTTTTGTTTCAGATTTCCAGCATCCGCAGTATTTTGCTTTTATCTAAGTAAAAAAAAAGATCTGTTTACAGTCCAGTTTGATATCGTTTTGTGTGATGTTGGGCCAAGTCACAGTTTGCATAACAAACACTGCATATGAAGTCAGTGTTGGAGGGATGGATGGAGACTTTGGCTTTTCGCCGCACTGACTTGTCCTGGAAGCACTTGACTCTGTTCTCCTCAAATATCAAAATCGCTTGATGATAGAGACTTCTCCATTTGGGTCTGCCCAAGGTTGTTTTTTTTACCATGTATTGGGATCCAGCTTGCAAGCTCTCAGGTTGGCTTTCAGGTTAGTTATAAAACAACCAAATAATTACTTACGTTAAAAATTATGTATCATTTAACAGCAACAACTCGAATTTATATAGCACCTACATTTCAGGACGGGCTAGGCAGATTTTTGGTCTCTCAGTGAGCTAAGGGATATGGGGAGCAGGCAAGGAAATTGAGTTGAAGCTCAAGATCAGCTATGATCGTATTGAATGGCAGAGCAGTTCTGCTACTCCTCACAAGCGAGAAGGCCTCAGATTTACCTCCCAGCTTCAAGAGCCCACCTATCATCCTTAATTGGGCAGGGAATCTGTCTCACATGAAAATTCAATGTGTAACAGTTCAGCACGAGTTCAGGGCCCAGAAACAGTCCCAACTTCTGTTCCATACCCCTTGGGGAAAAGCCAGCCCTCTAACTCTATGGCCAGAATATTGCCTTCAGCGAGCGGGGGTGGGCCCGACATGCCGACGCGCAAAATGACGCCAGATGACGTCGGGTGTGTGTCCCGACGTCATCGTAAGTCATTCCGATATCGCGTTCGGCAGGCGCACACTGGAGGTGGCTGCACGCCCGCCAAACTGTCAAAAGCCTATTAAGGCCATTAAAAAAGTCATTAACCTTATTAACAAAGCTGCCCATTCAACCTTAAGGTCGGCAGCAGGCGAAGAGCCCAAGCGGCCTTCGCATTTTTCAGGAAACCTCATCCACGGGCGGGATGAGGTTTCCTGAAGGTTTTATAAAATAATTTAATAAATTTTGCTACACTCACAAACATGTCCCAGCTCATGTGACACTGTGACATGAGGGGACATGTTTAAATAGTTTTTAACTTTATTCATAACAAATTTTTTCTATCAACTTAATCTCCCTGAGGTCGCTCCGCCAAAGAGCGCAGGCCCCGACTCTCCTTCTTCCCCTCATCCTGATTTTTTACATAAAATGTTTAAAAGGTGGGGAGGAAGTTGATGTCGCCCTTCGGGGACTAATCTTTGCTGATCGTTAGGAGGCCCCCCTTAGACCTGAAGCCTCCCCTTCCTTCCTACCCACTCCCTCCCTTCAACCCACCCTCTTCCCTCCCCTCCCCCCCCCACCGCCCCTCTCCCTAATGCACCCAAACCCTCCTGGCCCAAGACCGCGGACTTACCTGCTCCGGGGATCCTAGGCCTTGGGCTCCTCTCTTCAGCTGCAGTCCCGGCAGCCGCCACTGACATCTTCCTGGAGCTGCCAGGACTGATGGGAGCTGCCGACCAATTGGCAGCTCCAGAATGCAGGACATTCGCCCCAGTGAGGGACGGAAGTCCCACTCCAACTCTATTAGTCCACCCCGCAGCACTTCGTAGCTGCAGGTCTGGTTGACGTGGAGCGTGTCGGCTCCACACCGACATGGTTCCCAAGGATTGTGCCATCCACACACACCTCATATTCCACCCATAACTCAACACTCAACCACATATGTAGATATTGGGACAGGTGAGCTAAAGCGCGGTCAAAGCATAGGCTATTAGGAGCAATCTCAGGGAAGTGAGGTGGAGAATTTTAGGGAGGGAATTTCAGAGCTTAGTATCTAAGAAGCTGAATCATGGCATGGTTGAGTAATGAAAATTGGGTTGTTCAAGAGGCCAGGATTGGAGCCGCACAGATATCTACGAGTGCTATGGGGCTGAAGGAGATTACAGGGATAGGAAAGGACATGGCCTTAGAGGGATTTGAAAACAAGGATTAGAATTTTAAAATTGAGATGTTGCTGGACCGGGAGCCATTGGAGGTCAGTGAGCGTAGGGGTGTTGGGTTAGGGGTTTGGTGAAAGTTGGAATATGGGCAACAGCGATTTGGATGAACTCAGGTTTATGTGGGGTGGAAAAAGGGCAGCTGACCAGGTGACCATTGGAATTATCGGGCAGAATTTTCCCCCCATTGGGGGAAGCTCAGGAGCTGGCGCACCTCCGATTGGCACCCCCGATCAGAGGTATGCCGCCATTTTACGTGGGCAGGCCAGTTAAGGCCCACCCAGCGTGACGTCCGCAAGGAAGCGCTATGCATTCCCTATGCAGGCGAGGGGGAGGATTCCCTGAGCTGAGAGTGCGCTTTTTCACGTGAAAGATCGCACTCATCCCCCTGAGGCTTAGTGCTGCCTTAGGGAGATTGGCTCCACAATAAAAAATCTTAAAAACAGAAAAAAGAAATTTCCCTGACATGTACCCTAATGTGACACTGTCACATGAGTTGAGACATGTACATCGCTTTTAGTTACACTTTAATTAAATTTTTAAAAACCGACAAGAAACCTCACCCTGCCCGTGGATGAGGTTTGATGCTTTTTCTAATTCCCGCCAGGACTCCCGGCCTGCCTGCCAACCTTAAGGTTGGACGGGCATGTCCACTAATTGCTTTGATAATGACCTCAATTGGCCATTGACAGGTCGGCAGGTACACAGCTGATTCGGCTGAGCCCCCGCCTTCCTGAAAATTGAAATGGGGCGGGGTGACATCAGGAGTTCCCCCCAACGTCATCCCGCATCATTTTACACGTCGGCGAGTGGGCCCCGCCCCCTGCTCGCTGACCGGGAAACCCTAGCCATTGAGTTTGGAGGTAACAAAGGCATGGCTGAGTGTTTCAGCAACAGTTAAGGTGAATACTGTGAACAATTTTGGTCCCCTTATCTAAGGAAAGATATACTGGCATTGGAGGCAGTCCAGAGAAGGTTCACTAGGTTCACCTCGGGTATGGAGGGATTTTCTGATGAGGAGAGGTTGAGTGGGCTAGGCCTGTACTTATTAGAGTTTAGAAGAATGAGAGGTGACTTTATTGAAACCTATAAGATTCTTAGGGGGCTTGACATGGTAGATGCTGATAGGCTGTTTCGCCTTGTGAGATAGTCTAGGACCAGAGGGCATAATCTCAGAGTAAGAGGGCACCCATTTAAGACAGTGATGAGGAGGAATTTCTTCTCTCAGTGGGTAGTGAATCTGTGGAATTCTTTACTGCAGAGGGCTGTAGAGGCTGGGTTGTTAAGTATATTCAAGGCTGAGATAGACAGATTTTTAATCAGTAAGGGAATCAAAGGTTATGGGGAAAAGGCAGGAAAGTGGAGCTGAGGATTATCAGATCAGCCATGATCTCATTGAATGCCAGGGCAGACTTGATAGGCTGAATGACCTACTTCCGCTCATACATCTTATGGCCTTATGGTGAGGCAGGAGCATAGTCGGGGGGGTTTTACAGAGGTGGAAGTTGGCAGTCTTGGTAGTAGAGCTGATATGCAGTTTGGAGCTCATCGCAGAGACAAATAGGTTACCAAAAGATGACTGTAATGAGTATACAAGTGGGACCTGATGTGTTTTTGGATGATGGATTGAGTAGCAACATGTCGATGAGAAATGGGAGGGAGCCAACTCACCAAAGATAGATCCTTGGACAGCAATATGTTGTATCTTCATGTTTATGTGATTAAAATAACTTTCAGCTAAGAGAAATAAATTAGATAGCAATTGGAGACCAATTTTAATCTTTGCCCTGTTTGTACTGAAGTGGAACCTTTATTACCTCTTAACCAATTGTTAAATCAAATGTTCTATTCCCAGAGTTTAACAAGCTGTAAAATGTGTGCCTGCATTACAGGAGAAACAGGTGATAATGGAAGGAACAGGGTCTTGATTGTCATGGAAACCATAGAAGCCTAATTCCAAAGAATACTTTTCACAGAAAGACAAGGGAATTAAAAAATCTGATCTCAAATCAGAAATAAAAACCCCAAAATTTGATACATTTAAAAGGAAGTTAACATATTCAGTCACTTAGGACTTGCTTATTTACTTGTTCATTGATAGCTATTATCAGTTGCTTGTTTTTCCTTAAGCTGTTTCCTTTTTGTGAAGCAATCCACCAGCATTAGGATGGATGGGATAGTAACATGTTTACAGTTTCAGGCAGAAGACCTTTGATCCATCTAACCCACCTACCGACAGCAGTCCCTTGGCATATTTATGTGTGAGTCTGAGTTGTAAGTAGTCCAAATTTGGCCTCTTAGACACCTCTGATTTTAGTTGCTCCATCATTGGCAGTTATGCCTTCAATTGTCTCGGGTTAAGATCTGGAATTCCCCACCTAAACCTCTCAGCCTCTCTACCTCTCTCTCCTCCTTTAAAACACACTTTGACAAGGTTTTTGGTCATCTGTCCAAATATCTCCTTATGTGGCTTGGTGTCAAATTTTTGTTTGATAATGCTTCTGCAAGATGCCCTGGGACATTTTACTATGTTAAAGGTGCTCTATAAAGGCCTGTTGTTGTTGTATAGGGAGTAATTGTCAGCAAGGTATTCAACAGGACACTATGTGAATTACAGGCACTAACTTTGACTAACTTGCAGATACAGGCAGCTTCCAGCAGATGTCACCAAATATCAGTCATAGAAACCCTGACCGATTTGTCACTTTCCTTTAAAGCAGTGTTCCCAAATTATTTTCCAACATAACCCCATTTCAACACTTGAAAATTAACGTGACCCCAGTTGCTATCAAAAACAAAACAGCAATAAAGCAACTTTCAGTATATAATTATTAAAGTTTATATATTTTCGATCAACATATAATAACATATCACGTAAATATGAAAATCTGAGTTTGTAAAAATGTTTTTATTTTATGTACTCATGTAGGTTTCAGCCAAGCTCTCCATATTCCATGTTGATAGAAGGCTTGCTGAAGTCCCTCTCCCCGCTACACCCACACACAGGTTCTAATCAATCCTTCTCCCTTGAAGTTGATATCAAAACTCCTAAGTGAAGCTTTCAGAGTGTCTTGTAGCTCTTCCTCTTTGACCACCATGAGACCACACCCCAGACTTATGCTCTCCATTAAAGATTCACTTCGGTAAGTAAATGTCAGGCATTTTGGCTAAATGATCGGCCCAACTGGATTGTGACTGTCTCAATATGGGCCTGAATTTTACTTTCCAAGGTCGAACGCATGCCCGACCCAAACACACGTAACATTGGGCGAAATTACATCGGGCATGTGTCCAATGTCATCACGCACATGTGCAGTGTCGAGGTCAGCAGGTGCATGTGGGAGTCAGAGTCAGAGCCATGCCTGCTGACAATTAAAGGGCCAATTAAGGCTATTGGCCGAGATTTTGCATTGCCTGTGCGATTTTGCGCTCGTCGCACAGGTAAAACGGGCAGGCGGGCAGCATGTTTCTATCAAGTTACCATCCAAGGGCAGGATAAAAGGCCTCTGGAGCGCAAGTACTTTCATTTTATTTGTGTCATATTTCTGAGTTATGCCAGATTTCTTTTTGATTGCCTAGCTTTCTAAGCTGGTTCACCTGTAAATCTGTGCCAAAGTTCAAACAAAATAGATCAGTCTGTGCAAACCATGGGGAACATTGTCATTTAAAAAGATATTGACCTCGAAAACCCATGGTCATTTGACGTATTGCCACTGTAATTATATGGGCAGGGGGTGGGGGAGGGGTTGAGCTGAGGGGGCTCTCTGAACGTCAGACTCCCCATGACCCAAACCTTCATTATGACCCAGCAAACAGATACTGCAGGTTTGTTATCAGAGATGTCCCAACTGACCCAGCAGTAGATGTGGAATATGACCAGATCCCTGCATCATTGAAAACAGTTCTTTAAAAAGGATTCCCCTACAAAAGGGAACGAGCACACTTGGTTTTCAGCACCCAGCACCCCCTCCCTCACTTCACCCCTCCCACCGCGGCCACTAGCCCTAGCTGCCCCGGGCAGTCCAGAGCTGCTGCAATAGCAGGTGGACCAGATGCACCCTTGATGGATTGGGTGTCTGCCACGTTGGAGCATTCTGCTCTCTGGAGATCAGTAGGTTATGGGTTCAAATCCTACTCCAGAGAGCATGTGGGCTTACAGTTCCAGCACAGTCCTGAGAGAGTGCTGCACTGTCTGTGGTGCCAGCGTTCAGGTCAGATGTTAATCTGAGACCATGTATATCCTCTCAGGTGGATGTAAAAGAACCAACATTGCTGCCTATGGGAGCTTGCTGTGTGCAAATTATCTGGCCAGCACATTCTCCATTTTATAGCTGTTCCTGTACAGTTACGACAGCTACAACACTGGCATCTACCCGGCAATGTAGAAAATTATCCTCTATACAAAAAGCAGGACAAATGCAAACCGGCCAATTACTGCCCCTTCAGTCTTCTCTCGCTAATCAGTAAAGTGATGGACTGAGTCATCAACAGTGCTATCAAGCAGCACTTGCTTAGCAATAACCTGCTCACTGATGCTCAGTTTGGGTTCTGCCAGGGACACTCAGCTTCTGACCTCATTACAGCCTTGGTTCAAACATAGACAAAAGAGCTGAACCGCAGAGATGAAAGGGTGAGAGTGACTGCCTTTGACATCAAGGCAGCATTTGACCGAGTGTGGCATCAAGGAACCCTTGCAAAACTGGAGCCAATGGGAATCAGGGGGAAAACTATCCATTGGTTAGAGTCATACCTAGCACAAAGGAAGATGGTTGTGGTTGTTGAAGGTCAATCATCTCAGTTCCAGGACATCACTGCAGGAGTTCCTCAGGGTAGTGTCCTAGGCCCAACCATCTTCAGCTGCTTCATCAATGACCCTCCTTCCATCATAAGGTCAGAAGTGAGGATGTTCACTGATGATTGCACAGTGTTCAGCACCATTCGCAACTTCTCAGATACTGAAGCAGTCCATGTCCAAATGCAGCAAGACCTGGACTATACCCAGGCTTGGGCTGATAAGCGGCAACTAAGTTTTGAACCACAAAAGTGCCAGGCAATAACCATCTCCAACAAGAGAGAATCTAACCATTGCCCCTTGACATTCAATGGCATTACCATCGCTGAATCCCTCGTTATCAACATCCTCGGGGTTACAATTGACCAGAAACTGAACTGGGCTAGCCATGTAAACACTGAGGCTACAAGAGCAGGTTAGGAATCTACCATCTAGAAGAACAAGGGCAGCAGATACATGGGAACACCACAACCTGGAAGTTCCCCTCCAAGTCAAATCACCATCCTGACTTAGAAATATATTGCCATTCCTTCACTGTTGCTGGGTGAAAATCCTGGAATTCCCTCCCTAACAGCACTGTGAGTGTACCTACACCAGGTGAACTACAGTGCCTCAAGAAGGCAACTGATCACCACCTTCTCAAGGGCAATTAGGGTTGGGCAATAAATGCTGGCCTAGCCAGCAATGCCCACATCCCATAAATGAATAAAGGAAAAAACCACACTTCAAGAAGTGGTGAGGCACTCTGGGATGTCCTGAAGTCATGAAAGGACCTGGAGAAATGCTTATTCATTATTTTTTCTTCCTTCACTGATGTCAGTAGATGAAGGGAACCCCCGCCCCAACTCTTCACCCCCTCCCCCACCCACAGCCTCCTCACTACTGCCACAAAGTTTAGTTGGATCTGTGGCAGATGTTGGGCATGACCTGTAGATTTTCAAGGCATGTTTCAGAGCTACTATATACAAATGAAGCTTTTAGTCAGGACCAGTTCATTGCCAAAAAGCCACAGTATTAACACCTAATTCATTTCTATGTTGTAGGACCTATATGATTTTCCACTGGAAGTTTAATTGAAGTTACCAAATTTGTGAGGGATACCATTGGACCCGACGCCCAACTTGTTCCCATCCCTACCGCATTGTCAGGCCAACCAGAAGACACATTTCACACTGGGCGGGCCTTAATTGGCCATCCAGCGTGAAATCGCGTTGAGGACGTGATCTCACCTGGGCGCGATTCTACATCTGCTTCTGGGCCCACCAACTGCGCATACGCCAAGCATGAAGCTCAGGCCATTGGTGTGGATGCTTGGCATGCCAGCTCGGGTGAACACCTCAGTGCCTGGTACTTTGTCCTGCCATCTGATCTTCAGAAGCTTCCGAAGGTCGTTCAAGTGAAAGTGTTGAGCTTCTTGGCTTGACCTTGGTACACTGTCCAAATCTCGCACTCGTAGAGCAGAGCGAGCAGGACTGTTGCTCTATAGGTTTTCAGTTTGGTAGGCAAACTGACTCCTCTTTGTTCCCAGACTGATGTTCAAAGTCTGCTGAAGGCTACACTTACTTTGACAAAATTGGCAAGCCTAGCATCTACAGCACATTGAGACAGTCATAACTGAGTCGGGCTGGTCATGTAGCCAGGAAGTGGAGTTGAGGCCGCAATCAGATCAGCCATGATCTTACTGAATTATAGAGAAGTCCTGAGGGGCCAAATGGCCTACACCTGCTCCTAGTTCTTGTGTTCTTATGATACATTAAGCCGAGGCCCCATCTTCCCTCTCAGACGGATGTAAAAGATCCCTCAGCACTATTTAGTGTGAGAGTGTGGCCTGGCCAATATTTGACTCTCAACCAACATGTGCTCACTAACACATTGCTGTTTGTGGGAGTTTGCTGGGCACAAATTGGCTGCTGTGATTCCTACATGACAACAGTGACCACACTTTAAATGCATTCATTGGCTATAAAGTGCTTTGGAATGTCCTGAAGATGAAAAAGATATTATAGAAATGCAAGCCTCTCTTTTTTTTTTACTGTCCTTTCATCTTGCAGACTGGGTTTAAATTTAGCCGTAAGTGATAGGAGGAAAGCTTAAGCTTAGCAATGAGGGTGGACCACAAGACAAAAATAGAGAAGCCTAAGGAAGGCTGTTGTGCAATTTTATTTTTATTCATTTACAGGATGTGGGCTTCGCTGGCTAGACCAGCATTTATTTCCCATCCCTAATTGCCCGTGAGAAGGTGGTGGTGAGCTGCCTTCTTGAATCGTTGCAGTCCCTGTGGTGTAGTTGTACCCACGGTGCTGTTAGGGAGAGAGTTCCAGGATTTTGACCCATGTAAATGCCACACTACTGCAGTGGTATGTTCTTCTGAAATTTGAGTAAGGAACCTTAGAGCATAGGACAGAGATGCATGAGGGTGCATTGGTTAACAGATGGCGCAAGCATAAATCAATGGATCTGACAGCCTTTCCTCACAGCAGGCACCTTTTTCATACAGAATCACACACACAATGCAGAAGAGGCCCTTTGGCCCAACGAGTCTGCACCAACACTTGAGAAACACCTGACCTACCTAATCCCATTTACCAGCACTTGGCCCATGGCCTTGAATGTTATGACGTGCCAAGTGCTCATCCAGGTACTTTTTAAGAGATGTGAGGTAACTGACCTCCACCACCCTCCCATGCAGTGCATTCCGGACCATCACTACCCTCTGGGTAAAAAATGTTTTCCTCACATCCCCCCTAAACCTTCTGCCCCTCACCTTGAACTTGTGTCCCCCCGTGACTGACCCTTCAACTAAGGGGAACAGCTGCTCCCTATCCACCCTGTCCATGCCCCTCATAATCTTGTACACCTCAATCAGGTCGCTCCTCAGTCTTCTCTGCTCCAATGAAAACAACCCAAGTCTATCCAACCTCTCTTCATAACTTAAATGTTTCACCCCAGGCAACATCCTGGTGAATCTCCTCTGCACCACCTCCAGTGCAATCACATCCTTCCTATAATGTGGCGACCAGAACTGCACACAGTACTCCAGCTGTAGCCTCACCAAGGTTCTATACAACTCCAACATGACCTCCCTACTTTTGTAATCTATGCTTCGATTGATAAAGGCAAGTGTCCCATATGCCTTTTCACCACCGCACTAACATGGCCCTCCGTCTTCAGAGATCTATGGACACACACGCCAAGGTCCCTTTATTCCTCAGAACTTCCTAGTGTCATGCCGTCCATTAAATACTTCCTTGTCAAACTACTCCTTCCAAAGTGTAACACCTCACACTTTTCAGGGTTAAATTCTATCTGCCACTTATCTGCCCATTTGACCATCCCATCTATATCTTCCTGTAGCCCAAGACACTCAACCTCACTGTTAACCAACCGGCCAATCTTTGTGTCATCCGCAAACTTATTAATCCTACCCCCCACATTGTCATCTATGTCGTTTATATAAATGATGAATAGGGAACCCAGCACAGATCCCTTTGGTACGCCACTGGACACTGGCTTCCAGTCACTAAAGCAGCCTTCTGTCATCACCCTCTGTCTCCTACAACTAAGCCAATCTTGAATCCACCTTATCAAATTACCCTGTATCCCATGTGATTTGTCTTCTTTATAAGTCTCCCATGTGGGCCTTGTCAAAGGTTTTGCTGAAACCCATACAAACTACATCAACTACACTACCCTCATCTACACACCTGGTCACCTCCTCAAAAAATTCAGTCAAATTTGTTAGGCATGACATCCTTCTGACAAAGCCATGCTGACTATCCCTGATCAAACCTTGCCTCTTATGTTTAGAAATAAACCAGACATTCCATACTTATTCAGGAAACCAGAATCCTTAAACTGACAGCAACAGCCATTTGCTTTAAGTATCACTTGGTTACTTGCATGCAGTACCTCCAGTTACTGGGCAGGTATTAAAACTTGGCATTTGATTGTAGATTTGAGTCTATTTTGTGACTAATATTCATATTTTTTAACTTTTCATAAGAAATTTGTTAATCACATCAGCTCACGATTGTCCTGGCAGTTTGTGTCAGATCTCTGAACCCTCTAGGCAATTGCTAACTCAAAATTAATCCTTGAAAATCTCACTACCAAAGTAACAGCATTGAACAAATGGGATGTGGCAATAATGTTAATTAATGTTAATTTCTGAGCTTTAATTAAAATGGAAGTACTGTGTGATTTTGAAATTTTTTGAAAATTCATTTTTATTGGCTTCATTGACAAGACCAGCATTTATTGCCCTGTGGCCCTACTTAAATGATTTAAATGAGGTCGGGCCCTCAGAATTGAGGGGAATTATCTCTGATGCTGGATCAGGCAGCAGATCAACAATAACCCAAACGTCACAATTGATCCCCATGACTCCCTCATATCTCCATCCTTTCCACTTGTCAATAGGTACTTCACACACTTGGAAAAGTTCATCTGCACAACAACAGTCACTGGAGGGGTGAATCGGTGTACAGCAAACAACACCAAAGCTCACTTGTGCCCAAGTCCATTTTCTTTCTGTTCACCAATGTCAGACCAATTTTACCACAGTTGTACCTCAGAGAAAATTACATGAACCATCTTGAGGGGTTTTCGACCTGAGAAAGCAGGATATACACGCAACGATATTACAATAATCCATATGGGATCCCAGGTTTCACTGCCAATTTAAAAGCCCAATTGTTTTCTTTCTTTTGGACTTTTTCATGTTTCATTTTAGCATCAAAAAGTCAGGAGAAAATCAGAAGGGTGAATTTAAACCTAAATTCCACCACAAAAAGGAAGCATTTGCAGGGCTGTGGGAAAAGAGCTGTCACAGACATGATAATGGGTCAAAAGGCCTCCTTCTGTGCTGCATGGTTCTCTGAAAACAATTTAGATAAATTGAGAAGAAATCAGCAAAAATCAGTTTTTTCCTGAACATCACTAAGCCTCAGGAAAGCAAAGAGACCAACAAAACATGGTTCAGCTAAATTGCACCCCACAGATATTTACAGTCACCAGTCCTGCGGACCTCATAATGATAGATCTAACATTTGCTAACAGCATTTGTGTTAAACTATGTTGGCAAATGTTGGTTCTCATGACATCTTCAAGCTTAGTTCTCTTGCAGGCAGTCTTTTATCCAACTCCTGGCACTCCAATGTCACTGTCAACCTGTTGGTCTGTCATACTAAACATCAGCTGGTTCACTCATGTACTTTAGGGAAAGAAACCTTCAGTCCTTACCCGGTCTGGGCCTATATGTGACTCCGCTCCCATACCAACAGAGTTGATCCTTAACTATCTTTTCAAGTGGCTGAGTAAAGATTAGTTTATACAGGGAATGTAAGGATGGGCAATAAATGCTGGCCTTGACATCAGCACCCCTTTCCAGAGAATGATTCTTTTCTTTAAATTACACTTCCAGCTGATATATTTTGCATCAGAGTCAGTGGCAACATAGATCCATAGAAAACGAGCCTACATTGCCCATGTTAAGTTTATATTTGCAACTGTGGCCAATGGTGAGAGAACTACATGTTGTGGTCACCAGCCTCAACTTTGCAATGCAAAGTACTCTTTAAGTTGCTTCTGTGCTCTCCCAGAGTTGTTTTTCTTTGCCACTCCAATGGCCTTTTTATGAAAATAATTTATCATATTTCAACTCTATATTAAATCTGGGTCTGTGTAATAATGTTAAGAGAAGCGATATATTTCTTCATCCATGACTACTGCCATAAAACTGCTGCATTAAAGTGCTTTCAAGCACAAGTGTCACTCTTCCAGTGTGCAGATGTATTTCATCATGTGCCTAGAAGGAAAACCTTCCACTACATGACAAAGGGGCTAAAACTATGCCATGTATTCAAAATCATGATTTTTTTTTTTGCTGTCAGATTGCTACATTAAAGGAGCAGAATCTCCAGGAATAAACCAAAATCAAAATTATTCAGATGTTAGAAATCTGAAATAAAAACAAAAATGTGGAACAGTCTGTGGCGACAAGCTGATTGACCTGAGATTGAGGGATCACAAGCAGGGAACACAGTGACTTAAATCAGATTTCACAAAGAGATGTAAAGAACCTATTTTTAAAATTTTTTTGGAACATGGCTTTAAAAACTACCATGACTGCAGTGGAAAGACATGTTCACTGGGACAGGGTGAGGAATATCTACAATGCTGCTGTCCTGGAACATAGGGTGCCATAAGAGAACGGGATGGTGCCGGAAGAGAGTTCTGGACTAGGGAGTCAAGCAATTTAATTGGCTCCTGACCAGGTGACCAAGCTTTTGTGTAGTAACAGTGCAGGCAGATCAGCTCCTAGCCTGTAAAGAGGAAATACTTGAAACCTCTCTCTCCTATATTTGTAAGATTCCAGCAATTCTGTCATATCCCTCACATCTCTGTATCCTGCTTTCTCTGAAAACCTGTCAAGAGGAAAAGGGGAAAAATCACCAGTAGAGACATTGTAAAGCAAGTTTTTCATCCAGTGAACCACAGACTTAAAGTGCTGGGAGACCACCTCATGTCAACAACAACGAACTGCTAGGAATTTGGAAGACAGCAATCAAAATCAACCCATCTAATCCTGTACTCCAGATTGGTGTTCTTGAACTGTTTTATCTCACCCTTAAAATCCATGCTTTGTGTGCCTTATGTATGTGTGTGCTTGTATAGGGGTTTAAGAAGGGGCAAAGTTTAAGTTATTAAGTTAGAAGTTAGCAGTTCATATTTCTTTCTTTTACCACTAGTTAAAGACAATTTGTTCAATAAACAGTTATTTACTTATTAAGTTTACAAACCTGGTGTTAACCTAAATTAAACAGTTAGGTAGAATTGGTGCAATCTAGTGGTTTTTACATTTGTCGCAGCTTGGGGAACAGTGGGGCTTGATATTACAGCGAGTCGTGATAGAGGAAGTACATCAAAATACCTGCACATAGAATTAGCAGCACAGAAACAGGCCATTCAGCCCAACTGTTCTATGCCAGCATTTACGCTCTACAAGTATCTCATCCCATCTTACTTTGTCTCATCCTCTCATCATAATGTAAAGGAAATATTATTTTTTTTCTAACATTATTGTGGGATACTTTAAAGCAGGCTTGTGGGGGCTGTAGTGTGTGTGTGTGTGCGTGACTAATTTAATTAAACTAAACTAAAGATGGTCAGACTGCAAGATTTGAATCATCAAAGGGATTAAGTGTAAAGACAGACATTTTGAAATGGAAATGGATGAGCTAAGTAAGATAGGCAAATAGGTTACAGCTAAAATTTGCATTTGTAGATAAGTTGAGAGGGTGCTTGAATTTCAAAGGGATATGATGAGATGTTTTCCAACTGGAAAAATAGATAAGGCAAAGTTCTTAAGTTTATTTTTCCTGAAAGTGCTGGCCAGAAGGACAACATGAAAGGTTTTTATACTCTGGGAAGAGTAACTTCCAAAGAAAGCGTGAAACAATGGGATTTAGAGATCAATAGGGGGAAAATATATTTAAAGAAAGATGCAAAGTTGTATGGGGAGTGGCCATGTGAGATTGTGAAAGGTGAACTGTGCAAAGCAGACCTGTGAAGAAGCTACCTCTGGCCAGAGGAGTGTTTGCTAGTTCCAGAAAGCAAGGTTTTGTTAAAAGCCTTGGAATTCCATTGTCAAGTGAGACGGAGATAGAAGCTGTGAAATACCTCCCTTATAGCAACAGTGGGTGCTTGTGGTAATATTGGTGAATGTTTTTATAGATTAAGAATCTATTCTGACTGTTGCCTGAAAGGGATGTGTAGTTGGGAGTCTAGTTAGGTAGAAAAATTTTGGGAACCATTATAAGACTAAGGGAAGGATTTTCTGCCTGTCGGGCGGGTGGGCCCGACCCAATCACCGGCGGGCGGGGAGCCAATCCCCACCGGAGAAGTGGGCCCCACCGCCATTTTACATGGGCAGGCCAAATTATGCCTGCCCAGCGTGACGTCCGGCGGGAAGCTCTATGCACTTCCTGTGCGGGCGGGGGGGATTCCCCAAAAAGCGAGGGTACGCTCTTTCACGCATGCGCACAAAAGAGTGCACATCTCCCTGAGGCAAAGTGCAGCCTCAGGGAGATCGCTTCCACTTTGAAAAAGATTAAAAGTAGAAAAAAAAAATGCCCTAACATGTACCCCTCATGTGACAATGTCACATGAGATGGGACATGTTCATAATTTACACTATAACTTTATTAAACTTTTTAAAACCCTGCATGAAACCTCATCCTGCCGGTGGATGAGGTTTCATGTTTACTCTATTTGCCGCCGGGGCTCCTGGCCGACCCGCCAACCTTAAGGTTGGACGGGCAGGTCCTTTAATTGTAAAAATGATCCTGTCAATGGCCTCAATTGGCCATTGACATGTCAGCGGGCCCGCAGCTGATTTTGTTGTGGACCCGCCTTCCTTAAAATTTAAATGGGGCTGGATGACGCTGGGGGTTCTGCCTGACATCATCCTGCGTCATTTTACGCGTTGGCGAGCGGGCCCCGCCCCCTGCTTGCCGACGGCAAAATTCTGCCCTAAGTTTAACTGTATAATTGTAATCTTGTGTGTTTAACTTTTTCTTTCCTTTTGTTAATACATGTTTTAATTTAATCTTTAAAATCTCCAAAGGTGGCAGAGGACTCTTTACTTCTGACTTCAGTGACCTTCTCGTAATAAATACAAATTGCAAAATCATTCTGATAGCGTGACCAAGTTTCCCTTTGGGATTTTGTCAACCTGGCAAATATCATCTGCCATATCATAACAAAGTCCTTCCATTCCTTGGTTGGAATTTTGTCAGAGTGGCAGAGGCACTGACAAAGGGCCTGAAAGCCAGGGGCAACCCCTTCAGCTGTTTGTGAGACCAATGGCCGCATTTTTCGGATGTCCAGCAACTAATTAGTTGCCACTAGGGCCCCCATCCCATCTTGTCTCTTGTGTACTGTGGTTTGCAAAGTCAAGTGATCCCTGAGGTCATCACGGGTAAAACAAAGGCTTTGGGCAGAAACCATTTTTACACACCACATGGAACAGACATATCCAGTGGAGGTACAGATGGCTTGACTGATAACCAAGGCTTCATGCTGTCTAATTACTAGTTGACAAAAACACCATGCAGTGTTCACTATGAATTAATCTTCATAAAGTACAGAAATATCAACCAAATGATTAATCTAGAAAATATCCCCCGACCTCTAAAGGTCAAATGACAAAACCAATTTATCCTGACCGTGTAATTGTCAGAAATTCTGAAGCTTTATTTTCTGTCATCAAACTGTATTGTTTAGGTTGACTCTGAAGTGCAGTACTGTGGAAGTCCTGTATTGTCTGAGGCCAAAGGTAAGATTAGACTAAGGTCAGATATCCATGTTCCGATGATTCAGGTGAACATTCGCAATCATATGGCACCATCTAATTAAGGTGGTTCTTTGAGTATCCAGGTCAATATGCCTCCACAGTAACAACAGAAACTTGCACAGAGCTTCTCACATAGGATAAGTGATTTAAAATTGACCAGAAATCTACAATCTGCACGAATGGGTAGTTGCAGAAAGGTGAAAATCAAAAACTCTTCAATTCTTACCATAACCATAAGACCACAACAGGTAGGAGCAGAAGTAGACCATTCGGCCCATCATGTCTGCTCCGCCATTCAATGAGCTCAAGGCTGATTTGATAATCCTTAACTCCACTTTCCTGCCTTTTCCCCATTACCTTTAATTCCTTTACTGAGCCTTGAATATACTTAACAACCCAGCCTGTACAGCCCTCTGAGGTAAAGAATTCCATAGATTAACTACCCTCTAATAGAAGAAATTCCTCATCTCTGTCTTAAATGGGTGACCCCTTACTCTGGGATTATACCTTCTGGTCCTAGACTCTGCCACAAGGGGAAACAACCTCTCAGCATCTACCCTGTCAAGCCCCCTAAGAACCTTATGGCCTGAATCTTCGGGAGGCCCACTCGCCGACGCATAAAATGATGCGCAGTGACGTCAGGTATGTGTCCCGATGTCACCGCACATCATTCCAATCTTCAGTTCGGCAGGCGCACACCAGAGTCAGCTGCGCGCCTACCGAAATATCAAAGGCCTATTAAGGCCATTTAAAAACTAATTTAAAGGATTAACAGAGCTGTTAATCTCTGTTAATGTTGACGGGGGGCAGGCGAAGAGCCCAGGCGGCCTTCACACTTATCATGAAACCTCATCCACGGGCAGGATGAAGTTTCATGAAGGATTTATAAATCAAATAATTTTACAAATTAAAATTCATTGATATGTCCCAGCTCATGTGACACTGTCACATGAGGGGACATGTCTGAACTTTTTTTTTCTTTGTTTAAATGTTTCATAATGAAATGAAACTCCCTGAGGCAGGTCCATGGCTCAGAGAGATTTCTGCGCTCTTTCGCACACATGCGCAAAACAGCGCAGGCCCCAACTCAGCCTCCTCCCCCCGCCTGCACAGGGAGTGCCCAGCGCTTCTGGGTGCGCGTCATACTGGCTGGGCCTTAATTGGCCTGCCCATGTAAAATGGCAGCCCACAGCCAATCTCCCCTATATGTTTCAATAAGGTCGCCTCTCATTCTTCTAAACTTCAGTGAGTACAGGGCCAACCTACTTAACCTCTCCTCATAAGAAAATTCCTCCATACCCGGGTTCAGCCTAGTAAACCTTCTCTGGACTGCCTCCAATGCTAGTATATCTTTTAGATAAGGGAACTAAAACTGTTCACAGTATCCTGGGTGTGGTCTTACTAGTGCCTTGTATAGTTTTAGCAAGACTTCCCTATTTTTATATTCCATTCCCTTTGAAATAAAAGCCAACATACCATTTGCCTTCTGTATTGCCTATTGAACTTGTATGATAGCTTTTTGGGAATCATGCACGAGGACTCCCAAATCCCTCTGTGCTGCAGCCTTTCTCCATTTAAATAACATTCAGCTCCTCTATTCTTCCTGCCAAAGTGCATAACCTTTTCCCACATTATATTCCATCTGCCAAGTTTTTGCCCACTCACTTAACCTGTCTATATCCCTCTGTAGACTCCTTGGCAGAATTTTGCCCTCGGATGGCGTGCAGGCCCCACCGGCTCGGCGGCGGGCGGACAGCCGACCCCCGCCACTGAAACGGGGCCCGCCGCCATCTTGAGTGGGCGGGCCAATTAAGGCCCACCTAGCGGCCTGCCCGACGGGAAGTGCATGCGGAGGGGGAGGGAATACCCAACTGTCAAAGTGCGCTCCTTCGCGCAAAGTCCTGTCTCAGGGAGATTCGTGAGAGGTAAGTAAAGTCTAAAAATAGAAAAATATTAAAATTATTAACATGTCCTCCTCATGTGACAATGTCACACGAGATGGGACATTTTAATAATAAACACTTAAAATTTATTACATTTTTAAAAAACGGGGACATGAAACTTCATCCTGCCAGAAGTTTCATGAATAATCTATAGCCCACTGGGGCTCTTGGCCTGCCCACCAGCCTTAAGCTTAGGCGGGCAGGTATTTAATTATCTTAACTAGCCTGTCAATGGCCTCAATTGGCCATTGACAGGTCAGCGGGCGGACAGCTGATTTCGCTGTCCGCCCGCCTTCCTGAGAATTTAAAGGGACTGGGGTGACGTTGGGGATTCCTCCCGACATCATCCCGTGTCATTTTCCCCTCGGCGAGTGGGCCCCGCCCCCAAATCGCCAATGGGAAATTTACATCCTTTATAATAGACTCTCACATTTTCCCAATGATGCGTGTTAAGCTAACTGGTCGAAAGTTACCTGTTTTTTGTCTCCCTCCCTTTTTGATTAAGGTTGTTACATTGGCAGTTTTCCAATCTTCTGGGTCTTTTCCAGAATCTAAGGATTCTTGGAAGATTATTACCAGTGCATCCACTATCTCAGTAGCTACTTCCTTTAATACCCTAGGATGCAACCCATCAAGTCCAGGGGACTTGTCAGCCTTTAGCCCCATTAGTTCCCCTAGTACTTTTTCTCTAGTGATAGTTATTATATTTATTTCCTCACCCCTTTTGCCCCTTGATTATTTAGTATTTTTGGAATGCTATTAGTGTCTTCTACTGTGAAGACTAATGCAAAGTATTTATTCAATTCCTCTGCCATTTCCTGGTTCCCCATAATTATTTTCCCTGCCTCATTCTCTAAGGGGCCTATGTTCACTTTGGCCCCTCTCTTCCTTTTTATACATTTAAAGAAGCACTTACTATCGGTTTCTATATTACTTGCTAGTTTACCCTCAAAGTTTATTTTCTCCCTCTTCATTTTTTATTTGGTCGTCATCTGCTGATTTTTAAAACTTTCCCAATCCTCTGGCGCGCACCGAACGGAATATTAAAATGACACGCAACGACATTAAGACACACACCCGACGTCATCGCACGTCATTTTACGCATCGGCATGTCGGGCCCGCCCCCAACACGCCTATGGCAAAATCCTGCCCTTGGAGTCCATTATAAAGGATGTAATAGCACAGCATTTAGAAATACATAATCTAATCAAGCAGAGTCAGCATGGATTCATGAAGGGGAAATCATGCCTGACAAATTTATTAGAATTCTTTGAGGAGGTAACAAGCAGGATCGATAAAGGGGTACCGGTAGATGTAATTTATTTGGATTTCCAAAAGGCATTCAGTAAGGTACCACACATAAGGCTACTTAATAAGATAAAATCCCATGGTGTTGGGAGTGGTATATTAGAATGGATAGAGGATTGGCTAACTAATGGCAGACAGAGTGTTGGGATAAGGGAGGCATTTTCAGGATGGCAGCCTGTAACTGGTGGAGTGCCACAGGGATCAGTGCTGGGGCCTCAATTATTTTCAATTTGTATTAATGACTTGGATGAGGGAAGTGAATGTACTATCGCCAAGTTTGTGGACGACACAAACATAGGTGGAAAGGCAAGTGGTGAGGATGACACGAGGAGACTACAGGGGGATATAGACAGGTTAAGTAAGTGGACAAAAACTTGGCAGATGGAATATAGGCCAGAATTTTCCCATCGGGGATTTGGGGGCGGGGCCCGCTCGCCGACGGGAAACTGACACAGGATGTCGTCGGGAGGAACCCCCGACGTCATCCCGGTCCCTTTAAATTTTCAGGTAGGCGGGCGGACAGCGAAATCAGCTGTTAGACCACACCCAGAATACCGTGAACAGTTTTGGTCTCCTTATCTAAGGAAAGATATACTGGCATTGGAGGCAGTCCAGTGAAGGGTCACCAGGTTGATCCTGGATATGGAGGGATTTTCTTATGAGGAGAGGTTGAGTAGGTTGGGCCTATACTCATTGGTATTTAGAAGAATGAGAGGCGACCTTATTGAAATATATAAGATTCTTAGGGGGGCTTGACAGGTTAGATGCTAAGAGGTTGTTTCCCCTTGTGGGACAGTCTAGGTCCAGAGAACATAATCTCAAAGTAAGAGGGCACCCATTTAAACAGAGATGAGGAGGAATTTCTTCTCTCAGAGGGTAGTCAATCTGTGGAATTCTTTACCGCAGAGGACTGTAGAGGCTGGGTTGTTAAGTACATTCAAGGCTGAGATAGAGATTTTTAATCAGTAACGGAATCAAGGGTCATGGGGACAAGGCAGGAAAGTGGAGTTGAGGATTGTCAGATCAGCCATAATCTCATTGAATGGCAGAGCAGAAATGATGGGCCAAATGGCCTACTTCTGCTCCTATTTCTTATGGTCTTATGGTTATCATACCCATTAACCTGTATTTGTGCCATTAATTCATTCATTTTGTTCCAAATACTACGTGAATTTAAGAAAAGAGCCATTAATTTGCCTTTTTGCCATTTTCCCCCCTTTTGCCCTATTTGCTGCTTTTTTTTATGTTTGCATGCTTTGTCTCTTCCTGTCACACTCCAGGTATCAACACCTAAATAGCTGCCTTGCAATGCTGCCTTATCCTTTTGCATTGTTAGCCTGCATATCCCCTCTCCACAATCCTCCCCCTGTCCCTATTTAGTTTAAAGCCCTCTCTACAGCCCTAGTTATTCAGTTTTCCAGGACACTGGTCCCAGCATGGTTCAAGTGAAGCCCATCCCACTGGAACAGCTCCCTTCTACCCCAGTACTGATGCTGGTGCGTCATGAACTGAAACTCATTCCTCCCACACCAATCTTTGAGCCACTCATTTAACTCCTTGGCTTTATTTACCCTATGCCAGTTCACCCGTGGCTCAAGTAGTAATCCTGAGATTATTACCTTGGAGGTTCTGCTTTTTAATTTAGTTCCTAACTGTCCAAATTCTTTCAGCAGAACCTCCTTTCTAATCCTATCAATGTCATTGGTACCAACATGGACGACAACAACTGGATCTTTCCCCTCCCTCTCCAAATTCCTCTCCAGCCCTGAGGAGATGTCCTTAACCCTGACACCGGGCAGGCAACACAGCCTTAGGGTCTCACGCTCGTGGCTGCAGACAACAGTATCTCTCCCCCTAATTATATTGTCCACTACCACTACTACATTCCTCTTTCCTCCCCCCACCTGAATGGCTCCCTGTACCATGGTGCCATGGTCAGTTCACTCATCATCCCTGCAGCCCCTGATCTCGTCCACACAGCTTGCGAAAATCTCATAACTGTTGGACAGTTGTAGGGGCTGAAGGTTCTCAAACGCTACCCCTGGGTTCCCATAGCTGCCTCACCTGCAGTCACACGCTCCTGATCACAGACCAAATGTGAATTACCTAATCTGAGGGGTGTGACTGCCTCCTGGAGCAAAGTGTCCAGGTAACTTTCCCCCTCCCTGCTGTGGCACAATGTCTGCAGCTCAGACTCCAACTCCTTAGCTCAGATCTGAAGACCCTCAAGCTGCAAACACTTACTACAAATGTGTTCACTCTGGATCGCCTTGGTGTCCAGCAGCTCCCACATTCTACAGCAGCAACACATCAACATTAAAGGAGGCCATTTGAGTTTCTATGAGAGTGTTTTTGATTTGTGCCCACAACCCAAGCTGTAATCCAACCCTCAGTTACTTGTCCATTTACTTTTTTGTCCTTTTCAACCCTCATCCCCATAGCAACCTGAATCACATGAGCACTTCTCAGAACTGATCTCAAGCTAATAATTCTGGTTATAAATTCCTTTCCCAGAGCTTAGTTTCACTCTCTGTTTAAAGGGACCTTCATGAAATGAAAATATAGGCCTTTTTGCAAAGAACAAGTTTGATCACACCCCCAATTTGTGATTGGGTCTTCAGCTATACGCAGTGACAGGAGGGGGCTCTGCTCCACTCAAAAATCTGGAGTTTAATGTGGGAAAATGTGAAGTTGTTCACTTTGGCAGGAAGAACAAAAAAGCAGAGTATTACTTAAATGGAGAACGGCTGCATAATTCTGAGGTGCAGAGGGATCTAGGTGTTCTAGTACGAGTCACAAAAGGTTAGTATGCAGATACAGCAAGTAATTAAGAAGGCTAATGGAATGCTATCCTTTATTACGAGAGGGATTGAACATAAAAGTAAGGAGGTTATGCTTCAGTTAAACAGGGCATTGGTGAGACCGCACCTCGAATACTGTGTGCAGTTTTGGTCTCCTTATTTAAGGAAGGATGTAAATGCATTGGAGGCGATTCAAAGGAGGTTTACTAGACTGATACCTGGAATGAGTGGGCTGCCTTATGAGGAAATGTTGTACAGACTGGGCTTGTTTCCACTGGAGTTTAGAAGAGTGTGGGGTGATTTGATTGAAGTATACAAGATCCTGAATGGCCTTGACAAGGTGGATGTTGAAAGGATGTTTCCTCTTGTGAGTGAGTCCAGAACTAGGTGGGGGGCAGGGGCTGTTTTTAGGACAGAGATGAGGAGAATTTTTTTCTCTCAGAGGGTTGTGCGACTTTGGAATTCTCTGCCTCAGCAGCTGGTGGAGGTGGGCTCATTGAATATTTTTAAGGCAAAGGTAGATAGATTCTTGTTAGGCAAGGGAATCAAAGGTTATCGGGCTTAGATGGGAATGTGGAAATCGAAACACAAGAAGGTCAGCCATGATCTTATTGAATGGTGGAGCAGGCTCGAGGGGCCGAATGGTCTACTCCTGTTCCTATTTCTTATGTTCTTATGTTCCTGTGGCCAGAGCCTTTCCTTAAATACATATAAGGGCCCTGAAATTCTGCAGAAGTTCCCCTGGCCTCCTACCTTGATTCTGACAGGGGAAAAAGCAGCACTATATGGAAAGTAACAACAACAACTTACATTTTTATAGTGCCTTTAACATAATAAAATACCCCCAAGGTGTTCACAGGAGTATTATCAAATGAAGTTTGACACTGAACCATGTTAAGAGATTTCAGAACAGCTGGGAATAGATTTTAAGGAACATCCTGAAGGAAGAGAGAAAGATGAAGAGGTTTTGGGATGGAATTCCAGACCCTAAAACATAGACGACTGAAGCCATGGCTGCCAATGGTGGGACAAAGGGAATAGGGTACATGCAAGAAGCTGGAATTAGAGGAGTACAGTGTTCTTGGGTGGTTGTAGGACTGGTAGAGGTGACAGAGATAGGGAGGGATGTGGAGATGTGGGAATTTAACCATGAGCATTAGAATTTTAAATTCAATTCTTCTGAACCTGTATCAGGAGAAAGAAAAAGAAACTGCAAAACCAGAACACTACTTCTTGAATTCACGTTATAAAATTTTGTGGTTGCTGTATCTCTCTGTCTCTCTTTGTTCACACACACAGACACATACCCACACACACCCACACACACGCACAGACATACACAAACACACCCACACACACAAACCCACTCACAGACAAACACACAGACCCACACACAGACATACACCCACACGCACACAAACACAAACACACCACACACACACCCACACACAAACACCAACACGCACACACCCACATGCACACAAACACCCCCCACACACATAAACACAAACACACCCACCCACACACACACATCCACCCACACACACCGACCCACACACACACACCCACACACACACACCCACCCACACACACACACAGACACACCCCACCCACACACACACACAGACACACATGGACAAACACACAGACAAACATACACACACACAAAAAACACACACACACACTCACATACAGACACACATCCACACGCACACAAACACCCCACCCCCACACACAAACACAAACACGCCCACACACACATGGACACACAAACACACATACTCACACACATACAAACACATGCACTGACACACCCACCCACACACACCCACATGCACACAAAAACACACACACACACACACACACACAATCTAAGAGTCACTGACAAGGCAGCCTGTGGGCATTTGTGCGAACATGGTCAGCTTAACCCAGAGATTTGTACTCTTAATCCCAGTGATAGCCTGATAATATTCTTAAAGAGGATTTCTGCTGAGCAGCTCTTCACAGCTCTCTTTCAGTGATTGTCTTCTCACGTTTGTGTTGTGCTGGTTTTTATTCCAGTTATATTACACACCCATCTTAAGTTTCTATGCAATATTTTTACCACAAGTATAGAAAGCAATTTTAATCTGCAGATTCCGTCTATCCTTAAATTTACAATCAGCAATGGAAAACCAGTCATAATCCCCAGCATAATCTACCTAGCCTCTCAAACCTTAACTAGGATTTAGGTAAAGTAAATGTTCAATCTGCTTTTATCGGTTTAGGCTTAAGAGCTACTCAAGTAATTATTTCATGGAATTACATTTCTCAGTACCATCTGAGGAATTGGCATTGGGTTGGAGTGCAAACTGAGTGATGTAAAGGAGGAGGGCCCAGGAGGGGGAAATCATGTGGACAGGAGGTGAGGGGAGCTGATAAAGATTTAAAAAGAATGAGCATTTTCATCTACGCTAATTTTAGTTAAAGCTGCTTGAACTTAGGTCAAGGAGCCAAGTGGAAGGTTGGTGCTCTGGCCAGTTTCTGAGACCACAGAAGGACAGGTCTTTGTCGTCTTGTGTGATGTCTATCTTCTAACCTTGGAAAATCCCTCCACATACGGTGTGAGTACACTATATTTTCCCTTCACTCTAAATGCCAATTCTGTTTATTTAAATTAAAGTGTTTCTTTCAGAGAAAGAGAAGATGAAATTCTGTTAAGTCAGTGAAACTGTTTCCAATGGTTGAAAGGTTGGTAAACAGAGGACACAGATTTAATGTGACTGGCAGAAGAAGCAGAGGTTTTTTTTTATGCAATGAGTGGTTAGGAATTGGAACGCGCTGCCTGACAGATTCAATAGTATCCTTCAAAAGGGAATTGGATAAATATTTGATGGCGAAAATATTGCAGGGATATGGGTAAAGAGCGAGGAGGGGATCTCCCTGCCCATGAGGGTGATGGAAGCAGAGATGATCAATGATTTCAAAATGAAATTTGATGAGCACGTGAAGAAAATAAACTTGCAGGGCCACAGGGATACAATGGGGAAATGGGACTGAATGGATTGCATCACAAAGAGCTGGCATAGACTCGATGGGCCAAATGGCCTCTTTCCGTGCTGTACATGGTTCTATGACTGTTTGGTGGAATTTAACAGTGCGGAGTTGGGCCCAATGTCTGGCACCAAAACTGTCGACACATCCACTGACCCGATCTCCAGGAACCCTGAGGGAATTAAGTCCCTAATTGGCAATGGGAACTCTGCCACCGGGATTCCCGGCTCCACAGGGGACGTTTAATTCCAGGACATCCCCCAGTAGGGTGGAAGCTCTGCTCTGGAGAGCTGCCAGCCAATCAGAGGCCAGCAAGTCTCCATTACGGGCAGCTTCAGGTGGCGTGGTGGCTGCTGCCAATAATACACTTGGGCCTTCACCAGGGACCATCGTTGATTCCCTGGAGAAAGGTAAGTGAGGGTGGGAAGGGGAAGGCAGGGAGAGAGTGGGAGGAAGAGCAGGGGAGTCACTCCCAGTGGGCCCCCTCTTTGTGATGGCTTTGAACAAGGGACCCCACCTTCCAGGCTGCAAGCAAACCCGAGAGAATTTGCTTGCACCCAAGAGAGTTTGCTGGTGAGACCCTATCTGCCACTGGTTGAATACAAGCTTTAAATACAAGCCTTGAATAGGGGTAACTCTAAAGAGTGTGCAGGAGCAGAAGGACCTGGGTGTATACGTGCATAAGTCATTAAAGGGGGCAGAACAGGTGGAGAGAGCAATTAATAAAGCATGAAATATCCTAGGCTTCATTAATAGGGGTATAGAATACAGGAGCAAGGGAGTTTTGCTGAAGTTTATAGGACACTAGTTAAACCTTAGCTGGAGTATTGTGTACAGTTCTGGGCACCACACTTTAAGAAGGATGTAAACATATTGGAGAGAGTGCAGGAGAGTTTTACAAAAATGGCTCCAGGGATGAGAAACTTCAGTTATGAACATAGATTGGAGAAGTTGGGGCTATTCTCCTTGAAGAGGAGAAAGCTAAGAGGAGATTTGGTAGGGGTGTTCAAAATCATGAGGGGGCTGAACAGATTAGATAGGGAGAAACTGTTCCCGCTCGTAAAAGGATCAGGAATGAGAGGACACAGGTTTAAAAAGTGATTTGCAAAAGAAGCAAATGTGACGCGAGAAAAAACTTTTTCACGCAGCGTCAGGTCTGGAATGCACTGCCTGGAAGTGTGGTGGAGACAGGTTCAATCGGGGCACTCAAGAGGGCATTAGATGATTATTTAAATAGAAACAATGTGCAGGGTTACGAGGAAAAGGCTGGAGAATGGCACTGAGTCATAATGTTCATTCAGAGGGCCGGTGTGGACACGATGGGCCGAATGGCCTCCTTCTGCACCGCAACAACTCTGTGATTCTGTGAAGCAGAGGTGGAATATAGCCCTTAAGTGGCCATTAATTAGTGCTTAAGGACCTCAATTGGCATCTGGGAGGAAGGCCCTCCTCGAGCTCTTTCGTTTGCCTCTTAGCAGTTGGAGTGTTGCAGTGTAATTTTCATTTGTTTTTGCAAGTTACCTAAGTTTCATTGTGTGACTGAGTTTTACATGAGTGAGCGTGGACTTGTTGCATAATTCAAAACTGGCTCATTTCCAAGAAGGTGTCTCAGAAAAGGGAAGCTGGGGCATGCAGTTTCACTAATTTTTGGATGAGGTTTTCACTTGCAGTCAGGAGCTGGGGCCACTTTTTTCAAATGCATTTGCTTTGCAGGCAGCAGTTGAAAGCTGTGGTTCTGTTTTCGGTGAACATAGGGTTGAGTTGATAGAAAAGACCGAGGCATTGTGGCCTGCATCAACATTCTTCAGTCATATTGAGGTGAGGCTTGAACAGTTTTTAATTTTAAATACATGCAATTTTCTCCACTGTTGTATCATGAACTTTCTTATTTTTGAAAAAGATATTGAAATCATCATGATTGTTAGGGTGCTTGGCATCTCATGGAACAGCAGAGCCCATGTCAGCACTTAATTTGATCTAAACCCAATATTAAAAGCTTCCAAACCATTCTTGCCTAAAGAATATATTTGCTGATTCAGGCCTTTAATTGTAATTTCCTGATTGGAAGCAGTCAGCCTGTTCCCTGTTACTTCAACGCACAGCACTCTGAATAAATTCAGGCTGCTAACAAATTTTTACTTACAGGCAGGAGTGTATTTTAGACAGGGTACAGAAGAGCTTTACTAAAATGGGGATGAGGAAACTCAGTCATGTGGAGAGACAAAGTCCTTAGAGCAGAGAAAGTTTAGGGGAGATTTAACTCGAGGTATGGTATTGGAAATTAAGAAGGGTTTTGATATTGTAGATAAGGGGAAACTATTTCCATTGATGGGTGGATCAGAAGCCAGAGGGCACAAATTCAAATAATTGATGAAAGATGTGCAGCTAGAGGTAGGGGTGGGTGATGAGGAGAATTTTTTTTATGCAGCAAGTTGTTATGATCTGGAATGCGCTGCCTGAAATGGTGGTGAAAGCAGACTCAACAGTAACTTTCAAAAGGGAACTGGATATGTATTTGAAAAGAAAATATGGGTAAACAGCTGGGAGTCAGACGAATTGGATAGTTAATTCAAAGAACTGGCACAGATGTGATCATCCGAATGGGCTCCTTCTGTCCTGCATATTGTTATAAGTCTATGAAGTTTGATGCCTTTTGTGTTTAAGAAGATAAGTTTGTGTTATGTTGTCATTGGTCTTCCCTGCTAAATGAGTCAATGCTCGGTGAAGTCAATTGTAATCTTGTGGGGGAAGGGAAGCCAAAAACTTTTAATTTCTATCTGTCAACCATGGCTCAGTGGCAGCACTCCCGCCTCTGAATCAAAATGTTATGGGTTGGACTCCCACAGGGACTTGAGCACACAATCTAAGCTCCTGCTTTAGTGCAGCACTGAGGGAATGTAGTGTTCTCAGGGGTGCTGTTTCTCAGGTGAAATATGAAACTGAAGCCCTGTCTGCACTCTATAGTGGATGACAATGATCACATGGCACAATTTGTAGAGGAGCAGGGGAGCTCTCCTCGGTGTCCTGGCAAAGACCTGTCCCTCAGCCAACATCTCAAAAAAGTGAATTATCCCATCATTTCAACATTGCTATTTGTGGGCAATCCTGGCTGCTTTGTATCCAACATTGCAACAGTGATTACACTTCAAAAAGTACCTCATTGGTTGTAAAATGTTTTGGGACACCCTGGGCAGTGAGAAGTGCAATAAAAATGCAAGTTCTCCCTTCTCTTCTTTTATCAAACTTCCAGGGTACATCCACTACCAAAGAACCACTCCCAAGTTTTCACTCATTTTGGTCAGAACTACTGTCCTCTGATCTATTTTTTCGTTCTACTTTGCCGCTCTCTTCCTTGATATGGAGATGACCCTCGGACGTACACTGCGCCATCTCACAACCAGGATCAGGCAAAACTAGGGAAAGCAAGAGAACAACAGGTGAGGCACCTGATTCATTCACCTTTTCTCCATGCAGGTTCTGTTTGACCTGCTGAGCTATTAGGTTCCAGTTTTCTCTGCAGCTTCAGCAGAGTGAGTTTGATCCTGGGTCTCACCTCTAAAAGTAAAATGTTGGCCGGGATTTTCTGTGGCCACCGGGGTCGGGCGTGTTCAGTGGCCTGAGCGGACAATATGGCGCGAACAGCTTCACGATGAAGAGTGCAGGAGGGCATTCCAGGAGCAGCACCAGGCATACCTAAAACTGAGGTGTAAACCTGGTGAAGCTATAACACAGGACTACTTGTGTGCCAGACAGCATAAGCAGCAAGCGATAGACAGAGCTAAGCAATCACACAACCAATGGATCAGATCTAAGCTCTGCAGCCCTGCCACATCCAGTCATGAATGGTGGTGGATAATTAAACAGCTCACTGGAGGAGGAAGCTCCACAAATATCCCCATCCTCATGATGGGAGAGCCCAGCACATCAGTGCAAACGATAAGGCTGAAGCATTTGCTACAATCTTCAGCCAGAAATGCCGAGTGGATGATCCATCTCGGCCTCCTCCGAAGGAGGCACAAGTCAGGAGTGCGTTGGAATACTCCCCACTTGCCTGGATGAGTGTAGCTCCCACAACACTCAAGTAGATTGATACCGTCCAGGGCAAAGCAGCCTGTTTGATTGGCACTACATCTACAAACATTCACTCCTTCAATCACTGACGCACAGTAGCAGCAGTGTGTGTACCATCTACAAGATGCACTGCAGGAATTCAGCAAGGCTCCTTCAACAGTACCTTCCAAAACCACGACCACTACCACCGAGAAGGACAAGGGCAACAGATAGATGGAAACACCACCTGGAAGTTCCCTCCAAGTCGCTCACCATCCTGACTTGGAAACATAAAGCCGTTCCTTCGCTGCATCAAAATCCTGGAACTCCCTTCCTAACAGCACTGTGGGTGCACCTACACCACATGGGCTGCAGCGGTTCAAGAAGGCAGCTCACCCCCACCTTCTCAAGGGGCAATTAGCGATGGGCAATAAATGTTGGCCCAGCCAGCGAAGCCCACATCCCATAAATGAATAAAAAGAAATGGTCGCATGAAACCAGTTCACAATTGTCTGCTCAGCCCGCCAACGACAGGCCACATTTCCCGCCAACGACAGGCCACATTTCCCGCCATCAGACGCCGGGAACCTCATTGTAATACATCTGCATATCATTATTAGACCAGCCCACCGGAATTGTCCGCCCCGCCGCTGGATCGTCCGTCCACGTTGGCAGTAAAGCATGCCAATGTGTTTCACAACAGCACATAAAAGGCATGCACTTGGCGGGCTGCATTTGGAGGTGAATACACAGCAACGATGTGCAGCACTCACCAGGGTTGACTGCTGGACTTCAAGCTTGAGGAGGGGGTGCTGGTTAAGGGCAGCCCTGCCGTTGAGGTGGCTTGTGGCAAGGAGGGCAAGGGCAGCACTGCTGTTGAAAATAGCGCACAAGCATTCAGACTGGGGGGTAGGGTGGGCAAGGGAAGCGGCCACGCAGTGGGGAAACCTTGTATAAAGTGACTATTCCTCTGCAGCTGAGATAGTTCAGGCACAGCCACATTGATATGATTGGAGTCGGGCTCCTAGCTTATCTGCCCACTCAAGCAATGCAGAGGCATCAAAGTGCCACCATGTGCTCCAAAGATTTTTACGCGCCCCCCACCACCCCCAACGCCCCACTGCACAAACTGCAAAGTCATGAGCATTTTAGTGGACTGAAGAACAGTTGGATGACTACATATGTTATACAACCTCCTCGCTAAAGCTAGTCATGGAGCAGTCACTGCTGGAGACGCTCACAGATCCTTGCAATGTCAGCATCCTGGTATGGACCAGTCTCCACAATGGTTCAAGCTAACAGTGCAGCCTTGAGGCACAGGTTAGGAGAAGGCCTGTGCCTGAGCTTAAAGCACAGCATGCAGTCCAATGGGCAAAGCTGCCGCCAATCGATCAGGTGGAGTGGGGCGGAGGTGGGTGGGGTTTCGGGCAGCCATGCAGCGCAGTAATCTCTGGCTATCCAGGTGGTGACCAGCACTCTCCGAGAAGTGTTAAGGGGCCTTCACACTTAGCCAAGACAGGTTCTTAGTACACCCATGCTAACCACGTGTCTCTCTCTTTCATCCTGCAGGAGGAGTAGATCAGGATCAGGGAGCCTGGTGAACCAGCTGTATGCCTGACGGCCTACAGAGAGTGAAGACGATGGAGGAGAGAGCAACTGAGGTTCCTGGCCGCGCAGAGGCAGGAACAGCAGCCTCAGGACAAAGGGGCAGCTGGGGCCCCCACACACATCACCAAAGAGCCACAGTGAGCCGTCGCTGGTCGGCACCTTGCGACACCCAGAGTCTATAGACACCACCTTTCATTCCTGCAAATGACCGGAGAATCAGTGTCGCCAAAGGCAGCACATGTCTAGGAAACTGATCGGTCACATCTGCCCGCTACTGTAGGATTTGGTGCCATGGGGACATGGACGGCATCCACTGCCAGTGGATGTGAAAGTGACTGTGGCACTCAATTTCAATGCCAGTAGCTCCTTTCAGGGCTCCACAGGTGATTTCTGTGAGATATCACCAGCCCCCACCCACAAATGCATCCATGAGGTCATGGAAGCCATCTTTGCGAGGGCGCACAACTTTGTACATTTCACCCGGGACCAGGACAGTCAGGATGCAAGAGCGATTAGATTCGCCCAGATCTCGAGTTTCCCAGCGTGCGATCAACTGCACTCATGTGGCGCTCAGATTTCCGTCGCAGTACGCAGTGAACTACTTCAACCACAAGGGGTTCCGCTCACTGAATGTGCAGCTGGTGTGTGACCACCAGAAACATACCCTGCAGGTGGGCACGCTGTTTCCAGGGAGTGTGCATGATGCCTACATCCTCGGTTGGTCACACATCCATGACGTGATCCAGGGGCCACAGAAGCTGCAGATATTGCTCCTTGGGGACAAGAGCTACCTATAGAGGCTGTGGCTGATAACGCCCATGCAGCGGCCTCAGACTGCAGCAGAATGACAGTATAATGAGGCTCATGCTGCATGTTGGTGGAGCAGACTGTGGGGATTAATACCCGTGTCCAGGCTGTGTAATGAATTCTTCTTAACTTTCCTAACCCTGCTGCTACGTCTTGATGCTCTCCAGAAAGGGAGGTGGAGGCAGTCTGCTGACTGCAATGCCCTGTCTGTGATGACCTTGGCGGGCGTCCTCTGGAGGGCTGAGACTTGGAGGGCCATGGCCTGCTTTCAGGGTCCTGTGTGTGGCAGTGACACCTTCCTCGGTCTGTGGAGCTGGAGCTGCTGGGGTTGCAGGAAGAGGGCATTCGGATGGGCTGGACACTCCTGGAGTCACCTGGATGGATGGACCTGCTGATCCTCATCCCCATGGGTGTGCGAGGCCCCCGGACTGACTCCTTGAGGAGAAGGAGTAGCTGCGATGAGATCAAGCTGCCCGGCACCACTCTTGTGTACAAACTGTTGGAGGACAACTATGGATTCAGCAATGGAGTTGAGCCCGCGCAGCAGTGCAGGAGCAACATCCTGGAACCAAGGTCTCCATGGCAGCCACCATCCTACCAGTGTTAACCACAGTGCATTGGCATGCCGACACTATCACCTCGGAGTGAAGGCGGACGGGCTCCTCCGTCGTGCCTTGTAACCTGAGAAGTGCAGCAGACATCCCTTCCTGATGTTCCTGAGCTTGCCTTTTGCAGCTGCAGCAACTGAGGTATGACCGAGTCCAGAGGGTCATCATCTGGCTCGGACTCAGCAAATTTCTGGGCTCCAGCAGCCCTCCGAGTGCCGGACACCAGGGAAGTCCCTGCCGCCACCTCCTGTGGATCAGACAGTGCGATGTGCTCATCAGATTGTGTTCCTGAGGCTACTCTAAAGCTAGGTCCCACTGTGGTGTACTTCTCTGCACTGGTGGAGGGTGTGGGTGAGCGCTGTGATGGGACTTCAGGGAGGTTGCCTTCAGATTCCTCTTCAGAGGTTTCTTCAGGTCTTGATTGGAGGCCCTGGGTCATGGATTCTGTCGGCTGTTTCCCAGATGTGCCCGCAGAAGCCAGGAGAGATAATTGGTGCATGGCAGTGGCCTGTGATACAGGACACATCACTCACAGCATGGTTGGCTGATAGATGTTGCACTGCTGGGCCCTCATTTGGTAGAGCAGCGCCGACCTCACCTTCAGCACAGGACCGGTCCTGCTCATCGACGGTCAGCTGGATGGCTCTGTTTTCAAAGTCCACGAGGATCTTGATTTCAGGCATTCCTCCACTGGTCTGCAGCCTCTCCCTGTTGTTGTGTGCCAGCTTGTCCTACATGAATAGAGATGGAGTAAATGTAAGCAGGACACCTGCCAGGCCAAGTGATAAGTATGCCTGGCCTGTGTGGGTGGTGAGTGGTCCCATGGACGTGATGGGGACAATGATGGTGTGTGTGGGAGAGCGAATGGTGATGTCCCTTGAACTGGCAGTGAATGAGATCCCTGTGTATGTGTGAAGGGTTTGTCAGTGTGTGAGTTGAGAGTGATGAGAAGAATGACTTACCTTGGCAGAATGGAGGAGATCATTCATTCTCTTGCAGCATTGGGTGGCTGTTCTCTTTAGAAGGACGTTGGCGCTGACCACAGCTGCCACAACCCCCCAAGCCTGGTTGGCCATGTACTGCCCATCCTGCGGCCGGAGCATGGGAAGAGGACATCCTGGGGGGACTCCACAGCATCCAAAAGGCGTTCCAGTGATGCATGGCTAAACCTGGGGACCACAGTCTTTTTGCCTTTCGGGGACATCTACCCTGCAGCAGCCGTGGTCTGGAAGCACTGAGATATGTGTGCACGCCTGGACTTTAAATACGGCGCCCAGCGTGATGAAGCGGCGAGGCGATGGCAGGCGGGCGAATGAGAGCCCGCCCACCATGGAAACTGTGTTTCCCTGGAAAGCATAAATAATGTGGCGGGTTTGGGACGATACGGCTTGAAAACCCACCCGGCAGGTAAAACCTCCCTGCTCACTACTACACTTAGTGCAAATCTGGGACAATTCTGCCCATTTTATCAGTTTTGTAACATTTGATACTTTCCTTCAGCTTTGAATGTTTCAATGTCATTTGAATTCACCATTTGCTTACTGGACATGTTCTACAGTTTTCCTGCCAGTTTACTCTCTCCACTGTCATAGAAGTACAGAAACTGACAGCACAGAAGGAAGCTATTTGGCCCATTGTGTCAGTGTCGGCTCTTTGAAAGAGACCCTGGTTCTTCATTATACTTAACAAACATCTTACTCACACAAAACTTGTCTGTGTACCACTACCATTAACACCCTTTTGTTCATGACATCTCTCCTTTGCCTCCACCTATCGCTGGCCTTCTATCTAGCTTCACCTGCTCCACCCCCCCTTTAGACAGTATGAATTTCATCATATTTTTACTTCTTTTTAGCTCTGAAGAAGAGTCGTACGGACTCGAAACGTTAACTCTGTTTCTCTCTCCACAGATGCTGTTAGACCTGCTAAGATTTTCCAGCATTTTCCGTTTTTGTTTCAGATTTCCAGCATCCGCAGTATTTTGCTTTTATTCCAAACGTGGAATAGGATATGAATCAGCTTTCATCACTTCATTCACCTTTCAATAATCCACACACTGTCTTTGTGTTTCATCCAGCTGCGATACCATCACAATAAGTGAACTCCAGTTGTTGCAAATCAGCTCAATAACATCGTTCTTGGGCATGAACTCAATTTCTTTTTTCACTTGTGATAATTTTACTGGAGTCAACCTAAAAGGATGTTGCTTGATTGGAGCAGAATTCTCCACATCTACATCATTTACAGCTATCTTTGTTTTTCCCAATTTATCCCCACAGATAGTTTTGTGCGACGGCAATAGCTCTCTCAAGTCACTTTGATTCTTATCTGGAAGGTAACTCAGTATATCATTCAAATTTTTTAAGCACTTCCTCATTGACCAATTGAATTTGAGGAATGTCACTTTCAGAATCTTCCAGCCCTACTTCCTGTTCCTGAGTTATGACTACTAATACTTCTCCTTTTTGGTTATATCCTCCCTGTCAAAGTACTTTTTGAGCTTATTTATATGACATACCCTCTGGGTTTTTCTTCTATCTGGAGTTCTTATCAAAAAATTTACTTCACTTAATTTCTTTCTGATTTGGTAAGGCCACTAAACCTGGCTTTTAATGGTTTGCCTGATCCTGGAAACAAAATTAACACCTTCTCTCCAGCTGCAAAGCTACGAGTCTTTGCCTTTCTATCTGCTTCTGTCTTCACCACCTGCTGCGATATTTTTAAATGCTCTTTAGCTAATGCCCATGCTCTGTTCAATCTTTCCCTGAACTTTGATACATAGTCCAAGAGTGTGGTTTCTGAATTCTTACTCACTAACTTCTCCTCCATTCTCTATTCCTGGAACAATCTTATCAAAGATAGTATCTGCTAATTGCACTTCAGTCTCTTTGCCCTGCCTTCTAGACTTCTCCTCCCCCTGTCTCAACTTATGAGTCTGTGATCGTGTTACCAGACAGTCTGGAAACAAACCAGAATGTTCTTCCTGCAGCACTTCTGTGGATTGTTTTTCCACAGACTGTTCAACTACAGTAGGCATCACCAACATCTGTGACTTGTTATATCATTTCCTAAGATAAATTGAACCCCTGAAATAGGCAGCTTCTCCATTACTTCTACAATCACTTCACCTGTTTTCAAGCCACTTTTCAAATTCATCTTACAAAATGGAATACTTCTTGTTTCTCCATAAATTCCCCACATTAATACCTTTTCCTGCAAAATCCCATCTGGACAACAAATATCACTATCCCATAACATTCAGGATTGACTAGCTCCCATATCCCTTAAAATTTGTATACCCTTTGCCAACTCCATCTTGTACACGTGAAAAGACTTTTCCTTCACAGGTGAAATCTTTAAACATGTCTGTAACCTGCCTTTCAACATTCCTCTGAATCAGCTGTGAACCCATTTTCACACCTTTGGCTAATACTTATCCTTACTTTTCTACTTGAACAAATCCTACCAGTTTGTCTTGTTCTAAAAACTCTGACTTTTGTAGTCCGTACTAATTCAAAAGTTTTCCCATGTAACCCACAGCACATTGACTTCGGATGGCCAATTGTATTACAATGAAAACATTTAAGCTTTCTTACATCTCTTCCACTCTCACCACTGTCCTTCCTAGTCTGAGGTGAAATCTCCTTAGAATCTCCAGCTGTTCCTCCTCTTCCTTGACTACCTACCTTCCTCTCACATTCCCATTTTCTACCCTTCTCAGATTTAAAAGGGGGTAGAAAAAAAGTTTTGATTTATGGACCAGCTCATAATCATCTGCTATCTCTGCTGCCTGCCTAGCAGTTTTAACCCTTTGTCCTTCCACATGGATTCTTACTGCTGAAGGAAGTGAATCTTTAAATTCTTCCAAAAGAATTACTTCTCTAAGGGCCTCATAGGTTCCCTCTATTTTTAATGCCCTGATCCACCTGAAAAAATTACTTTGTTTGACTTTTTCAAACTCAATGTAAGTCTGTCCAGGCTGTTCTGTCACATTTCAAAATTTCTGTCTGTATGCCTATGGAACCAACTCATAGGCACTCAAAATAGCCTTCTTCACTGCATCATATACCCCAGATATTTCTTCTGACAGTGATGCATATACCTCATTAGCTCTACCTACCAACCTAGGCTGTAATAGCAATGTCTAAATTTCTGTTGGCCATTTCATCTCGTTAGCTATCTTCTCAAATGAGATAAGGAATGCTTCAACATCACTTTCTTCAAACTTTGGAAGAGCTTGCACAAATTTAAACATCTCCCCACTGGGTTCTGATCTGGAAATAAGTCTTTTCTCACCTTCTGGATTCTCTTTTTTAACTGCCAGCTTTTTAAGCTGAAATTCTCTGTCTGTCTCTCTTTTTCTCTTTCCTTCTTTTCCAACCTTGCCGTTTCTAATTCCCTTTCCTGTCTTCTTTCTTCTCCTTCTCTTGTCTTTTCTCTCTCCTGCCTTTCTGCCAGTTCCCTTTGGAATACCCTTTCGCATTCCTTCTCTTTTTCTTTAGCTTCCAATTTAAATTTCTTCTTTTCCTTTGCTTGTTCATGTTCAAGCCCCTTCATTTGTAACTGAAGTCTCGCTGCTTCCAGCTGTGACTCACTAGCTCCAGGTATCCCTTCCAATTTCAAATGCTGTGCCATTACTTCCATTATGTCTGATTCCCTTACCCCTGCAGATAATCCTAATTGTAACTTATCTGCCAATTCTATTAATTTAGCTTTAGTTACCTTTTGGCATACCATCCAAAGTTATAACCCTACTGCCAGATGAGTCTTAGTCGCTTCCAAAACCATTTTGCAGTCTCCCACTTTAAAATCTGACAATACCACTCCTGGTTCAGTATACTCCTCCCCCTCATTGCCTTTAAATTCACCAATTCCAAGCCAGTTAAGGAATTCTTTTAATATCCCGCACAAAGCCCTCAATTTTGTTATGGCACGGCTGATGGTAAATGCCGAGCTGCCCAAATCCCAGAAACACCTGAAACAGCTGCCAAAACATTTTTTGCAATTTGTATAGTTTGAGGAGAGGTTCTTAAATCAGGAAATGATGTCACCGACTATTTGTGATGATTTTAGAGCAGAGAGAACATTTATTAAAAGAAGACAGGGAAAATTAAACACAATTACACTTAGGCACAAGAATGGCTTCACACGCTAAACATTACTTTAAAACAGTTCCACAAGATCTTAACTACGCTCAGAACTAACAGTCCCCTTTTCTGTTCAGCAGCTATCCTTGTAGATTTCAAAATCTGTAGAATTCCAGTAATTTTTACCACACAGTGCCTTTTTTCCTTGCAGTGTCTTCTGAGGCTGACAGCACCTGGTTCTCCCGGTCTGGCCTTGTTCACGCTCCCTTCTGGGAACTCTAAGTAGCACCCCCCCCCCCCCCCCCCCCCAGGCTTCAGTGTTCCCTTAAATGTGTTCCTGCCCTTTGATCTCCCTATTGCCTCAACCAGTCTCTTCAGAAATGCTTTCTTCCCAGACTTGATTAAACTCATTTCATTACCCGAGCTCTTAGACTTGTAAAAACAAATTTACCCAACTTTACCTTACTTACACCTTTTACAACCTGCATATATCCCCCTTTGAACTAAAACAACTTAATTCAAAATAACTCCTGCTTTTGTTTTATGTAAAACTCTAATGAAGTTGCTCTTGGTTCATTAACATATCAAAACCACTTCTTACCGTTGGTTTTAGACTCTGGCAGTCACTCTGGCTTTAACTCCAATTACCATATTTACAACTCCCCAACAGCTTGTCTTCCAGTACATAAGAAATATGGCAATGATATTACCAGGCGAAAAATATTACAATTTCTTGTTTTCTGAACAAGGGGGATTTTTTTTTAATTCATTCATAGGATGTGGGTGTCACTGGAGAGGCCAGCATTCATTGCCAAACTCTAATCATCCATGAGAAGGCGGTGGTGAGCTGTCTTCTTGAACCGCTGCAGTCTGCGTGGTGTAAGTACACCCACAGTGCAATATAAAACAGAGTGCTGATTCACTGTCACATGTTTTTACGACTACACAAAATCAGAATTTATTCCATTGTATTTTCCACCTGATAAAACCTCCAATCATTTTTTTCCTTGCACTACATTTAGTAAACTGTAAGCAAATAGAGGATGTTTTATAGTACAGCACCTCGGTGGAACAAGCTCGAGGGGTTGATTGGACTACTCCTAATTATCCTAATTATCACCATCTGCACTTGCATGCATTTTTGCAGGCTGTAAATTGCAGAATGTTTACAACTTTAAAAGAATGACTTCAGATTTTAAGAAGGGCAACAACAAGGAAAGGTGATACCAGAAGTTAAAATTCTCACTGAGTGTTCAGTCATGTCACAGCAAAATGCTAATCTTGCTTAAAAGCCTGGGGAAGCCCTCTCAGATGAGCCGACTGTCACTCCTGTCGCATGCAGCCCACCATGATTTGTGTCAAAGAGCCTCTGTCCTAATAGGAGAGGACTGGATTAAAGGATTGGAGAACGATGTGAGCTGCTTGGAGCCAGGGTTTGCTGAGGTTAACACCATTAAACGGAGGATTAAGCCTTCCAAATCCCATTAAGCTGCTGTACTCAAAAAAGTGAGCAAGCAGATCAGAACATGCATTTAGAACAAGGCAGCTGTTATTCCTCATTTTGCAAGGAAAAGAGGGATTAACAGATTAAAATTGCCTTCCAGGATGTGAACAGTGGTTACTATTCACAGTAATGAAACTTTACAGCAGAGGAAGAAGTCACTTGGTCCAAAAGGGTCACGTTGCTGTTTATGCTGCATGCAAACTTCCTTCCTCCCCTACTTTATCTCACCTTTTCAGCATATCCTTCTATTCCTTACTTTCTCGTGTACTTGTGCAGTTTCCTCTTAAATGCATCATTATGGTATTACAGGAATATAAGTGTGTGTGTGTGTGTGTGTGTGTTCCCAAGGAAGCCACGAAACTAACCTCAGCCACACTCCAAAAGCAGTCATGGAGGTGACGGGAGGAAGATTCGCCCATTGCCCCCTTGACCAGAATTTGGGCCCAATGTCACACGGGGCAGTGTGGATTCCATTCCAAATTCAGCCTATGCACTCCTCCTGCTGCAGGCAATTTGCTAAGTCTGCATTCCGCCCACACTCCAAATTTTTGTCCCCTGTGCCTCCATTCTACACTGGAGTGTTAGCTTAGTGTGTTGAGGAATGGGGCTTGAATCCGAGCTACTTGATCAGAATTGTGAACTGAACTAAGATGATATGAATAAAATAGTCCCATAGGGGGAATTTTACGGAGGCAACGGGGGTCTCAGCCACTGGCTGGAGACCCATGTTGCCTCCTGTGGGGTGGTCCTCCAGTATCACATGCCAATCAGGCAATTGAGAGGTCACCGGCTGTGATGACTCTATGGAGCAGACTGGTTTTGTCAAGAAACAGTTAAACTTTATTACAGAGCCATTTTCAGTGCTTGCACACTCAACCAGATCTCTCATCAGAAAAGCCCCCCCCTCCCCCCCAGATTGCCCGCATTAAGAGCTCACTGGCTGGAGCCCCCACAGTACATCACATGACCCGTGATTGGCAGGATGGAGTGACTATACATACAGTTACCACATTTCCTCCTCCTTTAGTGTTTCACAATTATTCCTTAAAGAAAAACATTTAAACAATCCAACAAACATATATACAATTGCAGGTGGTTATAAATCAAGTCCCTGAAGTGCTCTTCTTATACAGCTAGAGCGGTGTAGCTCTACCAATGGAGGTTCCTGAACAGGATCGACAGGATCTGGAGCTGCACTGTGAGACACAGCATTGGAACTGGTCAGTTCAGGATTTGGCAACTCTTCTGAATCATCTGGAATGTCTGCCGATCACACACCTCAGTAGTCGAAGGTTCAATGTTAATCACAAGTTGATCAGATAATTGTTGGAATACCTCTCTGGCATGGGTGTGATCTACGTGCTTACGGATGAATCCATCTCCCACTTGTACATGGAAAGATAATGGACCAGTCTCTGAAACAATGGCTCCGGGAGCCCAGACAATCTTTCCAGGACATATTCTGTCACGTTTGGAGGAACGGTACTCTTTGGGGGGCTTTGTCGATTTGGCATTTCCCAATTTCCACAGTGTGCATCGTGCTCAGCTAGACATTGACGTCTCAAAAATGGAACCTTTATTTTCACTTGTTCCAATTTATTTTTCAACACCTCAATGGTTCTCAGTATGTTTAAGGTATTCGGTGCTTTTTATTCTAGCTCCTTGAGCTTCAGTGTTGGATTTACATTTTCCAATCTTATTTCTGTCTTTTCTTTTTCTGTCTGCAGGGGAACTTGTTCTTGTTCTTCACTTTGGTTTCACTTTTGGTCAGGTCTCTCCCCTGTGAACTTTTAGCTTGTTTCAGTTCGGTAATTCTACTACTCATGACTTCATTATCCACTTGCATCTTGGAAAGTTCCACGACTTTTCCTTTCAAGGCTTCTTTTGTTTCATTCACAGGCTCTTCAGTTCTTCAGTCTCTTCCTTGTATCTCTTAGCCTCCTCCTGGACTAATGATCATTACTGAGTCTCTCTGCCAACTGTTTCTTCAGTTTGTTCAGAGTGGCATTACATTCATCTTGCTTCTCTTCATAATTTTCCAGAGGAGCAAACTTAGACCTGAGAGATCCTTGTAGCATGTGAAGGCCCTTCCATTTTCCTAACTCACCCCCAAGGCCCCATGTTGTATTAGGTGAAGTATCTCAGGCCAGTCGAGTTTGATCTTCTGTAGCCAATCCCAACCTAAAAGACTGGGTCCCTCTCCTTTCACTATTATTACAGGCAGTTGTGCTGTCTGTTGCTTGTAAGAGACTCGGACAGCGGCGATGCCCTTTACTTGAATAGATTCTCTTGTGTCAGTTCTTAATTTAGCGGTTGGCCGCTCCAAGTTTATTGGCTGTCTTCCTTCATTAAGGTACCTGAAAGTGTGCTCTCCTACCATCATAGTTGAGGCACCAGTATCCACTTCCATTATCAGTGGCTTCTCATTCACCTGTACTGTCACCGTAATAGGCTCAGTCTTCACAGCAGCCACATTATATAAGGAGTAAACATCAGGAGCTGCAGCTTCAGCAATTACTTCTATCATGTTTGCTGTTTTGCAGACTGCTTTAACTTAGTCCGGCATTGCCTAACCACGTGACCCTTCTTATGACAGTTATGGCATTCTGCCTCTTTAAATTTACAGGTATCAGCCCCATGGTCACCTCCACACCTATAACAATTTTGTCTTGAAACCAACAATGAAGTGTTTCTGTTAGGATTCTTAATGTTTCTCACAGTGGCCATTGAATCGCGCTTTAATTCTGCAGGTCTGGCTTTCGCGCCGCGCTCGGCAGCAGGTTCCCATCCAAGATGAAGTACGACGCCATTATCCATGTGTTGCAAAGCCCATAAGTCTCTCGCAGCACATTCCATGGCGAGGGAGACCCCGGCAAGTAATTGGCACTGAATGGCATCAACCTTGACCCCACATACCAATCGGTCCAGCAACATATCATTTAAAACATCTCCAAAGTCATGGTGTTCTGTTAATTGCTTGAGGTTTGTTACATAGGCTGTGAAGGACTCTCCCGGGGCCCGAACTCTTGAGCTGAATTTAAAGCGCTGTATTATCACGGATGACATCAGCTGAAAGTGTGTTTTCACTAGGTGCACTAATTGGCTATACGGCTTGGAATTGGGCGCACCCGAGGCCATCAGGTTACGAACCAAGTTATATGTTCTACTGCCACATACACTTAAGAGGGTTGCTTCCCACTTTTCTTCAGCTGTTATTTCATTTGCTACAAATTAAAATCCGAGGCACTCAACATACTGGTTCCAATCTTCAATATTAGCATCATATGGATCGATTCTTCCAAACAGCGGCATGGCTGGTGAGTAGTTTGTTTTTAAGTTAGGTTTACTGACAGTAATGGGGCGAGGTGCAGAGTCGACGTTGATTTTACCCTCGTTGCCAAATGTGATGACTCAAAGGTTTCTTCAAAAAACGGTTAAACCTTATCACAGAGGCAGTTTCATTGCCTGCACGCTCGGCCAGATCTCTCATCAGAAAAGCCCCACCCCTTGGATTTCCCACGCTAAGAGCTCACTGGTTGGAGCCCCTACAGAACATCATATGACCCATAATTGGCAGGAGGGAGTGACTATACATCCAGTTACCACGCCGGCAGGCTTGCCTCTGGATCAAGACCCCAGGAGTGGGGAGTTCCGCCTGCTGAGAGCTGCTGGCCAATTAGAGGCTGGCAGCTCTTTCACTCAGCAGTGCCCCCAAGGAGGCAATGGCTGCTGCTGGAATGACAAATAACCGAAGCCCAGAATGGCAGAGCGACCCAGACTAGAGGTAAGTGGTGGCAGGAGGGATTTCGCGAGGTGGGGGTCATGAGGGAGGGGGTGTGGGGGGGTCAGCAGCAAGGGCAGAGGGGTGGGTCTCAACAGGGCTCCTCGTTCCCGATGCTGGGTTCCTCGATTAGGCCTTTGAATGAGGGACCCCCCCACAGTGAGGAGACCACAAGTAACCTGCATAGCTTTGCTGTGCTCTCCAAGTGGCCCACCTACCTCTGGGTTAATACTAGCGGCATCAGGAAGAGGCACTTAAGTCCCATAAGGACCTCAGTTGGTAGTGGGGCAGATAGAACATCAACGAGCCTCCCTGCCACAGACCTAATCTGTGTGGAGGGAAGAACGTGTCCCCGCCCGCCACAATCCTGTCTGATTATATGCCCTCCCCAACAACAAACCCACCACGGGGTAAAATCTAAAACACTGCCCATAGAAACTCTGACCTGCTAGTGGGCACAATGCTGCTCCTTGATTAACTAGAATTCACTAAATCTAACAGGTTTGTAAGTTTCCACACAGTGCTTTGACATCAAGGTAACACTAAAGAGCTCTAAAGAACTCTAAAAATCCAATTGCAGCTCAGAAATACTGGAACAGGCAAAATGTAACAAAAGATCCTCCTTTATAGTCTCAGCCATGGCTCATGAGGATCAACCTCCCCTCTGAGTGAGAAGGTTGTGGACTGAATACCCAACCCAGAGATTTGAACACATTTTCCGGCTGACACTCCAATGTAGTACTGATGGCATGCTGCACCATTGAAGGTGCTGTCTTTCTCATGAGACTTTGGACTGAGGCTCTGTCTGCCCTCTCAGATGGGGGGTTAGAAATCCCACAGCACCATTTGAAGAGCAGCAGAGGAGTTTGCCCAGCATTCTGGTCAATATTTTCCCTCAACCAGCACTTAAGACAGATGGTATGATTGTGGGAGAAATTGGCTGGCACTGTGGCTACCCTTCAAAAGTACTTTATTAGTTGCAAAGTACATTCACACATCCTGAGCTTGTGAAAGGTGTTTTATAAATTCAAGTCTTCCTTTATTTTTTTCTTCTGCTCTGTAATTGCCAAACCTGCAATATTCCACAATATTTATTCCTGAACAAGCACTTAAAAAACAGATTACAGTATCTGATCACAATCATATTTCTGTTGCAGGAGTTTGCTGTCACGTTTCCTATATTGCAAATTCAAAAGTACATAAAGCAATTTGGAACATCCTATGGTTGTAATATGTGTTTTGTAAATGCAAATCTCTCTTTCTTTCTTCTTCCCTCACATAAAAGATTTTGAAATTTTATGCCTTGCGAGAATCTTTTTGAAATTTGTTTTCAAGGGTAAGAACGGATCTCCCATCCAGCAGGTCATGACCCCAAGGGAGCATTTCGGAAAGATGCCAGCACTGAGTGAACAAGGGATATTAGGAGAGAAAAATCTCTACCAGATGGCCAATGGCATTGGAGCAGGTGGACATCAAGGTTGGTAGTTGCACATTTGGGAAGAAGTACCCTTAATAGTAAGGGCAGCAGTGTAGGTCTGAACACTGTTTTCTAGGTGTAACTAAGGCAGAGAAACAGTTCTATCCCTGGATTTATATTCTGGAGATTGGATCACACATCATTGGTGACAGATCCTTCAGCCATCACAGTGCTACTCTCCAGAGTTTCCTCCTTAATTTTCAGATTTAGAAAACATTCTTAAGGCCCAACCAAATTTTCAGGTACTCCTAATTTTTCCCTTCCTTGTTCAGAATTCCTTCCATCAAATTTTTAAAAATATATTCATGTATGGGATGTGGGTGTCGCTGGCTAGGCCAGCATTTATTGCCCATCCCTAATTGCCCTTGGTCAGAAGGCATTTAAGAGTCAACCACATTGCTGTGGGTCTAGAGTTGCATGTAAGTCAGACCAGGTAGGGATGGCAGATTGCCTTCCCTAAAGGACATTAGTGAACCAGATGGGTTTTTACAACAATAGACTCATGGTCCTTATTAGACTTTTAATTCCAGATTTTTATTGAATTCAAATTACACCATCTGCTCTGACAGGATTTGAATCTGGGTCGTCCAGGGGATTACCCTGGGTCTCTGGATTACTAGCCCAGTGACAATACCACTACGCATTTGCCTCCCCCTAAAATTGAATCAATTCCCTCAATTAATAAATAATAAAAAAACACTTGCTTTGCCTTCATTATTTCTTGGCTTGGAGGCAATAAATAACACAGGTGTTGTATTTCAAGCACATTGGAGCAGAAATTCCTGTTCTGCTATTAGATTGCCTGGGCACAGAAAATACAAGAAAATGATATGTGGCAAAGTGCATTGGATATATCTCCCATAAGTTAAAGGGATGGAAAATTGGACGTGCTTTCTTACTGGCATACTCCTCTTCACAAAACTCTCCTGTATCCCCTATGTCCTGACAATCCAATAGCTCCTGATGCAAAGGCTGAAATCTCAACTCCCCTATGCTTTTGTTCAATATAATTATTATAAGTAATAATGTTGGATCTTGCTGCCACAGTGGGTTAGCATATTAACCTTTCACCTCTGGGAACAAAGATGTTTGTACACTGAAGGAGTAAAGGGGCTGTACTACTCATCCTGGGAAAGGAGGAACGTCAACACCAACTTCATCATGGAATTTTTTTTGTGCCTCCTGACTCAAAGGCAAGAGTGCTACCCACTGAACCAGGGCAGACACTTTTGCAGCAACTAAACGCAAAGCAAGCAATAAAGGTTTGTTATACCCTTTAAGACAAGAGCTGTGCCTTTAAGACTCAGGAAAACAATCATATGAGTTGCTTCCCGTTATTAATTTGTCACATCCTTATTTTGTGCAGAGTTTCGACACCGGCAGGAAATGCTGATGAGAAATCAAATGATGGTAACAAACCCACATGCTCAGTTAATGGGGATCGGACAACAGAGGATGCAGGGCCTTGCTGTCCACTTTGAGCCACAGTTCCTAGACGGGTAATGGTCAAAAGTATCCATGTTTCACACTGTTCATTGTAAGAGCTGAATATGAAATGAGGGGTACAGTACACAACATGCTTTTCACTCCAGCTACTCAAGTGTTGCACACACATTGTCTAAGAACCATGCTCCATTTACTTACCGCCAACTTATTCTAAGGTTATTCTAAATCCTTGAGAATTCCTGCTTAGGCCTCAGCTGGAGTATTGTGCCCCAGTTCTGAGTCACACACTTTAGGAAGGACATCAAGGGAGAGGATGCAGAGGAGGTTTACTGGAATGGTTCCACAGATGAGGGACTCTAGTTACATGGAGAGACTAGAGAAGCTGGGATTGTTCTCCTTATAGCAGAGAAGGTTATTGGGAGATTCAGTAAAAGTGTTCAAAATTATGAAAGGTTTTGATAGAGGAAATAAAGCAAAATCATTGCCACTGGTAGAAGGTCGATAACAAGAGGACACAGATTTAAAATACAAAAGCAAAACAGTGCAGATGCTGGAAATTTGAAATAAAAACAGAAAATGCTGGAAATACTCAGCACTGAGGCAGCATCTGTATTAATATTTCAGGTGGGTGACCCTTCATCAGAACTGAAGAAACAAAGAAATGGAATAAGTTTTGAGCAAGTGAAAGGAGTGAGGAAGAACTAAAGGGAAAGTCTAAAACAGAATTACCTGGAAAAACTCAGCAGGTCTGGCAGCATCGGCGGAGAAGAAAAGAGTTGATGTTTCGAGTCCTCATGACCCTTCAGCAGAACTGAGTAAAGTTAGGAGAGGGGTGAAATATAAGCTGGTTTAAGGTGGGGGGGAGAGAAGTTGTGGGGGTGGGGGTTGGTAGTAGGGACAAGCAAGCAGTGATAGGAGCAGACAATCAAAAGATGTCACAGACAAATCTCTGTGTTTAATTGACTGCCACTCCTCTTCAAGAAATGCTTACCTTGAAGAAGTACTGCTCTGCTCTCCGACAGGATTTTCGTATCTCTCTTCTGCCTTGTTCACCTTCATTGCTTTCCATTTCTCTCCTGGTGTTTGACAAGGTGTTTACTAAAACCCGCTTTCACAGCCAAATTTCCTTTCTCAGTGACTGTCTCCGTCTCCGACTCACCCCACGTGGATTTCAACTGAAATTCCATCCCTCTTGTTTCGAACCCACCCAGGATTACAGGTATCTCCGGGACATAAAACGTTTCTCGGACTGCTGTTCCCGTCGCATTCTGAGATCCACACTCAGTGCCATGCGCCGCCATATGAACACACTCGACCTCTCCCCCCAGCAGCACCGCCGCACCCTTTTTCAAAGCTGCGCGTGCCCCCAGTTTCATTTTATTCTTCGTCTCATCCGACGGCTCAACAAGAAACTTTTTCTCTTTCTCTCAAGTGCTAAGGAACGCAAGCTCCAACAACTCATCGACACCAACACCCATCTAGCACCCTCCACCCCTGCCTGTCCCTCCGTCCCCACCCCATCTTCCAATCCCAGCCCCAGCCACGTATTCACTATACCCCCTGACCTTCCCTTCTCCGATGCTGAACGTTCAGTGCTCAGCAGAGGACTTAGTTTAATACCCTTACGCCCTCATCTCAATGAATTTCGGGCTCGGCACGATGCTGAATTCTTCTTCCGCCATCATCATCTCCGTGCTCACTTCTTTGGGCAGGAGTCCTCTCCCCGTTCAACGGATCCTTTTACCCACCTCCAATATTCTCCCTCCACCTGGACCCCTCCCTCTGGATTCTTACCTTCTCTTGATCTTTTCATTGAGAACTGTCGGCGTGACATTGGTCGCCTCAATTTCTCTGCTCCTCTTACCCATTCTAATCTGTCTCTCTCTGAACTTACTGCACTCCGTTCTCTCAGGTCCAACCCCAACATTGTCATCAAACACGCTGACAAGGGTGGTGCTGTTGTTGTCTGGCGTACTGACCTCTACCTCGCGGAGGCTGAGCATCAACTCGCAGACACTTCCTCCTACCTCTCCCTGGACCATGACACCACCACTGAACATCAAGCCATTGTTTCCAGGACTGTCACTGACCTCATCTCCTCTGGAGACCTTCCTCCCACAGCTTCCAACCTGATAGTTGCCCAACCTCAGACAGCCCGCTTCTACCTCCTACCCAAAATCCACAAACAGAACTGTCCCGGCAGACCGATCGTGTCAGCCTGTTCCTGCCCCACGGAACTCATTTCTCGTTATCTTGACTCCCTTCTTTCTCCCCGTGTCCAGTCCGTTCCCACCTACATCCGTGATTCCTCTGACACCTTACATCACATCAACAATTTCCAGTTCCCTGGTCCCAACCGCTTCCTCTTCACCATGGACGTCCAATCCCTCTACACCTCCATTCCCCACCAGGATGGTCTGAAGGCCCTTAGCTTCTTCCTTGAACAGAGGCCCGAACAATCCCCATCCACCACTACTCTCCTCCGTCTGGCTGAACTTGTTCTCACACTGAACAATTTCTCCTTTAACTCCTCTCACTTCCTCCAAATAAAAGGTGTGGCTATGGGTACCCGCATGGGCCCCAGCTATGCCTGTCTCTTTATGGGGTATGTGGAACATTCCTTGTTCCAGTCCTACTCCAGCCCCCACCCACAACTCTTTCTCCAGTACATCAATGATTACTTCGGTGCTGCTTCATGCTCTCGTCGGGACCTGGAAAAATTTATTAATTTTGCTTCCAATTTCCACCCCTCCATCATTTTCACACGGTCCATCTCTGACGCTTCCTTTCCCTTCCTTGACCTCTCTGTCTCAATTTCAGGTGATAGACTGTCCACCAATATCCATTACAAGCTTACCGACTCCCACAGCTACCTCGACTACAGCTCCTCACACCCCGCTTCCTGTAAGGACTCCATCCCATTCTCTCAGTTCCTTCGCCTCCATTGCATCTGTTCTGATGACGCTACCTTCAAAAACAGTTCCTCTGACATGTCCTCCTTCTTCCTTAACCGAGGTTTTCCACCCACGGTCGTTGACAGGGCCCTCAACCGTGTCCGGCCCATCTCCCGCGCATCCACCCTCACGCCTTCTCCTCCCTCCCAGAAACATGATAGGGTCCCCCTTGTCCTCACTTATCACCCCACCAGCCTCCGCATTCAAAGGATCATCCTCCGCCATTTCTGCCAACTCCAGCATGTTGCCACCACCAAACACATCTTCCCTTCACCCCCCCCGGCGGCATTCCGTAGGGATCGTTCCCTCCGGGACACCCTGGTCCACTCCTCCGTCACCCCCTACTCCTCAACCCCCACCTATGGCACCTCCCCATGCCCACGCAGAAGATGCAACACCTGCCCCTTCACTTCCTCTCTCCTCACTGTCCAAGGGCCCAAACACTCCTTTCAAGTGAAGCAGCATTTCACTTGCATTTCCCCTAACTTAGTCTACTGCATTCGTTGCTCCCAATGCGGTCTCCTCTACACTGGAGAGACCAAACGTAAACTGGGCGACCGCTTTGCAGAACACCTGCGGTCTGTCCGCAATAAAGACCCAAACCTCCCTGTCGCTTGCCATTTTAACACTCCACCCTGCTCTCTTGCCCACATGTCTGTCCTTGGCTTGCTGCATTGTTCCAGTGAAGCCCAACGCAAACTGGAGGAACAGCACCTCATCTTCCGACTAGGCACTTTACAGCCTTCCGGACTGAATATTGAATTCAACAACTTTAGATCTTCAACTCCCTCTCCCATCCCCACCCCCTTTCCGTTTCTTCCCCCTCCCTTTTGTTTTTTCCAATAATTTATATAGATTTTTCTTTTCCCACCTATTTCCATTATTTTTAAATCTGTAATGCCCTGTCAGTCTTTCCACTCCACCCCACCCCCACTAGAGCTGTACCTTGAGTGTCCTGCCATCCATTCTTAATTAGCACATTCTCTTAGATAATATCACCACCTTTAACATGTCTTTGTTCCTTTGTCTGTGACATCTTTTGATTGTCTGCTCCTATCACTGCTTGCTTGTCCCTACAACCACACACCCCCCCCCCAACAACTTCTCTCCCCCCACCCTAAACCAGCTTATATTTCACCCCTCTCCTAACTTTACTCAGTTCAGCTGAAGGGTCATGAGGACTCGAAACATCAACTCTTTTCTTCTCCGCCGACGCTGCCAGACCTGCTGAGTTTTTCCAGGTAATTCGGTTTTTGTTTTGGATTTCCAGCATCCGCAGTAGTTTTTTGTTTTTATAAAAGGGAAAGTCTGATTGATTGGAGGATAATTTAAGACAATTGGTAAAACAACTGGGGGGAGATGAGAAGACATGTTTTTACACAGTGAGTTATTGTGATCTGGAATGCGCTTCTTGAAAGTTTGGCAGAAGCAGTTTACATAGTGACATTTATAACAAACCCTTGAAGAGGGAAAATTTGCAGGGCTTTGGGGAAAGAGCAGGAGAGTGGGACTAATTTGGTAGCTCTTTCAAAGGTTCAGCTCAGACACAATAGGCTGAATAGCCTCTTTCTGTGCCTTATGCTTGTCTGTAAAATGGGCTACAGATTTGCTATCCCTCATTTTACCACTACCATCAATTTCCAACCCAAGCTAAAGGTTGGTGTTAATAAGTATTCTGCGAGCACAGTGCCTTGAACCTAAATCCATTACATTCTCTGGAATCAGCAGGAGAGAGGAGGAAAAAGAGGTCAAGTCTGTTTAGAGTCTGGCAGTTGGGTAGCCACCAATTGCCAAATCTAAAGCTGGATTGGGGCCAGAAAAAAGGTTTGGTACAGGGTTTGGCTCCAGGGTTTCATCACTTACCTATGCTTTACTGGTGATGAAAGCCTTAGTGACATTAAAGTAATCATATGGCTCAGAAATATTTGAGAAAGGGTGCGCTTGCGTTTTTTAAAAAAACAGTCTTTTAGAGTCCAATGTTCATTTTAGGAAATTCCAGGTGCAACCCTTTAAAGGTGGGGGATAATTGTAATGTAACCCACCTGATGGAGAATTGATTGAATTGGATTGCATTGTCCATTTTACACCCAACCTGATTTTACTTGCAGGGTTTAAAGTAGGTGGCCAGTCAGATCCTGGCAGTTTCCCGTAGGGTTAGTTAGGCTAACACTCCCTTTGAACTATCCGTTCACTACACGTAGATGCTTAAAGGGTCAAATACTCAGAAAGCAAATGATGTTTAAAGGGTTGTCGATTCTACAAATGAAAAGGTGAAATACTGATCCCCAATGCATCCCACCTGTGTTTTTTTTTACTTGTTTCGAATAAAATTTGTTTCATAACATAAGAAATAGGATCAGGTATAGGTCATACTGCCCCTCAAGTCTGCTCAGTCATTCAATACAATCATGGCTAATCTTTGACCTTAACTCCACTTACCTGGCCAATCCTCATATCCCCTGATTCCCTTAGTCCCCAAACATCTATCGATCTCAGTTTGACTCATCGATTGAGCATCCACAGTCCTCTGGGGTAGAGAATTCCAAAGATTCACAACCTGAAGGAGTTTCTCCTCATCTCAGTCCTAAATGGCTGAACCATTATCTCAAACAAATCTAGCCAATGACAGCGGATTTAACTTGTACTTTTACCATCTTCTTCCTGCAGGAACATCCTACCTTCTTCTGAAATCCTTAGTTCACCTGAAACACGGCAAATCCACCTGGGTTCCCAACTTGGCACTTCGGTCCAGACAAGCCTATTACCCAACCGTACCTACCCAGGGGCAGGTAAAGACACAAATCCATTCAAAGCTCAGTGTGGGTGACAGTTCAATGTTTAGCTTGGTTCCCACCTCCTGCCAGAAAGGGAAATTGGTGAAATTAACACTGGAATAAAGAGACTAACAGGAAAATACTAATCTGAGTCAAATGTTTGACAAATAAAAAAGCCAAGCATTTTGTTATTTAAATGGGTACACACCCCAACATTCCCATAAAATTGCTCTTTCATGCTTCAATGTGTTATATTACTCACATTTACAGCACCACTTATCCAATTCAGGGAGTCAGAGCCTATCCTGACAGGTAATGGGCACTAGGCAGGGTACATCCAGGACAGGGCTGCAGTCCATCACAAAACACACACAGACAGGGGGTGGGGGGCAATTTACCAGAGCTAACCTTCCTAACTAGCACATCTTGGTCAGTGGGAGGAAACTAGAGCAGTAGGAGAAACCCAGACATGGGGATAATGTGCAAACTCCACACACAGACAGACAAGACACCCAAGGTCAGGATTGAACCTGGGTCCCTGGAGCTGTGAGGCAGCAGAGCTAACCACTGCACCACCATGCCACCTGTACGTGTTATGTTCCTATATTGTGAAATTGGATTTTTAAGACAGTGGGTCAGGAAGAACATTAAACCCAAAGAATTCTGTCATCTCAAATGAAATTGACAGATCTTTGGAATTTTGATGTGATCCATTATTTGATTGCAAATTGGGTGCCTGTTAATCTATCTGCAAATAACTGTACATCTTCATGAGTTTGCAGTGTATAGCTCACACCTGGGTATCCAATATTCTGTACATGAAACATCTGAGCTCCTTGGTTATATTCCAACCTGTAACTCACTACCAAGATTGCATAGTGAAAGCTTCAAGAGGTTATAAATCAACAAGCACTTCTTCATGTAAAGGGTAGACAAAATATCGGAATTCCCTTCCCCCAAAAAGCTGTTGAAGCTGTGGGTCAATTGTAAATTTTAGAACTGAGATTGCTAAATTTTTGTAAGTTCAGGGCACAAAGGCAGATATAGAGTTAAGGTGTACTTCAGTCATGCTCTAATCGCATGGTGAGAACAAGCTTGAGGGGCTGAATGGCCTCCTTTTGACCTTTGAAAGTGATTCACAGAGGAAATGATTGATTGTGCTGGATTTCCTTTGGTTAAAAATGTAATTGGCTTTTTAAGTTTTTATTGTTCATGTGAGATATTCTCTTGGCCTAGCTAAGTCTGTCATTGGGCAGACCATTGAATCTGTTGGTAACTCTGGAATATAGGAACAGGAGTAGGCCATTTAACCACGCAAGCCTGCTCCGCTATTCAATGAGATCATGGATGATCTGTGCCCCAATGCCATTTACCCCATCCTTCATGTCCCTTAAAGCTTTTGATTAATAAAAATCTATCAATCTCACATTTAAAATTGGTGTATTGTAGTTGTCAGATATTTATATAGCAGCCAGGGTTTCTCCAGTAATTTTGTACATATTTGCTTTCAAGGTCACAATATTCTGCCGCCGGAAGCAATGGACTCAATGCTCAGACGCCAAGAATTGATTCACAAGCAGAACCTGGTTAGGTGAGCAGAGTCTTGTGATCTACAAGTGATGCGCTTGCTGGTTTATCCTTTGAGCACTGGGCTTTCTCTGCAACTCGTCAAATGCACCATTCACTGTGTTGTTTCTACAGGAAAAATTGCTATAAACATCAACACCTTCAGGCTTTTGTCTGATGTAGTTTTAAAATTCTCATCCTTGTTTTCAAATCCCTCCATGGCCTCACCACTTTCTACCTCTAACCTCTTCCTTAGGAATAGTTCTTACAAGAATTTATGCCATCCTTTAGTGAAAGAAAAGACATCTCTTCTGTTTCTTGTGCAACCCCATTGCAAGCATTGTCCTCAGGTGATACAGCCCAAGTTTCTGCCTACACCTTCAGGAAACCTAGCACATATTGTTATTCATTCATGCGATGTCCAACTCCAATTGCCCTTGAGAAGACTTCTTGAACACAGGAGTCCATGTGGTGGAGGTACTCTTACAGTGATGTTAGAGAGGGAGGTCCAGAATTTTGACCCAGCGACAGTGAAGGGGTGGTGAAATAGTTTCAAGTCAGGATGCGTGACTTGATGTGGAACTTGCAGGTGGTGGTGTTCCTGTGCTCCTGTTCCTTGTCCTTCTAAGCAATAGAATTCATGGTTTTGGAAGGTGTTATCAAAACAGCCTTGGTGAGATGCTGCAGTACATCTTGTAGATGTGCACACACAGCCATGGTGCACCAATGGTGGAAGAAGTGACTGTTTAATGTGGTGAAGGGGGTGCCAATTAGGCAGGCTGCTTTGTCCTGGATGGCATCAAACATCTTGAGTGTTGTTTTAACTGTACACATCCAGACAACCAGGTAACATTCCACCTTACTTCTGACTTGTGCATTGTAGGTGGTGGAAAGACTTTGGGGAGTCATGAGGTGAGTTAACCACTATAGAATTCCCAGCCTCTGTCCTGCTTCTATAGCCACAGTATTTCAGTGGCTGGTCCAGTGTAGTTTTCAGTCGATGATGACCCACCAGGCTCTTAACGATGGGGAATTCAGCAATGGTGATGCCATTGAATGTTAAGGGGAGGTGGTTAAACTATCTTGTTGGAGATAGTCATTGCCTGGCACTTGAGTTGTGCGAATGTTGAATGCAAATGTCACATACATGACATTTTACAAGGCTGACCATCTGACCATGGGTCGGTCTACCCTCTACAATGACATAGTGAGAATGAAAACTTGTTCTTTAAGCTTCATGGTGCTTCATGAAGCAATTGGGTGAAATTGGCCTTTCATGAGAGTGCATAATGGGGGGCAGCAAATCAGCAACCCACTTTACATTACACTTGATTTTCTTTTCCATTGTCCGCTGTGAAGACCAATTTCACCCCCGCATCCTTTCCTTCCAGTTATAGCATTTGGGGCTCCCATTTAAACACGCGAGCATGTCATTATAATTCAAATTAAGATATTGAGCTGTCAACAGCTAATTAACATTGTTAACAACCTTTTAACACACTTCCTTGTCACTGAAACATTTGAGACTTGGAGACATCTATTCTACCTGCTCCAGGTCTATAAACGCTCATCGTGGATAGGACACCAATTATAGAAACCGTCGAATTCCATTTCCATTGATTTCCTGTAATGGGTGACTGATCCACAACACCAGATTTATACCCAGGCAGCAAGGTGAAAATCTACCCCTTGGGGTCATTTGTGTGATTATGCAATTTTTCCCCTAGTCTACATCCTGTATTGAGGAAGTCAAAAGTTATGTTTGTCATAGTTTGAGCTTTTTTAAAATCATAACTATGAGGCAGAAATATTATCAAATCTGAAGTGGTTGAATTCAATTCTAGGCTGGAAGTGAATGCCATGCTGCATCAAAAACAGCTGGAGAACGCTCATCGAAAAGGACCATTGGGAGTGGAAGTGCCTTTCCTTTATCCTGGCATTTCAACAGATGCCATTACATTCCACAACAGATACAGTCTATCCAAAGGCCAGCAACCCAATGAAGCATTTCTCCACCAAAGTACATTGGGTGACATTGGTGTTGATAATGGCTTGTTGGTGACATCCAATCCATATCCTCCAATTAGTACATTGCAGAAAGATAGGAATCGGAGAGGCACAAGAAGGACAGCCTATCTGAAGAATGTGGAAGGTAATTTAAATAGTTCCAAGGGCCATTCAGAAGGCAAGCAACCAGATTGCACCTCCGTGACAGCACCTGAAGAAAAGGAGACTACATGTGAATATGAACCAAAGTCAGACCTATCGGCCAAACCTAACCAAAACAAAATGGACACAAACTTACCCTGGCTTTTTGGATTAAGTGGTAGCCATAAAGACTGTGAGCAAAGACTGAGAAAACATGGCAGCAGCAATGAGAATTGCTCTGAGGCAGCCAACAGTAATATTTCTTATGCTCGAACTGAGAAGGAAATGTCCAATAGCTTTGTCACTTTTCCTAAGTATATGTTCCCTTCAGCATTGCCTCTACCGACAATACCTTGCCGGTTTCAGATACCTGGAAGTACACTAACGACATCAGGTAGGAGATTATTTTCCAATACATTGCAAGTCTCAGTTATATCAATGGTCTTCACTTTGTCTTCAGCCCCACTCCTTTCACATATGGTGATGGTATGCAGTGTGGATCTGTCTGTGTGTTGCTTCTGCTTCCATAACACAATATTAATGAACTCTTAGGGTATCTCAAGAACATGGTACATGATGTGGAGCTATACAAATGTAAATTAGAATCATAGAATCATTGAGTGGTTACAGCAGAGAAGAAGGCCATTCAGACCATTGTGTCCATGCCAGCCCTCTTCAAAAGCAACTCAGCCAGTCCCACTCCACTGCTTTTCCCTGAAGCCACCTCTTTTCTCTTCAGCTAATTATCCAATTCTCTTTGGAAAGTCATGATTAAATCTGCCTTCTCCATACACTCAGGCAGTATATTCTGGATCCTAACCACAATCTGTTGTTAGGAATTAGAGATAGTTTAAGTAAGTTATATTGGCACTTGTAGGTGTTAGGAATGAGTTTTAGCTTTAATGTTTAAGTTTGAGTTGTATTTCTGTATCTGTGTGTTAAGAAAGGTCAAATGGAGTTTTAGTTTCACTTGAAAAAGGTGCTTGCATTTCTAATAAGAGTTTTACAACTTAAGCTAAGGTAAATAAACAAGGGTAGAAGAATTGGACTATTGCCTAGCAACAGGGGTCCAGAAAGGCAGGTCCCTCCCACAAACACACACAGAAAAGTGAGAAACAGCAGTTTTGTTTTGGAAGCTGTTGGAGTTCAGCAGGTTTTGAATCTGCCAAGCAGGAGCAACCTAGAAGGGACAGATAGCCAGTCCCAAACTAAGGAAAACCCCAAAAATCCAGGGGAATGGAACAAGAGCAAGTTCCAAGAAGACCTTCTAGTCAAAGGAAGGACAGGAACCTTGGAAAGGTCCTGTTAATGAAGTTAAGAGTGTGGGGAAGAGGAAAAGGCTCCATACTTCTGATTTAAAGAGACAAAAGCTGCAGAAAGCAGATTTAAAGTGAGAATAGCTTGCAAGAGGTAAGAAGGTCCAAAGAGACAACTAAAAGTCTGTAACTCTTTGCTATGGGCATGTGAAGCAGTGGTATACTGTTGACGGCTGAGTCAGTGAAAGGGAGTGCAAGGAAGACAGCTTGAATGCATGTGGTGACCCAGGGGAAAGGAACATTGGAAGGAGAGTTTGAAACCCTGGAGGTGAATCCTAGAGGATGGCATCTGAGAGAAAATATCGGTTTGGGAGAAGAATCCAAGGTAAGGTCTTGGAGAGTGGAGATTGGAAACCCTTGTGTGAAAGACAGAGTGCAGGGAGACTGGTTGGCTCATGGTGTGACAAACGCCTGGGGGGAGTTGGGGAGAGAGCCATAGCATTTGGTTAAGGTGGCATCTGTCACTTGGTTTCAGAGTGTGCTGTGTCTGACCACAGGATACCTATTGATACATGACCTGTGCACTTACTGCGGACATTAGAGTATAAGATAGCTTTTGTAGCTTCTGTTACCCTTATAAATCTGTATATATCTGTAATGGTATAGAAGGAGTATTGTAATATAATTCATCTTTTCTTGTTGAATAAATGTTTTATTCTTTTGTTAAAAGATCATCAACTGACTTATGTGACTCTGTTCAGTGGCCCCTCTCCACGAATCTAAACAAACAAATTAAAAGTTAGGATCTATCAAGCTGGGTTCCACCCTGGGATCAGGCTTGTCCAGGGGTAACCTCAGCCGGGGATCATAACAATGTGTAAAAAAAGTTTTCCTCATGTCAACTTTGGTTCTTTTGCCATTCACCTTTAATCGGTGCCCTTTAGTTCTTGAACCTTTCCCATGGGAACAGTTTCTCACTATCTACTCTGTCCAAACCCCTCATGATTTTGAATACCTCTATCAAATCAAATGTTAACCTTCTCTTCTCCAAGGAGAACAGACCCAGCTTCTCAAAGCTACCCACATAACTGAAGTCCCTCATCCCTGGAACCATTCCTGTAAATATTTTCTGTACCCTCTCTAATTCCAATTATCTCTAATCAAAGAGATATAGACAATTTAAGTGAGTCAAAGACATATAGAGAGGTTACGTGAGTCGGCAACAAGGTGACAGCTGGTGTGTAATGTGGGGAAGTGTGAGGTTATTCACTTTGGTCACAAGAATAGAAAAGCAGAATAATTTTTAAAAGGCATGAAACTTGTAAATGTGATATTCAGAGGGCCTTGGGTGTACTTGTACAAGACAACAGAAAGTTAGTCTACAGATACAACAAGCAATCAGGAAGGAAAATGCCATATTGGCCTTTATTACAATGGGATTGAAGTACAAGAATAAGAAAATCTTGCTAGAATTGTACAGGGCTTTGGGGAGAACCACACCTGGAATACTTCATGCAGTTTTGCTCTCTAAATTTAAGGAAGGACATATTTGCATTGAAGGCAATACGGCGAAGGTTGACGAGATTGGTTCCTGAGATGAGACTGTTCTCCTATGATGACGGGCTGAGGAAATTGGGTCTATATTGTGGTAATTATGGCTTTATCTGAGGTGTAATATACCTTTAAGAAGAATGTTATAAAGGAAGATGACATGATCTTAGCATCCAATAGGAGTGTAGCATGGACTACCTCAGTAGTTAGTAGTCAGTAGTGTAGCGATAGAGTTTGAAGTGTAAGCACATGTTTAGTTGCTGCTGAGCAGCTTTGTAAATAAACTAAGAATTTCCATCTAAGAAGTGTCTGCTGATCAACTCTATCAATAGCACCAACTCGGCCACCACTCACAATAAACTGGCAACAAGAATCTACAGGATCCAACAAACTAGCAACGAGGATCCACGGGATCCAAAATATATTTCCTGGAGCTTAGAGGCATGAGAGTTGATCTCATTGAAACCTACAAGATTCTGAAGGGGCTTGACAGGGTAGACACTGAGAGGTTATTTCATCTGTCATGGGAATCTAGAACATGGGGGCACAGTCTCAGGATAAGTTGTACTTTATGGATTTGCACCTTTACTTATAAAGCCCAAGCTTTCTCATCCTGCCACTTCAAAGATTTGTCCACACATACCCACAGGTCCCTCTGCTGCACCCCCTTTAGAATTGTATCCTTTATTTTACATTGCCTTTTCTTGTATCACTTTACACTTCCAATTGTTTAAATTGCTGTAATTCAAATTATTTTCTTTGTATAATTTAAATATTAACTGAAAACGTACATCCCTCTGTCAGGTGTTTTAACAATGGTGTTAACTCTGCTAAAATTAACAGGCTAACCACCATTGTTAAATAGCAACTGGATTTTAAACAATGCATCAATTTCATCATAAGTTAGTATCGCCTAATACCATTTCATTCATTATGCACATTGAGAGTGTTTGTAAATGAACGATGAGGTTTTGAATTGATTAATTACGGAATATTTTCACTTCTATCCCATCCCCTCTCATTCCCACAGGAACAAAATAACAACTTTGCATCTTTTGTTCAGCAGGATCCCATGCCGTCTTCTTGCCTGAAGAAGGCCCATCTGTTGAAGACATCCGAAAGTGGACAGTGGATGACGTTTACAACTTCATCAGCCTCTTGCCGGGCTGCTCAGATTATGCTCAAGTAAATGTTTTCACCTTCAATTCCATGATGGCCAATCTTGGTGCTCCACATTACGTCAATAACTTGCATTTATTGAGTGCTTCAATGGAGGAAAATGTAGCTACCAATTTACACACAGCAAGATCCAACAAACAGCAAACTAGATATATGGCTAGTTAACCCGTTGTTACTTGAGGGATAAAAATTGGTCAGGATATGGGAGAAGTTCCATGCTCCATTTCAAATATCAGCATGGGAAATTTTAAGTCCTGGGAAATTTTAAGCCCATCTGAATAGTCAAACTTGCTTTCAGTTCGGCAGCATCTGTGAAGAGAGAAACCAAGTTAACATTTCAGGACGATGACCTTTCATCTGTTCTGATGAAAGATCATCGACCTGAAAGATTGGACTGAATTTTATCTTTGTGGCGGGCATTCCAACAGCGAACCAGAAAGCCAGCGCCAACCCTACTTTGGTTGTTTGCAGGACCCCCGGCCACACTTTTCTGGGCCCTGACACTAAATAGTTGTCGTCGGGGCTCCCATCACTTTAAAGGATGGAAGCCTGCCCCCAGAAGCTGTGGGCCAATCAGAGAGCAAGCAGCTCAGCAGTCTCGGTGTGATCACTGTCCGGACTGCACCTGAAAGAAGAAGATGCCATTGGAAGGACGTTGCTCTCCCAACCATGTAGGGGGATCTGGGGGAGCCGGGGCCAGTCAGGTAGGGCAAAGTGAGGGGGCAGGAGGTGATTGGTGAGGGCATGTTGCACTGTAGCCATGGAGAAGACCTCCATGGACAAAGAGTGCCCGGATAGGAGGGCCTCCCCACCTCGTGCCTGCAGGGAGTCTGTGAGTGTTCACTAGGTGGTCTCCCGGAATGACAAAGTGTCCACCCACTGCTGGTAAAATGCCAGCAGCAATAGGAAGACATATTTTGGCCATATAAGTGGTTCAAGGGCCATCCTTCACAATTCCCCCGCTGGTAAAATGGCGAGGCAGCGGAAAACAACATGCCATTTTGTGGGCCCCTCCGATTCCTAGCCCCTCCCCAGAGTTAAAATCTAGCCCATTAACTCTATTTGCCGTTCCACTGATGCTACCAGTCCTGCTGACTATTTACAGCATTTTATGATTTTATTACAGATATCCAGTAACTACAGTATTTTGCTTTTGCCCACAGTTTAATGTCTTTAAGCACAGATTTGTGGTAACCCGTAACTTCCTAAATTACAACAGTGGCTAAATTATTTAATTGGTTGTAAAGCACTTTGGGACATTCTGAGGTTGTTAAAGGTGTTGTATAAATGTTTTTTTTAATGTTTGCCAAGAGCAAAACATCACTATTGACTCCAAAATCCTAATTTGTATATCACTATCCATTATCATTAAAATCAACAATTAAGTAGAAAAGGTTGAATGAATGGAAGCAGTTTCATTTATGAACCAAAAAGTAAGTGGCACATATAACCAGGAGGAACCTGAGGAATTAAACCATCTATTTTATTTTTCAAAGCCACCATGAGGAGACAGCAAGCAACAAAAACCGATCAATCAAATTACTCAAAAGTAGTTTTTCCAGCAACCATGTAATTGTTCTTTCCCACCCACTGCACTTTCTTGCTTCTGATTAAGGTGAACCTGAATGCTTCACTGGTTTGTAGACTTAACATTTGTACTTCTCATCTTCCAAATCCCTAGACCTTCAAAGATCATGCCATTGATGGGGAGACCCTCCCTCTCCTTACGGAAGGACATCTTCTAGACACGATGGGTCTAAAGCTGGGACCAGCATTGAAAATCCAATCGCAGGTACATTCCAAGCTGTCATATAGTATCAACTCTAACTGTATCCACCTCGATTAACTATCTAGATGGGCAATAGACTCCGGTCATTGGTCACATAACCAGTTATTGACATAATAAATGGATTTTTGCTGCTACATCAAACAAGCAAATATACATTTTCATTATGGGAAATTTAAAATAATCTGTTACTTTCCCCCTCACATCCTTGGTCTTAAGAATTAACTTGAGCACATAATGTTAGACTGCAATGTTTCTTACAGCAATTGCCACACCAGAAAAGCACTTCAATGGCTGTAAAGCATTTTGGAACACCCTTACGCTGTGAAAAGAGCTAGATAAATGCAAGATCTTTCTTTCTTTGAGTTAGATGAATGAAGCTTTAAGTCCCATATCCACATATAATCTAATTGGCATTCCAGCCTGATACTCAAAGGTGTGATGTTCTTTGGATAAGACAGGTTTGCCCGCGCCACCTATTCTTGTAGCTCAGATAGACTAAAGGTTCTAATTTAAGAATAGTGCACTCAATTCTCTGGCCATCATTCCTCCTTCAAACAATACTATCAAAAACAGAGCAGCTGCTTATTTTTCTCAACGCTGTTTGTGATACCTTGATGTGCATAGACAGATTGTTCAACTGCATAAGAATAACCATCACATGACAAAGTAATTCATTGTACGTGGTTTGTTAGTACGCGGTATGATAAGATGTTTTCATCACGTCTTAACTAGACAGCAGCACAATGAATATTTTAAAAGTGATTTTGATTGCAAAAAGCCATTTAATTGTAAAACAATATAATTTCCGTAAGCATAAGACATAGGAGCAGAAGTAGGCCATTCAGCCCATCGAGTCTGCGCCACCATTCAATGAGATCATGTCTGATCTGATAATCCTCAACTCCACTTTCCTGCCTTTTCCCCATTACCCTTTATTCTCTTAATGATTAAAAATCTGTCCATCTCAGCCTTGAATATACTTAACAACCCAGCCTCTACAGCCCTCTGCGGTAAAGATTTCCACAGATTGACTACAATCTGAGAGAAGAAATTCCTCCTTATCTCTGTCTTAAATGGGTGACCCCTTACTCTGAGATTATGCCCTCTGGCTCTAGACTCTCCCACAAGGGGAAACAACCTATCAACATCTACCCTGACAAGCCCCATAAGAATCTTATATGTTTCAACAAGGCCGCCTCTCACTCTTCTAAACTCCAATGAATACAGGCCCAACCGACTCAACCTCTCCTCATAAGAAAATCCCTCCATCCCCGGGATCAACCTAGTGAACCTTCCCTGGACTGCCTCCAATGCCAGTATATCTTTCCTTAGTTAAGGGGACCAAAACTGTTCACAGAATTCTAGGTGTGTTCCAACTAATCCCTTGAATAGTTTTAGCAACACTTACCTATTTTTATACTCCATTCCCTTTGAAATGAAGGCCAACATTCCATTTGCCTTCCCTATTACCTGCTGAACTTGTATGCTAGCTTTTTGTGATTCATGCACAAGGACTCCCAAATCCCTCTGTGCTGCAGCTTTCCTCAATCTTTCTCCACTTAAGTAATATTCAGCTCTTCTATTCTTCCTGCCAAAGTGCATAACCTCACATTTTCCCACATTATATTCCATCTGCCAAGTTTTTGCCCATTCACTTTACCTGTCTATATCCCTCTGTAAACTCATCGTACCATCCTCACCACTTGCCTTCCCACCTATTTTTGTGTCATCAGCAAACTTGGCGATAGTACATTCATTTCCCTCATCCAAGTCTAATGTATATTGTAAATAATTGTGGCCCCAGCACTGACCCCTGTGAGACTCCACAGGTTGAAATCCTGAAAATGCACCCTGTATCGCAACTCTCTGTCTTATATTACATAGCCAGTCCTCTATCCATGGTAATATTGTACCCCCAACACCATGGGCTGTTATCTTATTAAGTAGTTTTATATGTGGTACCTTACTGAACGCCTTTTGGAAATCTAAATAAATTACATCTACTGGTTCCCCTTTATCTATCCTGCTTGTTACCACCTCAAAGAATTCTAATAAATTTGTCTGGCATGATTTCCCCTTCATGAAGCCATGCTGACTCTGCTTGATTAGATTATGCATTTCTAAATACTCTGCTATTACGTCCTTGATTATAGATTCTAACATCTTCCCAATGACAGATGTTAAACTAACTGGCCCAAAGTTACCTGTTTTTTGTCTCCCTCCTTTTTTGAATAAGGGTGTTACATTGGCAGTTTCCTAATCCTCTGGGACCTTTCCAGAATCTAAGGATTCTTGGAAGATTACTACCAGTGCAAGCATTATCTCTGCAGCTATTTCCTATAATACCCTAGGATGCAACACATCAGGTCCAGGTGACCTATCGGCCTTTAGCCCCATTAATTACCCTAGTACTTTTTCTCTAGTGATAGTTAATGTATTTATTTCCTTCCCCCTTTTTGCCCCATGATTATTTAGTATTTTTGGAACGCTATTAGTGTCTCCTACCTTGAAGACTGATGCAAAGTATTTATTCAACTCCTCTGCCATTTCCTGATTCCCCATTATTATTTCCCCAGCCTCATTCTCTAAGGGGCCTATATTGACTTTGGCCTCTTTCTTCCCTTTTATATATTTAAAGAAGCTCTTACAGTCCTTTTTTATATTACTCGCTAGTTTACCCTCAAAGTTTATTTTCTCCCCCTTTTTCTCTTGGTCATATTCTGTTGGTTTGTAAAGCTTTCCCAATGCTTTGGTTTCCGTCTAATCTTTGCCACATTGTATGTTTTTCCTTTCACTTTGATACTATCATTAACTTCCTTGGTTAACCATGGTTGGTTTATCCCTTTCCTCGAATCCTTCTTTCTCACTGGGATATATCTTTGTTGCGAGTCATGAACTACTTTCTTAAACGTCTGGCATTGCTCATCAACCATCTTTTCTGCTAAACTCCTTTCCCAGTCTGCTCCAGCCAACTTTGCCCTCATTCCTTTGTAATTACCCTTACATAACTTCAGCACAGTTATCTCTGAACTAAGTTTCTCACTCTCAAACTGAATGCTAAATTCTACCATGTTATGGTCACTGTTTCCAAGGGGATCTTTTACTCAGAGATCATTTATTAAACCTGCCTCATTACACATTACCAGATCCAAAATAGCCTGATCACTGGTTGAATCCACAACATATTGTTCTAGGAAACAGTCCTGAATACATTCTATGAATTCTTGCTCATGGCTATCTCTGCCAATTTGATTTTCCAAATCTACGTGAAGATTAAAGTCACCCATGATTAATATACTGCCTTTTTTACATACCCTCATTATCTGCTGATTTATTCTCTGTCCTACAGCATAGCTACTGTTAGGGAGCCTATAGACTACTCCCACCAGTGTCTTCTTCCCCTTGTTATTTCTTACCTCCACCCATATGGATTTCACAACTTCCGATCCAAGATCATTTCTTGCTATAGTACTTATTCCATCTCGTATTAACAAAGCTACCCCACCACCCTTTCCTTCCTGCCTGTCCTTTCAAAAAGTCACAAATCCCTGAATATTTAGTTCCCAGCTTTGATCTCCTTGTAACCATGTCTCCGTAATGGCTAAAAGATCATATCCATTATTCTCTATTTGTGTTGTTAATTCATTTATTTTGTTCTGAGTACTACATGCATTTAAGTAAAGAGCCATTAATTTTGCCTTTTTACCATTTTTCCCTCTTTGAACCTATTTGCTGCTGTTTTTTTATGTTTGTACACTTTGTCCCTTCCTGTCACACTCTGGTTTCATTACCTAAGTAGCTGCTCTGTAATGCTGCCACATCCTTTTGCTTTGTAAGCCTACTTATCCCCTCTCCAGAACCCTCCCCACTTCTATTTAGTTTAAAGCTCTCTATACAGCCCTAGTTATTCGATTTGCCAGGATACTGGTCCCAGCACGGTTCAAGTGAAGCCCATCCCACTGGAACAGTTCCTTTCTACCCCAGTACTGATGCCAGTGCCACATGAATTGAAACCCATTTCCCCCACACCAATCTTTGAGCCACGCATTTAACTCCTTGACTTTATTTACCCCATGCCAGTTTGTCCGTGGTTCAGGTAGTAATCCCGAGATTATTACCTTGGAGGTTCTGCTTTTTAATTTAGCTCCTAACTGTTCAAATTCTTTCAGCAGAACCTCCTTTCTAGTCCTATCAATGTCGTTGGTACTAACGTGGACGACAACAACTGGATCTCTCCCCTCCCACTCCAAGTTCCTCTCCAGCCCTAAGGAGATGTCCTTAACCCTGGCACTGAGCAGGCAACACAGCATTTTGGACTGGCAACACAGCCTTCAGGACTCACGCTCATGGCTGCAGAGAACAGTATCTATCCCCTTAATTATACTGTCCCCTACCACTACTACGTTCCTATTTCCTCCCCTCAGTTGAATGGCTCCCTGTACCATGGTGCCATGGTCAGTTTGCTCATCCTTCCTGCAGTCCCCACTCTCATCCACACAGCTTGCAAGGACCTCATAACTGTTGGACAATTGCAGGGGCTGAGGCTCCTTGACCGCTACCCCCTGGGTCCCCATATCTGCCCTCATCTGCAGTCACATCCTCCTGTCCCTGATCACAGACCAAATTCGAATTATCTAACCTATGAAGTGTGTCTGCCTCCTGAAGCAAAGTGTCCAGGTAACTTTCCCCTCCCTGAAGTGACGCAATTCCTGCAGCTCAGACTCCAGCTCCTTAACTCAGATCCGAAGTTCCTCGAGCTGTAAACACTTACTACGGATGTGTTGGCTCCTGATCACCTTGGTGTCCAGCAGCTCCCACATGCTTCAGCAGCAACACATCACCCATCCTGCCATTGCTATCTTATTTTATTTAATTTATTAATTAATTACTCTAGTATCCCAGCTTTTTGCACTTTATTGAAATTGATTATTTACACCAGTATCAATCTTATACTTAACAAGCTATTTTTTGCGAAAGAGAAAATAAAGACTAGAGATATAACCACTAACTATAGACCTTAATTTTAATCTAAAGACTAGAAATACTCACCAATCCAACTCACCATCAGCTGCTCTCCATGCTCTTTTTAAATGAGGTCTCCCCAATCTTTGTTTTAAATGAAGTCCATACGCTCACCCACTCTTTATTTACAAATAGTCTAATAACTTTTTTTTATTACTTCTCATTCAAGCTGTCTCGGCGTTTAGGGAATGTGTTGTATGTGATGAACTCGCCCCTCTCTGCGCCTCTGCAGCATGCTTCAGGTGAAACCATCAATCAGACTTCAGATGTAATTTCACCCGTGACCTTTGCCGAAGGTGTTGACCTGCTGGGAACTCCATGTGGGCGAGAAAAGGAGAACCTCGGGGTTCCAGAACAGAGTACAATGGAACAAACAGACAAACCACCTGACGGGCAATGTCATGGACAGACTTCTGAAAAGGTTTAGGTTAAATTGTTGAGCTGCAGTCGTATTCCATTTGAGTTTTGCAAAATACCCTTCTATAAAATTCCTGAGTCACAAATCTTAGGGATGTTTTTCTCAAATTGTAAATAAGTTGCCTCTACCTGTGATTCTGTGAGTAACAAATGGTGTAGGTCCCCCCAGAAGCTTATAGTTCAACTTGGCTCAAAAATATTTTACATGGATACAGAAATTGCTCTAAGTTAAGTTAAATATATAACAGGGATTTATCATTGCAACTGTGGAAATTTCAGAACGTATGGAGAAACTAACAACATTAATTCTCAACTACAATTCTTTCCTTCTCACTTTCAATTTTTCACTCCCTTCTTGTTTCTCTATGTTTAGTCTTTCTTGCTTTCTGTCACTCCTTTTTAAGTTTCTTTACACTCTATTTTTCACTATTTCTCACTTTTCTCTTCCCATTATGAACATAAGAGCAGGAGAAGGCCCTTTGGCCAATCGAGCCTGCTCCGCCATTCAATACAATCATGGCTGATCGAACACTTCAATGCCTTTTACTCACACTTTCCCCATAACCCTTTACATTATTGTTAATCAGAAATCTATCAATCTCTACCTTAAACATACTCAATGACTGAGCTTCCACGGCCCTCTGGGGTAGAGAATCCCAAAGATTCACAACCCTCTGAGTAAATAAATTTCTCCTCATCTCCGTCCTAAGTGGCTTCCCCCTTATTTTAAAATTGTGCCCCCCGGTTCTAGACTCCCCAACCAGGGGATACATCTTACCTGCATCTACCCTGTCTATTCCTTTAGGTATTTTGTATGTTTCAATGAGATCACCTCTCATTCTTCGAAACTCTAGAGAATACAGGCCCGGTTTCCCCAGTCTCTCTTCTTAAGACAGTCCCGCCATCCCTGGAACAAGTCTGGTGAACCTTCATTGCACTCCCTCGATGGAAATAATATCCTTTCTGAGGTAAGGGGACCAAGCCTGTACACAATACTCCAGGTGCGGTCTAACCAAGTTTCTATATAATTGAAGCAAGGCTTCGCCACTCCTGTACTCAAATCCTCTTGCGATAAAGGCTAACATTCCATTAGCCTTCCTAATTGCCTGCTGCACCTGCATTTAGTTTTAGTGACTTATGGACAATGACACCCAGGTCCCTTTGGACATCTACACTTTCTAATCTCTTACCATTTAGGAAATACTCTGCTCATCTGTTCCTTATACCAAAGTGGATAACCTCACATTTTTTTTACACTATATTCCATCTGCCATGTTCTTGCCCACTCTCTAAGTCTTTCAAAATCCTCCTGCAGCTGCTTTACTTCTTCCTCACAACACACATTCCCACCTAGCTTTGTATCATCCGCTAACTTGGAAATATTACATTTGGTCCCCACATCTAAATCATTGTGAACAGCTGGGGCCCAAGTACTGATTCTTGCGTTACCCCACTAGTCACAGCCTGCTAATGCGAAAATGACCCATTTATTCCTACTCTTTGTTTTCTGCCTGTTAGCCAATCCAATTATCGCTATTCACTCTTTTCCTCACTCTTCTTCCCTTTCTTCCTCTTGTTTTATAGTTCTTTTTTCACTTCACATGGCTCCCTTTTACTCTCACATTTTCTCTTTTTACTCTTTCTCTTGCTTTATCTCTGATTCACTCTCCCTTTCCCTTTCTCTTTCCCTCCCCCTTCCTTTCCATCTTGTTATTTTTCTCCTCTCATTCACTCTCAATGCTTCATTCTCATTCAACTTTTCTCTCTTTCACTCTCTTCTGTCTCTCCCCACCCTGCCCACCCCAGCCCAGGCCATTCTTTAAGGTGTAACCTGTGAGCCACCAATTACTTTTCATCATATTGTAGTCTTCCACCTCTTTGGAAAGGCACACTGCCAGTGCTAATGCATTAGCCAGCTTACCTTGGATGAGGTGTTCATCTCAAGACTACACAATCTGTAAGTGCCTTTTGCAACTGGCTCATATTTGCTTAGTTTGAAAATCCCTACATTCTACTACAAATGGCCCATTGCAGTTGCCAACTCCAGGTTTTCCAGGATTGGGCATCACCAAGTTGGCTCCTCAGTCAGTCCAACACCGTTGAAGTAATGTGGGCTGCTCCCAGTCCAGGATATGCAGTTTCACATACTGGGGGCAATTTGGACTTTGTATGCTCAGGTAATTCAGGTGATAGCAAATCGACAGCCCATTTTACATCTCTCCCCATTGAAACCTACGGACAGAGAAAAAACTGAGATGTAAAACAGTCTGCTGACTCACTATCACTCATTTTACACCAGTCAAGATTTACTCCCATGGGTCTCATTAAAGGTTAAAATTCAAAGGTATTTTGATTAACTGAAAAATGTATATTTTTAATTAAATGTTTCTAGGTAGCTACTGGGGCAGTATTTTAAATTAGATAGCACTGCACCTGGACTGCCTGCCTTTTTAACCAGTTTTCTACATGGTAATTGCACAGCTGTTGAGCAAACACATTTCACTCCCTACAAGGTGTTGCCACAGTTTGCCTGTAGTTTTTAAGATTGTGTGCCACGTATACAGACCAGTAAGAGGAGTAGATTCCTTTCTAGTCCTCAATGCTTTAAAAATTTAATTAATACTGATTCCTAAATAGCACAGTCTGCTTTCATAGAACCTCAGAACTTTACAGCAGAGAAGGAGGCCATTCAGCCCATCATGTCAGTGCCAGCTCTCTAAAAGAGGTATCCAATTAATTCCATTCATCTACCATTTCCTCACACTTTTTGTTTTTAAAACTTAAAGATTCATCTACATGCCTTTTAAAAGCCATTATAAATTCCATTTCCACCACTGTTTCCCGTTCAAAATTCATGTCCTAACATTTCTCAACTTAAAAAAAACAAATTCAGTCATAATCTTCTTTCCTTTGGTGGTGATTTTAAACCTATCTCCAACAGCTGCCAATTCACTGACCAATGGGAATAGCTTTCCCCTAGCTAGCTTATCCAAACACTTCATAATTCTCAATTCTTCAATCAAATTCATTAATGTATTAAGATTCAAATATCAGTTCCTATCCACAGCCTTTGGTGTGTGTAACACACACCCAGTATATTCTTTGTACCCTCGAGCATTTCTTCCCCTTTTCTTTGAGCATCCCAGAAAGAAAGACTTGCATTTACATAGTGCCTTTCATGACCTTGCGATGTCTCAAAACACCTTGCAGCCAGTTAAGAACCTTTGAAGTGTAGTTACTGGCATAATGTTGGAAACACAGGAGCCAATTTTCCTTTTTACTATTCATTCACAGGGTGTGGGCATTGCCGGCAAGGCCAACATTTATTGCCCATCCCTAACTGACCTTCAGAAGATATTGGTGAGCGCCCTCCTGAGCCACTGCAGTCCTTCTGGCAGAGGTGCACCCACAGTGTTGTTAGGGAGGGTTTGTTGCGGACAACAAGGTCCACAAACAGTAACGAGATAATGATTAGGCAACCTGTTTCTTAGTGATGTTGGTTGAGCAATAAACACTGACCAGGACACTGGGGAGAACTCCCCTGATCTTCTTCCAAATGGTGCCATGGGATCTTTTACATCACCTGAGAGGGCAGACAGGGCTGAGGTTTAGTGCCTCATCCAAATGATGGTACCTCAGGACATGGCCGAATGTGTTGGCTTTGATTTTTGTGCTGGAGTCTATGGAATGAGACTTGAAATCACAATTTTCTAGCACAGAGAAGAGAATGCTACCACAGAGCCATGGCTGATACCTGTGAACTCCAGTGACACTACACACAGGTCTGTCCAGAGTCAACTGCCACAATAATGATCAGAACATCAAAGAAAGACAACCCCGTGTTTGATGCACTGTAGTGCAGGGTAGGGATGGCAAAAGATGTCAATCCTGGCAATGCTCTATTTCAAGTATCTTAAATCTGAGGTAGTCCTTCAGTTGCATGTAAGGGATTTACTCAGCTGTTCCCAACAATTGATCTTCTGAATGAAGAGTTCACACACCTGAAACACAAGGCCAACTTTAACCAACTTGTTTCCTTTGCTTTTTGGTGTTAAGTTCCATCTTCTGAACTACTTTAAAAATAAAGATGTTAGAAATATCCACAACACCTCTTCGGCTTTTCTACAATTTATTTAATTTGTTGATTTAGAGCATAAATATAACATTTTGGGTGTTTCCAAAATAATCATTTTTATTGTTTTTAGGCCCAGTTCCTAACATACTAATTGATGTATACAGTAGTTAAAGTTTGGGGTGTGCTAATAAGAAATAAAAGTTATGTTCAACACTGCAGAGTACAAAACCATCCTGACTGGCTCATAAGCCTCGTTAAAGATAAATAATCTAGATCTTTTCCAAAAATTATGCATTCGTTAACGAGATGTGAGCATGAATGGCAAGGAAGTGTTTGCCCATCCCTAGATTCTTTTGAGAAGGTGGTGGTGAGCCATGAGTGAATTCACACAGTGCTGTCACAGAGGGAGTTCCAGAAATTTGACCCAGCAACAGCAAAGGAATGGCGGTACAGCTCCAAGCCAGGATTGTGTGGCTTGGAGGGAAATTTGCAGGTGGTGGGATTCCCATGCATCTGCTGCCCTTATCACTCTTGGTGATAGAGGTTGCAGGTTTGAAAGTTGCTGTCTAAGGAGCCTTGATGATTGCTGCAGTGCATCTTGTAGAATAATATAAATCAAACAACAATAATTTACATAATAATGTAAATCAAAGTATTACACAAAAATAAGATTAGAACCTGGAACTTACAAATGGGAACTGAATTATATTTGTGTACTCTAATTACCTCTGCCACTTAACTCCACTTCACCTGAAGTCTTTTATTGTGTAAGGGAATAAGGGATATGGAGCAAAGGCAAGTATATACAGTTGAGATGCAGATCAGCTTTGATGAATTGAATGGCAGAGCAGACTCGGGGGATGAATGACCCCTCCCTATTCCTATGTTTTGGGGTCACCTGCAGCAAATTAGCATATACTGTTGTTGGGAGATTACAGTAGGAATGAAAGCCAGGCGGTTTTTATAATTGGCAGCCAATCTGCAAGGTCAGCACCTAGGATTAAAAATCTACACCCACAAGTTTACAATCACACCAAGACATGTTGTGAAATTTAGTTCACTAAATCTGGTAACTAATAACCACAAAAGTTGCCATTTTGTCATGAGGTACCCAACTGGCTCACTAATGTCCTACTAGGAAGGACAAGGAAGGTAACCTGCAACTCATAACTGACTGGGACTACACTATGTGATTGATTCTATATATGTTCTGAAGTGGCCTACTATCACTGTAAGATAGACTAGTTGTGCATATGTATGTACATATAGAGTCATAATGAGAGTCATAGAGGTCTACAGTACAGAAAAAGGCTCTTCGGCCCATCAAGTTTGCACCGGTCAAACAAGTGCCTAACTATTCTAATCCCATTTTCCAGCACTGGGCCCATAGCCTTCCATGCCATGGCATCGCAAGTGCACATCCAAATTCTTCTTACATGTTATGAGGGTTTTAGCCTCCATCACCCTTTCAGGCAGTGAGTTCCAGAATCCCACCACCCTTTGGGTGAAAAAATTCTTCCTCACATCCTCTCTAAATTTCCTGCCCCTTACCTTAAATCTATGCCCCCGGTTATTGATCCCTCCACCAAGGGGAAAAGTTCCTTCCTGTCTACCCTATCTATGCCCCTCATAATTTTATACATCTCAATCATGTCCCCTCTCAATCTCCTCTGCTCCAGGGAATATAACCCCAGTCTATCCAATCTCCCCTCATAATGCTCTCCAGACCAGGCAACAACCTGGTAAATCTCCTCTGCACTCTCTCTAGTGCAATCACATCCTTCCTATAATGCGGATTCCATAACTACACGCAATATTCTAGCTGTGGCCTAACCAATGTTTTATACAGTTCGAGCATAACCTCCCTGCTCTTATATTCTATGCCTTGGCTAAGAAAGGCAAGTATCCCATATGCCTTCTTAACAACATTATCTACCCATCCCGCTACCTTAAGGGACTGGTGGACATGTACAGCAAGGTCCCTCTGCACGTCGGTACTTCCCAGGGTCCTACCATTCATCGTGTATTCCCATGCCTTGTTTGTCCTGCCCAAGTGCATCAGCTCACACTTATCTGGATTAAATTCCATTAGCTACCAATCAGCCCATCTGACCAGCCTGCCTATATCCTCCTGTAATCTAAGGCTATCCTCCTCACTATTTATCACCCCACCAATTTTCGTGTCATCAGTGAACTTATTGATCAACCCTCCTACATTCAAGTCTAAATCATTTATACATACCACAAACAGCAAGGGACCCAACACCAATCCCGGTGGAACCCCACTGGACACAGGCATCCAGTCACGAAAACACCCCTCGACCATCACCCTCTGCTTCCTGCCACTCAGCCAATTCTGGACCCAACTTGCCAAATTGCCTTGGAATTGCCTTCGTTATTAGTCTCCCATGCAGGGCCTTATCAAAAGCCTTGCTGAAGTCCAAGTAGACTACATCAAATGCATTGCCCTCATCTACACACCTGGTCACCTCTTCAAAAAATTCAATCAAATTGGTCAGACATGATCTCCCCTTAACAAAACCATGCTGACTGTCCTTGATTAATCCCTGCCTCTCCAAGTGTAGTTTAATTCTGTCCCTCAGAATTGCTTCCAATAGTTTCCCCACCACTGAGGTTAGACTGACTGGCCTGTAGTTTCCTGGCTTATCCCTTCCTCCCTTCTTCAATAACGATACCACATTGGCTGTCCTCCAGTCCTCTGGCACCTCTCCTCTGGCCAGAGAGGTATTGAAAATTATTGCCAGCGCCCCTACTATCTCCTCCCTTGCCTCACTCAAAAGCTTGAGATACATTTAATCTGGGCCTGGAGGTTTATCTACTTTTAAGCCTGCCAGACCACTTAGAACCTCCTCCCTTTCTCTGCTGATTTCTTTAATTATATCACAGTCCTTCTGCCTGATTTCCATACCCACGTCGTCCCTCTCACTTGTGAACACTGACACAAAGTATTAATTTAGAACCCTGCGTCTTCCGGCTCCACACACAAATTACCACTATGGTCCTTAATGGGCCCTACTCTTCCCCTAGTTATCTTCTTACATTTAATGCACTTGTAAAATAACTTTGTATTTTCCTTTATTTCACCTTCCAATGTTTTTTCATGCCCGCTTTTTGCTCTCCTAATTTCTTTTTTAAAGCCTCTCCTACACATTCTATGCTCCTCTAGGGCTTCTGATGTTTGAGCCCTCGATATCTGCCATAAGCCTCCCTTTTGCTCTTTATCCAACCCTGTATATCCCTCGACATCCAGGGTTTCCTGGATTTGTTGGTCCCACCCTTTGTCTTTACTGGAATATGTTGGCCCTGTACTCTCCCTATTTCCTTCTTGAATGAGTCCCACTGCTCTGACACAGGTTTACCTAAAAGTAGCTGCTCCCAGTCCACTCTGACCAAATCATATCTGATGTTATTAAAATCGGCCTTCCCCCAATTTAGAACTCTGATCTCCGGCCCATCCTTGTCCTTTTCCAAAACAACCTTGAATCTATCGGAGTTATGACCACTATCTGCAAAATGCTCCCCCACTGATACCTCTACCACTTGCCCGGCTTCATCCCCTAAAATTAAGTCCAGGGCTGCCCCCTCTCTTGATTGACCTTCTATGTACTGGCTTAAAAAGCTCTCCTGGATGCATTTTAAGAATTCTGCTCCCTCTAAACCTATCACACTATGACTAACCCAGTTAATGTTGGGGAAGTTGAAATCCCCCACTATTACTACCCTATTATTTTTACACTTCTCTGAAATTTGCCAACATATCTGCTCTTCTATTTTTCTATTTTAAATAGGCGACATTTTATTTTTAAACAGTGACCCCTAGTTCTAGAATTTTCCACAAGAGGAAACATCCTCTCCACATCCACCCTGTCAAGACCGCTCAGGAACTTATATGTTTTAATCAAGTCACCTCTTACTCTTCTAGCAGATACAAGCCTAGCCTGTCCAACCTGTCCTCACAAGGCAACCACCCATTCCAGGTATTAGTCTGGTAAACCTTCTCTGAACTGCACAAATGCTTTTACATCCTTCCTTAAATGAGGTGACAAATACTGTACACAGTACTTCAAATGTGGTCTCACTAGTGCCCTGTACAACTGAAGCATAACTTCCCTACTTTTATATTCAATTCCCCTTGCAATAAATGATAATATTCTATTAGCTTTCCTAATTACTTGCTGTTCTTGCACACTAGTGTGATGACAATATAATAATTTTCATAACATTCTTCTGGTTTATTGTGAAGTAGGTTTATGGGGATAAGTATAGTTAGGTTTGCATGTGATTTAATTACATTTAGAATGAAGTAGACTGCAAGTTTGAAGTCATCAAAAGAAGCTAGGTGCTTGACATGCTAAAGAGTAAACATGGATGCTGGCTTAGCATGGAAGGTGTTCAGCGAATTTGCATTTTTAGATAAATGAAGAGATTCGGATTTCAAAGGGATCTTGGTCTGTTTACAACTAACAGGATAAGCAAGGCTAAGGAATGTGTTTACTTTTCCCAAAGGTTACTGACAATATATTGGCAACATGAAAATTTTATATTGTGGGGAACATACAGTTTCAAAGACAAATGGAACAATAGAATTTACATATTAAAAAGAGAGAAACATATATAAAGGAGAATTAAAGGCTATGTGTTAGAAGGGCATGTAAAATCTAACAGGAGTATGTTAGCATTTTTGCATAAGTCTGCTATATGACAAAACTGAAGTTGGGGAAAAACCATTTGAAATTCCACTGTCAAGTGGGTATTGTTAATTTGCTATTTCTGTTTTAAATCTAAAATCTATTTTGGACTGTTGCCTTAAAGGGAGTGTAACTGGGAGTCAGGTTAATTTGGAATTTTAGGAGTTATTATAGTAGTAAGTAATTGGAGTGTTATGTATGTGCTTGAAATCTTTTATATTTTGTAAATGAATATTTTAATTTAATTTTTAAAATCTCTAAAGGTCTTTGTGGAATTATTACTTCTGAATTCAGTATACACATCTCTTAATAAATACAAATTGCAAAACCATTGTGATAGTGCGACCAAGTTTCCCTGATAGATTTGGTCTGCCTGGCATACATCATCTGCCATGTCATCACAAATTGGGGGCTCTTTGCGAGGTATTTGAAATTCCTTGATTGGTTCGGAGTTAGTGAATCTTAAGGCTACGAGGACGAGAAGCACTTTAACTCAGGAGTTGGTGTGAGGGATTTTAAAGTGGCGAGACTGCAAAAATGGCTGTATCCATGGCTAAAGCTTTTTTGGAAGTAGAACATATAACTCTGATTGTGTTACAAAAAGTAGCTAAGGGTAAGTTGATAGAATTGGTGAATAAGTTGCAGTTGAGGTTGTCAAGAAGATATGATAATATCTCTAATGTTATTGGAAATTATTTAAAAATAGTGTTTTAGTGGTGTCTGTGTCTATGTATTTGCATGTGTGTGTGTCTTAATTGGATTAAAGCTAGCTGGTCTAGAGGCTTTGATGTATAGAAGAGAAGTAGATTTGAAATGTTAATTAGGTAAACAGAGAAATTACAAGGTGAAGTGAAAAGGGGGCAATTTGCATTTTTAAATAAACCATTCAAAACCATGGGTGCAATTTTGCACCTAGCCAGAAGAAGCCAAACAATGTGTTTACTTTTTTCAAAGCTTACTAATAAAATTGGTGTTAGAAGAGGTAAAGTTCAAAAAAACCCTAGTGATACAATGAGAATTTGCATTCAAAGAGGAAAATATGTATAAAGGAAGAGGAGGCTGTTGGTAAAGGAAGATGGATTCTAAGATCTGAAGCCTCCAGCCTGTAAGTCTCAAGCCACTGTCTGAAAGGACCCAGAGCTGAAATAAACTCATTTTGAATGTGACTGTCCAGAGTGTGCTTTGCCAGGGGTCTGTTTAAGTCTATGTGTTTTACTGTTGCCTTAATGGAGATGTAACTGGGAGTCAGAATAATCAGGGAATTTTTTAGAAGTTATTATCATAGTAATTTGTAGACATATGTGTGTGCTTACAATCTTTTAATTAATAAATGTTAATTTGGTTCTATAAAAACCTCTTGAAACTCGGTGGTCTTATTATAACTGAATTCAAAGCCTGCATCTCGAAACATACAAATTGCAAAAATTGGTTATGACAGTTGTTTCAAGCTCCCCTCTAGGATTTGAACAGTTCAGCATTTGCCATCAGCTGTGTCATAATAACTGGGGGCTCTTTGTGGGATATATTTGAAATTCTTTGATTTTTTGGAATTGGTGAATCTTGAGGTTATAAGTATGAGAAGCACCTTGAATTCAGGAGTAGATGTGAGGTATTTTTGAAGTATTTTTGACTGCAAAAATGGCTGTATCCATGGCCAACTCTTTTTTGGAAGTTGAAGATATAACTCCGATTGGGTTACAGAAAGTATCCAAGAATAAGTTAACAGAGTTGGCGGGTAAGTTACAAATGGGGTTACATGTGGGGGCTAGGGAAGCAGATATAATTGAAGGGACAGTGAAGTTAGACATGATACCTGACACTAGTGAGTCACAGCTGGAGGCAGTGAGACTTCAGTTAGAAATGAAGAAGCTTGAACTTGAACAAGCAAAGGAACTGAAAAAACTTGAGCTCGAGGCAGCAGAAAAGGAAAGGGCATTTCAACAGAAGCAGGCAGAAAGGCCAGAGAAAGAAAGGAAGCTGGAACTGGAATTTCAGGCAAGAGAGAAAGATAAAGAGAGGGAGGCAAGGGAAAGGGAGAAGGAAAGGGAAAGGGTATACAAGCTTCAAAGGCTGGAAGTTAAAAAATAGACCTCAGATTCTGAGGAAAGTTTTGCTGATGAAAAAACCTTTGACTTAAAACCCAATGGGGAGATGTTTAAATTTGTACAAGCTCCTCCAAAGTTTGAAGGAAAAGATGTTGAAGAAGAATACTTTATTTCATTTGAGAAGATAGCTAAACAGATGAACTGGCCACAAGAAAACTGGACATTGTTGTTTCAATCCAGGTTGGTGGGTAGAGCACATGAGGTATATGTTTCACTGTCAGCAGAAATGTCAATGAGTTATGATAAGCTATTTTGAGTGCATATGACTTGGTTCCTGAGGCATAAAGGCAGAAATTTAGGAATATGAGAAAACAGCCTGGACAGACTTATATTGAGTTTGAAAAAGTAAAACAAAGTAATTTTAACCGGTGGATACGGGCATTAAAAATAGAGACAACATATGCAGCTCTTCTGATACATCAAAGTCTTCAGACCAGCTGCCTTTAATTCAATTAAATCCCCCCCCCACAACACACACATACACAGTCACACACGCACACACTATCCAGACCCAACTATTCCTACTTTACAATAAATCCCAATAAAAATTATGATATTTTCATGACAATACTTAAAAAGCACTTTGAAAGCGAAGAGGACCAAAAGGAGGAATTAGTGGTGTTAGATAAGGAAAAAGAGGTAGAAATGAAGGATCCTGAAATTGATTTTCCTCTAATAAAATTACGTAATGAAGAGGTACTTAAAATTTTAAAAGTAACATTGAGTTACCTCCCAGAGAAGTGTCAAAGTGATTTGGAGAAGCTATTGCAATCACAAAAAGCTATTTGTGGGAATAAGCTTAGGAGGAGAAATTTAGCCATACATGATGTAAGTGTAAGAAGTTCATCTTCGACAAGGCAACATCCTTATAGAATAAGTCCAGCAAAGTTATCACAAGTACAGAAAGAAATTGAACTCATGCTTCAAAATGACATTGAGTCGATTTGCGGTAACTGGAGATCGCCTATTGTGAAGGCACCGAAACCGGAAGAAATGCTAAGACTGTGGCCAGGATTTTGCCCTCCTCTTCGGACGGGTTCAGCAGGAGGCAAGTGGGACCAGTGTACCCCACGTCGCAGCTTGACAAGGCAGCCATGCAGCGCACTTATCTCTGGCCATCTGAGGGGTGACCAACACTCTCCAGGAAGCATTAAGGGGCAGTCACACAGGGCCAGGAAAGATGCTAAGTACACCCATGATAACCGCGTCTCTCTCTCTTTCATGCCGCAGGAGGACCACGTCACGGTCATGGGTCCTAGCGACCTAGCTTTTTGCCTGATGGCCTACAGAGACTGTAGAAGACTGAGGAAAGAGCAACTGAGGCTCCTGGCTGCGCAAAGGCAGGAGCAGCAACCTCATGAAGAAGGGGCAGCAGGGGCTCCCCCACATGCTGCCCAGGAGCGACAGCGAGCCACGGCTGGTCAGTGCCTAGCAACACTCAGTGTCATAGATGCCACCTGCCATTCCTGCAGATGACTGAGAACCAGTGTCGCCGATGACTGTGCATGTCCAGGGACCTGGTGGCTCACATCTGCCAATTACTGCAAGACTTGGCGCCAAGGGGACATGGACGGCATCCAGTGCCAGTGGCTGTGAAAGTAACCGTGACGCTCAATTTCTACGCCAGTGGCTCCTTTCAAGGCTCCACAGGTGACCTCTGTGGGATATCACAATCCGCCACCCACAAATGCATCCTTGAGATCACAGATGCCATCTTCTCCATGGAATACAACTTTGTGCATTTAGCCCGGGACCAGGACAGTCAGGATGCAAAGACCATTGGATTCGCCCTGATCCCGGGATTCACACAGGTGCAGGGTGCGATTGACTGCACTCATGTGGTGCTCAGATCACTGTTGCTACACTCAGTGAACTTTATCAACCGCAAGGGTTGATCACTCAGAGAATGTGCAACTGGTATGAGACCACCAGAAACGCATCCTGCGTGTTTGCGCATGATTTCCAGGGAGTGACCACAGCACCTACATCCTGAGTCGCTCGCGGATCCCTGCAGTCTTCCAGCATCCACAGAGGCTGCATGGTTGGCTCCTTGAGAACAAGGGGCCGTGGCTGATGACACCAGTGCGGCGGCCTCAGACTGCAGCAGAGCGACGCTATAATGAGGCTCATGCAGCAGCTCAAAACTTGGTGGAGCAGACCATCAGGATGCTGAAGATGAGGTTCCTGTGTCTGGACCGGTCTGGTGAAGCCCTGCAATACAGTCCGCAGAGGGTGTCACTCATTGTTGTCGTTTGCTGCACCCTTTACAACCGGGCACTCCAACAGGGAGACGAGCTGGCCGAGGAAGAGATGGAGGAGCTGGAGGTCTCTTTGGATGAGGAGAACGCCAATGGGGGTGAGGGCCAGGAGATCCTCGGTGGTGACGATGACAGGGATGAGGCTCTCACACTGGCTAGACGAGGCAGGAGCACTCGGGAGGCCTTCATAGCTGCCAGATTTGTGGAGGATGATGACGACATGCAGTGAGGTGACCCCATAGATCCTCACATCGCAGTTGTGAACGTTTGACTCCAGTCTGGCTTACGGCAGTGCACATACCCTCTGTGAGAATGCTCCTGTCATGGAGACGCAGTGGAGGCAGTAATAGCCGCTCGATGGCAGGAGGATGATGACAATTTGCAGTGAGGACACTCCATAAATCTTCACATAGCCTCTGAGAATGCCTGACTCCTGTCTGGCCGAGGGCAGTTCACTTGCGCTCTGTTATCAGGGTCATATCATAGGGTTGCAGCTATGAAACTTTAGATGCATCTGATGCTGTTTCCGCCTTCAGCACCTCAGCCCTTCAGGAGCTGGTGCACAGCATCACTGGTCATAGATGCTGGTGTGATGGGGGTCAGCCCCACCTTAAAGACACTGAGAGCACACAAGGAGAATGAGAGAACTCTGTGGTACCTGCCCACTACATTCTAGCAACAATGACCAGCACTGCCAAGGTGCAGACATCAATAATGTTTCCAGGGTGTGTGAGGCTGGACCATCACTGTGGTCTGAAGGCTGCACAGAGCACAGGGAAGAGGCCCTGGACTGAGACATCTGCCTTTATCCTGTGCAGAAAGGTTTCACATCTGAGTGACAAGGACACTGCTCATCAGAACAAGGAGCCATAGGCAGGGAGATATTCTTGGGAGTTTATTGACAAAAGTAAACAGTATGTACAAGTGATCGACACCCGTGCCCAGGCTGTGCAACTACTTTTACCTAACTTTCCTAACTCTGCCGCTACATCTTGGTGCTCCCTGGACATCCACAGCAGAGGTGGAGGCAGCCTGCTGACTGTGATGCCCTGTCTGTGATGATTTTGGCGGGTGTCCTCTGGAGGGCTGAGACTTGGAGGGCCCCAGCCTGCTTTCGGTGTCCTGCTGTGTGGCAGTGGCACCCTCCTTGGCCTGTGAAGCTGGAGCTGTTGAGGTCACAGAAAGAGGGGATTCGGATGGTCCGGTCACTCCCAGAGTCACCTGGGTGGATGGCCCCAGAGTGTGCACCTGCTGATCCTCCTCCCTATGGGTGCCCGAGGCCCCCTGGCTGACTCCATGAGCGGAAGGGGTAGCTGCAGTGAGATCGAGCTGCCCAGCACCCCTCTCACGTACACACTGTTGGAGGCCAACTATGGCATTGGCGATGGAGTTCAGCCCACGCAGCAGTGCAGGAGTCACGTCCTGAACCAAGGTCTCCATGGCAACCACCATCCTGCCAGTGTTGACCTCGGTGCGTTGCAATGCCTACGCTATCACTTCAGCCTGAAGACAGCTGGACTCCTCCGTCGTGCCCTGCAATCTGAGGAGTGCAGCGGACATCCCTTCCTGATGTTCCTGAGCTTGTCTTTGCAGCTCCAGCCACTGTGACATGACCTAGTCCAGAGGCTCGTCATCTGACTTGGATTCAGAAACGTTCTGGCCTCCAGCAGTCCTCTGAGTGCCGGGGACCTGGGAAGTCCCTGCCTCCACCTGCTGTGGATCAGACAGTGCGATGTGTTCACCAGATTGTGATCCTGGGGCTACTTTAAAGCTAGGTCCCACCGAGGTGTGTGTCTCTGCGCTGGTGGAGGATGTGGGTGGGCGCTGTGACGGGACTTCAGGGAGGGTGACTTCAGATTCCTCTTTAGAGGTTTCTTTGGGGCTTGATTGGAGGCCCTGGGTCATGGACTCTGTCGGCTGTTTGGCTGATGTGCCTGTGAAAACAGGGAGAGGTAATTAGTGCATGGCAGTGGCCTCTGAAAGAGGGCACATCACTCATGACATGGTTGATGATGGATGTTGCACTGCTGGATCCTCACTTGGTACAGCGGCGCCGACCTCACCGTCAGCACAGGACCGGTCCCATAAGACCATAAGACATAGGAGCAGAAATTAGACCATTCGGCCCATCAAGTCTGCTCTGCCATTCAATCATGGCTGATAAGTTTCTCAAACCCATTCTCCCGCCTTCTCCCTGTAACCTTTGATCCCCTTACCAATCAAGAACTTATCTATCTCGGTCTTAAATACACTCAATGACCTGGCCTCCACAGCCTTCTGTGACAACGAATTCCATAGATTCATCACTCTCCGGCTAAAGAAGTTTCTACTCATCTCTGTTCTAAAAGGTCTTCCCTTTACCCTGAGGCTGTGCCCTCAGGTCCTAGTCTCTCCTACTAATGGTAACATCTTCCCCACGTCCACTCTATCCAGGCCTTTCAGTATTCTGTAAGTTTCAATCAGATCCCCCCTCATCCTTCTAAACTCCATCGAGTATAGACCCAGAGTTCTCAAACGTTCCTCATAGTTCCTTAAACGCTGGCCAGCTGGATGGCTTTGTTTCCGAATTCTGTCGGAACTTTGATCTCCGGCATCCCTCCACCTGTCTGTGACCTTTCCCTCCTGCTGTGAGCCAGTTTGATTGTCTGATTCCTTTGTCAGCTTTCAGCATCTGACCCCTTCAGGCGCACACCATCACCAGTCACAGATGCTGAAGAAATGGGGGGGCCAGCCCCACCTCAAGAGATGGAGAGTTCACAGAGAGAATGACGGAACTCTGTGACGCCTGCCCACAACATTCTGGCAGCAATGACCGGCACCATCGAGGTGCAGGTATCAGTAACGTGTCCAGTGAGTGTGGAGCTGGACCATCACTTTGGTCTAAACAGGGAAGAGGTCCTGGACTGAGATACCTGCCTTTATCTTGTGCAGGAGCCAAGGTTTCACATCTGATTGACACGAACACTCTCATCATAACAAGGAGCCATAGACAAGGAGTCATTCTTGGGAGTGTACTTACAATGGTCAACATTAAGTACAAGCGATTAACACCCATGCTCATGTTGTGCTAAATCTTCATGACTTCTAACTCTGCTGCTACATCTTGGTGCCTCCCCAACATCCACAGCAATGGTGGAGGTGGCCTGCTGACTGTTACGTCCTGTTGACTGTGATGACATTGGTGGGTGTCCTCTGGAGGGTCGAGACCTGAAGGGCTCTGGCCTGCTTTGGAGGGAATGTGGAGCTGGAGCTGCTGGGATCACAGGAAGACGGGATTCCGGATGGGCTGAACACTCCCAAAGTCCCCTGGGTTAATGGCCCTCGGGGTGTGCACCTGCTAATCCTCCTCCCTGTAGGTGGCCGAGGGCCCCTGGCTGACTCCTTGAGAGGAAAGGGCAGCTGGAGTGAGCTCGGAATGCCCCACACCCCTCTCGCCTTCACACTAATGGGTGCCTGCAAGTGGCTCAGTGATGGAGCGCTGCTCCTACAGCAGTGCAAGACCAATGCCCTGGACCACGTCTCCATGGCAGCCGCTATCCTACCAGTGTTGACCTCAGTGCTTTGGCATTCCGGCGCTATCACGCCTGAAGGTGGACGGACTCCTCCATTGTGCCTTGCAATCTGAGAAATGCAGTGTACATCCCTTCCTGATGTTCTCAAGCCTGCCTTCGCAGTCCCAGCAACTGAGGTATGACCAAGTACAGGGGCTCCTCATCTGACTCAGACTCAGCAGGTTTCTGGTTCCAGCCAATCTCCAAGTGCCGGAAACCTGGGAAGTCCCTGCCGATGCCTGCTGTAGATCAGACAGTATGATGTGCTCACCAGATTGTGACCCTGAGGCTACTCTAGAATTAAGTCCCACCGAGGTGTATGTCTCTGCGCTGGTGGAGGGTGTGGGTGAGCGCTGTGGCAGAACTTCAATTAAGGTGTCATCAGATTCTTCCTCCGAGGTGTCTTTGGGACTTGAGTGAAGGACCTAGGTCATGGACTCCCTCAGTTGCTTCCCAGATGTGCCTGCGAAAGAAAGGAGAGATAATTAGTGCATGGCAGTGACCTGAGAAACAGGACACATCACTCACAGCGTGGTTGTCTGATGGATGTTGCACTGTTGGATCCTCACTTGGTTGAGCAGAACCGACCTCACCGTCAACACAGGACCGGTCCAGATCCTCGCCGGCCAGCTGGATGGCTCTATTTTCAAAGCCTGTGAGGACCTTGATGTTGGGCATTCCTTCACCAGTCTGGGGCCTCTCCCTATTGTTGTGGGCCAGCTTGTCCTGCATGAATATAGCTGGAGACAGTGTAAGCAGATGAGAAGGATGCCTAGCATGTGTAGGTGGTGAGTGGTGCCATAGATGGGATGAGGACATGATCTGCAGGGCAGATGAAGGTGTGTGAGAGAAAGTGAATGAACTGGCAGTGAGTGAAATCCCTATGGATGTGTGATGGGTTTGTGAGTGTGTGAGTTGAGATTGATGAGAAGAGTGACTTACCCTAGCGGAACAGAGGAGATCATTCATCCTCTTTTGGCACTGGGTAGCTGTCCTCTTTTGCATATCATTGGCACTGACCACCATTGCCACCGCCTCCCATGCTGGGTTTGTCACCTTGCTTGCTGATCTTTATCCAGATTGGGGTTAGAGGACTCCACAGCGGGACTCTACTGCGTCTATTAGATGCTCAAGGGAGGCATCGCTAAATTTGGGGGCAGCACGTTTCCCCACTTTGGCATCCATGACCTTCCAGCAGCTTCCGATCCCCTAGAGAGTACTTGCTCTGTGCAGGTGTGCCCTTTAAATATGGCGCTTGGATTACCTAAGGCCTGAGGTGATGGCGGGGTGGGCAAATCAGAGGCCTCTCCGCCAGCATTCCGACACGTTTCCTGTGCATGCATTATCACTGAGGTGGGACATGTCGGGAAGGGGACGATACCGTGCTAAACCCGCCATTGCCAGGTAAAACGACTTTTTTCACACCCGCACTTAGTGCAAACCTGGGACAATTCTGCCCAAGGATGAAACAATGTAGCAGAGGACGGAAAACAGTTGGCATCTATTGTTTTGAAGGAAGCGGATTAACTCTGCAGGTTTTGTTCACAATTACACTTGTCACGCCATAATTATCACCAACATTATTCCTGAGAGAGACAATAAAGGTCATAAACTTTCCTCAACCAGTTGTAAAGGGAGTTGGATTCACAAAGAAACAATGAAAGTTACATTTCTACTCAGGAAAGACAGATGGGGTAATCTTATTTAATTCTCTGAATGTATTGCTGTAAGATAGTTGAATACCAAATAAACAGAAAATGTTGTAAACCATATTAAGGGTTGGAAATCAAACTAACAAATTCTAATAAATTGTGTAAACAATTGCTCTTTCATGAACAAGGTTTATACCATCCCTCCGGGCAACGAGTGATGGGCAATGTTGCACATTTTCCAAAAGAATAAACGCAAGGTTCATTAATGAACTATCCTCTACAAATAGTATAATGATTTGCCCCAATAAATAGCCTTATTGCAGTTATTTCCAACTTTCCTTCATAATATGTCCATAATGTCTCTGATGTGATGCAGACCCTGTTTTATAACTGAAACTCAAAGCAAAAACATCTGTCATTTTTCAGAACTGAGCAAAACAGGCAAAACTTGGCTGACTCTGATTTCCGGCAGATCAGGCAAAGGGGCCACAATCAGCCTCAGCAACACTGGGTAGAGATTAGTGAAAAAAATCAGATAAAAATCTTAGAGTCTACCTCAACTTTCTCATCAAAAGTGGGAAGGTGTAGATCTCAAGTGAGAACATGGTCATCCCTCTATCCTTCACAAAATATCCTGCTTCAGCATAAACAATGTTCACTTGGTTAAGTTACCAGCAACTACACTTAATCAAAATGCCAGAATGAGATCAAAAAAAAGTTCTCTCCTGCCTGTGATGTGGCATAAAGGATACAGCGGCACTATTCAAAGAAAATCAGGACGCTCTTCTGGTATCCCAACCAACATTTCTCCTCCAACCAACATCAAACGGTTCATGTGCTAATAAATTTAATTTCACTTTTTGGGAGCTTTTTTTTAAAATTCATTTACGGAATGTGGGCATCTCTGGTGAGGACTTGAGAAGGTGGTAGTGAGCTGCCTTCTTGAACCGCTGCAGTTCCTGTGGTGTAGGTACACCCACAGTGCTGTTAGGGAGGAAGTTCCAGGATTTTGACCCAGCGACAATGAAAGAAAGGTGATATATTTCCAAGTCAGGATGGTGAGTGGCTTGGAGAGGAACTTCTAGGTGGTGGTGTTCCCATCTATCTGCTGCCCTTGTCCTTCTAGATGGTAGTGGTCGCAGGTTTAGAAGGTGCTGTCGAAGGAGCCTTGGTAAGTTTCTGCAGTGCACAAATTAGTTGCTGTATTTCCTTGCATTACCACAGTGACAACACTTCTTAAATATTTCATTGACTGTAAAGCACTTTGGGACATCCTGAGGTTGTAAATGGAACTATATGAATGCAGTATATGTTGTTATTTTTCTTTCTCTGGTACTCATGGAACTGACCCCCAAAACGAATCATTAGCCAGGGGTGAACAGCAGAGATACACCGATGAATGTTCTGGTCTTTTGCGTCATGGAGATTATGGAGTATTTACAATGAACTTTAGGATATTGAATGGCTTTTAGTCAAATCTGTGATGCATTGAGTTATAATTTATAGAAGAGTTGGATTTAATCAGTCTTTCAGCGTTCCATAATTTCTAATATGCCAATTTTAGCCAATAAATGAAATGTAAAGAGATATATGTTTATATGTATATAGCACCTGATCACATCAAAATAATTCTTATTTTTGGAACACAGTGGGCATGCTGTAGGCTTGTCTAACAGAGAGGCAAGCATGGGATGGCATAGAGAGCAGGAAATTAGAAGAGTTTTGTAGGGAATTGGAGGTGTAAAGTACCTGAGATAAAGTGAAGGGGGGGCATTACAATAGAAGAGGGGTTTAGAAGGGGTAAAGTAGTTAAAAAGAAATGGGAAAAGTGGAAAGAGTAACGGGCCCAGGTCTGGAGCGGCAGCCAAAATACAAAAGCAAATGGACTCATGGAGAACTCAGGTACACAGGTCTGGTTGCTCAAAACCTCCAAGATTATCCTGGAGTTTGTAGGAATTAAGGATTATTCTCAATGACATTGTTGTGATCAATCTGGGACAAGCATCGACAACCACAAATTGTATCTGTACTTGAATTTGTATTAATAACCTTACATATAAAACGTCGTAAGGCATTATAAAACTAAAATTTGACACGAAGCCACAGAAGGAGATATTAAAGCAGATGGCCAAAAGCTAGACCAAAGAGGTAGGTTTTAGGTAGGAAAGAGAGGGGGACAGGCCAAGAGATTTAGGGAGGGAATTCCAGAGCTTGTATAGCTGCGTTTTCTTTCATTCCCTTTGACTATTTTCCTTTACTAGTTCTAGAAGTGTTGAAGTTAGGAAAAAGTTGTTTTGATAATCAGCCAAGTATTCAGCTTTCCAATTGACATGTTCAGTCCCTGGGGCTGTGAGGAGGGACCTGTTGGATCTGGGGTGGGCACTGGTGGCAGGGCAGTTCAAGACAGGAGGTCCCATGATGAAAGCTCCTGAAATATATACAACCAAGGTTGGAAAGCCTACTTTGGGGTGGGGGTGGGAAGCTATGCTTCATTTTGAGAACTGACGGAAGGTCATCGATTGAAAGGTTCTCGGTCCAGAACTGGCGGCGTGGTTGCTGTTCCCGCTCCCAAGCGGTAGGTGGCGGTGTGGAGATTGTGACCTTTCAGATCGGTAGGTGTATGTGTGCGTGCAGTTCCCCTTACGAGCGGTAGGTGGCGGTGTGACTGCAGGTCCCCTTCCCGTCGGCGAGTGGCGATCTGGCTGCGATTCCCCTTCCGATCGGTAGGTGGCAATGTGGCTGCAGTTCCCCAGTCGGTCGGCGGGTGGCGGTGTGGCTGCAGTTCCCGCTCCTACACGGTTGGTGGCGGTGTGGCTGCAGTTCCCTTTCTAGTCGGTAGGTGGCGGTGTGACTGAAGTTCCACTTATGATCGGTAGGTGGCGATGTGGCTGCAGTTCTGCTGCCGAGCGGCAGGTGGCGGTGTGACCACAGTTCCGCTGGCGAGCGCCAGGTGGTGGTGTGACTGCAGTTCCGCTGGCGAGCGGCAGGTGGCGATGTTGGGGTGCGGCTGCAGAGTCTCGCGATCTTTGGTTGCCCGGTACACGTCACTTGGGGCCGTGGAGATGGCGGAACGTCGCAAACAGAAGAAGCGGAGTCAGGTACCGGGGAATAGGAACAGGAACAGGACTGATCCCGGGGAGGGAAAGCGGAATTCAAGAGGCTGAATGCGGGAAGGATTCGGGCGAGGGGTGTGAGGGCGGAGCCGGGGGGAGAGGAGCAGGAGGGGGTGCGGGGAGATAGGGGGGGGTGGGGGAGAACGATGGGGGGGGATTGGGGGGTGGGGGAGAATGATGGGGGGGGGATTGGGGGTGGTGGGGGGGGGATTGGGGGTGGTGGGGGGGGGACTGGGGGTGGTGGGGGGGGGGATTGGGGGTGGTGGGGGGGGGGGATTGGGGGTGGTGGGGGGGGGGATTGGGGGTGGTGGGGGGGGGGATTGGGGGTGGTGGGGGGGGATTGGGGGTGGTGGGGGGGGATTGGGGGTGGTGGGGGGGAACGATGGGGGGGTGGGGGAGAACGATGGGGGGGATTGGGGGTGGTGGGGGGGGATTGGGGGTGGTGGGGGGGGGATTGGGGGTGGTGGGGGGGTATTGGGGGTGGTGGGGGAGAACAATGGGGGAGAATGGGGGGGTGGGGGAGAATGATGGGGGGGATTGGGGGTGGTGGGGGGGGATTGGGGGTGGTGGGGGGGAACGATGGGGGGGTGGGGGAGAACGATGGAGGGGATTGGGGGTGGTGGGGGGGGATTGGGGGTGGTGGGGGGGGGATTGGGGGTGGTGGGGGGGGGATTGGGGGTGGTGGGGGGGGGATTGGGGGTGGTGGGGGGGATTGGGGGTGATGGGGGGGATTGGGGGTGGTGGGGGAGAACGATGGGGGGGTATTGGGGGTGGTGGGGGGGGGATTGGGGGAGGTGGGGGAGAACGATGGGGGGGGGATTGGGGGTGGTGGGGGAGAACAATGGGGGAGAATGGGGGGGTGGGGGAGAATGATGGGGGGGGATTGGGGGTGGTGGGGGAGAACGATGTGGGGGGGGTATTGGGGGTGGTGGGGGAGAACGATGGGGGAGGATTGGGGGTGGTGGGGGAGAACGATGGGGGGAGATTGGGGGTGGTGGGGGAGAATGGGGGGGTGGGGGAGAACGATGGGGGGGTGGGGGAGAATGATGGGGGGGATTGGGGGTGGTGGGGGAGAACGATGGGGGGGGATTGGGGGTGGTAGGGGGAGATTGGGGGTGGTGTGGGGGGGGATTGGGGATGGGGGGGGAGAACGATGGGGGAGGATTGGGGGGGGTGGTGGAGAACGATGGGGAGGATTGGGGGTGGTGGTGGAGAACGATGGGGAGGATTGGGGTGGTGGTGGAGAACGATGGGGAGGATTGGGGGAGAATGATGGAGGGGGAGGGGGAGAATTGGGGGGAGAGGGGGAGAATGATGTGGGAGAGGGGGGAGGGTGGGTGGTGGGAGAGGGCATGAGGAAGGGCATGATGGGGTGGGGGTGTTAGGAGAGGGGTGTGGGGAATGGGGAGAGATTAGCGGTTTGGGGGGAGAGGTGAAGGGTTTGGGGGTCAGAAAGAGGCGGATAGCAAGAGAGAGAGGGGGGGCGGTGGTCGTGAGGAGGAGAGAGTGATTTGTTGGGGGTGGGGGAGAGTGGGGATTGGCCGCACGGAGGGTCTTAGTGGGAAAGAGCGGCTGGCTGGTGGAGAGAAGTGAGGGAAGAGAGCAAGGGGAGAGTTGTGTTAGTGAAGGTATGGGCCAGGGCACGGCACAGCAGGGGAGAGAGGGTTTGGGAGAGGAGCGGCGGTAAGAGGATGGATGGGGTGCGAGGGAACAGAGGATAGCGAAAGAGGGTGGGAGAAATGAGGGACAAGGGTGAGGGGGTCTGAGTGTGTGGGGTGCATAGGGAGAGAGGAACAGGCAGAAGGGAAGATAGTAGAGGGACAGAGAAATGGGATGGGAGAGAGTGGGATGCTGAGGGGCTGAGTGAAGAATAGGGTTAGGGCACATTGGAACAGGAAGAAACCTGGAGAAGGGAAGGTGAGAGTGGGGCAAAGTGAAGCGGTAACTCATGGTGGATCAGGAACTGAGGGGCTGTAAACTATTAGCTCCTGGTTTGTTGATTTAAATTCCATTTGTCTCGCCGTTGTATGTGCTGAGTTTAGCACCAAGTCAGGTGCGATGATGTAATTGTGACACAGGTGTTGCTCTCCTGTGACACTGTCACCAGACTGTGTTTAAAAACTCCATCTGTACAGTTATAGCATGTGGTACAAGATAAGATGGTGCATTATTCCCCCTCAAATTAATCTGTTATTCGCCTCAACCACTCCCTGTGGTTAAAATATTTCACGCTCTCACCACTCTGGGTAAAGATGTTTCTCCTGAATTCCTTATTGGATTTATTTGGGAAACCCTATATTTATGGCCTCAAGTTTCACTCTCCCACAAGTGAAAATGCTTTGCAGAAACTATGCAAGAGCCAAGGGTAAAAGATGTTTTATAAATCCAAGCTTTTTGCTGCTGCTTTCAGTCCAATTCATCCATCCCTTCCTGGTTTGATAGTCACTTTCTTCATGGCTGCTTATGGTATGTTCTTAACTGACATTTATACTGTGTAGACATTATTAACTAAGAGAATCACTGTGCATTGTATGGTGTCAGCAAGTGTCACATCTGAGTCAAAATGTTATTGGTTCATGTTCCAGAACAAATGTAGGCTGATGGTCACAGTGCAGCACTGAGCGCGAGGTGCTGTCTTTCAGATGAGACATTAAACTAAGGCCCAGTCTTCCCCACTTAGATGGATGTAAAAGATTTCATGGTGCTATTTGACGAAGAGCAGGGAAGTTCTCCCTGAATGTTCAGCCAATATGCAACTTCGTTAAAACAGATTTTCTGGTCATCGGCGCGGTTCTGTTTCTAGAAGTTTACTGTGCACAAATTGGCTGCTGTGTTTTCCACCTTACAACAGTAGTTACTCTTCAAAAGTACTTAATTGGCTGTAAAGCACTTTGGGACATCCGTAGTTGTGAAAAGATATTTGAAGATAATAGCTGACCTTAAATTGAGAGAGATTAATGAAATTGTTTTCTTTTTGAGCTGCTATTTATTTTTCCAGCAACAAAGCCATGGGTAAAGTAACATTGTATGACTGTTCACTTGTCTCTTGCATCAACATAAAATGCAGGACTTGTTTGAATACACAAGCTAAAAACATACATCTTGTATTTCCATCGCATTTGCAAGCAGCAGTATCGCCAGATCTGTATTTTGCAGCAGCATAGTTCTTGTACAATGTGAGAGAGCAAGAGGCTGAGCTTAGTGAGAGAGAGTTGGGCCAGGAATCAAAGGAGCCCGGTTCTGCTGGTCATGGTCCCTTTCAACTCCGGATCGAGAAATCACTTGGCCTTCAGCTGGTGGGAGAGCAAGGGAGGATGTTTTCCTTCCCCCTCCCATACATACAGGCATGATTGAGATTGGAACTCCCCTCTCTGTGAAAACGTGGCCCTGCATTCCCCGCACCCTGGGGCGCTCCGACTGCGTGCAATTCTAGAATGCACGCTCCAGTGAGTCACTGACTTCTTGTTACCATGGTTCCTGTGTTGCCAGTATTGTTTTGTACTGTTGTGAGTTTGATTCTAAGATCCTGGTCTCCCGTCCCTGAGATGTGTCCGGAAAGAGGTTAAAATGGTGCTTGGAGTAATTTAAAGTAATGAATTGGGCATATTAGCTCTTGTGGTTTTTTGAAAGATACATCAAATGACCTCTTACTCCACCACCCTTATTTAATTTCACCAGTAATGGTAACAATCTCCTCCCTACCTGAACAGCATGGCCTGATCACCAAGTAACATTGGTAGTTACAGCAGATGAGGGAGGTGCAAGTGACACAAACACTTCAAATTAATTCTCAGCACTTTTCTGGATGGTGTAAACTACTTGGTGGCGGGGGGGTGGGGTTGCAGGGGCACTTTAGATATCTGTTGTATAGTTGTTAATTGCATTCAGGGTAAGAGTGTTGAAATGACTTTCATGCTTTTTTCAAGTGAAAAGATTGAGTCTGGAGCCAGTTTATGACTTCACTTGGATTTCAAAAACAATAACAGCTATAACATCCATTAAAATAGTGCCTTTAACATAAAATATTAGAAGGCACTTCACAGGAGCATTATCAAACAGAATTTGATATTGAGCTACAGAACAATATATTAGGACAGATGGTGAAGGGTTTGGTCAATGAGGTAGTTTTTAAAGGAGTGTCTTGAAGGAGGAGAGTGAGGCAGAGAGGCTTAGGGAGAGAATTCCAGAGCTTAGGGCCTATATGCTTGAAGGCATTGCTGCCAATGTTGGAGCAATGAAAATCCGGGATACACAAGACACCAGAATTGGAGGATCATAGAGCTCGGAGTAGGGCTGCTGGGGGTTACAGAGATAGGGAGGGGAGGGTTATCAAGTTGTTGCCAGATCAAGAGCCATTATAAGTCAGTGAGTACAGGATTGCTAAGGATAGGGAGGTTGTGCTTTGTACATTATCTTGCAAGTGGCTGACTGATCTGCGATGGAAATTTGGTCTCACTCAAAAGAACTGAGAGCTGCAACAGCTGAGTGATTTGTAAAGGTAGCCAACACTTCCTGTTGCTTAAACTGTACACTCAATGTGCTGATGTCGAAAGATTCTATGGCTTCTGAGAAAACTTTGTTGCCTGTTTCCTAAATCACACCAAGTTCTGTTCACCCATCACTGCTGTGCTCACTGACCCAAACTGGTTCCCTTAATTTTAAAGGTCTCATTCTTGTTTTTAAACCCCTCCATGGCCTTCCTATCTCTTTAAACTCCTCCAGCGCTATGGCCCTCCAAGATTACAGAATTGTTACAGCCGTGAAAGAGTCCATTCGGTCTATCATGTCTGCACCAGCTCTCTAAACGAGCAATTCCCTTAGTGCCATTCTCCTGCCCTCTCCCCATAGCCCTGCACATTATTTCTTTTCAGATAACAATCTAATTCCTTTTGAATGCTTTGATTGAACCTGTCTCCACCATACTCAGGCAGTCCATTCCAAACCTTAACCACTCACAACATGAAAAAAAAAAATTCTCATATTGCTTTTGCTTCTTTTGCCAATTATTTTAAATCTGCGCCCTCTTGTTCTCAATCCTTTCACGAGCGGGAACAGTTTCTCCCTACCTACTCTGTCCAGACCCCTCATTATTTTGAACACCTCTATCAGATCTCCTCATCTTCCTTTTCTCCAAGGAAAACAGTCCTAACTTCTCCAATCTATCTTCATAACTGAAGTTCCTCATCCCTGGAATCATTCTTATTAATTTTTTCTGCACTTTCTCCAATGCCTTCACATCCTTCTTGGAATACAGTGCCCAGAACTGGATGTAATACTCCAGCTGAGGCAGAATTAGTGTCTTATACAAGTTCAACATGACCACCTTGCTCTTGGACTCTATGTCTCTATTGATAAAGCCTAGGATACGATTTCCTTTATTAACTGCTCTCGCAACCTGTCCTGCCACCTTCAATGGCCTATGCACATATACACCCAGGTCCTTCTGCTCCTGCACCCCCTTTAGAGTTGTCCCCTTTATTTTATATTGTCTCACCATGTTCTTCCTTCCAAAATGAATCACTTCACATTTCTCTGCATTGAACTTCATCTGCCACCCATTCCACCAACTTGTCTGTGTCCTTTTGAAGTTCTATATTATCCTCCTCTCAGTTTACAATACTTCTAGGTTTCATATCATCCACAAATTTTGAAATTGTGCCTAGTACACCAAAGTCTAGGTCATTAATATATATCAAGGAAAGCAAGAATCCCAACACTGACCTCTGGGGAACCCAACTACTTGCCTTCCTCCAGCCCGAAAAACATCCATTAACCACTACTTTGTTTCCTGTCACTCATTTCTGTCACACAATTTCATATCCATGTTGCTACTGTCCCTTTTATTCCATGAGCTATAACTTTGTTCACAAGTCTGTTGTGTGGCACTATATCAAATGCCTTTTGAAAGTACATGTACAGCACATCAATAGCATTGTTCCCATCAATCCTCTCTCTCTTGTCTCATCAAATAAACTTTAGAAAGTTAGTTCAACATGATTTTCCCTTAAGAAATCCATGCTGACTTTCCTTAATTAACCCACATTTGTCCATGTGACTATAAATTTTGTCCTGAATTATTGTTTCCAGAAGTTTCCCCACCACCAAAGTTAAACTGACTGGCCTGTAGTTGCTGGGCTTATCTTTAGACCCTTTCTTGAATAAGGGTGTGACATTTGCAATTGTCCAGCCTTTCTGGCTCCACCCGAGTCTAAGGAAGACTGAAGAATTATGGCCAGTGCCTCTGCAATTTCCACACTCATTTCCCTCCGTATCCTTGGATGCATATCAACCTGGTGCCTTATCAACTTTAAGTACAGATACCGTTCAATACCAACACCTTATCAATTTTAAACCCTTCGAGCATCTGAATTACCTCCTCTTTCACCATGGCCTAGGTAGCATCTTCTTCCTTGGTAAAGACAGATGCAAAGTATTCATTTAATACTTCAGCTATGCCATCTGCTTCCATGCGTAAATCCTCTTTTTGGTCCCTACTTCTCCTCTTACCATGTTTTTACTATTTATATGCCTGTAGAAAACTTGGGATTCCTTTTTTTGTTATCTGCCAGTCTCTTTTCATACTCCCCCTTTGCTTCTCTTGTTTGCTGTTTCACCTCCCCTCTGAACTTTCTATATTCAGCCTTATTCTCAATTGTGTTTTCTACCTGACATCTGTCATAAGCATACGTTTTCTCCTTTTTCTTAATTATATTTCTTTTGTCATCCAGGGAGCTCTGGATTTGTTTGCCCTACCTTTCCTTTTCGAGGGAAAAAACTTGGTGCCTGAACTCTTGAGGTAGCCCTTTGCTCAGCTACTGTTTTTCATGCCAACCTTTGACTCAAATTATTTAGTCCAGATCTGTTCTTACCCCATTGAACTTGACTTTCTATCTGTTAATTATCCTTACTCTGGATTTTCCTTTGGCCTTTTCCATAGTCAGCCTAAACTTATGATACAATGATCACTGTTCACAAAATGTTCACCTACGACACTTGATCCACTTGGCCCACCTCATTCCCAGAACCAGGTCTCTCAGTGCCTCCTTTCTCATTGGACTGGAAACATACCGCTGCAGAAAATTTTCCTGAACACACTCAAGGAACTCTTGCCCCTCTCTGCTCTTTACATACCACTGTACTGGTCTATATTTGGAAAATTAAACTTCCCCATTATAACTGCTCCATAATTTTTCCAGCTCTCTGTAATTTCTTTGCAAATTTGTTCCTTTGTATCCATCCCACTAGTTGGGTCCTGTAGGTTACACCGAACAATATAATTGGACCATTTTTGTTCCTTGGCTCTAGCCAAATAGATTCCGTCCTTGACTCCTCTGGGACATACTTTCTCTCCAGCACTGCAATTCTCTTCTTAATCAATGCTGCCACCCCTCCCTCTTCCTTTCTTGTCTTTCCTGAACACCTTGTATCAAGGAGTATTGAACACCCAATCCTGGCCGCCTTTGGGTCTGGTCTCTGTTATGGAGATGATATTGTATTTCCACATTGCAATCTGCACCTATAACTCTCAATCTTATTTACCATACTTTGTGCATTTACACACATGCACAGTAACCCTGATTTAGACTTGGTATTGCCTGCTCCCTTACTCTGACTTCACCTATAACCTTACTATTCCTTATTCTTGTGCTATCTCTCCCAGTATTCTGTGCACCTTGGAATTCCCCTCTGATATTACCTCCTGGTTCCACGCCCCTGGCAAGTTAGTTTAAACCCTCCCCAATAGCATTAGCAAATTACCCTGCAAAGAACTCAGTCCCAGCTCTATTTAGGTGCAGCCTGTCTGGCACGTACAGATCCTATCCACACCAGAGCCAGTCCCAAGAATCTAAAGGCCCCCCCCTCCCCTTTTTTCAGTGTCTTTCCTGACATGCATTCATCTGCTTTATCCTCCTATTTCTGTACTCATTCAGGCCTGCTACTGGCAGATCTCTGCACTCCTCCAATTCTGGCCCTTTGTGAATCCCCAATTTTCATAGCTTCACATTGGTGACCATGCCTTCAGCTGCCTGGGCTCTAAGCTCTGGAATTCCTTGCCTAAACCTCTTCACCTTGCTCTCACCTTTAAGACACTCTCCTTAAAAGCTACTTTTGACCAAACTGTTGGACATCTATCCAAATATCTCCTTATGTGGCTGGGTGTCAAATTTTGTTTGAGAATCCTGTGAAATTCCTTGGGATGTTTCCCAAATTAAATGCACTATATAGATTGTAGTTGTTTTCAAGGGACTACACTGTGAAATTAGGGTCATTCCTTGCACACAAACGGAGTTCTACAGAACTTGCAATGAATCCTCTTTTAAAGAAGTAGGATAAAATGTGAAGCGTCAAACTTGTCCTGTTGAATTGAAAACACCGAGCAACACTGCTTTGTCTTTACAAGCTTTGTGTGTGTTAGGAGAGAGTGTAACGGTAAAATATTGTGAAGATTGGAGTTTCATCAATGCAGGAGAACGCTGAAAGAGATGAAAATGTTCATGCTCCTGTGACCAGTTTCAACCCTGCTGTACTTGGGAGAATTTTTTTTGCTTTATAGATCATCTTGGTAAAAACCCCATTGTGTTTTTGACTGTCGTACTGTAATCCTACTTTAGTAAACATTTTCAAAGGGGTAGCATTTTAGCAATTATGCTATTTGTGTGAGTGAGCCACACTACAGTAGGGAGTCTGGAGAATCAGTAAAAATATGCCAGTGAACATTTATTGAAATTAATGTGTTTTTAACGAGGACACAGATTCCTGCATTTAATTTGCTTGAGGCAGTGACCCTCTGTACCTGGTCAGCAAGTACATTGCAGTTTCATGCGGTTTCATTCCAGGAGTGTCTCCTCAGTTCCTCAGAGGTCACATTTCCAAATTCTGTTCAACGGCTAAACTTGTTCTTAGTCATCAAACAATCCTCTTTGAAAAATTAATCTGTTACAAGAAAAAAAGATTAGCTTTCACACTGGCTTGTGATTTGCATTAATGGTGAATGGTGATGAGTAATTGGAGATCACTGCAGTTTAGAAGAATGAGAGGGGATCTCATTGAAACGAGTAAAATTCTGACAGGGCTGGACAGGCTGGATGCAGAGATGATGTTTCCTCTTGCTGGGGGGTCTAGAACAAGGGATCACAATCTCAGGGTACGGGGTAGGCCATTTAGAACTGACATGAGTAGAAACTTCTTCATGCCTGACAAATCTGTTAGAATTCTTTAAGGCGGTAACGAGTAGGCTAGACAAAGGAGAGCCAATGGATGTTATCTACTTGGATTTCCAGAAGGCCTTTGACAAGGTGCCGCACAAGAGGCTGCTCAGTAGGATAAGAGCCCATGGTGTTAGAGGCAAGGTACTAGCATGGATAGAAGATTGGCTGTCTGGCAGGAGGCAGAGAGTGGGGATAAGGGGGTCCTTCTCAGGCTGGCGGCCGGTGACTAGTGGAGTTCCGCAGGGGTCAGTGTTGGGGCCACAACTTTTCACTTTATACATTAATGATCTCGATGAAGGAACTGAGGGCATCCTGGCTAAGTTTGCAGATGATACAAAGATAGGTGGAGGGACAGGTAGTATTGAGGAGGTGGAGAGGCTGCAGAAGGATTTGGACAGGTTAGGAGAATGGGCAAAGAAGTGGCAGATGGAATACAACGTGGGGAAGTGTGAGGTCATGCACTTTGGTAGGAAGAACAGAGGCATAGACTACTTTCTAAATGGGGAGAGAATTCAGAAATCTGGAGTGCAAAGGGACTTGGGTGTCCTAGTCCAGGATTCTGTTACGGTTAACTTGCAGGTTGAGTCGGTAGTTAGGAAGACAAATGCAATGTTGGCATTTATTTCGAGAGGGCTAGAATATAAAAGCAGGGATGCGCTGCTGAGGCTTTATAAGGCCCTGGTCAGACCACATTTAGAATATTGTGAGCAATTTTGGGCCCCGTATCTCAGGAAGGATGTTCTGGCCCAGGAGTGGGTCCAGAGGAGGTTCACGAGAACGATCCCATGAATGAAAGGCTTAACATATGAGGAACGTTTGAGGACTCTGGGTCTATACTCGATGGAGTTTAGAAGGACGAGGGGGGGGATCTGATTGAAACTTACAGAATACTAAAAGGCCTAGATAGAGTGGACATGGGGAAGATGTTTCCATTAGTAGGAGAGACTAGGACCTGAGGGCACAGCCTCAGAATAAAGGGAAGACCTTTTAGAACAGAGATGAGGAGAAACTTCTTTAGCCAGAGAGTGGTGAATCTATGGAATTCATTGCCACAGAAGGCTGTGGAGGCCAGGTCATTGAGTGTATTTAAGACCGGGATAGATAGGTTCTTGATTGGTAAGGGAATCAAAGGTTACGGGGAGAAGGTGGAAAAATGGGGTTGAGAAACTTATCAGCCATGATTGAACGGAGGAGCAGACTCGATGGGCCGAATGGCCTAATTTCTGCTCCTATGTCTTATGGTCTTATGCAGAGAGTGGTGAACTGAAGGCTGTGGAGGTCTAGTCACTGAATATATTTAAGAAGGAAATGGATAGATTTCTAGACTCTAAAGGCATCAAGGGGTAAGGGAAGAGAGCGGGATTATGGCGTTGAGATAGAGAATCAGCCATGATCGTATTGAACGGCAGAGCAGGCTCGAAGGGCCAAATGACCTACTCCTATTTTCTATGTTTCTATCCTCAATATGTGAATGAGATGAATTCACACATTTGGCTGCATATCATCCCATCAGGCCCATTCCACCAACCCCCGTCATTGAATATCTAAAGGATGGTAATGTCTCAGCTTGGTACTTGGGTACAGTAGGGTAGTGATTTGGTGCTTGTGTAGCATAATGGTTAAGGTATTGGGATGTGCTAGTGTATTGGCTTGGTGCTAGTGTTCAGCAGTGTAAGACTAAGATACTAGAATATGGTAGTGTAGTGGATTGGCGCTTGTGTGCAATAGCTTAGTGGTTAAGGTAATATGTGGACTGACATGAGGAAAAAATAATTGCAAGTTGCCTTATTGTAGTAAAATCCAAATACGAACGAGGAGCAGGAGTAGGCCATTTGGCCCCGCAAGCCTGCTCTGCCATTTAATAAGATCGTGGCTGATCTGATAGTAACCCGAAATCTCCATCCTGCCTACCCCTGATAACCTATCACCCCCTTGCTTACCAAGAAGCTATCCACCTCTGCCTTAAAAATATCCAAAGACTCTGCTTCCACTGCCTTTTCAGGAAGAGAGTTCCAAAGACTCACGACCCTCTGAGAGAAATAATTTCACCTCATCTCAGTTTTATTTTAAACAGTGACCCCTAGCTCTAGATTTTCCCAGAAGAGGAAACATCCTCTGCACATCCACCCTGTCAAGACCCCTCAGGATCTTATATGTTTCAATCAAATCGCCTCTTACTCTTCTAAACTCCAGCAGATACAAGCGTAGCCTGTTGAATTTTTCCTCATAAGACAACCCGCCCAATTCCAGGTTTTAGTCTGATAAACCTTCTCTGAACTGTTTCCAATGCATTTACATCCTTCCTTAAATAAGGCGACCAATACTATACACAGTACTCCAATGTGGTCTCACTAGTGCTCTGTATAACTGAAGCATAACCTCCCTACTTTTGTATTCAATTCCCCTCGACATAAATGATAACATTCTATTAGCTTTTCTTATTACTTGCTGTACCTGCATACTAGCCTTTTGCGATTTGTGCACTAAGACACCCAGATCTCTCTGCATCTCAGAGTTCTGCAATCTCTCACCATTTAGATAATATGCTTCTCTGTTATTCTTCCTGCCACTCTGTCCAAGCCTGCACATTATTCCAATTTCGCACTGGTTTTGCCTGCTGAAGTGCCCTAAATTCTTAGGCTGCTCTTCATGGGCATTAAATGTGGCTTTACCAGCATTACCCACATCCCAGAAACTAATATCCGGTACCTTCTCACTGCTGATTATATAATTTCTCCCAGCTATTGTGCTATGTTGTTCTTTCTTTCTGGTCCAGTGAGTTCTCCCACATGTCATCCTGTTTACAGACTGTTGATAATTTTGTTCACTCACATTAGTTGATGACTTCTTGATATCCCAAAACTTCTGATCTCTCACTTACTGTTTGAAATTCCCGTGTGTTCAATTACCCTGTCGTCCCACCAACCGACAGGCAGTTGCTGCTTGTGCACTTATCTCTCTAGATCACGTCTACCCCTTGTACCCAATATGCTAAATGTGTGTTGTTGCAGGAACAGCTTGGAAACCATCCTGAACTCTAGGTCAGAGGCTGGTTGTTTTGCATCATTTTTTGACATTTACTGTCTGCTTCAGTGTTGTGATACTGTAGCCAGTTCCTAATCTGGTTTTGTCACTAGGATTTCAGTGTATGGTGCATGTGATGAAATTTTCCCCATTTGTCATCTTGAATTGAAAGCCAGCAATCCCATTTTAGTCCTTCCAAGCCTGGTTTGTGTTTAGGGAGAGCATTTTGAGTTATATAGCACCAACAACAACTTGCATTTAATATATTGCCTTTAATATTCCAAAGCATTTTGGAGGAGCATTTATAATACAAAATTGACATTGAATCACATGAGAGATTAGGGCAAATAACCAAAAGTTTGGTGGAAGAGGTAGATTTTTTAGGAAGCATCCTAAAGGAGGAAAGAAAGCTGGCAGGGTTTAGGGAGGAAGAACTTAGAGCCATGGCAGCTAAAGGCATGGCCAACAATAGTTAGATGCTTTTTATTCTTTCACAAGATGTGGATGTCACTGGCAAGACCAGCATTTGTTGCCCAACCCTAATTACATTTGAATTGAGCACCTTGCTAGGCCATTTCGGATGGCGTTCATCCACATTGCAGTGGGTCTGGAGTCATATGTAAGCCAGACCAGGTAAGGTTGTCAGATTTCCTTCCCTAAAGGAGCTTAAAGAAACAGATGAGTTTTTACAACAATTGATAGTTTCATGATCACCATTACTGAGACTAGCTTTCAGTTCCAAACTTTTTTTCTTAATTGAATTTAAATTCCATTTAAATTTAAAGCTGCTGTGGTGGAATTTAAACCCATGTCCCCAGAACATTAGCCTGGGCCGCGAGATTACTAGTCCAGTGACATTACCACTGCACCACCATCTCCCCTAAGAAGCCAGAATTAGAGGAGCACGAGTCTCTGTGGGAATGATGGAAATCCCAGAGATGGAGAGTGGTAAGGCCATTGAGGGATTTGAAAAATAAGGATGAGAATTTTAAAGTACAAGTTGCTATTGTATAGCTTCAGGGGCCTGAAGGTGACTGCAATTTGAGGAACTGAAAGAACATAATATAGGTTTTAAGTGCATTAAAAGAAAGACATGCATTTATGAAGCGCCGCCATTCATGACCTCAATGTCTCAAGGTACTTTTGCCAATGAAGTACTTTTTTTTAAGGAGTGTAATATAGGAAAAATGGCAGATAATTTGTGTACACTGAGTTCCCACAAGCCAGAATAAGATAATCTGTTTCTTAGTGATGTTGGCTGAGGACTAATTGGAGAGGACACTGGGGAGACATCCTCTGCTGTTCAGAATAGGATTTGTTTTGTCCACTTGAGAGAGCAGACGAGGCCTTGTTTAAACATCTCATCATAAAGGTGGCACCTTCAATACTCACATAAATACAACGATTATCTATTGTATGAGAGTACCAGTTCTAAGCCTATGCAACACTTGGTTTATTTTCATGTTTGACTGTATGGTATAATAAACATGTATGGTATAATTTTAGAAATATTCAGTGTGTGCAGAATTGCACTCTTATCCAAGTTCCTATATAAGCACACTTTGTTCAAGCAACTGGATGTCGGCTTGGCTGATGTGAAACCACCATGCCTGCTGTGCTGTAATGGGCTAATGGTAATTCACTGTCGCTGGGTTAAGTTTGGGCTTTAGCAGATGGAACTGTCCACAAGCAGATAGATATGATTTCACTCCCCGGGTAACTCCGAGCAGTGCTATAGATCTCCTCTTGTCATGTGTATAAGCAAAATCTCAGTGGGGAGAGTGATTATTTTTTAATTCAACAGAAGCTTGCATTTTTATAGCACCTTTAACATAGTAAAATGTTCCAAGGTTCTTCGCAAGAGCATTATCGGACAAAGATTTGACACTGAGACACATCCGGAAATATTAGGACAGGCGACCAAGAGCTTGGTTCAACAGGTTTGCTTTTAAGTTCAAAAAGATTTTAGAAGTCCTTATGCGATATCCCCAGAACCCTCAATCCACTGTGTGAGCAACACTAGGGGTGCTACCATTGCACCTGTTGCTCCAGAAAAGGCAGGGGGAATCAGTAGATTAAAGCAGTTACATTTTACTTGCATCATTTTATGACCCTGCTTTTGCATTTTTTTGAAGTGATTGATTTGTTCTCAGTTGGTTAGTATACTTTTCTACAGTATTGTGGGGCTTTTTTCCCCAAATATTTGTTCTTGGATACCTGTTTCCACAAATTTCTCTAAAATGAGGTTTGGGTCAGTTTTGAGCACTGTTCTGGGGGCATTGATGGATTCTGACAATCCCAACCTGTGCCTCCGCTATCTCATCAGCGTAACAATGCTACAGAAATTCATTTGAGTTTGTCTTCCACCCGTCGTGATAAGAGATGAATACGTGAACCAAAGTGGTTCCATAACCTCCAACTCCTCACCCATTCACACCTCTTGTATCAGTCATCAAAGTCCCTTCCACATTCACTGTTGGACGAATAAAAGTTTCCTCCAAGTAAGTATTGGAAAGACTGAAGCCATTGTCTTTGGTCCCCGCCACAAACTTGATTCCCTAGCCACCGGCTCCATCACTGTCACTGGCCACTGATGGCACTTGAATCAGACTGTTTTCAACCTTGCCGTTTCTTCTGACCCTGACCTGAGCTTTCAACACCCTATCTGTTGACCATTTGCAACACACACGTGCCTGTCAATTACCAGCTCCAACAAGGGAGAAACTAACCACCTCCCCTTGACGCTCAATGGCATTACCATTGCTGTGCCCCCCCAGATCAACATCCTCGAAATTACCATTGACCAGAAACTCAGCTAGGCCAACCATATGGATGCTGTGGTTACAGGAGCAGAGTCAGGGGTTGGGAATTCTGCAGCGAGTAACTCAGTTCCTGTCTCCCCAAAGCTTGCCCACTGGATGAGTGCAACTCCAACAACACTCCATGACAATGTCTGTCAAGTATGTTTGGGATTAGTGATGTCGGGCCCACAAGCTGCTGCTGATTTTGCCCACTACCAGCTGGACGGCTTCCTTGAGGCCACCTGGCAATTCAGTGCTGGCTCCGCTTTGCACAGAATCAATACAGCAAGCAGAGTAAGGAGACTTTGGCCCCATTTGACAGGGCGGAAATCCAAACTGTGTGCCAAATTTAAGAGGGGGCTGAAAATGGAGTAGCTCGGCTTGCAATTTGGTTCTGGGTATGGATTTTCTTCCCAATTTGGTAACACTTCTAGAACTGTGGGCTAAATACAGACATTATGCAAAAGCCTTTTGGTGCATATAAATTTTATGATCAGGAAACCCTGATCATTGTTAACAGAAAAACTATAGCAAAATCTTTTCCATACGCATTCAGACATAACTGTACCAAGATTTGTAGAACTAATGAGTCCTTGCCTGCCTGCTGCTGACATTGCACTAAGCACCCATTTGCTTATCAACAACTGTGTGCATCAAGACTCTGCTCATTACTATTGCTCAAGAAACTGACGAGTTGCACGCAGGGCCTGTTTTGTTTATTGGATATTTCCAATTATCCTGCTGGCTGAAGGAAATCGGGTAGCCTATGTATTTTCTGAAATTCATTCTGATCTGTCGCAACTGAAGGCTTTTCCAGTCCTGCCTGCTGCTGGGTCACAGCTTAAATAGCTCTGTTTGGTTGCTTTGTGAAGAATTGACTGGCTGCCCAGCAACAACTAGAATCGGAGAGGCGAATAGATGGGAGAGTCTCGGGCTTTGCAAATGCATCCTTCGATTTGTGCATTGTGTAGATCCTCATCTCATGCATAAAGACATTTCCAGGAACTACAAGGGAGACAGTTTGTATGGCTCAATACAGACACTGCATCCTGTGGAATCCACCAAGCTCACGTCAACACTTGCCAGCGCTCCAGAATCCTTTTGTTTCCCACAGCAAGACAAATGAAGTTTTGTTTCAGTTGACATTGGAACAGTTTTCGGAGCATAGGCCAAGCCTCATTTCATGTGCCTCTCAAATAGCACTGCCCCTCAGCTAACTTGGGGAACCAATTTTATGGGCCCTCTTGACCTATGCCTCCCAGTATAGTACCAGCTGCCAGAAAACCCTTGTCCTTCCCGGTGCAGTACTTGCTGCCAGGAGCCCCTTGGCCTGTACCTCTCATCTGAAACCAGGATTTAAAAGCTAGCTTGCTGCCAACAGCTCTTTATGAACTTGACTTCAGTACATAATGTTTCCAAACTCTTTTTTTCCTAAACAATGGCGTCTTATATTTTCCAGTTGATTTCCCGTCTTTATTAGGTTTGCCATCACCTAGCCATTTCTTATCCAATCACTTCTTGTGGATCATGGTTGTAATCTAATGGAATCCACACCATGCTATTTTCGAATGAACCAAAGTCCACAAAGTATCCTCAATACTGCTTTGGGAGTGTCAGACTGGAGGGTGTGCTCAAGTCCCTGGAGTGGGATTTGAATTTATGATTTGGAGGTGGGAATGCTACCCATTGAGCCATAGATGTTGATAACTCAAGTTTTCAGCAGCAAGGAGAGTCACTATGTGACTTGGGTCACAAGGTTTAAGGCTAATTTCCCAAGGGTGGAGATTATTTCCATAGTTAAATACCCATATCTGCAGACTTGTTTGAAAGGTATGTAATTAATGTAAAAAAAAACAAGCCTTGAACTGAGAGAAAAGGCAAGTACTGTTTTGTTCAAAATTTAATAGCTTTTTTTAAATGTTAGGGATATTAATTTGTCGCCAGATAAATAATTTTACTACCCCCCCCCACCCCCCACTCCACACCCAAACTTTAATTATTTATACCATTAGCAATATGATTGAGGTGAAGCAGAATGATCCAATTCACCACTGTTATGGTTATGAAGTAGCCTCGGGCGCTTTCATTTTTCTTTTCCAGTCCACCAGTTAAAACATTCTGGAACTGAAATTCCCTAACACATTACAGAGCCTACGTTAATCATTGTCCCACCTGATCTGTAATGAATGGCATGTACATTACATAACCACATAAGGGCTGTCAATTTGCGAGAATTATTTTTTTCAAAATGTCTTCCTTTATTAATAACTGATGTTCAATGTTCAAACTGCGCTGAACTCCAAAAATTCTCATGATTCTGATGGGAGCCTCTCTTGCACATTCTTTAGCAGATTTCCTAACTTAAATCCAATTAAGTACCTTTGAAGCGTATCATGATTGTTCTGTAATGTAATGTAGAAAGCACAGCAACCCTCCACAAACAACTATGTAATAATGGCCAGATCTGCTCTTTTAATGATGTTAGCTGAGGGATAAATATTGGCCAAGGCAAAGGAAGAACTCCCCAGTTCTTTGTCAAAATAGTGCCAAAGGATCTTTAACATCCACCTGGAAGGACAGTTGAGACCTCAGTTAAAGCATGTCCTCTGGGAGTGTCAGTCTGCATTTTGTGCTCAAATCTCTGGAGGGGAACTTAAACCCACAAATTTCTGATTCAGAGGTGAGAGTGCTGCCCACTAAACCACAGCTCACACTAACTACATGCCCCAACACAGGTCGGCTAAGAGGTTCCAGACATTGTTGCTGCAGAACTTTCAGCAGCTACAGAGTTTGTACATTCCAAATTACTACTTATTCCTGTATATACTTTTTTTCAAGAGCGATATGCAAAAATTTGCATTAGACTATGTCTGATAGACATTTGTAGTCAGTGAATATGTTGTGTTTTTTACAATAGAGATCCAGTCTACTTTTCAGACTGGAGGGAAGTGTGCAGTGATGACCCCAGGGGTCAGTACTAAAATCACTGCTCTTTTTCATGTATATTGATAACTGGGATATACGTGACATCATCTCAAAATTTACAGATGACACGAAACTCGAAAATGTAGCAAAGAGTGAGGAGGATAATAACAGACTTCAGGAGGGTATAGACAGACTACTGGGCAGGCAAATTTAATTTAATGCAAAAAAGTGTCAAGTAATTCATTTTTGTAAGAAAAATATGGAGTAACGTTCTCTTTAAGCTGTCCATCGTGCAACAGTCCAAATGTTCCTGTGCAGGCTACACACGTCGGCCCATTTAAATCACCATGCGTTTGCAGCCGGGTTAAAAAAGTAAATTCCAGGGAAAGCACAGTTAAACAAATTGACCCAGCACTCCAAAAATAATATTAGAGGGAATGTTAATGAGGAGAGCCAACATAAACTAAATGGTACACTTTTAAGTTGGCGGAGGTTGGTGTATATACACAGGTCTTTGAAGGTTGTCAGGACAAGATGAAAAGGGCATACAAGATCCTTGGATTTATAAATAGAGGCATATAGTACAAAAACCAAGGACGTTCTGATGGAACTTTGTAAATAACTGCTTCGGGCTCAGCTGGAGTATCATGATCAATTCTGGCCACCACACTTTAGGAAGGATGTCAAGATCATCATTGATCTTTGAAGGTGGCAGAACATACTGTGAGAGTGGTTAGTAAAGCATATGGAATCCTTTGCTTTCATAAGCAGAGGCATTGAGTACAAAAGTTGGGACATTACGCTAAGCCAAGATAAAGCTCTGGTTAAGCCCCAACTAGAATATTGTGTCCAGTTCTGGTCACCACACTTCAGGAAGGTCCTTGAGAGGGTGCAGAGGAGATTTACCAGGGAGGCTCGAGGAATGGGGCTTGGCGGGTGGGGTGTGGTGGATTTAGTTACAAGGTTAAGTTCGAAAGGCCAGTTGTTCTCTGGAGCAAAGGCGATTGAGGTGAGATTTGAGAGGTGTGCAAGATTAGGACAGGCTTAGATAAGGTAGCAAGGAGAAACTCTTCCCATTGGAAGACATTAGGGTTCCGATTTAAGATTTTGGGCAAGAGATGTAGGAGGAATGTGAGAAAGCTTTTTTACACAAGTGATAGTGACCTGGAACTCGCTGCCCACGAGGGTGGTAGAAGCAGAGATGATGAATGATTTCAAAATGAAATTGGATGGGCAATTGATGGAAATAAACTTGCAGGGCTTTGGGTACCGAGCAGGGGAGTGGGACTGACTGGATTGCTCCGTGGGGAGCCGACCTGGACTTAATGGGCCGAATGGCCTCCTGCCACAAATGACTCTATGGTTCTATGACTGTAGGAGAGGAGACAGAGGGATGTGATAAACACAGAGAGAGAGGAAGTATTAAGGGTATTATTATCCTTGAAAGTGGATTAGTCACCAGGGCCAGATGAAATGTACCCCAAGCTGTTAAAAGAAGCTAAGGAGGAAATAGTGGATGCTCTGACCATTATTTTCCAATCCTTACTGGATGCAGGTGTGGTGCTGGAGGGCTGAAGGACTGCTCATGTACCTTTGTTTAAAAATTTGAGAACAAAGGATAGACCGAATAATTACAGGCCAGACAGTTTAACCTCAGTAGTGGGCAAATTATTGGAATCAATTCTGAGACACAGGATAAACTGTCACTTAGAAAGGCACAGAGTAATCAAGGAGTGTCAGCATGGATTTGTTAAGGAAAGATTGTGTCTAACTAACTTGATTAGATTTTTTGAGGAAGTAACAAGGAGGATTGATGAGGGTAGTGCAGTTGATGTGGTCTACATGGATTTTAGCAAGGCTTTTGACAAGGTCCCACATGTCAGACTGGTTTTAACAAAGTAAGAGCCCATGGGATCCAGAGGAATGTAGCAAGATGGGTAACAAATTGGCTCAGTGGCAGGAAACAAAGGGTAATGGTTGACAGGTGTTTTTGCGACTGGATGGCTGTTTCCTGTGGTGTTCTGCAGAGCTCAGTACTAGGTTCCCCGCTTTCTGTAGTATATATTAATGATTTGGACTTAAATGTGTGAGACATGATCAAGAAATTTGCCGATAACACACACATTGTCCTTGTGGTTGATTGTGAGGAGGTTAGCCGTAGACTGCAAGAAGATGTCAATGGACTGGTCTGGTGGCAGAAAAGTGGCAAATGGAATTCAACCTAGAGAAATGTGAGGTGATGCATTTCAGGAGGTCAAACAAGGCATGGAATACACAATAAATGAGAGGGTACTGAGTGGTGTAGAGGAAGTGAGAGACCTTGGAGTGCATGTCCACAGATCCCTGATGGTAGCAGGACAAGTCGATAAGGTGGTTAAGAAGGCATATGTTATACTTTCCTTTATCAGCCAAGGTATAAAATATAAGAGCAAGGAGATTATGCTGCAGCCATATAAAACACTAGATAGGCCACAACTTGAGTACTGCATACAGTTCTGGTCACTGCATTACAGAAAGGATGTAATTGCACGAGAGAAGGTACACAGGAGATTTATGAGGATGTTGCCAGGACTGGAAAATTTCAGCTATGAGGAAAGATTGGATAGGCTGGGGTTGTTTTCCTTGGAACAGGAAGAGGCTGAGGGGAGATTTGATTGAGATGTACAAGGTTGTTGAGGGGTCTGGAAAGAGTAGATGGGAAGGACCTATTTCCCTCAGCAGAGAGGTCAGTGACTAGGGGGCAGAAATTTTAAGTGATTGGCAGAAGGATTAGAGCAGAGATGAGGAAAAATTATTTCACCCATACGGTTGTGTGGGGGATGGAACTCACTGCCTGAAAGGGTAGTAGAGGCAGAAACCATCAACTCATTTAAAACGTGACTGGATATGCACCTAAGTCCAGTAACTTCAGGGCTACAGACCAAGTGCTGGAAAATGGCTGGGTGACTTGTTTTTCGGCCAGCGCAGACACAATTGGCAGAATGGCCTCCTGTGACATAAATTTTTCTGCGTTATCTAAATATTTCAAAAGGAGGAATGTGCAGGGATGGAGGGAGGGGGTGTGGCAGTATGTGAATTGCTTCTTAAGAGAGCCAGCACGGACACAATGGCCAAATGGCCACCTTCTGTGTTTAAAAATTCTATGATTCTATGAGGGGATTAACTAGAACGGTGCCAGGAATGAAAGACTTCAGCTACTTCGAGGGACTGGAGAAATTTACAAAAGATGTGGTAACAGAACACTTGGAAAGCATTAACGGGATTAGACAAAGTCAACATAGGTTTATGAAAGGGAAATCACGCTTAACTAATCTACTGGAGTTTTTTGAGGATGTAACTAGTAGAATAGATGAGGAAGAACGAGTGGATGTGGTGTATTTGGATTCCAAGAAGGCTTTTGATAAAAGTCCCACATAAGAGGCTAGTGGGCAAAATTAAAGCACATGGGATCGGGGGTAATATACTGGCATGGATTGAGCATTGGTTGACAGACCGGAAACAATGTGGGAATAAATGGGTCTTTTTCTGGATGGCAAGTGGTGGTACACTGCAGGGATCAGTGCTTGGGCCCCAGCTATTCATGATATATATAAATGACTTGGATGAGGAAACCAAATGCAATATTTCCAAGTTTGCTGATGACACAAAACTGGGCGGGGTTGTGAGGAGGTTGCAAGGAGGCTTCAGGGCGATTTAGACAAGTTGTGTGTGTGGTCAAACACATGGCAGATGCAGTATAACGTGGATAAATGTGAAGTTATACACTTCGATGTGAAAAACAGAAAGGCAGAATATTATTTAAATGGTGATATATTGGGAAATGTGGATGTACAAAGGGATCTGGGTGTCCTTGTACACTAGGCAGGTGCAGCAAGCAATTAGGAAGGCAAATGGTATGTTGGCCTTCATTGCAAGAGGATTTGAGTTCAGAAGCAGGGATGTCTTATTGCAGTTATACAAGGCCTTGGTGAGACCACACCTGGAGTATTGCGTACAGTTTTGGTCTCCCTATTTAAGAAAGGATATACTTGCTATAGAGGGACTGCAGCGAAGGTTCATTGGGCTACTACCGGTGATGGCAGAACTGTCGTATGAGGAGAGATTGGTTCAACTGGGCCTGTATTCACGAGTTTAGAAGAATGAGAGGATATCTGATTGAAACACATAAAATTCTAACAGAGTTAGACAGACTAGATGCAGGGAGGATGTTTCCCCTGGCTGGGGAGTCTAGAACCAGGGACCACAATCTCAGCATACGGGGCCGGCCATTTAAGATTGAGATGAGCAAAAAAAATTTGCACTCAGAATTTTCTACCACAGAAGGCTGTGGAGGCCGGGTCACCGAATATGTTCAAGAAAGAAATTGATAAATTTTTGGATATTAAAGGCATCAAAGGGCATGGAGAGAAAGTGGGAATATGGCGTTGAGATAGAGGATCAGCCATGATCATACTGAATGGCGGAGCAGGCTCTAAGGGCCAGATGGCCTATTCCTGCCCCTAGTTTCTATGTATCTATGTAACTGGAGTTTTCTCCTTAGAACAGAGAAAGTTAAAAGGAGCTTAATACAGCAGATGTTGGAAATCTGAAATAAAAACAAAGTGCTGGAAATACTCAGCAGGTCTGGCAGCATTTGTGGACAGAGAAACAAATTTCATGTTTTGAGCTGAATATGACTTCAGAACTGAAGGAAGGTAGAAATGTGGTTGGTTTTATGCCATTGAGAGGGAGAAAGAGGAGGAATAACAAAACGGGAAGTCTGGGATCGGATAGAGGGCAGGAGAGATTAAATGGCAATGTTGTAATCCGGAGACCCAGGCAAATGTCCCCTCCCACAACTCTGTTTCCAGTACATCGATGACTATGTTGGTACTGTTTTGTGTTCTCGTCTGGAACTGGAAAAATCCATCAGCTTTGCTTCCAATTTCCACCTCGCTCTCACCTTCACATGGTCAATCTCCAATATTTCCCTGACTTCTCTGTCTGCATTTCTGGGCATAGACTGTCCACCAATATTCATTATAAGCCCATCGACTGCCATAGCTACCTTGACTACATCTCCTCACGACCTGCTTCCTGTAAGGATACCATTCCATTCACCCAGTTTCTCCATCTCCGTTGCATCTGTTCTGATGATGCTACCTTCCACAACAGCGCTTTTGATGTCTCCCTTTTTTCTTTTTTGTAATTCATTCATGGTATGTGGGCTTCGCTGGCTTGGCCAGCATTTATTGCCCAGCCCAAGTTGTCCTTGAGAAGGTCATGGTGAGCTCAACCTCAGCCTAGGATTCAACTCCCCCGCCACGTTGTGGTTGATAAGGCCCTCACCATGTCCTCACCATCTCCTGCACTTCTGCCTTCACCATCTCCTGCGCTTCTGCCCTCGCCATCTCCTGCGCTTCTGCCCTCGCCATCTCCTGCGCTTCTGCCCTCGCCATCTCCTGCGCTTCTGCCCTCGCCATCTCCTGCGCTTCTGCCCTCGCCATCTCCTGCGCTTCTGCCCTCGCCATCTCCTGCGCTTCTGCCCTCGCCATCTCCTGCGCTTCTGCCCTCGCCATCTCCTGCGCTACTGCCCTCGCCATCTCCTGCGCTTCTGCCCTCGCCATCTCCTGCGCTTCTGCCCTCGCCATCTCCTGCGCTTCTGCCCTCGCCATCTCCTGCGCTTCTGCCCTCACCATCTCCTGCGCTTCTGCCCTCGCCATCTCCTGCGCTTCTGCCCTCACCCCACCCCCTCCCTCCCAGAAACACAATAGGGTTCCTCTTGTCCTCCCTTCCCACCCCACCAACCTTCGTATTCAAAGGATTATCCTCCACGATTTCTGCCAACCCCAGCATGATGCCACCACGAAACAGATCTTCCCCCTCACCACCTCTGTCAGCATTCCGAAGGGGCAGCTCCAACTCTGACACCCTGGTCCAATCCTCTTATCACCTCCCATACCTCATCCCCTTCCCACGTCACCTTCTCGTGCAAACACAGGAGGTGTAACACCTGTCCCTTTACCACCTCCCTCCTCACTGTCCAAGGCTCCAAACACTCCTTCCCCATGAAGCAACAATATATGTGTACTTGTTTCAATTTGGTCTACAGCATTCCCTGTTGCCAATGCAGTTTCCTCTACACTGGGGAGACCAAACACAGACTGGGGGACCACTTTGCAGAACACCTCATATTTCTGGCCTCTGCCTGTTACGATGTTCCAGTGAAGTCCAACGGAAGCTGGAGGGCCAGCACCTCATCTTCTGATTAGGCACTTTACAGCCTTCAGGACTCAACATTGAGTTCAACAACTTTAGACCATGAACTCTGTCATCCATTTTGAATTTTTGTCCCTCAAGTGCCAGTCTGTATCTTCTCATGTTTTTGCTTTCAGACAGCGTTGACCTTTATTCTGCTATTAATACATTGTTATTTTGCTTCCAGATGGAGCTGACCTTTATTCTACTCTGGGCCAATGCTTTGTGTCTTAATACTATCATTACTACTCCCCATTGCCTTGTGTTCCATGACAGCTTTGTCATTTAATCCTCCCACCCTCTAACCTATCCCTGATCTTCTCTTTTGCTCCACCTGCCCCTCCCCACTTTTTCAACAGCATAAAACCCATCACCTTCCTACCTCTTCACTTCAGAAGAAGAGTCATATTGGACTCAATGTTATCTCTGTTTCTCTCCACAGATTCTGCCAGACCTGAGTTTTTCTAGCACTTTCTGGTTTTTTTTTATTAATGCTGTGGGACATGGGTTCAAATCCCACCGTAGCAGCTGGTAGAATAATAAAATCTGGAATTGAAATGGTCACAGTAATGGTCACCAGCAAACTATCATCAATCATCACTAAAAAAAACCATCTGGTTTAGGAAAGAAAACTCATCTCCTTTAGGGAAGGAAATCTGCCTCCTCACCTGGTCTGGCCAATATGTGACTCCAGATCCACAGCAATAGGATTGACTCTTCACTGCCCTCATAAGCCACTCAATTCAAGGGCATTTAGGGATGAGCAACAAATGCTGGCCTCACCAATAACCCTGACATCCCATCAAAAAAACAGAATTTAAAAAATTGTAAATGTCATGGAACTAAAAGAAAAGGGAGTGGCAATAGTTGTGGTAAAGAAACAAAGTATTTGCCCAGAGTGAGTGTGAATGGGAAAAATAACGAACAGCTCTGTCTGAAAGCAAAAGTGAAAAACGAGATTCAAAATGAGGGACAGAGTTCATGGCCCAATGTCGTTAAGTACAATGATGAGTCCAGTAGGCTATAAAGTGACTACAGAAGATGGGTTGCTGTTCCTCAAGCTTGCATTGAGCTTCACTGGAAAACTGCAGCAGGCCGCAGACAGAAATGTGAGCATGAGGACAAGGTGGTGAATTAAAATGGCGAATAACCAGAAGCTTGGGGTCATGCTTGCAAACTTGAGCGGAGGTGCTCCACGAGGCAGTCACCCAATATGCGTTTGGTCTCGTCAATGTAGAGGATACTCTTTCGAGTTATCAACAGTCACAGATTGCAACTCTTTTGAGTACAATCACAGTTCTTGGTTTCCAGGAGTGGGACATGAACCCACAACCCTCTGATTCAAAGGCGAGGGTGCTATGGGGATGTGGGACGGTAGTTTGCTTGGACAGTGGAGTCCAGAGGTATTTTTTTGAGGCGAGGGGTGGTGCCAGCAGATCTTGTAAATGCAAACTGTTTGCCAATTGGATTTTACTTGCAAATTTTGAGCTGCAGCTGATAAAGCACAAATGTTTTCTTGATCTTTTCGTATGTTAAACCACTAAATAAAAATTGTTGTTGCTCAGGATCAGCTCTTTTGTTCCCTAAAAATTGTTTTTAAAAAGTTTATGTTTTTGGGAACATTTTTTTGTTGGTGCAATCAGGTTGCTGAATTTAATAGCTAAAGGATAGGTATAAGCCAGGTATAAGCCACAAGTCAGTATAAAACTAAGCATTTTATTTTCTTTAAATGAAATATTTTTGATTTTGCAATGTGATTCTCAGAACAGCCTTTAAATAAGGGACTGCTGGCTGAAATTGGCAAGACGTGACATGGCTTCTCGAATTCCCGTATGATTGCCTCAAATGCAAAGATAAGCAGCTTTGAAGCAGTTTTTATGATGAGGGCATCGCCCTTCTGAGCTCATCAGTGTCTGCTGGTACTGTTGGGAGCTGGTAGGGGAAAAAAGTCATCATTTGTTCTGGAGCTCCATCAGCTGTGTCCTTGATGAGAATGTGTGAAGCATAAGTGGGCTCTAATTAAAGCAACAGTGCAGGCCAAAGCCTCAATTTTAACCGAATAGAACTTGTCATTAATGTTGGCATCTGGCAGTTCCTTGGTAGATCTCGTTCATTTTTGCAGTGCAAAAAAGTTGCTTTCCAAGTTTTTCTCAAGCGCATCACAGCCTAAAGTTCCTGCCTTGATGGAAAAGGGTTGAAACTCTTTCGAGTTATCAACAGTCACAGATTGCAACTCTTTCGAGTACAATTACAGTTCTTGGTTTCCGGGAGTGGGACATGAACCTACAACTCTCTGATTCAAGGGCGAGGGTGCTATGAACTGAGCCACAGCTGACACCTCCGGAAAAGGGTTGAAACTCTTTCGAGTTATCAACAGTCGCAGATTGCAACTCTTTCGAGTACAATCACAGTTCTTCGTTTCCGGGAGTGGGACATGAACCCACAACCCTCTGATTCAAAGTCGAGGGTGCTATGAACTGAGCCACAAGATGTGTACTGTTCAATTAGAGCACGTAATTCAGCTTTGTTCATTGATCATTAATTGTGTGGAGAACAAACATGTTTTTCATTGAGAGAGACTCCCCTCCCACATTTAGATCACCCCTGTCCAGTCTGCTTCTGATTATTCAAAGTCATTTGTTCCATTTAGGGAAAAAAAAGAATTACCCAGTAATGTGAATTAATATGGGGTTTTACAAATTCCTTGTGAACTTTATTACTTTGGATGTGCGCATAATAGAAGAAACTGAATTAGCAATTAGAAACTAGGAGTTTAGTGCTTGAAAAGAATTAAACTGTCACTTCATTTGAATGAAACAACTGAGTTAAGTGGGATTAGAGCGGACTACTAGTGCTTTGCCTTTAATATCATTTCTAGATACCTGGTGATGTGCCATCCTGTGCTTCTAATGAACACATTAAGTGGCAGTCATTTTGAGCCTAGTATTAATTGTTGTGGGGTTAGTGGACCTGAAGATCATTTTTTAGCAAGTAGATAAGTAACCAGCAGGGATCTCATTAAACATGCCAGCCTAGCATATATTTTTACACCCCGTCTAGGGTGTATTACCACTCAGATGCAGATTTCATGAGGCGTCTCCTTAAACCAATAGCATAGCAGAATACCTGCAGGAATGATCAGCTTCAGATGCATTTAAGTTATCTATAATTAATAATTTTATTTTTCAGGAGAAGGTAGGGTTTCGGACACTGTTCAGTTTAAAAAAATGTTAATTGAAAAGTAATTGTTTTCCAAAGTTGAAGTTGGCAAACTTCTAAACGTTTTTTTAAAATTCCATTTCAGAAAGTAAGTGAACCAGTATCCTTTTGTCAACTTATGACCATATATAATCTGTTTTCTAACTTAATTTGTCTCTAAAATTATGAAAGTTTTGATACGGTAGACATAGGAATGTTTCCACTTTTAGGGATATCCAAAAATGGGGACCATAAATATAAGATAGTCACTAATAAATCCAATAAGAAATTCAGGAGAAACTTCTTTACCCTAAAAGTAGTGAGGATATGGAACTTGCTATCAGATAGAATGGTTGAGGCAAATAGCATGGATGCCTGTTTGGACCAAGGCTGTAATGAGGCCTGGAGCCAAGTGCTCCTGGCAGAGTACAAACTGAACATCAGTGAGCAGGTTATTCATGAGTAAGTGTTGTGTGTTGCACTGTTGATGACACCTTCCATTACTTTGCTGAAAATTGCGAGTAGGCTCATGGGGCAGTAAGTGGCCCAATTGGATTTGACCTTTTTGTGGATGGGGCATAACCTGGACAATGTTCCACCATAATAAGGATTGGTCACTGACAAAATGTTTTAGCTTGGTGCTATATTGTTCGGTTTATGATTGCCACAATGTTAAAATGTAAGTTCTTGAAATACTGAGTAATTATTTCACCTGTGTGCGTAACTTCAGTTAAATTACTTCTCTGAAGAACTATGTAGGACTGTCCATTTCAGCAAAGGTTGTATGGTGCACTGACTTTTTGCTTCTTTTTTTACACATTGTTCTTCAGTGTACTTGTTAGTTAAGGTCCAATTTCAGCTTAATCATGACTCTGGTTGTGAGCTGTACTTAGAAAGGGCAGTCTCAAGTCAAAAACATCATTATGTCTAAATTCAAAAGCGCCCATCTGAATGTGCTCATCATGTGTAAATGTCTTCTGTTTTCAAGGAGGTTGGAGAACCAACTAAAGAGGAGAAAGCGGTGGCCAAGTATTTACGTTTCAATTGCCCAACCAAGTCCACCACCATGATGGGTCACAGAGTTGATTATTTCATTGGTAAGATCAGTGCAAAAATTAAAAACAGTTTAGTCAACTGCAAAATGCATACGTGTGTGTGTACATGTGCTTGTATGTGTGTGTTGGTACCTGTGTGTGCATCCAAAATCTCTGGGCAAAGTCACTCAATTGGTGTCCATTAAATACAGCCTGTGACATTGAGGATAACTCCTGAAGTAATCATGGCTGTGATTGTAAGAACAGAAGTAGATCATTTCAAGCGTGGTCCAGCATTCAGTTAGATCATGGCCGATTTATACCTTGAGTCCATTTATCCACCTTGGCTCCAGATGCCCTGATACCCTTACCTAATAATCCGTCAATCTCAATCTTGAAATCTTCAGTTGTCCTCAAATAATTGTGAGTATCCTGGCAGGTGCAATAAATGCTATACTCCAAAGCAAATGCTGTTAGATCTGATGAGTTTCTGCGTTCTCGTTAATGTCAACTTTGCCTTTCTGCCTTTTCACCTTATCCTTCAACGCCCACTCCTCTCTCTGGGGAAATCTTTCCACTTGTCTCTTGAACACATTGCTTCATAAGTCCTTCCCTCATGATTTATGCCATAAGTTCATTATACTTTGCATAAAATAAATCCATTTGAAGAGTTCTCATCCTGATGACTACATAAGTTTTAATTTGTGCCCCATGAAACTTGAACCTGTTGCCATGTTGAGAATTTGGCTGAAACCAACTTTTAGGTTCCTCCTAAAAGTTTTTGTAATGCCCGTAATTCATCTTCCCCACATTTGTTAAAAAAAAAAGTAAGTAGAATATACAGCACCTCAACTCCATTTTAGCAGCCTTAGCTCCATATCCCTACAGACCCTTTCTTCCCTATGTAGTAAACTGAGCATAATGAATGAAGAATTTCCCAGCAAATAAATAAATCATGACTCTGTTACATGTAACGCCTGTCCCCCATCTCCAGCTGATTCTAGTGTCCATCTTGAGTGAGTGTGATATGTTTTTAGGAACTTACTGCGCACCCTTTGGTGCACCACATAAAGCACTGGGGTTCATTTCCAGAGGGAGTAGAAAGCAGAGAAGTTTATCTTTAATGAACCTTGATTTGACCACACTTTGAGTATTGAAATCAGTACTGGTCTCCATGTCTTAAAAAGAGTAAAGAGACCATGGGAGCAAGTGAGAAAAAGCATTTATTAGAATAACACTAGAACTGAGAACTATCAGGAAAGATTGAACAGGCTATGTCCCATTTACTCTAGAAAAGAGAAGATTGAGGAGTGAGCTGATTGAGGTCTTTAAGATTATGAAGGGGTTTGATAGATTAGATATAGAGAGAATGCTTCCACTTGCAGGTGAGACCAGAACTAAGGACCAAAATTATAGATAGCCACTAATAAATCCAATAAGACATTTGAGAGAAACGTCTTTACCCAGAGACAGATTAGAATGGGGAGCTCTCTACCAAAAGAAGTAGTTGAGATTAATATAGATGCATTTAAAGGGACAATAGATAAATACATGAGGGAGAAAGGAATAGAAGGATATGTCGATGAGGTTAGATGAGAAGGGGTGGGAGGAGACTCATAAACCCTGACATGAACCTGTTGGGCTGAATGGCCTGTTTCTGTGCTGTAAATACTTTGTAACACTGTCGTCACCTTTCAGCTTCCAAAGCAGTAGACTGCTTGCTGGATTCGAAATGGGCAAAATCAAAGAAAGGAGAGGAGGCTGTCTTTACAACCAGGGAATCAGTTGTCGAATACTGCAACAGGTGGGTGGAATTTTTTAATTCCTAAATTTGCAAACTCTGTTTTCCTCTTGTTAATATCATCAGGCTTCCTTGAGTCAGTAGGATGCGCATGTGGTTAGTAAGCACAGAGGTGTAGTGGCTCCATGATCACATGATTTGTGATTGGAGATTGGAACCAGTGGTAAACTCAGTAACCCGATACCTAAGGCAGGCTGGTCCTCTGTACTCTGGCTTATTACCAGGATCTGAAAGGTTGAGAGTGATGGGGGTTGAGGGTTGGATTCCAACCCCCACAGCACCAGATAATTCTATAAGTCAGTACCCCAATGGGTAGGAGGATCCTGGCTACACTGTATGGTGGTAAGCTTTCCAGTCCCTTTCCATTTAAGAAAATCCGTTTAACATGTCATCCAAAAAGATGGCTATTTATTCATGTACACTAGATAAAGACATACAACCCCATCCGTAACAGTGAGTGTCAAAACTACAACATTTCTCAGTTCAATAAAAGTGACCACAGAAATAGTAACATGATTCCAGGATTTCTCCTGAAAGAATTTTCCAGTGGAAGTTTAGTAAAGAGAGGACTTTCATTTATATAGCTCCTGTCACAACCTCAGGACAACCCAAGGTGTTTTACAGCCAATGAAATAGTTTTTGCAGTGTAGTCACTGTTGAAATGTATTAAACAGCTGCCAATTTGTGCACAGCAAGCTCCCACAAACAGCAATGAGATAATGACCAGATTAATTTGTTTTCACGTTCTTGGTTGAGGAATACATATTGACCAGCAAATTGAGGTGCCAGGGAGCAGCAGATACATCCACAACTCTCCCTCTGCAAGAATAAGCATCAGCAGGGAAAAGAAGGGGAAAACGTATTTTTCCACTGAACAGAAATAATCCCTTTTCCCCTGTGATGCCGACAGGCTCCTTAAGAAGCAGTTCTTCCACCGCGCATTGAAAGTGATGAAAAAGAAGTCTGAGAAGGAAATCAAAAAGGAGAAAGAGAAAGTGAAAAATGACAGCAGCAAAGAAGAGGAAAAGAAGAGCAAGAAGGAAATCACAAAGGAAGAAAAGAGTAAGAAAGAGAAGAAAAAAGACAGTGAAAAAGAAGAAAGCAAGAAGGAAAAAAAGGTAAGAGACCTGATTCCTGAGTGAAATATGCCCAAGTGTTCGGCATAACTCCACCAGTGCCTTTATGTAGCACTTTTAACATAGTGAAACATCCCAAAACACAGGAGCGTTATCAAGCAAAATCTGACACCGAGCCAAGTAAGGAGCTATTAGGACAGGTGACCGAAAGCTTGATCAAAGAGATTTTAAGAAGTGACTTAAAGGAGAAGAAAAGCAAAGTTTTAGGAGGGAATTCCAAACCTTAGCGCCCAGGCCTGAAAGGCACAGACACCAATGGTGGAGTGATGGAAATGGGGGATGCAGAAGAGGCCAAAATTGGCAACAAATTTTCTTCACAGAGTGACTAGCACATGGAATAGACTTCAAGGTAAAGTAGTGGAGCCCAAAACCGTGAAACTATTTGAGAAACAGTTTAATTTCAGCAGTGGAAGTAAGGTGGTGGGGAGGCCTTTAGGATAATTCGAGATGGGTGAAATAAAATGGGCCTAATTGCTCGTCCATTATCATCTTGTACCCTTGTTGCATTGTTGCTTGTTCTTTTCATAACCTGATTAATTTTAAATGCCTTTGATATCGTTGATGACACTGCAATTTAGAAAATGAGCATTTTATCATTGCATCACATCAATAAATTCACTCAGTTTCATTGTGATAGAATCTCACATTTCAGCAAATGGAGTGGCTATTCAGCCCATCATGCCGGTACCGGTATTAGTTCCACAACAGAATTGTCTACTCTAATCCCATTTTTCTGTTTATCTAACTCACTTAAAAATGTCAGGAGTGACTTTACTTCAAGAACTACTTGGAATAATATATTCCATTATCCTAATCACATTCTGCGTAAAAACATTTCTTCTAATTGTCCACTTCTAAGTGCTGACTTTATACCCCTTTCTCCACTCAGTCGTTAACATGCTGAAGTCACCTTTTATTTTATATTCCTTTCATAACTTTGAGCAGTTAGTGCACATAACTACTTCTCTCTCCCTCCCCCACCCTTAACCTTTCACAAAACTTAAGTAACAAATTTCCTCAGGCTTTGAATTTGTTTTTGCAAATGACTGCAATAGGAATCATTAACTCATGTGCGAAACTTTATGATCTTGAACATTTTTTGCCACCTCAGTAACTTGAATTGGATTTTTGCCAAAGTTGCTAATTGGTTTTCCTTCCTTGAGTTCATATTGCTTTTGCAGAAAGAGCTGGAAACTGTTCCTAGATGAGTTCATCTACATGCATTAAAAAAAAGGATTCAATTTTAATAATGCAAATGCTTTCTCAAGTTCTGAATTTATCTGGTTTGCTCACGATTTCCAGCTCAAAGGGAGGTTGTGTAATTCTACCACATTCCGAAGCCTTCCTCTTCATGTGCATCCTGTCATCAAGCTGCTCATCTGATGCATCTGACAACAGCCAGTTTATCTGATATAAACCTTTTATAGATAATCAGGATGGGGAAGCGTGGTCCAATGTGGGAGAAACATACATTTCCGGCAATATTACTGAAGACTTGTGCCCCAGAGCTTGCCACACCCCTAGTCAAACTGTTCCTGTACAGCTAAAATACTGGCATTTACCCAGCAATGTGGAAAATTGCCCTGGTATGTTCTGTACTATGTTCAAAAAGCAGGACAAATTCAACCCAGCCAACCACCACCTTATCAGTCTACTCTCGATCATCAGTAAAGTGATGGAAGGGCTCATCAACGGTGTTATCAAGCAGCAGGCACTTGCTTAGCAATAATCTGCTCACTGATACTCAGTGGGTTCCGCCAGGATCACTCAGTTCCTGACCTCATTACAGCCTTGGTTCAAACATAGACAAAAGAGCTGAACTCCAGAGGTGAGATGAGAGTGACTGCCCCTGACATCAAGGCAGCATTTGACCGAGCATGGCATCAATGAGCCACAGCTAAACTGAAGTCAGTGGGAATCAGGGGGAAAACTCTCCACTGGATGGAGTCATACCTAGCACAAAGGAAGATTGTTGTGGTTATTAGAGGTCAATAAACTGAGGACATCACTGCAGCAGTCCTCAGGGCAGTGTCCTAGGCCCAACCATCTTCAGCTGCTTCATTAGTGACCTTCCATCATAAGGTCAGAGTGGGGATGTTCACTGACGATTGCATGATGTTAACCGTTCACGGTGACTCAGATACTGAAGCAGTCCATGTCCATATGCAACAAGAACAGGTCAATATCCAAGTAACATTCACACCACACAAGTGCCAGGCAATTACCACCTCCAACAAGAGAGAATCTAACCATCACCCCTTGACATTCAGTGGCATTACCATCACTGAATCCCCCACTATCAACACCCTGAGGGTTATAATTGACCAGAAACTGAACTGGGCTAGCCATATAAATATTGTGGCTACAAGCGCAGGTCAGAGGCTAGGAATCCTGTGGCGAGTAAGTCACCACCTGACTCCCCAAAGCCTGACTATCATCTACAAGGCGCAAGTCAGGAGTGTGATGAAATACTTCCACTTGCCTGGATGAGTGCAGCTCCAACAACAGTGAAGAAGCTCGACACCATCCAGGATAAATCCCCCTTGGGGCTTGGCACCCCACTCACAAACAGTCACTCCCTCCACCACTGCACAGTGGCAGCAGTGTGTGCCATCTACAAGATGCACTGCAGCTACTCACCAAGGCTCCTTGGACAGTCCATCCAAACCCACAACCGCTACCACTTAGAAGGACAAGAACAGCAGATGCAAGGGAATACCACCACCTGCAAGTTCCCCTCCAAGCCACACACCAACCTGACTTGGAAATATATCGCCATTCCTTCACTGTTGCTAGGTCAAAATCCTGGAACTCCCTAACAGCACTGTGGGTGTACCTATGTCACATGGACTGCAGCACTTCAAGAAGGCAGCTCACCACCACCTTTTCAAGGGCAATTGCAGGTGGGCAATAAATACTGGCCTAGCCAGTGAAGCCCACATCCCATGAAAGATTGAAAAAATGTTCTGCACAAAATGGCTATATCTGACCAGCAACCTGAAAACGTAAAACTAGATAATGAGGGGTTGAAAGCTTGCAACATTGTTTTTTATTCTGTGAAAACACAATTACAGGTTTTAAAAGAAAGATTGAACAGGCTGGAGCTCTTTTCTCTCGAAAAGGGGTGAGAGGTCCTCAATAAACGAACCCTTGACTTCACTGCCCTTGCAAAATAGCATTCCATCTCGAAAAGCCCTTTCCTCTCCAAAGCCCTTGAACCTGTTGTCATTTCCCAATCTGTTCCCATCCTTCCGGAGCTCTTATGTTTGAATCTCTCCAATCAGCTTTCCACCCCTGCCACAGTACCGAAACAGCTCTCATCAAAGCCGCAAATTATGTCCTATGTGACTGTGACAAAGGTGAACTTTCCCTTTTCAACCTATTTGCAGCCGTTGCCATGGGTGATGTTAGATTCTCTCTTGTTGGAGGTGGTAATTGCCTGGCACTTGTGTGGCGCGAATGTTACTTGCCACTTGTCAGTTCAAGCCTGGATATTGCCCTGTTCTTATGGACAAGGACTGCTTCAGTATCTGAGTCACTGTGAATGGTTAACATCGTGCAATCATGCCATACTTCTCAAACGTTTCTCCACTTTCGTCTAGATGGGTCTGATTCTTGTCTATCTAATCATAGCTGGAATATCACTTGCAATGGCTTCTATACCTGCTCCCACACTGTTACATCTAGTGTCCCCAAGGATCCGTCCTTGGCCCCTCCTATTTTCCATCCACATGCTTCCCCTCAGGGACATCATCTGAAAGCACAGTGTTAGTTTTCACATGTATGTTGACGACACTCAGCTCTCCCTCACCACTACCTCTCTCGACTCCTCCACTGTTGCTTAATTAACAGGCTGCCTGTCTCACTTCGATTACCAGATGAACAGAAATTTCCTCTAGTTAAACATTGGGAAGACTGAAGCCATTGTTTTTGGTCCTCACTCCAAACTCTGTTCCCTAGCAACTGACTCCATCCCTCTTCCTGACAGCAATCGGAGAGTAAGCCAGTCTGTCTGCAACCTTGGTATCACATTTGACCCCAGGATGAGTTTCTGACCTCATAGCCATGCCATCACTAAGGCAGCCGTTTTCCACCTCTATAACATTGCCTGCCTTCACATATCTCAGCTCATCTGCTGCTGAAACCCTCATTCATGTCCTCGTTACCTTTAGACTTGACTATTCCAACCCATTCTTGGCTGGTCATCTGCATTCCACCCTTGAGGCCATTCAAAACTCTGCCTGTGTGTTATGATCCCAGCTGATGTTACTACTGCGCAAGTCAGACCCCAGGGTCGAACCTGGCATGGAGGGCAGTTACTGAACGCATTCACAGGAGTCTGCTAGTCTACTTTTAACACAAAGAATAAAACGTCTATTAAACAGGAAAAATGAACTATATTACACTGGACAAAAAAGGTTGGAAAGATTTCAATCCAAGCACCAGTAAATGTTTCAAATCATGCTATTCCTTCACCCCAACTAAAGCTTTACAGATGTATACAAATTCGTAAGGATAACACAATTTACAATATCTATCTTTTACTCTAATATTCAGGGTAAGTATGCAGCACATGTGAATTAAGAGGCAAACTGTGGTCAGACACACCACACTCCAAAGTAAATGGCAGGTGCAACCAAAGCAGATTTTATGGATTTCTCAACAATCCCCCCTGACTTGTTACAGCTTGTTACGCCATGAGCCAACTGGTCTCATGGAAACTCTTGTCTTTCTCACGAGGGCTTCCAATCTCCACGTTTGAAGAATTCACCTTGGAATTCTCTCCCAAACAAAACTTCCACTCTGGCCCCCTCAACAAGGATCCACCTCCAGTGTTTCAACTTCGCCTTCCGATGCATATTTCCCCTGGATCTCCGCGTACACTCAGGCTTCACCTTCCACACACACACTCAGATATTCGACCATGCCAAGCAGAACACCACTGCTCCAAAAGGCCTTAATGGCCCGCGCAACGGAGTCACTGACCATCAGCTGCACTCTCAGATCTTTAGGCCTCTCTCAAGGCAACTTTGCTTCAAGTCTGCTCCCCACAACTAGCAAATAATCAAAATGGAATTCCTGTATCCCAGTCCCGTGCATAATCCTGACAGTGTGCTCTCATCATAGTTTTTAAAGTTTGATGCCATCTTTCCAAAGCTCCTGTGACTCCCATTGATAAGCTATTGACTTAAACTGTTTTATCCCCAAATTGTTCATTACTTCCTTAAACAGCTGCAACATGAAATTTGACCCCTGATCTGACTTTGTATTTCTTTAGGTAAACTATCTCTTGTAAAAAATGTAATTAACTCCTCCACAATCATCTTACTGTAATATTTCTTAAAGGTATCCCCCTTCAAGAAACCTGATAGATACATCCATTATTGTCAGTAAATACTGATTTCCACTTTTAGTCTTAGGGAAGGGTCCTACACAATCAATCATGACCCTGATAAAAGGTTCTTCAAATGCTGATATTGGGATTAAAGGCGCCAGCTTAATCACTGCTTGTGATTTTCCTGTTACTTGACATGTTTGACAGGTTCTACAGAATTTGACTACATCCCTATGCAATCCTGGCCAAAAAAAAAACCATCTGTATCTTTTCCTGTGTTTTCCTAATTCCTAAATGACCCCGCATTGGAATTTTGTGAGCAATCCCCAGAATCTCATTTCTATACAATAATGGGATAACGATCATATGCAGCTCCCTCCAGCTTTCATTTGCTGAGATATGATCCGACCTCCACTTTCTCATTAAAATATCTCCTCGAAGATAATAACATACTGGAATACATTTTGCTTCTGTTTCTGAATAAGCTTTCTGATATAACTGTTTTAATTGCAAATCATTTTTTTGTAACTCCACCAACCTCTTTGAGAAATGGGAATGTTCGCTGATAATTGCACAGTGTTCAGTACCTTTCACAATTCCTCAGATACCGAAACATTCTGTTTCTGCAAGCAGCAAGAGTTGGACAACATTCAGCTTTGGCATGATAAGTGGCAAGTAACATTCACGCTAGGCAATGACCATCTCCAATAAGAGAATATCTGACCATTTCCCCTTGACATTCAACAGCATTATCATTGCTGAATCCACCACCATCAATGTCCTAGGGTTATTGACCAGAAACTTCACTTGACCAGGTATATTAATACTGTAGCTACAAAAGCAAGTCAGGTCAGGAATTAAGAACAAACAAAGAAAAGTACAGCACAGGAACAGGCCCTTCGGCCCTCCAAGCCTGCGCCGATCATATTGCTCGTCAACTAAAACATTTTGCACTTCAGGGGTCTGTATCCCTCTATTCCTATCCAATTCATGTATTTGTCAAGCTGCCTCTTAAACACCACTATCGTACCTGTTTCCACCACACTCACTACCCTCTGCGTAAAAAACTTGCCCCGCACATCTCCTCTATACTTTTCTCCTCTCACCTTAAATCTATGTCCCCTAGTAATTGACTCTTCCACCCTGGGAAAAAGCTTCTGACTATCTACTCTGTCCATGCCACTCATAATTTTGTAAACTTCTTATCAAGTCGCCCCTCAATCTCCGTCGCTCTAGTGAGAACAATCCGAATTTCTCCAACCTCTCCTCATAGCTAATAACCTCCAGACCAGGCAGCATCCTGGTAAACCTCCTCTGCACCCTCTCCAACGCCTCAATATACTTCTGGTAATGTAGCGACCAGAATTGCATGCAATATTCCAAGTGTGGCCTAACCAAGGTTCTATACAGCTGCAGCATGACTTCCCAGCTTTTATACTCAATACCCCTGCCAATGAAGGCAAGCATGCCATATGCCTTCCTGACTACCTTATCCACCTGCGTTGCCACTTTCAGTGACCTGTGGACCTGTACACCCTGATCCCTCTGCCCGTCAATGCACTTAAGGGTTCTGCCATTTACTGTATAATTCCTGCCTATATTAGACCTTCCAAAATGCATTACCTCGCATTTGTCCGGATTAAGCTCCATCTGCCATTTCTCTGCCCAAGTCTCCAACCGATCTATATCCAGTTGTCTCCTTTGACAATCCTCTTCACTATCTGCAGCTCCTCCAACCTTAGTGTCATCTGCAAACTTACTGATTGGCCCAGTTACATTTTCTTCCAAATCATTTATGTATACTACAAACAGCAAAGGTCCCAGCACTGATCCCTGCAGATCTCCACTTGCCACAGCTCTCCATTCAGAAAAGCACCCTTCCACTGCTACCCTTTGGCCTCTATGACCAAGCCAATTCTGTATCCATCTTGCCAGCTCACCTCTGATCCCGTGCGATTTTACCTTCTGTACCAGTCTGCCATGAGGGACCTTGTCAAAGGCCTTACTGAAATCCATGTATATAACATCCACTGCCCTTCCATCGTCGATCATCTTTGTCACTTCCTCGAAAAACTCGATCAAGTTAGTGAGACATGACCTCTCCTTCACAAAACCATGCTGCCTCTCACTAATACGCCCATTTGCTTCCAAATGGTAGTAAATCCTGTCACGAAGAATCTTTTCCAATAATTTCCCTACCACTGACGTAAGGCTCACTGGCCTGTAATTTCCTGGATTATCCCTGCTACCCTTCTTAAACAATGCAACAACATTGGCCATTCTCCAGTCCTCTGGGACCTCACCCGTAGCCAGTGAGGATACAAAGATTTCTGTCAAGGCCCCAGCAATCTCCTCCCTTGCCTCCCTCAGAACTCTGGGGTAGATCCCATCTGCCCCTGGGGACTTATCCACTTTAATATTCTTCAAGACGCCTAACACCTCTTTTTTGATCTCAACATGATCCAGGCTATCTACACACTCTTCCCTAGACAAATCAACCGCTAAGTCCTTCTCTTTGGTGAATACTGATGAGAAGTATTCATTTAGTATCTCTCCCATTTCTTCTGGCTCCACACACAGATTCCCACCTCTGTCCCTGAGTAGGCCCACCCTTTCCCTGGCTACCCTCTTGCTTTTTACATATGAATAAAAGGCCTTGGGATTTTCCTTAATCCTGGTTGCCAGTGACTTTTCATGACCCCTTTTAGCCTCCTGACTCCTTGCTTAAGTTTCTTCCTACTTTCTTTATATTCTCCACGGGCTTCATCTGTTCCCAGCCTTCTAGCCTTTACGATTGCTTCCCTTTTCTTTTTGACTAATCTCACAATATCCTGCGTTATCCAAGGTTCCTGAAACTTGCCATGCTTATCCTTCATCCTAGCAGGAACATGCCGGTTCTGAATTCTTATCAACTGACGTTTGAAAGCCCCCCCACATGTCAGTTGTTGATTTGCCTTCAAACATCCGCCTCCAGTCTAGATTCCTCAGTTCCTGCCTAATATTGTTATAATTAGCCTTCCCCCAATTAAGCACCTTAACCCAAGGACTCCTGTTACCTTATCCACCAATACCTTGAAACTAACTGAATTATGGTCACTTTTCCCAAAATGCTCCCCTACCGAAACTTCGACCATCTGGCCGGGTTCATTCCCTAATACCAGGTCCAGTATTGCCCCTTCCCTAGTTGGACTATCTACATATTGTCTCAGGAAGCCCTCCTGGATGGACCTTACAAATTCTGCACCATCCAAACCCCTAGCACTAAGTGATTCCCAGTCAATATAGGGAAAGTTAAAATCACCCACCATAACAACCCTATTGCTTTTACATCTTTCCAAAACCTGCCTACATAACTGTTCCTCAATCTCCCGCCAGCAATTGGGAGGCCTATAGTAAACCCCCAACATTGTGACTGCGCCCTTCCTATTCCGGAGCTCTACCCATACTGCATGAGTCCAACGAGGTGTACTCCTGTCGTACAGCTGTGATATTCCCCTTTACCAGCAGTGCAATTCCCCCACCTCTTCTACATCCCCCTCTATCCTGCCTGAAACATCTAAATCCTGGAACGTTTATCTGCCAATCCTGTCCATGCTTCAACCAAGTCTCTGTAATAGCAATAACATCATAATCTCAAGTACTAATCCAAACTCTAAGCTCATCTGCCTTGTCTGTTAAACTTCTCGCATTGAAACAAATGCATTTCAGACCCCCAGTCCCACTGTGTTCAGTAATTTCTCCCTGCCTGCCCTTCCTCTTAGTCCTCCTGGCCATATTCACTGGTTCCCAGTCATTTATTTCACCTGCTGACCTATTGCTCTGGTTCCCACCCACCTGCCATACTAGTTTAAACCCTCCCGAGTGATGCTAGCAAACCTCACCACCAGGATATTGGTGCCCCTCCAGTTTAGATGCAACCCGTCCTTCTTGTACAGGTCCCACCTGCCCCGGAAGAGATCCCACTGATCCAGATATCGGAAACCCTCCCTCCTACACCATCTGTTCAGCCACATGTTCAGCTGCACTATCTTCCTATTTCTAGCCTCACTGGCACGTGGCACAGGGAGTAATCCTGAGATTACAACCCTAGAGGTCCTGTTTTTTTAACTTTCTGCCTAACTCCCTGAACTCCCGCTGCAGGACCTCGTCACTCTTCCTGCCTATGTTGTTAGTACCAATGTGTACCACGACCTCTGGCTGTTTTCCCTCCCCCTTCAGAATGTCCCGTACCCGATCAGAGACATCTTGGACCCTGGCTCCAGGGAGACAACATACCATCCTGGTGTCTCTTTCACGACCACAGAAGTGCCTGTCTGAGCCCCTGACTATAAATGGTATACCTGTTAGAGAGGGGGACAGCCACAGGGGATTTCTGCACTGACTGCCTGCCCCTTCTAGCGGTCACCCATCTATCTTGTCTGTACCTTGGGTGTGACCACGTCTCCAAAACTCCTGTCAATGACACTTTCCACCATCTGAATACTCCTAAGTGCATCCAACTACTGCTCCAACTGATCCATGCGATCTGTGAGGAGCTGCAATTAGGTACACTTCCTGCAGATGTAGTTGTCCGGGACATTTGAAGCGTCAAAGATTTCCCAAATCCCACGGGTGAAGCACTTCACCCCAGCAACTGCCATTTCTAGAACTATTTGATAAATTAATTTAAATCTAATTACTGCTTATTGACTCCTTATTAACTATACGTTCCCTCGGGCTAGATTTCTACTATAAATGCTAAATTCTAAGAACAGTAATCCCCTGATTCTGGTATAGATACCCTCTACTTATTAATTAAGTGATTAATTTATTTGGTTTAATTAGTTTAACAATGTTTTAGTTTCAAATTCAGTGTAGATTCTCTACCAGCCAATCAGGTCACAGATTTACCGTGTCGCCACTTTTAATTTTTTTTAAGACCCGAGGTCCACGAATCCCCAAGGTAAGATTTTTAGCCTCACCTCTCTGAAACTCTGCCCTCCGACTCTGCTCCCTGGAACTCTTCTTGTGCTCTTTTATCCTGTGTCTCCGCTCTGATCGCGCTCTTTTATCCTGTGTCTCCGCTCTCCTTGTGCTCTTTTATCCTGTGTCTCCGCTCTCCTTGTGCTCTTTTATCCTGTGTCTCCGCTGTCCTTGTGCTCTTTTATCCTGTGTCTCCGCCGCCATCCTCGTGCTCTTTTATCCTGCGTCTCCGCCGCTCTCCTCACGCTCTTTTATCCTTCGTCTCCGCCGCTCTCCTCGCACTCTTTTATCCTGTGTCTCCGCTCTCCTTGTGCTCTTTTATCCTGTGTCTCCGCCACCATCCTCGTGCTCTTTTATCCTGTGTCTCCGCCACTCTCCTCACGCTCTCTTACCCTGTGTCTCCGCCGCTCTCCTCGCGCTCTTTTATCCTGTGTCTCCGCTCTCCTCGTGCTCTTTTATCCTGCGTCTCCGCCACTCTCCTCGCGCTCTTTTATCCTGTCTCCGCTCTCCTCGCACTCTTTTATCCTGTGTCTCCGCCGCTCTCCTCGCGCTCTTTTATCCTGTGTCTCCGCCACTCTCCTTGCACTCTTTTATCCTGTGTCTCCGCCGCTCTGCTCGCGCTCTTTTATCCGTTCTGCAATCTGTAATTCATCTTCTGACTCCCCAGAGCCTGTCCACCATCTACAAGGCACAAGTCAGAAGTGTGAAGGAATTCTCTCCATTTGCCTGGTTGAATGCAGCACAAAATACATGCAAGAGCCTCGATACCAACCAGGAGAAAACTGCCTGCTTAATTGGCACTCTATCCTCCACCTTAACCATTCACTCCCTCCACCTCCGGCATACAATGTAGCATACCAAGATGCCAACCATCTTCAACAACAACTTCCAAGCCTGTGACCTCTACCACCTAGAAGAACAAGGGCAGCTGATGCATGAGAACACCACCGCCTGCAAGTTTCCCTCCAAGTCACACACTATCCATACTTTGAACTATTTCACCATTCCTTTACTGTCAGTGTCAAAATCCTGAAACTCCATTCCTAACTTCACCACATGGACTGCAGCAGTTCAAGAAGGTGACTCAGCACCATCTTTTCAAGGGTAGTTAGGGATGGCAATAAATGCTGGCCTTGCTAGGGCACAGATCTATGAACTATTGGAAACAAATAGCATTGATGGATTTTAAGGGAAAGCAAGATAAACACATGATGGAGAATGCAATAGAAGGATATGTTGATAGGGTGGGAGGAGGCTCATGTGAAGCATAGATTTGTTGAGCTGAGTTACATGTTTCTGTGCTGTAAATTCTATGCAAATATGTATACTCATGAAGGCAGCATATTTATTTAGGGCTCTGAGTACCAAAGTAACAGGATGTCCTCAGTCAACACTTGTCTGTCAGTAACTTACCATTTGATTGTTTTGTTAGGATGAAGCTCCAGGAACGCCAAAGAAAAAGAAAGAGACAAAAAGAAAATTTAAATTGGAACCACACAATGATCAGCTTTTCCTTGATGGGAATGAGGTAAAGAATGTCCATTGAGGTTTCTGGCCTGCAAGAAGACCATTTAGCCCACCCTATCTATGCCAGTATTTAGTGAATGCAATCTAAAACCGATTGCATTCACCTGCTGTCTCCTCCGCCCCCTCCCCCTCAGCCCCACCATGAAAGGGAAAATTCAGCAGTTGTACAAAAAGCAGCCATTCTGTTATCCACCTGACGAAATTTAACCTTCACCCCAAGAATACTCTGCAGTAAAGCCAGATTTATCTTCATTGACATTATCCGCACATTTCATGTTTCCTAGGTAGGACTTTTTAATAGTTTTTTAAATTGAATTCAATAAAGTTTGCATCTGTTCTTGAGTTGCTATGTTTTATATTTTGAATAAGATTGTTCTTGCAATTAGCACAGAGAGGAAGAGTTCTGTGTATTTTGTTAGCAGGGACTGTCTGTGACAAAGGCATTTTGGAGCAGGATGAGGCCATTTACCCCCTTGAGCGTGTTCTGCCATTGGGAGACCATGGATGATTTGTGACCTAACTCCATATAGCCACCCTTGCCCCATAACCCTGAATACCTTTGGATAATAGAAATCTATCCAGCTCAGATTTAAAATTAACAATTGACCTAGCATCAACTGCCATTTGCAGAAGAGAGTTCCAAACCTCTTCACCCTTTATGTGTACAAGTGTTTCCTAACTTAATTCCTAGCAGACTTGGATTTAATTTTTAGGCGATGTCCCCTGGTGCTAGACTCCCCAGCTATGAGAAATAATTTCTCTCCATCTACCCTAGCAGTTCTCCTTAATTTCTTGAAACCTTTGATCCAATCAATCCTTAATTTTTAAATTCCAGAGAATACAACCCCAGTTTATGTAATCGCTCTTCATAATTTAGCCATTGGAATCCAAGAAAGACTTGATTGCAGTGATAGAAGCCAAGTATGCTGGAAATACTTAGGCCAGGCAGCATCAACCTGAAACAATAATAGTTTCTCTCTCCACTGCAGCGGTTCAAGAAGGTAGCTCACCACCACCTTCTCAAGGGCAACTAGGTATGGACAATAAATGCTGGCCCAGCCAGCAAAGACCACATCCCATGAATGAATAAAAAAAAATGCTGCCTGACTAAGTACTAAGTATTTCCAGCACTTTCTGTTTGCACTTCAGATTTCCAGCATCTGCAGTATTTTGCGTTTGTACTTGAGTACAGTGAGGCGGGTCTATTAAATGACTTAAATTCTTATTTCTAATTTGTTTATGATGTTGCGCAGAGCTGATGGACTATTGCAGTAGTCTTTTGTATTGTTCACATGATGAGTTCTGAATTGTAGCCTTTAGCGGCATTCGTTAATCATTTCCTGGACCTCAGTAAAAGCGCAGTATTAGGGCGAATCTTCCGAGAAGTAGCAATCACTGTCAGATTGCCACTCCATTGCTGTTTTTTGCACTGAGGTGGACCTCTGCATTTCTGGGCAAAAACTTCCAAGCCGGGCCACTTTAGAAATGCAAAGCGTATCTGTACTCGGAGTCATCCTCCATGGGGCAGGATGGTCAGGGGAAGCCAAGCTACGCTCTCTTTTATGGCTCTAACTGCCATATTTTGGTAAGTACAGAGATTAAAAGTCCCTAAGCCACTTTGAGAAGCTACAGAGAGAAGGTAAGTATGTAAGGTAAGTGGGTGCAGGGTATGGTGGCAAGTAGGTGGGTGAGGGGGTAGGGTGGCAGGTGGGTGGGTGAGGGGGTAGGGTGGCAGGTAAGTAGGTGAGGAGGTTGAGTGGCAGGTGGGTGTGTCAGGTGGCAGGTGAGGGGGCAGGTGAGGGGATGGGGGTGCAGGTAAGCAAGTGAAGGAGTAGGGTGACAGGTAAGTGGTTGAGGGGGTAGGTTGGGACTGGGGTCGCTGGAGAAGTCAGGTGGTCAGGGGTTAGTCAGGTCAGGGGCTGTTGTCAGTGGTCAGGAGAGTAGTTGGTGGAAGTGGGTCAGGCTGGGGTAGTCACGTTGGGGTGTAGTCAGGTAGTCGGGTGAGTGGTTGGGGGGTGGGTGCAGGTTGGAGGTGTAGTCAGGTGGTCGGTGGATGTAGCCTGGGTGTCGCAAGGGTAATCAGGTTGACTGGGAGTCGGAGGTGATAGTCAAGTAGGGAGGGATAGTCCAGGCGTCCACTGGGGCGTCAGGGGTCAGTAGGAGTTAGAACTGGTCTTAAACCTTGTAACTTTTCCTGAGTAACTATTCTGGAAAGCAAGTCAGAACCACCCAAAGTTTAAGACTCTCACTCAGTTTCGGAGGGTTCCAGATGTGGGGGAATTGCCCATCGCCCAAACTTCCTGGGCAGTTCCCCTGCAGTCAGAGAGTCGGGACTTCCGAGAGGACCCCCATCGCATCTTGGGTCAGGGTACCCCGTCGCATTTTGGGTGGGTGGGGGAGTGGGCCGTGGGTGTTGGGGGGGTTCCCATAACATTTTGGGTGGGTGGGGGTAGGGGGACCCTATCGCTGTTTGCGTAGGTGGGGGTAGGGGGACCCTATCGCTGTTTGGGTGGGTGGGGGTAGGGGGACCCTATCACATTTTGAGAGTGGGGAGTAGATCCCATCGCATTTTGGGTGGGGGAGAAGGTACCCCATTGCATTTGTGGGGGGAGGCCCATTATATTTGGGGGTGGGGGTACCCTATTGCATTTATGGAGGGAAGGTAGCCCATTTGCATTTTGGAGGGGGCGAGGTATCTATTGCATTTCGGGGGGAGGTACCCCATTGCATTTTGGGGTGGGGGGGTACCCCATTGCATTTGGGGGAGTGCGGGTGGAAAAGTACCCCATTGTATTTCGTTTTGGGGGAGTACCTCCAGAGTACAACCGTCCAGAAATAGAAACTAGGAGCAGGAGTAGGCCACTCGGCCTTCAAGCCTGCTCCACCGTTCAGTATGATCATGGCTAATCCTCTATCTCAATGCCACGTTCCCACTTTCTCTTCATACCCCTTGATGCCCCTAATATCCAAAAACTTATGAATTTCTTTCTTGAATATACTCAGTGACCCGGCCTCTGCAGCCGCCTGTGGTAGAGAATTCCACAGGTTGACCACCCCCCGAATGAAGAAATTTTTCCTCACCACAGCCCTAAATGGCCTGCCCCATACCCTGAGACTGTGGCCCCTGGTTCTCGACTCCCCAACCAGGGGAAACACCCTCCCAGCACCCAGCCTGTCTAGCCCTGCTAAAATTTGATATGTTTCAATCAGATCCCCTCTCATTCTTCTAAACTCTAGTGAATACAGGCCCAGTCGAACCAATCTCTCCTCATATGACAGTCCTGCCATCCCCAGTATCAGCCTTGTGAACCTTCGCTGCACTCCCTCTATGACAAGTATATCCTTTCTTAGATAGGGAGACCAAAACTGTACGCAATACTCCAGGTGTGGCCTCACCAAGACCTTGTGTAACTGCAGTAAGACATCCCTACTTCTGAACTCAAATACTCTTGCAATGAAGGCCAACATACCATTTCCCTTCCTAATTGCTTGCTGCACCTTTCATTGACTGGTGTACAAGGACACCCAGATCCCTTTATACATCCACATTTCCCAATATACTCACTCTGCCTTTCTGTTTTTCACCCCGAAGCGTATAACTTCACATTTTACTGCATCTGCCATATGTTTGCCCACTCACACTTGTCTAAATCGCCCTGAAGCCTCCTTACAACCTCCTCACAACCCCGCCCAGTTTTGTGTCGTCAGGAAATTTGGAAATTTCAATTTGCTTCCCTCTTCCAAGTCATTTATATATACATTGTGAATAGCTGGGGCCCAAGCACTGATCCCTGCGGTACACCACTACTCACCATCTGCCACCCAGAAAACGACCCATTTATTCCCACTCTCTGTTTCCAGTCTGTCAACCAACTCACAATCCAGATCAGAAGTTCTGGGCCATTATTCTTAAATGTTATAACTGAACGCAGAAAGGATGTTTTACCTGGAATCATTAACGTGGAAACACAACATTGACCCAAAAGGATGCTTTCAGTCATTTAATTGTGATTGGAACTGCTCCATTTCCTGCCCCAGCTTTCTCCCTTACCTCCCAAAGCTGTTGACTCACTGCTGAAGTGAAGTTCTGCAGACGGTCACAGGTCTCCAGTCACCTCCAGTGACGGTGAACATTTGGATCACAGCTGAGCCCTGTCCTATTCTCACTGACGTTTGTATAGAGAGTTGACACAGGAACGATGGGCTGAATGACCTATTGTCTGAATAATTGATTAGGACTAGATACTCATTTCTTCTGTCTGGTACCTCGGTTCACATTTGAGGTGTCAGCTGTGGCTCAGTTCATAGCACCCTCGCCTTTGAATCAGAGGGTTGTGGGTTCATGTCCCACTCCCGGAAACCAAGAACTGTGATTGTACTCGAAAGATTTGCAATCTGTGACTGTTGATAACTTGAAAGAATTTTCACCTGCTTGTCAGCTGCAGGAATCCTATGTGAAATTATTTTGGTACGAGTACAATTTCTAACAAGTCTAGGCACTGAGGGAGTTTTACTTCATGTCTAACAATGCCTGGCGTGGCAAACATGACACTGGAGAGGCAAAATATAATTTGTTCATTCCTCCAGCAATGAGTGCAACAAAGTTATTTGGAAAAAGGCTGTTGCTAATGTGATCACCTATCTTTTGCACCCACTACTGGGATCAATAAATGTCACCTTTCCAGAGAAGAACGGAATAGGTTGATTTCGAGGACGTGATATGCAATTCCTCATGTAGCTCTGCTTTCCAAACGTCATTCTTCTGCCTGTCAAGCCTGTGCGGAGACGTAGGATTCTGTTGCTTTGATGTTGGGAGGAATCCTCAGTTTGCCATTTACTATGATTTTTTCAGGTATACGTGTGGATCTACGATCCTGTTCATTTCAAGACATTTGCAATGGGACTAATATTAGGTAAATAGCTCAAAGGTCAATCAAATACCAACAGATTTTATAGGTGTGTGTGTGTGTGTGATTTTGTGTATATCCCTCCCCTCCGCCGCCCCTCTCATGGCCCTTCTGCCCCCCCTTCCCCCCTGCCCCCCCCCCCCCCCCAGGGATCCTCCATCCACCCTTTCTCCCCACATGGCCCCTCCGCCCTTCACCACCCCCCACTGTGGCTCCTTCCCCCTGCCCGTGGCCCTCCTCATGCGCCCCCTGCCCGTGGCCCTTCCCTCCCATGGCCCCCCTCCCCATGCCCCTCCCCCTCCCCATGCCCTGTGGCCCCCCACCCCGTGCTCCCCATCCCGTGGCCCCACTCCCACGGCAACTCTGTCCCCATCCACCCCGCACCCCCCACCAGTCATGGCCCCTCTGTCCCGCCTCTCCGCTCCTCTCCCCCGCCTCTCCGCTCCTCTCCCCCCACCCCCCCCCAAAATGGTCCCTCTGTCCCCCCTCCTTCCTTCCACCACCACCCCCACCCCGGCCCCTTTGTTCCCCTAGCCCCCCAGAAATTCTTCTCTTGCCCCTCCTCCTCGGCCAACCCTTTCCCCTGGGCCCTCACCTCCGGCCCGCCTACCCCCACTGACTCTAATTTAGCAGCAGGCAATGACACTAACCCGTTTGTGTGTTTGATCACTTAACAGTAATTGCAGTGATAGCTGCCACACTCTTCCCTCTGTGGCCTGCAGAAATGCGAGTAGGTGTTTACTATCTCAGTGTTGCAGCAGGCTGTTTTGTTGCCAGCATCCTCCTCCTTGCTGTAGGTGAGTAAGATTTATGTTCAAAGACTTTGCATCTTAAAATAGCTGCTGATTCATTTGAAAGGTTGAAGATGAGTAGATTTCACCGTGTCTGAAGAAAAACTGTCAAGATATTAAGGAAATCGAAGGAATATCGAAGTTAATTCCATTTCTTAAGAAAAGTAAATTGGTGATTTTGTATTAATAGGGGCATAGAGTACAAGAGCATGGAGGTTATGCTGAATTTATATAAGACACTCATTAGACCTCAGCTGGAGTATTGTGTACAGTTCTGGGCGCCACATTATAGGAAGGATGTGAACACATCGGAGAGAGTGCAGAAGAGGTTTACAAGAATGGTTCCAGAGATGAGAAACTTCAGCTATGAGGATAGATTTGTGAGGTTGGGACTGTTCTCCTAGGAGAGAAGAAGGCTGAGAGGAGATTTGATTGAGATGTTCAAAATCATGAGGGGGCTGGACAGAGTAGAAAGGGAGAAGCTGTTCCCATTTGTAAAAGGATCAAGAACGAGAGGGTACAGATTTAAAGTGATTTGCAAAAGAAACAAATGTGACGCGAGAAAAAACTTTTTCACACGAGTGGTTCGGGTTTGAAATGCACGGCCTGGAAGTGTGGTGGAGGCAGGTTCAATCAAGGCATTCAACGGGGCTTTAGATGATTATTTGAATAGAAGGGGTATGGGGAAAGGAAGGGCAATGGCAATAGGTTATAATACTCATTTGGAGAACCAGTGCAGACATGATGGGCCGAACAGCCAACTCTGTGCCATTCAAATTCTGTGAACTGTTTCACTTTCAATCATGGTTCTAAATGCCACAAAGGGTGTAGCTGGTAATCTCATTTTTTAAAACTAATTTGCAGTTGGTTGAGTTAGTTGACTATGACATGTTGAAAAGAGAATCAGGACTGTGAGTCACCACTGATGTTCACACAATAGGAAATTGTAATCTAATGCTATAGTGCTGTGGTCAGATCACGCCTTGAGGACTCCTTGTATCACAGCGCAGAACAATGCCATTTGACTCATCAGACCTGTGGGAGAGCTTATCCAATTAGACCCACTCTCCCAACTCTTCATTTTCCCATAGCCCTGCATATTTTTTCCATTTCCAGTATATATGCATTTCCCTTTTAAAAGTTACTACTGAATCTGCTTCCACAGCCTTTTCAGGCAGCACATTCCAGATCACTGCGTTTTTTAAAGAAAGGTCCCCTCATCTGTCCGACTATACTGCCTCTCCAGTATTTTTTTACCAATTATCTGAAATCTGTGTCCTCTAGTTACCAACACCTGCCACCAATGGAAACAGCTTCTCCTGTCTTTTCTCTCAAAATCCCTTAAAGTATAGAAGAAATTAAATCTTTTATCCAGAAAGCAAAAGTTTTTTTGACAAAGAGGAGTCAGGTACAGAAAAACACTGTATCTTTTAACTTTCATTTTAAGCTATCGCATAACTTGATACCTATTTGATTCTCTTTGCAGCTCGGTGCATCCTCTTCCTTTTAATCTGGCTCCTTACCGGTGGCCGACATCACTTCTGGTTCTTGCCAAACCTGACAGCGGACGTTGGTTTCATTGACTCCTTCAGACCCCTGTACACACACGAGTACAAGGGGCCCAAATCGGACTCCAAGAAATCAGGCGAGGAGACCGACCCCCAGAAACAGCCACAGCCCGATGGCGATGAGGGGAAGGAGGGAGAAGAGGGAGAGACAAAAGCAGAAGCAGCAACAGGAGCAGAGGCGACGACAGCAAGTAATTCAGCCAGGGAACGGCAGTCAGACACAGACAGTGACCGAAGGGATGACGACGGCTCCCAGCACAGCAGTGGCAATGGGAATGACTTTGAAATGATCACTAAAGAGGAACTGGACCAGCCAACAGATGATGAAGAAGAGGAGGAAGAGGAGGAGGAGGAAGACGAAGAGACACAGCCATTACACAGTAAGTCGTAGAACAGGGACAATTCCATCTCCAGCAACCAAGCACGAGTAGCTGATGTTGAAAACAGTTCCACATTGGGATGGAGACATGTACCCGGACCACTGTGGATGCCACAATGAAATGTTGTGAAATGTTAAAACTGCATGATAATCATAGCCTTTTGAAATTCCCTCACCTAGTCACAATGATCATAAGCCATGATATTTCGGCAGAGGAGAGAGTTAGAGGTACCCTGGAAAAGCTTGCATATTTCACATGCCAAGACAAATTATATTCCACAGCATAGTGTGTGCATCATGATATTTCAAAAACTCATACAAAGCCCAATCAACCCAGTGGTCTGAAAGGATTACATTTGGTAAATCATGTCTGTGTATATTCTTACTCAGCTGAATGTATTGAGAGACAACAGGTCTTAAATTGGTTCTGCTGTTTGTCACTGCTTGAGGAGGTGAATATCAGTGTTTGAGGCACCCCCAGTCTCTTCTGACCTGAAGTTCACAGGCATCAGTGCAGATGTCACATGCATTTGGAGCCTGAAGCTTTGGTACACGGCCTGCACACTGGAAGGTGGTGCAAAAAGGTATGAGTCTTGCTACATTCAGGAAATTTGCACTTAAACACCCAAAAGAATCCATTGAGGTTTGGAAAATGTGCAGGTGAAAAATAAATTCATTTTCACTACACGTTTGACCGGTGATCAGCTGTTAGCGGGAAGCAGAGCACTGCCCAATGCTGCAAAGCAAAATTTGTACAAAGTGTAGCTTCTTACTGACCTTTTGTGGTGGTTTGGTGGCTTATAAACCAGAAAGAAACAATACAAAGTAACTTAATTCTGTATAATAGGATACAGCTGTTTCTTGAGCTGCTGGAATCTGAAAACCATTAAAACGTCTCATTTCAGAATCAAACACCAACGCTTAACTCTTTGTGTAGTAATTAAAATTCACTTGTTCATCACTTCTGCCAGCTTTTAAGGTGAATGTCCATTTATAATTGTACAACAGGAAATGCAGACATGTAAAATATAAGCAAAATACTGTGGATGCTGAGGATCTGAAATAAAAACAAAGTACTGGAAAAGCTCAGCAGCAGGTCTGGCAGTATCAGTGGAGAGAGAAACAAGAGTTAACATTTTGACTCCAATATGACTTCAAAGAGTCATACTGGACTTGAAATGTTAACATTTGTTTCTCTCTCCACAGATGCTGCCAGACCTACTGAGTTTTTCCAGCACTTTGTTTTTATATTAAATGCAGATAATTATTTTGTAGTATAAGCTTAGCTAATGGACAGAACAGGTGAAGTGTATGAAGATACAGTATTTAATAGAGAGAGAACCTTACTATGGGGCTTATAACTAGGTGCCATTTTTATTCAGAGGTATATACATGGGAAAATAGGTGATAGTTTAGGAAGCTGGCTTGTTAAAACTGCATCCATGGTGCAGCTGCCCCTTCCAAGTTTAGGATTAGATATTATTACTCTAGGCCCTTGCCCATGATAGCTGGGAGAAAGTGGGAACAGAAAATAAAGGCTGAGAGGTGCACCTTCGGCTTCTAAGCTTCTTTAGCTGTGTAAAACATACCTTCTAGGAGTCATGCAGAAGTGACTTTGAGAAAAACCTAGTTCAACAATATGAACACTAGTCTTACTGTAATCTTCACGTAATTCTGAGTGTACAAGATCATTGCGATCCAGAGAGATGCTGACTTTCGCACTGGTGCCACACAATCCATAGCTGTTAAGGGTTTGCAAAGACTGGAGATGTTAAGGCAGGAAAATGGAAAGCTTGCTGCAGTTGTAAACAGCATTGATATATTGCTCTGTATTTTGTAAAATGAATCCTACTTTCACTACTCACTGATCTCAACATATAACGCATTTTGCAAGCTGCAGAAATTGGTTTCCATCTCCTTAGCTCAAGCACGCACACACTGAACATTTTCCAATTTAAATATATTTCTAGTCAGTTTCAAGCCTTCCCGCATCATTAGACCTCTGCCGCATTATTGGTAGCTGATGGATCGAGTTAAATGTGGAATTTAATTGGTTTCCAGCATCTGCTTGCCGTGCAGTAATTAACTGAGCTCTGACATTTCACAGAGTAACCTGAAAGTGGACCACACAACTTTGTAGTTAACTGTTTAATTAAACTAATAGCACAGAAAAGAAATACTTGGTAGTGTAGAAATTTTCTATATTCATATGCTTTTCCTAATGAGATGATAAAAGCATTTTTTTCTGTTATCATGTGTCTTTCTTGGAGAAAGATTTGCCAGCGTGCCAGTGGTTTTTCTGGTAGTATCTCAACCTGCTCTCAAATGGTATTTGAGTATTTGTACATCGTATAGTGTAGCTACAGGCCAGTGCTATTTTGTGTATATTGCAGCAGAGAGAGAGAAAGGGGGGGGGGGGGTGGAAATGCTTGCTCCTTGCTCTTGTTCAAACCCAGTTATGTCCATATTTGGATTGATATATAATTTAAAGACTTGTCTTTATGATTACTGGAACATTATTTAAACAATAACTGTTTTAGCTATTTGAAGTAAATACAATTAAAAAATGAAATGTGTGTCTGTGCATTTTCCTTTTGTCTAATTCTGATAATACAAATTAGGTGAAATGGCAAAATTTCTCACCTTTTAAAAATTGGCAATAAGCAAGAAAACACAGGAACCCGTTTCTTTCAGACAAAAGATTGTTCCCTGCTGTGAACTCTAGTATGTCCAGTTTCCTCATAAAAAAAAATTCTGATTGAAGTTCCTATGTAAGATAATTTCAAAAGAACAAGGAAACATTTGCAGAGTTATTTGGAATGTGCTGTCCAAAAAGTGTATTGGACGAAAGCTGTTTCAATAACTCTCAAAATTAATTTGGATAAATACTTAAGGAGAACTTGCAGGGTTATGGCGAAATGAGCAGGGGGAGTGGGTCTAATTGGATAGCTCTTTAAAAGAGCACAATAGGCTGAATGCCCTGTGTGCTGTAATGTTCTAACTTGCGAAAATGATTAAACTGCAGAGTGTGGGGTAACATTTCCTCTTCAGTGCTAGAATATGGGAGGTTGACATAGTAGTGCTTACCACGCGATCAGGGACAAGCAGCTCCAGGATTTTCCATACATTTAATAGTTGAGCAATTGTGAAAAACAGCTCCTTTTTAAAAATCAACACTTCTGTCCCTAGGCTGAAGAGGAAAATCTACCCCTAGATCTGTAATCTTGCAGCCTCCTTTATTTAATCCTGACCAACTGCTTCCCACAGATCATCCTTTATAGATGACAATGGTCACAGGCAAGGCCAGCATTTATTCACTAACCCTGGTTGATGAGAAGGTGGCAGTGTGTGTCTTGATACTCCATTAACCTACTTTTGCTTCGCATTCCTTGATACCTTTATCCATCAATCTCTTGATCTCTATCCTTTGTGAAAGACTGCTTCCTGATTTCAGTCCTAAGTGCTTATGTTACGACCACGAGGAGGGGTGAAATGACTCCTTTATTCTCCCATTCCAGGTTTGACCATTATCGGTTTTTTGTGACTAGAGAGGATGTGCTTAGTTTATTGAAACAATTTCCTGAATTAAGAACAAACTAGGTAAATGACAGCCACCATTCATGTCTCATATTTATCTGGGCCCACACACACACTGCTATCTTTACTGGTGTTTGTGGAAAAGTATACAGTTAGCTGTTCCTTGGAGGATTTTGATGTAGAGATACCACACTGCATCTATTTTGTTCCATTGTCTACCTGGCTATGGTTTTACATTCCACATTTTATTCCCAAAAGGTCTTGGTTCACATTAGATTTCTCCTCTCAAGATGGTTACTTTGCAAAACAGGCACAATACTTCCAAGAGAGAGGGACACAGCTTCAGCAGCCTGTGTCTGGTGCAGCATAGTCTTTTTTCCTCCTCTCTCCTGCTTGGTAAGCAGTCTTTAAAGTACCTTGCTGACTCTCTATTCCAGAGAAATTCTGTTATCTCAAAATGTAAATTGAATTTTGATGGCTCAGGGTGGGGGTTGTTTGTTTTATTTTATCCCACTTGGTGGAATGCAAGATTGTGGATCTTGTCACTGTCTGTCTCTTAAAAGGTTCCAGTTCTTTGAAACCCAGCCAGAAAAATGAAAAATAAATTGTACCTTTAAAAAGCACATCCTCATAACACTTAGCTTTTATTTTAAGACCTTATCCTTGGTTACAGCATCAGGGAAAGTAGTTTCTCTGTATAAATCTAATTGAATCCCTTTAAACACCATTGTTAAATCACCTGTCAAAAATAATAAAGTATTAAATTATATAGATATGACAAACTTGGCTTTAAGTCCTGGTACTTTCATGAGTCCAGACTGTACCCCTTTCAAAGGTCAGTATATTCTTTGAGTTTCATTGTCCAAATACTTAACAGTCTTCCAGATAGGATCAATCAAGGCACTTTACTGTGCCTCAATGTAATCTGCAAATCTCTATATACAACTTTCTATTGCTTCATTCAAGTCTAATAGTGAAAAACCCAAGCACCAGTACAGACCCCTGGGGCCATTTTCACATTCCACCACTCAGAATGAACCCTTTACTTCTGCCACTATTTAGTCCCCAACCAATTACCAACCCATATGTTGAAGTTAGCTCCAGTTACTTTTTTTTCCAATCTGACAAAGAAAATAGAGAATGGTTTATTTAAAATTCTTTATTGAAAATGGTTTTGGTAAGTTTGTATACTTTAACTGAAAATGTTACTTGTTCTGTGGCTATGTCACAAGTATGTCTGCAATAAGTTCAAAATCTTCCCCATTGTAATGTCCCTTTATCCACTACGAAAATATAAAGTATTTATATTGTTTGATACTCTAACATGGAAATAGTATTTAAATTTAATCAAACAAAACAATAAAACTAATTCCATCTGGACATCACTTTAGTTATCCCTCAATTTCATGGGGGCAGTGTTTTGAATGCAAATAATGAACTTCCATCACTTACTATCAGCATCAGTAATCAGGTTCAGGTACAGCTTTTGTCAGATTTAGGGTAAAACACAAACATGACAGTTACAATATATGGGTCTGCCTCCAGCCTCATCTATATTCTCTGAACAACACTACTTCCTGCACTAATTTGGCCCTAGCAGAGCTACACCAGAGACTGATAATTTGTCTTGTTTTGAGTTGTGGACAAACAGAACTAGCCCAAACTCAGTTCAGATGTAACCCTCTCAGGTCACAGTGAAGATACCTGTACCTCAGCAGTTTGGGCTGGAATTCAGTTTGGATGCCAGCAAATAATTCTTGTGTGCTGATCCACTACACAACCAAAAGGAACAAAATATTGCAGCCCAGTGTCATTCCATTCCAACAGCACTTTGAGTAATCAAACCAGCCTGAATTAAATCAGATGTGAATCATACAACTGCTGAGCTCACTGTGGTTCAAATGCAAAATGATAGTTGTAAATTCACCCAAGTGTTGATTTTTAAGAAACACAAGTTACTATATTGTACCAATCAGCTTCCTTTACATACAACCTGGCTAGGCAAAAAAATACAATAAATTCTGAACTAAAAGGCTGGTGTATTTTCACTAAATTTTTGTACAATAGTTACTCTGACAATGATAAAAGCAAAATGCTGCAAATGCTACTCTAAATGATGAGTTACTTTCACGGTAATGTGATAATGTACAATATAAAATTCAAGTATTTTCTATTTTCAGCAGGGCATCTGAACACAGTTCATCTTTGTAGTAAGTTATCAATATAACATTAACTTAAGGCAGCAACTAAAATTGACCATCTTGGAACGGTGCTTTTCTTAAAAATGACCCATTTTCACATTTGTCATCTCAACTTTTTCCATCTTCATCAAAGCTTCCCATGAGCACCAGTGAATAAAGGCAAAGTGGAGACATATTCTGCTTCTCTCTCAGCAAGGTCAATATTAATGAGCATCCCAAATGCTGAGCTCAATCAGCAGGGTGCACAACAGGGACACCCCAGGCATTAAGGCTCATCAACAAAGACACCTTGTGAGCCAATTTTTTTTTTTTTACAGCACATCTGCAATAAGTAAATTAATTAATTGCTGTAAGGACACATTCCACTGTACAAACTTGATAACTGATAGTTACCAATAAACACGCCTTAAAAGATTGCAACATGAATTCAAGCCTATTCTGAAGCGAGTTGGTGCATCTTCGTTACTCTTCCCCAACTTTGACTCCAAACCCAGTGAATACTCCAGGACGATTGAGGTATGGGTGGGGCAGAGGGAGGCAGAAAGGTCATACCCGACGGAATGTTAATATACTCTACAATCAGATACAGAATACTGTCTTTCATTTAACAATACAAACAGGATGGATAAGGATCCAATAAGCTTAGAACAAAGTGTTATGTTTTGCTACGTGAGGAGTGGGAGTTTGGGAAAGGTATGCACCCATTGTGGACTAACACTCAGTGTCTGAAGAATCCGTGATTTCTTCAAAGCGCGACTGCTTTTTGCGCACATTCCAGTGCAGGCACTCAGCCAGGCTCTCGAACCAATCATACACAAGGTCATAGCAGCAGATAGATGGCACCGGGTAGCATGACGTTGTTACTGTTATGCTAAAAAAAATCACAAAACAGCAGCATGTTATCCCACTCTATCAGCCTTCCACAGTTACAATGAAATTAAATGAGCATTACCTCATCTTTCAATCAGGCATTTTATAGCTTCAACAATGAGTTCAACAACGTTGGATTATAACCACCACTCCCATTTTTTCAGATAGCAGCTACTGGTAATGGTTCTGCTGTTACAATTTACAGCTCCCCTAGACTCTTCATATATCCTATTACCACCCCTTTTACCTTGCACAATCATTCCTTTTGTCATTTAATCACACCTGCCCTCCACACTATCACAATCTTTCCTTTTTCTTTCCTACCCCACTGCCCCAAACTTTTGCCTGGTTTTGCACTTGCTTAAAACCTGTTAAATCTCTAAATTTTTCTAGATCTGTTGAAAGGCCATTGACCAGAAATGTTAACTCTGTTTCTCTTTCCACAGATAGTATCTGACCTGCTGAGTGTTTTCTGTTTATATTTAGCATTGTTAGAATTGACCGAGGCTGTGGGCTCTGCACTGAAGTGAACTCTCCTCAGCATCCAAAATGACAGGCACAGCAAACTCAGGCTGAAGATAGCCAAAAAGGACTTCTGTCACTTTCCTACGCACTGGCCAACTCAAACTGGTTATAGGCCATCAAGCTGAAGGTCATCAAAACTTAAATCTTTCAGGTGAAAGTCAAACCCAGAACCTGCCTGCCAGCTTAGGTGGATGCAAGAGTTTCCAACGCACAATTCAAAGAAGAGCAGGGGTATAATCCAAGAGCTCTTGTATTCTAATTCTAGCCTCCCAATTTTGATCAGTCCACCACTGTCAATCATGCCTTCAGCTGCCTAGGTGATAAAATCTGAAATTCCCTCCCAAAATTCTCTGCCCCTCTCTTTTAAGTTACTCCTTAAAACTACCTCACAAATGAGAAATGCATCACAAATGAAGTGCTTGTTGAGCAATGAGATGTTTAGGAAATGTAATCAGAAGTATATGGTTAAAAATCAAGTACTCCAGCAGCTTTTAAAGGCCAAGAGTGTATAGATCAATGGAAGGATTGCAGAAGGGAGCTCCAGAGAATAAAACAGAGGCACCTAAAGGCCCTAGTGAGGCAAAGGGTGTCACCCACCTGAAGTGAGGGACAGTGACTCTGGAAGATACATGGACACGAGCTAGAAGGGGTTGCAAAGGGTTGGTGGGGTGAAGCTATGACAGAGTTTACAAACAGGGATTTTCAATTTGGCGAGTTGGAGGATTGGGAGCTAATGAAGGTCAGCAAGAATGAGCAGAATTTGGCTTGGGGTGCTGCATTTTACCATAATCAGGTTTGCCCAGTTGCAGCTGTTTTGACGCAAGTCTGCATATCTCTAAATCAGTATTGAGGAAGGCCAAAGATAGGTGATGTACATCTTTGTTTTAGGGAACTTAAAAAAGGCACTGGACAAAAAAATACTGTAACCTTAAAATAGGACAGAATCTCAATTGGTCCACCATGTAGTCAGTTAACAGCTATACCATGGAGCATTGATTTTAAACGGTCACCCCACTCACCAACACCCCAGTGATTATACCCATGTGGCACATCTGGCGACTATTAGTATGAAAGACAGTTCTTGCAAAGAGAAGAGGATAGAAGAGAAGGTAACTATAGTACTATACTTGCCTGTCAGTATGTTGAATTTCCTGTCTCCTCCTGCCATCAAACGAGACCCATGCTGCATTCCTGGTATCAGGCGACAACATTATCTTTAGAAAGCAAACACAATGCGGCCTGTAAGCTCAGTTTATTTCACAGATTCCAGACAAGTTCACTGCATTTTCTGGGACTCTGCATTTAACATTTTTCATAACATGCTTTCCTCTCAGAACCCAACTGGATGGCTTAATGCAGGTAACTTGAATTCAGCTTGATAACAGATATTTTGAGGTCGAGGCAACTTTAACTGAATTTCTCCAATTTCCTTCCCTGCTCTCCAAAGGCTAGACGTACACTGCAAAAGCACAGCTAAGTAACCCAACCTCATCCTGGTCAATTGTAGGGCCCAGCTGCTACTCCTGCTGAAACTAGCTAGCTCAGCACAAAGGTCAGACCAGATTATATCATGATTCTCTATCAAATATTATGCATTGAGCACATAATCCAGGCTGACAGTTCAGGGAGTGCAGCACTGTTGAAAGTGTTGTCTTTCATAACAGACATTAAACAAAGGCCCCTCCTGCCTCCAAGGTGGATAATTACCCCTCAACCAATAACTAAATTAGATTATCAGATCACTATCACATTGCTGTTTGTGGTCTTACTGTGCACAAATTGGCTGCTAAGTTTCCAAACATTCTAACCGTGACTACACTTCAGAAACTATTTCAATGACTGGGAAGTGCTTTTGGACGTTCTGAGGCTGGGACTAACACTACTTACAGGCAAGTTCTTTTCAAATGGTTCATTTACCCACTGACCTATAACAGGAGCTAAAAGATAAGCTGTAATTTAAAAAATAAATTAAGAACTTGCAATATAGGAGCTGGAATAGGCCACACAGCCTATTGGGCCTGCCCTGTCATTCAACAAGATCATGGCTGAAACATTTACATCAACTTCACTAGCCTGCTGATCCCCATATCCCTTGATTCCCTTAAGACTGAGTACACGCAGTCCTCTGGCAGAATTCCAAAGATTGACAAGTCTGAGTGAAGAAATTTCTCATCTCAGTCCAAAATGGCTGACATCTTATCCTAAACCAGACTGTCCAGGTGAAGAAACCACTTAGTATCTACCCAGTCAAGTCCACCAAGAGTTTTATACCTTTCAATGAGATCACCTCTCATTCTTTTAAACAACAGAGGCTTTTGGCCCATTTTATTCAATTGCTCCTCACAGAACAGTCCTCTCATCCCAAGGGTTAATCTTGTTAAACAAAAGTTTGAATAAAGCAACAGCCTCTGGACTGACTGCAGTGTACTCAAACTCTGTTCCTGATAACGTGTACACATCGCTGAGTCTACACACGCTCACCTTTAGTTCCATTCCTGCCGGAACTACAATAGGCCGGAACGAGAGCGAATGAGGGCAGATAGGCGTGATCATGATGGCTGGGACATTTGGGTGCATCATAGAAGCTCCTGCTGCTGCAGCGTACGCTGTGCTACCAGTCGGAGTGGACACAATGACACCTGAAGACACAATCAAACAGCTGTCCAATAAATATCGTCGCACCCACAGACGAGGCAACAACCCCAAACATCCAGTTCACATTCAGAAAACAAGAGAGGTAGAGCAACTTCTTTACCCAGAGCCAAAACAGAAAATGCTGGAAAAACTCAGCAGGTCTGACAGCATCTGTGGAGAGAGAAAAACAAAGTTAACATTCGAGCTGAACATTTCAGCTCTGAAGAAGGGTCATATGGACTTGAAACGTTAACTGTGTTTTTCATGCTCCACAAATGCCGTCAGGCCTGCTGAGTTTTTCCAGCATTTTCTGTTTTTGTTTTAGATTTTCAGCATCCACAGTATTTTGTTTTTTTCTTTACTCAGTGGTGTGAATGAGAAACCTGCTACCACAGGGAGTGGTTGAAGTGAACTGCATTGGTACATTCAAGGGGAAACTGGGTAAGTACATGAAGGAGAAGAGAATCGAAGAATAGAGGGGTTAAATGAAGTAAGATGTGAGAAGGCACATGTAGAGGATAAACACTGGCTTGGGCCAAATTGCCTGTTTCCACGCTGTACATTCTAAGCAATTCTATGTAACTGAGCAGCTGTGTGAATTGCTTGAGATGGAGAGGAATGGTAGGGCTATGGACATACATTTAGAATGTTATTTCTACTCAGAATCGCTGTTCACTGAAACTGGGCAGGAGTTAATTAACTATGGTCTGTCAAAGGGAAGCCAGGTAAGTTCCTGAAGGAGGATGACTTATGGACAGCATGTTCTTGGTGGACGAGCATTAGATGGATTAATCAGTTACTATTGCCCTCTGGAACTTGGCCTCAATTTCTTACTCAATAAGTCCTAGTGATTTAGATTTTTTAATATTCATTTTTAGTATTTGTTTAACATACTTGAAGTCACAGTATTTATATATTTTTTATGGCTGTTGCAGTTCCATTTCTTGTCAATGCTAACCCCCAAGATGTTGATGGTGGGGGATCCAACGATGGTAATGCTGTTGAACAGCAAGAGAAGATGGTTAGATTCTCTCTTGTTGGAGATGGTTATCACCTGGTGCGGCACGAATGTGACTTGCCACTTATCATTCTGAGCCTGGATGTTGCCCAGGTCTTGCTGCATGCATGGTCGGATGATCCAAAGAAGTATCGTGTGATATCTAACCCATGCAATATCTGAGCTGAGAAAGGGAGGAAAAGACAATGGGTGCAGAAAGAATAACCCACTTCTTAAAAATGTTGGCTCACCAACTGCTTCCAAAAATTTACAACTAGCATGTAAATAAGTTACAAAAATACATTATTCATCCTACCATCTCCCTGCACAGACGTAATGAGTCTCCCATCCAGGTACAAGTCCACATTCGAGAGATATGAGGAGGGGCCTCGATCCACCACCACCTCATTCAGCACCTGCAACAACATCCATTCAGAAGAATCAATGCCCATGGCAACATCAAATGATAGGCTTAGACTGGAGGAAAAAGGATCACATCAAACAAAGGATACTACAGTACATCACAATGCGCTCTACATAAAAATATTTCGCATCACATTACTAGTGTTACTTATACTGAAACTTAACTGGACAGGCCATGTAAACACTCTGGCTACAAGAGCAGATCAGAGACTGGGAATTCTGCAGCAAGTAACTCACCTCCTGTCCACCATCTACAAGGAACACATCAGGAGTGTGATGGAATACTCTCCACTTGCCTGGTGAGCACAGCTCCAACAACACAGGACAAAGCAGCCCGCTTGCTTGACACCCCATCCACCGCCACCTTAAAAATTCACTCTTTTACCATTGGTATAGTACAAGATACACTCCCCCAATTCACCAAGCCTCCTTCAACAGCACCTTTCAAACACCTCTATCACCTAGAAAAACAAGGGCAGCAGATAATGCTATAACCTGCAAGCTCCCCTCAAGTCTTACAACATCCTGATTTGGAACTATATCTCCATTCCTTCACTGTCATTGGGTCAAAATCCTGGCACTCTCTCCCCAACAACACTGTGGGTTGCCCTACAAGACATGGAATACAGCGGTTCAAGAGGCAACTCACCACCACCTTCTCAAGAACAATTAGGGATGGACAATAAACATTGGTCTTGCCAGTAAGGCTCACATCCAAAGAATGAATAAAGAATACAGTATACCCATAATAAAAATATACACCTTGTATATAAAAATATTTCAGATCACAAAGGCCAAATAAATATTTCAATGGTGCCTGGATTCTCTTCAATTACTTACGAAAACTACAAAACAACCCAAATCTATTACAACTTAAACAAAATCAAGGATACATGGCAGCAGTGAAGTTATTCCAACTAACTTGCACTTTGTAATGGGCAAATGGATTGTTAAGATGTGGACTGTACTGTGGACCATTTATGTAAATGATTTGGAAATAGGCACAAGATGACAGATATTTGCTGACATCCAAATTAGGGCACTGGGTTAACTAGTAGAATGCAAATCACAGAAAAGCACAGGTTAGCAGAGAGAGAAAGGTGGACAAGGAGGTGGCAGATGTAGTTCATGTAGAGAAATACACTCAAGTGCTTTCTGAAAAAGGACAATGATAATAAATCAAATGGCAGGAGGTTTGGTACAGAAACAGAAAGATTCAATATGTACATCTTCAAAGATGGGAAAACAAAAGAAAAGGTCATGAGGTAGACAAATGGGAATATAGAAAATAAAGCAAGCAATCAAGTTTGAATTTTCACAAGACACTGTATAGTCAGATCATAGCTGCAGACAAAAAAAAGAGCTGAGCTCCCGAGGTGAAGGGAGAGTGACTGCCCTTGACACCAAGGCCGCATTTGACAGAGTATGGCATCAAGGAGCCCTAGCAAAGCTGGAGTCAACGAGAATCAGGGGGAAAACTCTCCACTGGTTGGAGTCATACCTAGCACAAAGGAAGTTGGTTGTGGCTGTTGGAGGTCAGTCACCTCAGCTCCAGGACATCACTGCAGGAGTTCCTCAGGGTAGTGTCCTAGGCCCAACCATCTTCAGCTGCTTCATCGATGACCTTCCTTCCAACATAAGGTCAGAAGTGGGCATGTTTACTGATGATTGCACAATGTTGAGCACCATTCGCAACTCCTCAGGTACTGAAGCAGTTCATGTCCAAATGCAGCAAGATGCAAAGCTCCGTGACCAAACAATAACGATTAAAATCTGAATATCCTGAACCTTTGGCCTTAACAGTGCATAGCTCCTCTTTAGTAACAGGACAAACTTTAAAAAGGAGCAGGGAAACCTAGGGGCTTAGAGATAGAGACTTTTAGAAGCAGGAAGTGAAGTTGATATCAGTGTAAAACAAAATGAAAAGATGCGGCATTCATGGTTTTACAAATGGGGCATTGAATGTACAAGAAAGAATTTTAAACCTACACAAATCATTAGTTGGGTTATAGAAGAATACTGGGTTGTGCTTTGGGAACACTAATTGAGCAGGATGACAGTACTGAAGGGATTTACAGACAGTTGTTCAAAATTATGAAGGGAACTGAAAAGGTTTCAGTCATTGAGTTAGTAATTAGAGAGGATAAGTATCACCAACAGAACATAGGAGTTGGGAGGAATATGGAATTTCTTTTAACATATAGAGCTGATTTTTTAAAAACCCAGAAGATTGTTAGGCTACTATAAACAGAAGTGGAAGCAAAATTCATAGCTTTTTAAAAGGGATGTGAATAAAGAGTTGAAAAAGAGAGCCAGCAGAGTCACAATGGGCCAAATGGGCTCCTCCTGTGCTGTAAAATCAATGACCTACTTTACATGGTTTTCGCTCCTTTCTTTTATAAAATGGTAGATCAATGCATTCATGTTACTGGAAATCTACCAGCATGAAAGGAAAAAATACATCTTTTAGCTAAAGGGACTGCATTCTTTGTTAACACTGAGTACATCAGTTTCATTAAAACACTGGAAACAGCCATCTCCTAGCAACAGTGAAGTGTGGAATTTCTAACCAACCTTATTTACAGATCAAGCTACACTCATTTAGGCAGAGCTGCATTAGTTGCTCAGTGGATCCTCAGTGTTTAGCTGCAGGTTGTTATCCAAATTAAATTTTTATTTAACAAGATTAGAATGTCACATTACACAGAATGTACTGCAGCAAGTTCTAGTGCAAGTTTTCTGTTTGTTCAAGATAGCTTTTCTCATCACACAGATGCAGAACCTGACAGAATTCCAGCTTGAAATAGCTGATCTCGTCCCAACACTGCTGATCAAATGAAATACAAGACCAGCCAGAGGTGGCAAATTCAGCTTTGAAACTAGCTGCAGTTTAACCTAAGAGTGAGAAGGGAATTTAAAAATAAAACTTTAAAATACTCCCAGAGTTTGTTGGATCCTATTTACATTTGCCAACAGGGCACGCCTCATGCGTTTTAATGTTCAGATGGCACAGTGCTCGAAGTACTCAGGTACGGAGCTCTGCTTTGGTTAACAGTTTATACAGGGAAGGGTCTGGACACCAATATGCTGAACTTTACGTACATTCATTTGCCCCCATTAGCAAATCAGCATGTTGACAACACCTCTCATCAGTGAAGCAGAAATATTCACAAGCTCCAGCTCCACCTACTGGCTACAACTTGCACTGCCTCAGCATCAAGTATAAGAGAAAGTGCATGCACGTAGCAGTCAGGTCATCACTGTTTGTGGAATCCATGCACATCTCTATTAAAAACACAAGACTTTGACCTTGCAAGATCAGGAGGGGGACAAAAAATTAGAAATGTAATTTATTTCTGCCCAATTTTTTAAATTAATTTCCTCTCACCCCCTTAAGCTGTCCACACACCTTGCCTCAACATTCACTAACATCTTGCATTTATACAGCAGTTAACATAACAAAATATCCCAAGGCATCTCAGAGAAGCAAAATCAGAAAAAAAAAAACTTACATCTATGTTGGCTACATTAGCCATGGAAGGAGGGCAGCACAGATTCAGAATGTTTCCAGGCCTCAGTGAGTTATCTATGACATTACATAAACCAGGCTTGTATTCCCTGGAGAATAGAAGGTTAAGGAATGATTTGAATGTCACCTTTAGGATTTTGAAAGGAATTGATTGTAGATAAAGTAGATAAAGAAATTATTTTCCACTGGCCCAGTTTAGAACAAGGGGAGATCACCTGAAAACGAGAGCCAGGCCATTCAGAAGAGAAGTTAAAAAACACTTCCTTCACACAAAGGGTAGAAGAAGCACAAAACTCTCTCTCACAAAAAGCAGTAAGTGCTAGCTCAATTAATCATTTTAAATCTGAGATCAATCGATTTTTGCTAGCCAAGGGTAAAAAGAGATATGGAGTCAAGGCATGATCTCATCGAATGGCAGAACAACCTTGAAAGGCTGAATGGCCAATTCTATTTTAAGTACCGTAGGAGAAATAAGAACAGGTGAACAAAAGCTTGGTCAAAGAGGCAGATTTAAGTAGCGCCTTAAAGGAGGGCAAGAGGATGAACATGCAACTAATTAACCTTAGCACTGAACATTTCAGCTGCAGAATGCTGCACAACGAATACTTTAATCACTCCGGGTATGGTTATATTACTGGACTAGTAACCCATAGACTAATAATCCCATAAGTGCAAATTCAAATGGCAGTTCAAGAATTTGAATTCAATTTCTGAAATAAAATAGTGATCGTGGGATTGGCATTAAAATCCTCCACCTTTTTAATTTCCACTCCTCCATTTAATCGATGAGTTTGTTTCCTAGATAAGCACCCAACTCCCTTTTAAACACTTTGCATCAATGGCCTTTTGGGACAGGACATTCCACATATCAAATGTTTATACTAAGAAACAGTTTTTCTCAAAGCAACACAGATGGAGTCCGGAGAGCAAAACTAGGGGTCATAAATATGATTAGATTTATTACTGAATCAGGAATTCAGGAGAAACTACTTTCTCCAAATAATTGAGAGAATATAGAACTTGCTATCATGAAGAGTACATGGGATTACTATATCTTGGAACATTTATATTTTTAAAATTTCTATTCACTTTATAGTTTGGTACAAACAAAATGGTGGTTGCATTTTCTCTAATTTACGATTTAGGCCTCATTTTCCCCTCCTACATTCCATTAAGGGTAGGAGTTTGCAGAAGCATTAATGGTCATGTCTACACATACATGTAGTACTTGCATGAAGACTTTTCCTGCCTCGTTGTCAATATGACTCTGTGGGACCAGTCCGTTATCCTGCATTTGGTACTGCCTCTCCACTTCTGCTGTTTTTAATTCCTTAACCACCTTCACCTTCAGGCGACTCCTCAGAATTATCCTGGCATCTCCTGATCAAAGACAAGGTACCAAAATAAGCTGCATTCACTGAGATTTCCAGTATTGATCACTCTCCTACTAGTTAAAATAGCAAGACAAGTGCAGATTAGGAAGCAGCAGGTCACCTTGGCTCATCTATCTAAAATAAACACATTTTGAACCACCTCCCATCACTGAATCCCACCGTCCTTTAATCAAGGTTTTTACCTCTAGTACTCGATCAGAAGTCCATCCCAAGCATTGGTTGCTCAGCATGTGAAGAACACCCAGAGCATTAAATCTGTCTATTTTTACTTTCTATTTTCACTTTCACCTACTTTCATGGCATACCTTGAAGTAAAGCTTGCTTCTTGGGTACCATTTACCAACTTACAAGCCCTCTCCCAGGTCCCCTCTCAGTTACTTCCCTTCAAAACAGAGGGGGCCAAGCTTCACTTTGTTGCTCAGTGCTGACATTAATCAGTTTTGAGACTTTTCTCTGTACTTGCACTGAGACTTGAACATTTTCCAATATCAATGATCAAATCTGGAAACAATAATTGTGGTCACCATAACCTACCATTTCATGACCCGAGACTTACTACTGATACAGAAATAAATTCTGCAATTAGCAGTCTTGAAGTCTGGGAAGTGTAAAGAAAGATATACGGAGCCCAGGTCAGGATTTAGTACATGGATATCCTGCATCTCTACACCTGGTATAAGACGACATTTATATTGGTCATAATAAAAGTGGTTTGGGCTGCTGAACAGGGTTAACTAGTAACTCGAACACTGGGACCACTGCCCACATCATTCAGAAGGAGTCTGTGGAAAGCCATCAGCAGGAAAGCCACAGCAAAGCTACCCCCTCCATGGTCCAGGAACAGTGAAACCACTGGACAGTAACACACTAAGATAAAAGCAAAAATATTGCAGTTACTGGAAATCTGAAACAAACAGAAAATGCTGGAAAAACTCAGCAGGTCTGGCAGCATCTGCGGAGAGAGAAACAGAGTCAACATTTAGAGTCTGTATGACTTCTTCAGTGATTTAATAGAGAAATAATAAAAGGGTTCAATAGGGTACATACAGAGAAGCTATTTCCTCTGCTCAGGCAATCCAGAACAAGGAAGCCTAATCTTAACATTAAAGCTAAGCCAGTCAGGAGTGAAATCAAGAACATTTTCAAACAAAGGGAAGTGGAAATGTGGATTTCTCCTCACTACAAGGCTGTCGATGTTGAGGGTCAATTGACATGTTCACAACTGCAATCAAGAACATTTTTATTAGGCAAAGGTACCAAAGATACAGATCAAATGTTGGTAGATGGAGTTGAGGTACCATACATACGAAAATACAAATTAGGAGAAGTAGGCCACTCAGCTCCTCAAGCCTGCTCTGCCATTCAATAAGATCATGGCTGATCCAATTATAACTTCAACTCCACAATCCCGCCTGGCTCCAATAAGCTTTCACCCCCTTGCTTAACAATGATCTAATGGTATGATGGAACACAATGACCTACACCCATGGTAAACCAGAGTACTGCCAATGTCTGCACTCTAATATAAAAGCACAATTTACTTTACAAAAGCTGTAATATTTGCTCTGCATCTGTACATGTTACAGTCTCCCCTTCACAATGTCACCTGCACCACCGGCAATTGTAGGTTTCATTCTTTCATATCTAAAGTCCATTAATCTTCCAAAAATAATTTTAAAACAGTTCCTTGCAGTTGAGGCATAATGATGGCTATGAGGAATGATACAGGAAAAAGTGGGGTTAGACCAACTGCAACGTGAGGAAAAAGTGGTACAGACTTGAAGTGCCAAATGGCCCATTTCTAAGCTGTAACATTACATTATTTTAATTCATTGTAACTTTACAATACCTTTACTGCCAACATCAACCAAGCCATTCAAAAATCACTAGTCTGCCAATTCAGTTACCCACTGATTTACCACTATTTGCTCAGTCCCACAATGCAAACTGCCAACTGTACCACAATTTGGCAAGAAGCAGAATTAATTTAATTGTAACAGCCTGTCTAAAGACTGCTGACAACAAGCAGCACAACTGGGTTACCAGACATACTGAAGGGGAGAAAAGAAAATATCTCAAATCAATACGTTTCCATGGTCATCTTAATGCATCATCTCAAATCGGTCCCACCACTGCCACAGCCAATAGATCAGTAACGCATCAGTATGTCAGCCAAGTGCCATATAGCTCATAATTCTCTCTCCAGACACCACCCAAGTCTACAAAGACGGAATCTATAATCTTATTTCTGGGTGTTTTTCAATACAGTTGGGCAAGTTTACATATATCATGGTTTTCTGGAATCCTTCTGATAGAGAAATTAATTTTACCATCAAATAAAAGTCAAACTGAACCTTGGACCTACTATCTAACAAAGGCTGACAGCATTCCACACAGGAAAAAAGGTTCCAAGACATTCCATTCTTACCTTCAATCACATTAGTCACTTCTGTTCTGTAAGACTCAAATTTGAAAGGTGTGAGAAATCCAAGTGAGCCAAGGTGAAATGCCATGACAGGAGGGACGCTGGTCTGGAAAAACCACAGTACAGTTAGCCATATAAAACCGAGCTTCCACGTTCATACTGAGCGTAATAAAAAATAACTCCATATCTGCTTTCATCTGGGACCCATGAGCACCTACACGCCAACAGTCAGTTACATCACAGTGCAAATTTTCAGCAGCACTGGGAAAACAGATGATCTTGGACTTCTGGTTCCCAAAGTTCTCTACCAGTGGGTGTTTTCCTCATCTCATCTGTGGGTCTGCTGTACATAGGATTATGTAGGATATAGGATTATATAGGATATAAGACACAAACAGGCCATTTTGCCCTACCAGTCCATACAAGTGTTCATGCTCCATTTCAGCCTCCTCCCATCTTCTCTCATCCACATCTACCACTGTAACCATCTCTTCCCCTCGCTTTCATATGCTTGTCTAGTGTCCCCTTAAATGCAACTATACTATTCACTTCGACCACTTCCTGTGGTAGAGTTCCACATTCTTACCACTCCTTGGGTGAAGAAGTTTCTTCTCAAGTCCTTATTGGGTCTCTTGATGACCATCATATAATGATGGCCTCTAGTTAGGCTATAATCCATAAGAAACAACTTTCTCTCTATCTTTTTAGGAAGAGATAGTTTAAATATGTTATATTTATATTTGTGGGAGTTAGGAATAAGCTTTAGCTTTATGTTTAAGTTTAATTTGTACTTCGGTATGTGTGTTAAGAAAAGGGGGAACTTGAGTTTTGGTTTCACTTTAAAAGGTGCCTCCATTCTAAATGAGGTTTTAAGACTCTTGAAGGGAAGTTAAAAACAAAGTAGAAAAACTATGCTGTTGCCTAGCAACAGGGGTCTAGAGAGAGGGACCCACAGAGACAGAAAAAAACAGATAAGTAGTTTCAGTTCAGCTGAAACCAGGAGCCAGGAGGAGTTGGACAGGGAGAGGGAACTACAGAGAGCAGATTTCCCATAACAGAAGGTCCCAAAAACCAGGGAGTGGGACAAAAATATAAAGTCCCAAGAGAACCTTCTAGTCAAAGGAAAAGAATAGGAATCTGGAAAAGGTCCTATTAAGTGAAGTTAAGAGTTAAGAGCAGAGGAAGGCTCCAAGCAGAAAGTGAGAAAGCTGCAGGAGGCAGACTTAAAGCAAAATAGGCTTGTAAGAAACCAGAAGATCCAAGGAGACAGCCAAAGCTTGGTGACGCATTATGGGCCTGAGAGGCAGTGGTGTTCTGTTGGCACGGCTAAGTTTCTGAGAGAGTGCATGGAAGACAAAGCTTGAATGCCTGTAGCGATCTAGGGGAGAGGACCATTGGAAGGAGGGTTCAAAACACTGGAGTTGGAACTTTGTGGAAGGTATCTGAGAGAAAGCATCGTTTGGGAGAAGGTTCCAAAGCACGTTCTTGGAGAGTGGAGATTGCAAACCCTCGTGTGAAAGAATGAGTTCAGTGAGACCGGTTGGGCTCACAGTGTGACAAGCATCTGGGGGGAGTTGATGAGAGGGGTCATAGCACCTGTTTGGGGTGGCATCTGTCACTTGGTTTCAGAATGCAGGTCGCCTACTGGCTTACATGGTCTGTGTACTTACTGTGAATATTAGAGTGTAATGATAGTTTTTATAACTTGTGTTATCCTTACAAATTTGTATATATCTGTAAAAGTATAGCTGGGGGTGAAGGAATGTTGTAATATAGTTCATCTTTTCTCATTTAATAAATGTTTTATTCTTTTGTTAAAAGTTTATTAGCTGACTTCCGTGACTGTTCAGTAGCCACCCCCCTCCACGTTTCTAAAGAAAAACTCAAAGTTAGGATCTATCAAGCCAGGTTCCACCCCGAGGTCTGGCTTGTCCAGTAGTAACATCAGCTGGGATCATAAAAATCCACTCTATCAAAACTTATCATTTTAAAGGCCTCCATAAGGTCACCATTCAGCCTTCTTTTTTCAAGAGAAAAGAGACACAGCCTGTCAATCCTTTCCTGACATTCATCCCCAATAATTTATGGCATCATCCTCGTAAAACGTCTCTGCACACTCTCCAGTGCCTCTATATCCTTTTTATAATATGGTGACCAGAATTGCATGCAGCATTTAAAGTCTGGTCTGACAAAGGTTCGATTAAGCTTGAGCATAACTTTCCTACTTTTCAATTCTATCCTTCTAGGAACAAAACCTAGTACTTGGTTTGCTCTTTCTATGGTCTTGCTAACCTGTGGTGTAACTATTAATGACTGATGTATTTGTACTCCAAGATCCCATTTATCTGTGCTGAAGTTCATTTGGCAATTATTTGCCCATTCTACAAGTTTATTAATGTCCTTCTGTAATTTGTTGCAGTCCTCCTCAGTACTGACTATCCCCTCCCACCCCAAGGTGTCATCCACAAATTTAGAAATTGTGCTTTTGATTCCAAGATCCAAAATGTTAAAGTAAATTGTGAATAGCACTGGTCTCAGCACTGATCCGTGTAGGACACCACTACCCACCTTCTGCCACTCTGAATACCTATCCTTTATTATCGCACTCTGCTTTGTGGCTTGAGGCCAGCTAGCAATCCATTCTACCGCCTATCCGCTGACTTTGCCTTCTCTGACCTTATTCATTGATTTATAGGGCACCTTTTGAAAATCCAGATAAATTACAACCACCACAATCCCATTGTCTACTCTTTGTTACTTCCTCAAAAATTTCAGTAAGGTTGGTCAGCAAGCTTTTCGCTTTTGAAATCCACGCTGATTATTCATTGTGATTTTCCTAATTTTTAAATGATTTTTCTATTCTCTCCTTTTGTAAGGATTCCATTATTTTTCCTACCACTGATGTTGAACTGACTGATCTATAACTCCCCTGGACTTGTTCAGTTCTCCTTCTTAAAAAGGAATGGCATTAGCTATCCGCTAGTCCTCTGGCACTATATCTTTTTTTAATGTATTATTAATTATGAATAGTAATGCCTCTGCTATCTCTTCCCTAGATTCTTTAAAAATATGTGAATGCCATCCATCCAGACAAATGGCTTTATCTTTAACCTCAGTTTGTTCAGCTTATTCAACACATCCTTTTTTTCATTTTTAATTGCACTTATTTCATTGCTCATTGCATCATTCAATGTCATGTCCACCTGTTCCTGGTAAATACCGAAGTGGAATTTTTCTTTAATATTTCTCCTCTCTCTCTCTCTCTCTCACGCTACCTGTGAGAAGATCCTGTCTATCCCTTGGTCCTATTCCCATCACAGCCTTTTTTGTTGATATGCCTGTAAAATATTTTACTATTGTGTTTTATGTTCCTTGATAATTTAATTTCATAGTTCCTCTTTGCCTTCCAGAGAACTTATTACCAGTCCCTAATGTCTGCAGATCTGCCATTATAAAGTTTTTTTTTAAATTTCTTTTTTTTTTAAACTTCTAACCTTTTTGTATTTTCTCTGACGCACTCCTCTGATCTCTATGTATTTAATGTATGCCTCTTTCCTGACCCTCAATTGTTCCCTTATGTCTTTATTTATTCACAATGCCCCAATAGTGTTTAGTTTGTTCTTTCCTTTTAGTAGAATATATTTTCCCTGCACTCCGCTGAACACTTTTAAATGTCTCCCATTACTGTTCTACATCACTGTTGCCAACATAGTTGCCCATTTTATTTTCCCTCAAGTTCTATTCTCAGCTTCTCAATCAGCTTTTCTCCAATCTATTAACTTGTTTTTACTCATACATATATGTATTTCATTATAATCATCTTAAAGCATACATTATGGTCACTGTAACCGGGATGTTCCCTTACTGCTCTGCTTCATTCCCATTACTGGATCCAATAGCATTTCTTCCCTGGTTGGGCTTTTAACATATTGGCTTAGAAAGGAGTCCTCAACATATTCCATTCTCTTATTGCCTTTACATACCTCTTCTGTCTATTAATATCAGGGTAATTAAAATCCATGATTATTATTCTGTTTTCTTACTCAATTCCCTAATATGTCTGCATATTTCTTCTTCCCTTCCACGATCAGGTGGTCTGTAGACTACACCTATTAGTCTAACAGATCATTTATTATCTTTTATCACTATTCATATGAATTATCTTGCTGATAGCTGCACCCGTTCGAAAACCTGGGGTGGTACAGTAGGCAATGCATTAAGTTTAAGGAGGGTCAATCATCCAAGTCATCTGGCGACTCCTGTTGGAAATGTCACATATCGCCGGATGTCAGCTAAGGAGAGGATCCCACTCAGTTGCGAGAACATAGGTCTGAGTTGAATGGCTTACTGCTAATCCCTGCCCAAGTAAACATGGCTGAAAGAGTGTGGTCATGCAACCAAAATGACAAAGGAGTCAATACCATCAGGACACTGGCAAAGAAGGGAACCAGTTCATGATGAGGACCAGAGGATGCCTCACTACTTCAAATAAGCTCATCTTTATGGTGCAAGGATCAGAAATGAATTGAAAACAGTCTGTACATAGGGGGCTTTTAACACTGCTGGAACTTGGGTCTTTGCTGGTGCATGTTAATTGTCTATTAATTGTGTTTAATTATATGCAGGTGGTGAACATTAACTGGGCTTCATTTGAGCACATATAAAGTGACACCTATTGATACTGTGAGGTGGTAAGTTCAGAGGTGTAAATTTGTAATGTTTAATTCTCAAAATGAAATAAGGATGAGTGAAGACTGGCCCCAGTACTATCCTTCACTAGCTGGCTATCTGGAGACGAACTGCACAGCTTTACAACTTTTTAAAAATACATGCAGTAATTATGTCCAGTAGTCTGGAAATGAATCCCATTTCATCGAGGGACTGCAATGGTAATCAGAATGAGTAAACTTTCTCTCAGCCATTCTCATTTCCTTTTAAATCCAGCTCAGAAACAAAGGGAAAAAGTTCCAACACCAGAGAACACATCTTCCTCCTGACCCAATGCTACCATTCTTCATGATCCCTCTGACACTGCTCCCCTCTCACAAGTCTCCAATCCTTGTCTGTGTGCTATAGTAGCATACCTTGGAACAGTCAGCATAGACTGAATTCAAAACTTGAAGTTCACTGGAGTGTGAAGTAAGTGCTGAAGCTTCTATAAGTGGGTCATAGTCTTTTCCCCTGGAGTCTTTAGGTACAAAGATAGGGAACTCCTCAAATATAGATCACTTTAGTTGCACACTAGCCAGAGTGCACACAAATTGTCCAGACACCAAACACAAGATTTCCCAGTAACTGTGGTGAGCTTCTGAATTTCTTGATTATTTGCATGCATCAGTAGAGACACTTGCCCTTTAATCTAGCTTTACTGAGTCCTGTGATAAAATGCTAAAATAAAAGAGCCACAAACATTTCAGAGAAGAATGGCCTGATACCTGGAAGAGCGAGGAGGCATATAGCAGTGTGCCGTCACCACCCAGACAAATGATTAGGTCTATGCAGCCAGACAACTCGTCGTAACCTGAGATTTAAACAAAATGGGCAAGTTAATCTCTCATTCCAGCCGTTATTTCAGAAATAAGATGGCAATACCTGAAAAATGTCTGGACAATTTACAGGGTCATTTCTTGTCTTCCAATTACATTTTTAGCACAGGGTCAGACCGATATTCAGGAATAGATGAGGAACACCGTATGGAGTACAAATTAAAAGCTCAAAGTTCATCGACTTCTTGATACAATAGCCAATCGAGAAATTACACGTTAGAGTCCATTAGCAGCTGAATAAGGGAAAGTTAGGCCAACAGTTCAGGTAACACTGGGTTTTCAGAAAAGGGTCTCTATACAGAATTTCTCTCTTCTCAGGTAAACTCTTCCTCACTTTTCAATATTTACCCTAGCTTTTCTCTTTTCATGGGATGACTGATCTGGTGTGCATTTCCAGCATTTATAGACCTGCTCAGCATGGTAGTCTACAAACAGTGAAGTTACCTTCTTCCCCCATCTCACCTTCTCGAAAAGGGCTGAGCTGCTGCCTGATGGGTTCAAAGTTTGTATCTTTAGCGAGTGCTGCATCATCCACCACCTTTTTCTCAACAAATACTACCAAGTGCTTCTCCTGGGTCAAGAGGAAAAAGAAAATATGAAAAAAAGCACAATTCACTTGTAAGGCCAACAATCCCATCCAGTTCCCTTGCTGTGAACAAATGCTGCCATGGAACACTTTGCTGGAAGGTACTCTCAGTCTACTCATAAGTGTGGGAAGCAGGAGGAGAACAAGTGTACCATTTAAACCCATACACAGGTTATTATTCCTCTAAATGCAACTCACCTGTACCATCTTGCTTTGCAACACAGCAACACTTGTGTCAGTTGGAATCTAATCTACTTATGATGGCAGATCTGCAAACAGTAGAGACTGGTAATAAGTTCTCTGGAGAGTGCCATCATTTGTGCTATAATATGTAGTATTCTGGTTTCATTTGGCAAGATTACAAAAAAAACAGCAAAATCACTTTGTATAGTCAGAAATCTGTTGTTTCTCAAACATCATGGTGCCCAAGGGAAATGTGCAAATCACTGAAAAATAGCTATCATCCTCAAAAGAAGTTTATATTCACAAAATAAATCTTCTCATTGCTGGAAGGACATTCTCTTTTCATGAAGATTTTTCATAAGCTGTCAGAATGCACATATGTTTGAAATCAGCCTCAAGGGACATGGAAAAGAGACAAATAAATTGAGTCAAGGAGCAGATAAGCCATGATCTAACTGAATAGAAGAACAGGCTGAAGGGGACTGAATGATCTGTTCCAGTGCCTATGTTGCCAGGGAACAAAACTGATAAGTACTGACTGGCAACTTGTACGAGATTTCAAACGACTGCCTTTGTAGGATTTTTCAAGTTTGCCCAATTAAACGAAAAGGTATTTATTAGATCCTAGAAAAGCATAGCTAAAACCTTCCTGGATTTTGCTGGATCTGATCTCTCAACAAGGAACTGTCAATCACATGCAAATTGAATCAGTCTCTCAGCATCATATCACTTTTTGAATTACTAAGTCAACAGTTGATGAAACCCATGAGGATATCTCAATTAGCTTGGTGCTGGTATCTGAACTACTACTATTCTTTTCCTAATCATTTGTTGTGGCAAGATTCAAAGGGGCACTAACTAAAATAAGGTAAAAAGTACCAGGATTCACCACAGTCCTGTAGTTGAGGTTTAATTCGAAAAGTAGTGCTTCCTACTGACATGCCACCATAAACAGACTAGTAAGTGTTTCATATTAACCTGTCATAATAATCAGGGCAGTTGTGTTCCATATTAATCCAGCACTACAAACAGGAAAGTAAAGTACTCAGCAAAGGCCTCAGCTTCACCGTGCACTCCACCTCAATTTCAAGCTCGACACAACACTCAACTCTTCCATCCTCTTTGCCTCTATGCTCATATCTTTGGCCAGGAATCTTGCCCACGCATAGCAGACCTCTCTCTTATCTTCCTAATTCTTGGACCCCTCCATCTGGCCCCTTAACCTCTCTGGATCCTTTCATGGAATAAAAGGGACAGTAGCAATGTGAATACAAAATTGGCTGAAAAATAAGCAGACAGTAATGGTCAATGGATATTTTTTGGGCTGGAGGAAAGTTTGTAGTGGAGTTCCCCAGGGGTCAGTATTGGGACCTTTTCTTCCCTGATACATTTTACTGATTTAGACCTTGGTGTGCAGAGGACGATTTCAAAGTTTGCGGATGACACAAAGCTTGGGATTGTTGCAAACTGCGAGGAGGACAGCGTAGAATTCCAAGAGGACATAGACAAGTTGGTGGACTGGGCAGATAGGCGGTAGATGAAATTCAATGTGGAGAAGTGAGGTGATGCATTTTGGTAGGAAGAACATGGACAGACAATATAACATAAGAGGTGAAATTCTGAAGGGGGTGCAGGAGCAGAAAGACCTGGGTGTATATGTGCATAGATCATTGAAGGTGGCAGGACAGTTGGAAAAAGCAGTTAATAAAGCATATAGTATCCTGAGCTTTATTAATAGGGGCATAGAGTACAAGAGCAAAGAGGTTATACTGAATTTATATAAGACACTTGTTAGACCTCAGCTGGAATATTATGTATAGTTCTGGGCTCCACATTATAGGAAGGATGTGAGCAAATTGGAGAGAGTGCAGAAGAGGTTTACAAGAATGGTTCCAGGGATGAGAAACTTCAGCTATGAGGATAGATTGGAGAGGTTGGGACTGTTCTCCTTGGAGAGGAGGGGGCTCAGAGGAGATTTGATAGAGATGTTCAAAATCATGAGGGGGCTGGACAGAGTAGATGAGAAGCTGTTCCTGCTCGTAAAAAAGATCAAGAATGAGGGGGCACAGATTTGAAGTGATTTGCAAAAGAAGCAAATGTGAGAAAATACTTTTTCACACAATGAGTGGTTCGGGTCTGGGCTGCACTGCCTGGAAGTGTAGTGGAGGCAGGTTCAATCAAGGCATTCAAGAGGGAATTAGATGATTATTTGAATAGAAACAATGCGCAGGGGTACAGGGAAAAGGCAGGGCAATGACTCTAGGTCATAATACTCATTTGGCGAGCCAGGACATGATGGGCCAAATGGCCTCCTTCTGTGCCGTTAAAAATCTGTGATTCTGTGATTAGGAACTGCCAGTGTGAAAGCAGCAATCAATTTCTCTGCTCCCCTCACTCACTAACATATCCCCTCAGAAATTTCTGCACTCCATTCTCAGGTTCTCAATCCCTAGCAGTGTCATTAAAACTGTTACCAAGGCTGGTGCTGTTTTTGCTTGGTGGACCAATCTCTACCTTGCTCAGGCTCCAACCCCAGCTCTCTAGCACTACTTCCTAACATTGCCCCTTGACACTCAATGGTATTGCATTCGCTGAATCCCCCACTAACATCATCCTGGGGGTTACCATTGACCAGAAACTGAAATGGACTAGCCATATAAATAATGTGGCTACAAAAGCAGGGTCAGAGGCTAAGAATCTTGCGATGAGTAACTCTCCCCCTGACTCCCCAAAGCCTGTCCACCATCTACAAGGCAGTGAGGAGCGTGATGGAACACACTCCACTTGCCTGGATGAGTCTAACAACACAAGAAGCTTGACACCAACCAGGGCAAAGCAGCCGCTTGATTGGCACCACATCCACAAACATTCACTCCCTCCACCACTAACGCACAGTGGCTGCAGTGTGTACCATCTAAAGATGCACTGCACAAACTCACTAATATTCCTTAGACAGTATCTTCCAAACTCATGACCACTACCATCTAGAAGGACAAGGGCAGCAGACACATGGGAACGCCACCACCTGGAAGTTCCCCTCCAAATCACTCACCATCTTGACTTGGAAATATATCACCGTTCCTTCACTGTCACTGGGTCAAAATCCTGGAACACTCTTTCTAACAGCACTGTGGGTGTACCTATACCACATGGACAGCAGCGGTTCAAAAGGCAGCTCACCACCACCTTCTCAAGGGTAATTAGGGATGGGGCAATAAATGCTTGCCCAGCCAGGAATGGCCACATCCCAGGAATGATTAAAAAAAATTCCCCTGGACCATGACCCTACCACCGAGCATAATTTCCAAGACTGTCACTGACCTTATCTCCACTGGAGATCTCCCTTCACAGCTTCCTACCTCAGTCCCCCAATCTCAGAGTCTGCTTCCACCTCCTTCCCAAGTAGACATCATTTCAGCCTGCCCCACAGAACTGATTTCTTCCCGTCTAGACTCCCCTTGTCCAGTCTCTTCCCACCTAAATCCACAATCTTCAGATGCCCTCCGTCACTTAGAAATACAAGAGCACAGGAGAAAATCATTGAGTTCCTCGAGCCTTTTCTATTGTTTCCAGTTTCCTGGCACTAAACATCTCCTTTCACCATATGTGTCCAAATACTCTATACCATCTCCAACCGAACAGCGGCATAACAAGTCCTTATCTGCGCACCATTCTCCTCTACCAATGTTCTTTCTTAAGCTGCGCAGCTGTTGAGCAATCTGAAAATCATTGTGCAGACCAACCTTTAACACATGCACAGCCACATAAAATTTAAAAGGGCTGCACACTCCAAATAAAGTTAGAGGGAATGTTGTCCTCAGGTTGGCTGAACTTGCTCTTATAGTGAGCAACAACTCCTTTAAAGGACATCACTTCCTTCAAATAAAAGATGTTGGGAACCCATATGAGTCCTCGCTATGCCTGCCTTTTCATGGGATATGTGGATCCATGTTTGTTCTAATCCTATGCGGGTCCTCTCCCTCACCTCTTTTTCCCAGTGCACTGATTACAGTAATCAGTGCCATTGCCCAGAAAATTTCCATCAACTTTGTTTCTCCAATTTCCTTCTCTTGCCATTACATGGTCCATCTCAAACTCTTCCCTTCCTTGGCTTTTCTATCACTATTTCTAGGGCTAAGCTGTATCAATGACTCCCACAGCTACCTTGGCAGCACTTCCTCACACCCACTTCTATTCTGTTCTCCAAGTTTCTTAATTTCTGTTGCATCTGTTCTAACTGTGCAACCTTCCATGCCAGCGTTTCCAATACACCTAGCTTTTTCCTTAACCAAGGAATCGACTCAATATGTTCATTCCATTTGCCACATTTCTGTTTTTACCTCTTCCCTTTCCACTCAGAAACACAAAAAGGTTCACACTATCAATTTACACCACACAACTGCCACATTCAACCCTTCCAACATTTCCAACATGATGCCACCACCAAAAACACATCTTCCCTTCTCCTTTCAGCATTCCGAGGAGACCAAGCCACAACAGCTTGCTCCATTCCTCAATTACCTGCAACACCGCACCCTCCCCCTTCCCAACCCACCTTCTCATGCAAGCAAAGGGGATGCTACACCTGCATGTCCATTAGCCTCCTCTCTTCCCACCAACCAGGAGCCCACTCTGGCCAGATGAAACAATGACTAACTTGGACTTCTTTCAATTTAGCATCCTGTATTCGTTGTTTATAACATGGTCTCTTTGACACTGGAGAGAAAAACACACATTGGAAAAGGTCTCAGCACAACACCTTTGCTCAGTCTGCAACCCTGACCCTGTCCTTTTAATTCTCCATCACACTCAATCTGACCTCTGTCACAAGCAAAAACAGAAAATGCTGGAAAAACCCAGCAGGTCTAGCAGCATCTATGGCGAGAGAAACAGAGTTAACATTTCGATACACTGATACATATGATACTTCGTCAGAGGTGAAGAGAAGTGGAAATGTGATGAAATTTATACTGCTTAAGTGGGGGTGGAGCAGGTGAATCTAGATAGAAGGCCAGCAATAGGCGGGGGCTAAGGAGAGATTGACAAAGATGTCATGAACTAAAGGATAAAAGGGAGTGTTAATGGCAGTGATAAAAGGCTAAAAAAGGCACTGATAGTGGCATAAAGGTATGAAGGCAGAGTGTGATAATAGCAGAACAAGGGTAACATTGTATGAAAGAGCAACATGGAAAAAGTAACAGATGGCCCTTTTGGGGATGGAGTGGGGGAAAAAGGATAGAAAATGGGATAGAAGGGGGATAAAAAAGGGGGTAAAACCATGGATAAATTAATAAAAATAAAAATAAGTGGATAAAAAATAAAAATGAATGCAGAAAAAAGAGGATTAAAAAAGGGGTGAGGATAGAGGAGAGAGTTCATGATCTGAAGTTGGTGAACTCAATGTTAAGTTCAGAAGGCTGTAAAGTGCCTAATCGGAAGATGAGGTGCTGTTCCTCCAGTTTGGGTTGGGCTTCACTGGAGCATTGCAGAAGGCCAAGCACAAACATGTGGCCATGAAAGCAGGATGGCATGTTGAAATGGCAAGCAACAGGAAGGTCTGGGTCATGCTTGTGGGCAGATTGGAGGTGTTCCGCAAAGTGGTCACCCCAGTGTAGAGGAAACCACATTGGGAGCAACGAATACAGTAGGCCAAATTGAAGGAGGTGCAAGTGAAGTGCTGCTGCACCCGAAAGGAGTGCCCTGACCTCTGTTCTTGGCTCCTGCAGTGTTCCAATGAAGCTCAATGTAAGCTCAGGAAGCAGATACTTCATCTTTCGATTTGGCACTTTATGGCCTGCCAAGTTCAATTTCATCATGACCTCTGCTCCCAGATTTTTTCAGGCAGCAGCTATTGGTAAAGATTCAGCTATAGCCATTTACACCTCCTTCACTCCCATCCTTTGTTTCTTTATTTGTCCCATTAACATACTTTGCCTTGCACCATTATCCCTCATCATTTAATCTCTCCTGTCTTTCACTATTTCACAGCTTCCCTTTGGTTCTTTCCCCCACCTACTTTTTCTTCCTCTATGCTTGCTTAAAACCTATTACATTTCCAACTTATTCCAGTTCTGAAGAAAAGTCATAAACCAGAAACAGTAACACTTTCTCTCTCCACAGATGCTGTCCGACCCGAGCGCTTCCAGCATTTTATGTTTTTATTACAGTAAAATAATGTTCAGTACTAACCCGCCACCAAAAGGTATGATAACGTATCAAGTGTCTGTCTCACCTCAATGAGGAAGGTACACAATTCTTTGAATGGCTCCAAAAGTGCTTCATCCTTGACTTTTTTGATGACCAGTACATTTGTCGGTGGCTTGTCCCAAGTCAGCCTTTGACTAGTTGGATCCTGAATATGCCTAAACAGAATTAGAACTAAATAAAATTAGAACTAAATAAAATGAAGCCTTTCAACAAACTGAGGATCCCACATGGATACAGAGACCATATTCCACCACAATAACAAGGTACCCATGACTTTATAAACATTTTTACCCCTCTCCCAAAGGTACTGATTCAGCTTGCGTTTACATAGTGTATTTAATGCTGTAAGACACTCCAAAAAGCTTCACAGGAGCAGTGTCAAACAACATTTGACACTGAGTCATATAAGGAAATGTTACCAAAAGATTGGTTAGAGGTAGCTTTTAAAGAACACATTAAACAGGAGAGAGGTACAGAATAGAAGAAGTTTAAAGGGGGAATTCCAGAGCTTAGGACATTGGCAGCTGAAGACAATGTGGTGCAATTAAAATCACAGATGTGCAAGAGGCCCGAAATGGAGGAGAGATGTGAGGGATGTAGGCCTGGAAGAGGTTAAGGACAGGGGGCAGCAAGGCCAGAAAATGATGTAAAAAAACAAAGATAAGAATTTTTAAATCAAAGCATTGCTTAACTGGGAGTCAGTGTAGGTCAGCGAATACAGTAGTGATGGTTGAAAGGCCCTTGGTGCAAGTTAGGGCTTTGACATCAGACTTTGGATGACCTCAAGTTTACAGTGTGTGGAAAATGCCAGCTGGTCAGGATTGTGTGTTAGAATAGTCAAGTCTAGAGGGAATAAAGGTATAGAAGACCCTCTTCGGCAGCAGTTAAGTCAAGTCGGGGCAAGAGTCGGGCAATCTGAACGTCACTGGCAAGGGCAGCATTTATTGTCCATCCTTAGAGGCCAAGGTGGTGATGGTGAACTACCTTCCTGAACCGCTACAATCAATGTGGTGCAAGTGCTCTCGCAACAGTGTTAGGTCAGGGAGTTCCCATCCAACCACAGTAAAATAAAGTTAGCCAACGTTCAAAGGGCCCAATGTAAATCATGGCCAAGTGCTACATAGGATTGGTGTGACCAAATTCACAAGGTATCAGTACCAAATCCAAGTATGAGCAGTTTGTTTCAAAAGAAGAGTATGATGAAAAGATGGGTAGTTCAAGCAGAAAACCAAATACAAAACTGCAGTATTTAAAATAAGACTAGCTCTCTGGTAATCAATTTCAACTTCACTTATGTATAATGCTGCATATTGCATGGTATAATACAGGATACAGGAAATAGATTGTGCTGCGCTCTTAAAGAGATAACCAAGTCAAAACAGTGTGGACATAATTCAGGCTACAGGTCACTGTACTTCTTCCTTAATTTCTATTTTCTTGTTCAGCTTGCATCCTTTACATCCTCGAAGCACCGACTGATGCAGAGTGCTGGGCAATTACAATCAGCCCTCAAGTGCCCTTATTTTATGTTTGAGCCCAGACAAAGTGCACCAATAGGTTTTTTGGGCTTTATAGCAGAGGCCAGTCCACATTCTCTTGACATCCACACATTATCTACTTTCAGTCAGAGTTGATGGATGGTAAAGGAACTCCAGTTGGTTTCTTCTGGATTACAAGGCCAATCACATGACTCCTAGGCTGAGGTCTGCTGACTCTGCACAGGCCAAGGAGCGAAGCAGACAAGCTACTTTGTATGACTCGGAGCCATACTACATAGTGCAGCTCTCCATTCACAGCATGGAACCTAGTCTAGTACACCACTACCACCGTCAGCTCCACTCCATAATCAGGGAGTGAAATCAACTGGGATTAATCAAACACTGTAGGAGGTCTTGCGGCATACTGGGTAGCATCCCTGCCTCTGAGCCTGTAGCTCTGGGTTCAAATCCCACTCCAGAACTTGACGACCACAGAATGTGCGTTCATATCCTTCCAATGGCAGGTGCTAAGAGGGGACCAGTCTCCTGGTCAGCCATGCTTGATGCGAGTGGCTCCCCTCAAGCCATAGCTCTACAGGTGACAGGCCAGCAACCTGTTCCAGGAAAAACTAGCTGTGGGAAAAAAAACGCAAGCATGTGCTTCTCATGCGCCTCTACTCAGGAAGAGAATCAAGAACCACCAATCGTTGCCAGCGCTTTCTGGGTGACAGGCAGCTGGGACATGAATGGGGAGGAAACGCAAGTTAAAAACAATAAAGGTTTAGGTATATGATTTTCTGTTTCAATCCTTGAAACTGCCAGGGCTGGTACTTTTAATTAGGATGAAGCAGTGATTCTGGAAATCTCCAGGGCTAAAAGCAAAAAGTACCGTGTGTTCGAAAACCCAAGCATAAAATGCCAGAATGTATTTGATAAAGTGCCACATCAAAAGTTATTGCCGAAAATAAAAGCTCATGGTGTAGGGGGTAACATATTGGCATGGATAGAAGATTGGCCAGCTAACAGGAAGCAGAGATTTGGCATAGTTGGATGTTTTTCTGGTTGGCAGGATGTGACGTGTGGTGTGCCAAAGGGTTCAATGCTAGGGCCTCAACTTTTTACAATTTATATAAATGGCTTGGATGAAGGGACCGAAGGAATGGTTGCTAGATAGGTAGGAAAGTAAATTGTGAAGAGGATGTAAGGAGGCTACAAACAGATATAGATAGGTTAAGTGAGTGGGCAAAGATCTGGCAAGTGGAGTATATGTGGGCAAATGTGAAATCGTTCATTTTGGCAGGAAGAATAAAAATGATTATCTAAATGGTGAGAGATTGCAGAGTTCTGGGACTCGGCAGGACCTGGGTGCCCTAGTGCACAAATCACAAAAGGTTAGTTTGCAGGTAATTGGGAAACCAAGTAGAATATTATCATTTATTGTGAGGGGAAATGAATACAAAAGTAGGGAGGTTATGCTTCAGTCATACAGGGCATTGGTGAGACCACATCTGGAGTATTGTGTACAGTACTGGTCCCCTTATTTAAAGAAAGACGTAAATGCATTAGCAGTTCAGAGAAGGTTTACTGGACTAATACCAGGAATGGGTGGGCTGTCTTATGAGGAAAGGTTGGGCAGGTTAGGCTTATATCCACTGAAATTTAGAAGAGCAAGAGGTGACTTAATTGAAACCTTTAAGATCCTGAGGGGTCTTGACAGGGTGGATGTGGAGAGAATATTTCCTTCTGTGGGAGAATCTAGAACTGGGGGTCACTGTTTAAAAATAAGGGTCGCTCATTTAAGACAGAGGAGGAGAAATTTTTTGTTTGAGGGTTGAGTGTCTTTGGAACTTGCTTCCTCAAAAGGCAGTGGAATCAGGGTCTTTGAATATTTTTAAGACAGAGCTAGATAGATTCTTGATTAACAAGGGGGTGAAAGGTTATCAGGGGTAGGCAGGAATGTGGGGTTGAGATCAGCCATGATCTTATTGAGCAGCGGAGCAGGCTCAAGGGGCCGAGTGGCCTACTCCTGCTCCTAATTCATATGTTTATATGTAATCCTTTTACCCTTCTAAAAAAACAGCTTTGAACCCATCTGTGGATACCCTTGTTCAAAAAGAAAATCTAGTAAACATTTCACAAAAACTGCAGGTAATTCTCAAAATACTGCGAATGCTGGAAATCCGAAATAAAAACAGAAAATTCTGGAAATATTCAGCAGGCCTGTATGGAGGGGGAAAAAAAAGTTAATATTTTGAATTGAATATGACTCTTCAGAAATAGGTCATTCTCGGTTGCTGGGTCAGTTGATGGGTCAGCAAACGTCGAATATCATTTGACAGTTGTTGCCGAGTAGCCGAATCAACTCTGGACACTTCACCTAACAAATGGGTCTCCAGTTTTCTATGGATATGAAATAAAAAAAGTTCTGACAAAAAGTCTCTAGCCAAAACCCTAGCCTTTCTTTTGCCCTCTGCACTGCAGCAATTCTAGCCTTTTCTGCTTTTATCTTTACTTACACCCATTCCCTGTTGTGTAAACTACTGGGGGACAACTTTTGTTAAAATTGGGGAATTGACAGGATCAGGTGCAATGCTGATTTTATGCCCTGCCCAATTTTGCTCTCCACTGCAATCAATAAGCAGGAAATAAAACTGGCATCCCATCCAATCCCATGGGCTTCCTGCCCAGCAAGTTAGATTAAAATTAGCCCTCTTGCAGCATGAATGGTGATGTCTCTTCTTCACCTTCCACTAATGAACATCATTAAGAAAATTTGCTTCGTGGGAAGAAGTATCATGTGGCTGGAAATTGAGCAGGTAGAACAACTGAGGTTGCCCACCCACAGCACTGTACTGGTAGGTCAGGCATAAAGACAACACGACTAATCACTTAATTGTGCAGCTACTTCACTGGATTTGGTTCTGCAAACCATTGTGCTTACCTGTGTTCTGAATTCATCCTGTTTAGTTGCAGAGACCAATCTGAAGATGTGCATATATTTGCACTTGTGCGAAAATAAAGTAATGGGCGGTTCAAGCCAGGGATATTTCTAGGACGACAAAGGGTGGCTCCGTACGAACAAGCTACGTCTTTGTCCAAGATAAAGTAACAACACAGATGGCGAGCGTCACCAGCACTTGCTACTTACCTCATCTGACGGCAGCACCTTGCTTGCTCAAGGATGACCACAATCCCATTCCTCAAGGCGGTGGCTCAGCCTCTGAAGGCATCACCTGAGCACTTTTGAAATATGCCTTTACACTAACACAAACTCCAAAGCGACGCAAGGCAACCTCTTAGATCTGACAGCAGTTAAATGTTGTTCCTATTTGCACCCAGTACTGTTTCTCAGAGTGATGCAAAAAATGCATTCATTGACCTCAAACTCCCCCAACAGCACAATATAGCTGCTGCTTTGAGAGTCAAGAAACTGACTCCAAAAGACAAGATGAAACTCAATTATCCAGAATTCTGTTCAACCAAATTTAAGAGGGGAAGAGGGGAAAAAATGTTTTTTACTTACATAATGCTGGTGGAGTTCTGCAGAATAGAGGCTTTAGGTCCAAAGTGTGTATCAGGAGACGGGCCATGGAGGAAGTGTGCATGTCTGAAAGGAGAGGAGGAGGTACACTTAGTTTGTTCCTTTTCTACAATATCAGTTTCCATCATTGGTTTTTGTCTTTCACGCCCAGTCCTCTGCCTCCCTCCCCAACCTCTGCAAAGAGCCAAAAGAAACAGCAGCTCGAACAGAGATATGAACCAAAAATGCACAAACATAGTACACTGGTTCATAAGTCAAGGGCAGGCTGGACAGCTGCAAACAAAACAAGGCTAAGCCCACAAATTTTTTGATAAGGCAGCAGCTGCATTGCACCGTTAACGCAGAGGGTCACTACCACATAGCAAATCAGTTTTATTTAGGCCATGAAGGGATTTTGTAAAAACAGGCCATGCTAGAAATTAGGAACGCAGGAACTCTGCATCTGGGCAGCAGCTTCTAATACTGCATTCCTTATTAAAAACTGGCATTGATGTACATAAAATTAACAACACAGAAGCAGGCCATTCAGTCCAACTGACCTAGGTTTATTTTCCACATATCTCCTCCCACCCGACTTCATCTCATCCTACCAGTATATCTTTCCATACCTTACTCCCTCAATTACTTTTCTAGCTTCCCCTTAATTTATGCTATTTGCCCCAACACCACCTTGTATTAGTCAGTTGCACATTCTAATCACTCTCTGGGTTTGTATAAAGAATTCAGGAGAAACTGCTTCACCCATTCACATCCTATCTGAATTCCGTTTACCCTGCAGTTCATCTTGACATGCAGCACTGGCAGAGGCACTACCTTTTGGGTGACATATTGAACAAAGGCTCAATCTACAATCTCAAGTGGACGTAAAAGATCCAACAGCACAATTCAAAAAAAAAAAAGCAGGGTAGTTCTCCCAAGTTAATCCCTCAACAACATAATTCAATTGAAGACAGATTATCAGATCACTCAATTTGCGGTCACATACCCTACATTGTAATAGCAAAAATAAGTGCATTAAAAAAAAAACTTCATTTGAGGGACATCCTGAGATTGTCAAACATGTTATCCAAATGCAAATTCCTTCTTTGTCCCAGTGCACTGGGCATTCTTCTTTCAACCTGTATAACCAAAAATATAAAGTAACTGATCACCCCGCTTACGATTGTTTGTGGAACAGTACTGGAGTAGAATGGCTGCCGTATTTGCATATGCAGCAGTCAGTTACTTCTAAGGCAATTGACTGGGCAGAGGCATTCTCGTCTTTGCCTTCCCATTACCAGACAAACACTTCAAAGACAACGTGAACTCAGGAACTTGACAGTGTGCCTTACCTTTTTTCTCTGCATTATGAAAGAAATTGGAGATAAAATAAGTAATATGCAGTACAGAACAGAAATGCAAAGGAAGGAAGGAAACAGGCAAATGAAAAAAAATCTGATTCAGTATTTCTATTTTAAAACTTTCCCCTTTAAACTTAAGTTCTGAGGAAAAATGCACAACATTTATTCAAGCACAGTCACTGCATATTTTAGATTTTGGGACAAAATTCAACATAGGCAATAGCTTAAACAGGGTAGTAGCAAATCAACAGCCTGTTTTAGCCTTCACCCAATGATCTTCCCCACTAACTTCAATGGAAAGAATGTCCTGAGAAATGTAAGTCACGCTCCGGTTCACCATCACCTGTCTTGAGCCATCACCCAAAAGGAGTTTCACTGCCTGTAGGTTTGATTTGTAAAAATAAAATTCCGTACTCACATAAAAAGGGAGGTCAAACAAGTCAAGGGATCAAGATCAATTAGCTTAACTTGGGTGACAGGAATTTTTTAAAAATTCTTTCACAGGATGTGGACGTCATTGGCTAGGCTAGCCATCTAGCTGCCCATCCCTAATTGCTCTTGAGGTGATGGGGGAGCTGCCTTCTTGAACTGCTGCAGTCCACATGGTGTAGGTACACCCACAGTGCTGTTGGGGGGTCCCAGGGTTTTGACCCAGCAACAGTGAAGGAAAGGCAATATAGTTCCAAGTCAGGGTGCTGTGCGGCTTGGAGGAGAACTTGCAGTTGGTGGTGTTCCCATGCATCTGTTGCCCTCAGCGTTCTAGGTGGTGAAGGCTGCGGGTCTGGAAGGTCCTGTCAAAGGGGCCTTCATGAATTGCTGCAGTGCATCTCGTAGATAGTACATACTACTACCACTGTGTGTCAGTGGTGGAGGGTGTAAATGCTTAAGGTGATAGACAGGATGCCAATCAAGCAGGCTGCTTTGCCCTGGGTGGGGTCTTTGCAGATGTACTCATCCAGGCAAGTGGAGAGTATTCCATCACACTCCTAACTGCAGATGGTGGACAAACTCACCGCAGGATTCCTAGCCTCTGACCCGCTCATGTAGCCACAGTATTTGTATGGCTCGTTCAGTTCAGTTTCTGGTCAATGGGATGACCCCCAGGATGTCGATAATAGGGGGTTCAGTGATGGTAATGCCATTGGCTCTCAGGGGGAAGATGGTTAGATACTTTCTTGTTGGAGATAGTTATTGCCTAGTATGAAATGTTACTTGCCACTTATCAGCCCAAGCCTGCATCTTGCCCAGCATGCAATAGACAGATCCCCACACTTCTGATGTTATGATGGCAGGAAGGCCATTGATGAAGCAGCTGAAGGAGGTTGGGACTGGGATATTACCCTGAGGAACTTGTGCAGCAATGTCCTGGGATGAAGATGATTTACCTCTAACAACCACAAACACCTTCCTTTGTGCTTGCTATGAGTTTTCCCCCAGATTCTCATTGACTTCAGTTTTGCTAGGGTTCCTTGATGCTATTCTCAGTCAATTTCTGCCTTGATTTCAAGGGCAGCCACCCTCACCCCTTGAGTTCAGCTCTTTGGTCCATGTTTATACCAAGGCTGTAATGAGGTCAGGAACTGAATGGCCTGGTAGAATTCAAACTGGAGTTTCAGTGAGCAGGTTATTGCTGTGTAAGTGCCACTTGATTGCACTGTTGACAACACTTTCCATCATTTATATGATCAAGAGTAGACTGATGGGGCAGTAAGTGATTGGGTTGGATTTGTCCTGCATTTTGTAGACAGGCCATACCTGGGCAATTTCCCATATTGCCAGGTAGACTACTGTTGCAGCTGTACTGAAACAACTTGGCTAGGGGCGAGGCTCATCCTGGAGCACAAGTCTTCAATGCTTCAGCTTGTTGTCAGGGCCCAAAGCCTTTGTCGCAACCAGTGCCTTCAGCTGTTTTTTGATATCACATGGAGTGAATCGAATTGGCCAAAGACGGGCATCTGCGATGCTGGGGACCGCAGGAGAAAGCACAGATGGATCATTTACTTGGCACTTCTGGCTGAAGATGGTTGCAAAAGCTTCAGCCTTGCCTTTCACACAAATCTGCTGGACTCTCCAATCATTAAACAGTTATATTTATGGAACCTCCTCCTCAGGTTAATTATTTAATTGTCCACCATCACTCATGGACTGGATGGGGCAGGATTAGAGCTTAGACCTGATCTGTTGGTTGGGGGGGTCTCTTAGCTCCGTCTAATACTTGTTGCTTATGCTGTTTAGCATGCAATTAGTCCTGTGTTGAAGTTTCACCAGGTTGACAGCTCATTATTAGGTACGTCTGGTGCTGCTCCTGGCATGCCCTTCTGCACTCTTCATTGAACCAGGGTTGATCCCCCAGCTTGACGGTAATGGTAGAGTGAGGGGTGTGCCAGGCCATGAGGTTACAGATTGTGATTGTACACAATTCTGCTGCTGTTGATGGCCCACAGTGTCTCATAGATGCCCAGTTTTGAGTTGCTAGATCTATTCGAAATTTATCCCATTCAGCACAGTGGTAATGCCACACAACACGATGGAGAGTATCCTCCATGTGAAGACAGGACGACTTCTCAAGGACTGTGCGATGGTCACTCCTACTAATAACATCATGGATGGATGTATCTGCGACAGGTAGGTTGGTGAGGACAAGGTCAAGTAGCTCTTTCCCTCTTGGTTCCCTCACGACCTGCCGCAGACCTAGTCTCACAGTTAGGCCCTTCAGGACTCAGCTAGCTCGGTCAGTGCTGCCAAGCAACTCGGTGATGGACCTTGATGAGCCCCAATCAGAGTACATTCTGTTCCCTTGCCACCTCAGTGCTTCTGGTGTTCAACATGGAGGAGTACTGATTCATCAGCTTGGGGGGGGGGGGGCGCCCAGTAAGAGGAGTACCCATTCATCAGCTGAGGGAGGGCAGTAGGTGGTAATCAGTAGGAGGTTTCCTTGCCCATGTTTGACCCAATGCCATGAGACTTCATGTTGTCCGAAGTCAATGCTCAGGACTCCCAGGGCACTCCCTCTCAATTGTGTATCACAGTAGATAGTGAAATCCTTACTCAAAGATGCAACAGAGAAGCATCTTGAAACTGAAAATATAATAACCAATTCCAAAAGGGTAGGTCATGCTTGACCAATCTCATTGAATTCTTTGAAGTAACAGAAAGGGTAGAAAAGGGTAATGTAGTAGATGCAATGTATATCTAAAACTCCCTTCGTGAGTCTATAATGTGGTACCTTATCAAAGTCACAGGGGCAGCTCGCAGAATGGATAGCTAGCTGGCAACAAAACAGAAAACAGAATAGGGGTTAAATGAATTTGCTCAAACTTACAAATTACAATAAATGATGTTCCAGAAGGATTCGTTCTGGGAACACTACTGTTCACCATTTACATAAAGGATTTGGACTCAAGAATTGGAAATACAATTTCAAAATTCATGAATGACATCAAATTGTGGGAGGTGTAGTTAATACAGAGAAGAACTGCAACAAAACACAGGAAGGCATTAATAAACTTGTAGAACGGGTGTGAAATTGGCGAATGAACTTCAACATAAATGAGAGATAGGGGGAAAAGCAAGCCACATAGTTCGAGGAAAAATGCCTAAAAGGCATCAAGGAACAGGGGGTTCTTGGGTTGATAAGGCCATTAAAAAACAACCAAAGCACAGGAGTTCATTTCTACAGGGATAAAATTAAAAATCAAGGAAGTTATGTTAAAAAGGGTGGTCTGTACAAGTTTAAGATTGCTGTGCAGTTCTGATCTCCATACTATATGAAAGGTCATAGAGGCACTGGAGAAGCTGCCAAACAGATTTACTAAAATGATGCCAGAACTGAGGTGTTATACCAATCAGAAAAGATTGAATGGGCTGGGGCTCTTTTCTCTAGAAAATAAAAAACTGAGGGATAACCTGATAGAGATCTTTAAAATTATGAAAGGGTTTGATAGGTTAGATGCATGTGGGAGACCAGAACTAGGAGCCCTACATACAAAATAGTCACTGATAAACTCAATAAGGAACTCAGGAGAAACAGCTTTACTCAGAATAGTTAAAATGTGGAACTCACTAACACAAGAAATAGCTGAAATATATAGCACAGATGCACTTAAGGGAAAGCTAGGTAAGCATGAGGGAGAAAGTAATAGGATACACTGATGAAATTAGACGAAGGTGGTTGGAAGGAGGCTTCATAAAGTACTTTGGAGCTGGAAAGTAATGGACGATTGCATAAACACTCACCGAAAACACAGTCCTAACATCGATACTAGTTGGTCACTAGTTATAATAACATTCACCCGATATCATGAGCGAACTTTCATTTAAATAGGAGAAACATACACCAACTTAGATTTTACTCAAATGAGGGGCCTTAACTTCCATCCTTGGATTGTGGCAGGAGCAGGGGCACCCCAAAGAGGCACTGGGGGATCCACTTTGAAATTTACAGGTAAGGTTTGCACGGCAACTGCCCAGAACTGTAAACATTCCTTGGGAAATTGCCTTGTACTGGGGGCCATCCAAAAATGCATTTTAAGTCACAAACACTGATGCTTCCAACTGAATTACATCAAATTACCTAGAGAAAGTTAAACGGGTTAAAAAACACTTCAATCTTCTGGGTAATTATTGTACAGACCTATCCCCCCCCCAGGGGACTCATCCCACACCCCTCAACTGCCTCATCCTCACCTTTCCGGCCCCTCAGAGGTCTACCCCACCCACAGGGCTACCCCCACACCTCCCAACCCCCCAGGGGATTTCCCCCACTCCCCAACCTTTCGTCACTCCCCTACACCCTCCACCAACCACCGCCCCCCCAACCAAAGATTCTCCCCACCCATACAGGACTCCTCCAACCCCACCCTCCCCACTGCCCCACCAAGAGCGCCCAACTCTCACCCCCACCCCAGGCCCGACCGGACCTAACCCGGGGCTCAATTCCAACTGCTCCCCCACCCCAGAAGTCCAACCTCCCATCTCCCCCTCCAACCTGCAATCCCCCTGACCCGACGTCCGATCCCACCCAACCCAACCTCACCCCCGCCCCACCCGACCCCCAAACCCCATCCAACCCGACCGCCACCCCCCGCCCGACCCGACCTCCGACCCCACCCCACTGACCAGATCTCTGGGGGGATGGTGGCATGGTTGTATTGTCACTGGGCTTGCATTCTGGAGACACTCTGGGGGCCCAGGGTTCAAATCCCACCATGGCAGATGATGAAATGTGAATTAAATAAAAATCTAGAACTAAGAGTCTGATGATGACCATGAAACCATTGCTGATTGTCGTTAAAAACTCATCTGATTTACTAATGTCCTTTAGGGAAGGAAATCTGCCGCCCTTACCTGGTCTGGCCTACGCGTGACTCTAGACACACATTGCGGTTGACTCTTAAATGCCCTCTGAATAAGGGTAATTAAGGTTGGGCAACAAATGCTGGCCTGGCCAGCAAAACCCAGATCCCATGAATGAGAAAAAAATCCCCCCCCCCATCCCCTCTCCACTTAATTAAACTTACCTTCTCCCTGGCCTGTCAAGGACCTTTAAATTTCAACAGACCTTTAAACTTACCTGTTTTATGGCAGCTAGTGCCGTAAAACAGGGGGCATGGCCTCCTTCACTTCAACTCTCCTGCACTTCAACACTGGGCCTGTGCTGCACTGCCCAGATCTCTCCCGGCCTGACTTGGAAAGCTGGGCGAGATAGGGTCGAGTCGTCAAATCAGGTAAGGAGTTAAGTGTTTGGGCATGGAGTGGCAATCCAATGCTGACTGTCACTCCAAGGAAGTTCAGACCCAAGGTTTATTTGTATTATGACAGAACAAGTTGGATGCAAAAAAAACACCCTCCCTGCCATGGAAAATGCACCACTGATGGTGACGGACAGTCAACTGCCAAGCAGTGTTTGAAATTTAAACCAGGCAGCTTTACCCTGATTGGTCAAGGCATTGCCCTGAGGAATGGGTCAGCGAACAGCTGTCACTTATTTTGTTTAGCTGAAATAGGTGCAATGTATATTCTGTCTACAAAGGACAGGGCCCTGTGTATTAATGTGTAGCTTCCAGAACATACATATGAGCCACATTGCGAGCCCAACTGAATCTTAAATTGGTTGTCAATGTAATCCTTAGAACATTGAGGATCATTTAGGATCAAATGTTGTCCAATCGCAGAATCACATCTAATGCTGTATGCTGTATTTTGAGTTTTGCAAGCATCAGTGGTGCATTGTCCATGGCAATGTCACTTGCCAAACAATTAGCGCTCTCTTCACATGCAATATAAATTTTTGTTTTCCCCCTTATATTGATAGTCTTGCGAGTGTCCCGATGAGTGCAAGACAATAAACTTCGACGTGTCTCTTTTTTCAGCAATGTGATAAATGACCAGATCATTTGTAACTTGGTGTTGGTTGAGGTATAAATATTGACCTGGAAAACCTGAAAGCTCTACGTCGAACTTCATGGAAGAGGGCCACACTTCTTAGCTCATTTGGTGGCTGTCTTGCTACATTTCTGGGTCCTAGCCCTATTCCCCACAAGCCTAAAGGTACAGGCACTTACTAGGATGCAGTCCATGGACTTGCTATTCTTCACGAGTCTAGCTAATGATTTATAACCAAAAAGCATCACAGGTGAATCTGACAGTTCTCCCCGGCAACACACAAATATATACTGCTCCAGTGACTGATTGAGGGCGCAAGTGAAAGAAAAGACATCTTGTTTCTGTTTAAGGTGCCTTTAGGCTGGAACTTCAACTTCACTGACTTCATAGATCACCGTGTTGCCTGAATTCAAAGAATAGTGTGAATTCTTATGGAGATAAGAGTCATTCACTGCTTGGTTCCAACATTGCCTGAAATAAAAATCATCCACGCTGCGTTGATTTGTTGTTGTTTTTTTTTTTAAAGTGGGTTATTTTGTTTTAAAGTGGTCAGCAGGTTTTTAACAAAAACAAAAATACCTGGAAAAACTCAGATCTGACAAGCATCTGCGGAGAAGAATACAGTTAATGTTTCGAGTCTGTATGACACTTCAACAGAACTAAAGGAAAAATAGAAAAGAAGTGGTTTAAAGTGGGGTGGGACAGGTAGAGCTGGACCATGTGAAAATGATGGAGGGGTGGAAACAGGCCAAGGATGGACATGTGGGCATGAGAGCAGGGTGGTGTGTTGAAATGGCATGCGACAGGGAGGTCTGGGTCATGCTTGCGGACAGACCGAAATTGTTCCGCAAAGCGGTCACCCAGTATGCGTTTGGTCTCTCCAATGTAGAGGAAACCGCGTTGGGAGCAGCGAATGCAGTAGACCAAATTGAGGGAAGTGCAACTGAAATGCTGCTTCACTTGAAAGGAGTGTTTGGGCCCTTGGACGGTGAGGAGAAGGGAAGTAAAGGGGCAGGTGTTGCACCTTCTGCGGTTGCATGGGAAGGTGCTGTGGGAGGGGGTTGAGGTGTAGGGGGTGATGGAGGAGTGGACCAGGGTGTCCCGGAGGGAACGATCCCTGCGGAATGCCGCCGGGGGGGTGAAGGGAAGATGTTTTTGGTGGTGGCATCATGCTGGAGTTGACAGAAATGGCGGAGGATGATCCTTTGAATGCGGAGGCTGGTGGGGTGATAAGTGAGGACAAGGGGGACCCTATCATGTTTCTGGGAGGGAGAGAAAGGTGTGAGGGCGGATGCGCAGGAGATGGGCTGGACACGGTTGAGGGCCTTGTCAACCACCGTGGGTGGAAAACCTCGGTCAAGGAAGAAGGAAGACATGTCAGAGGAACTGTTTTGGAAAGTGGCATCATCAGAACAGATGCGACAGAGGCGAAGGAACTGAGAGAATGGGATGGAGTCCTTACAGGAAGCGGGGTGTGAGGAGCTGTAGTCAAGGTAGCTGTGGGAGTCAGTAGGCTTGTAATGAATATTGGTGGATAGTCTATCGCCAGAACTTGAGACAAAGAGGTCAAGGAAGGGAAGGGAAGTGTCAGAGATGAACCATGTGAAAATGATGGAGGGGTGGAAATTGGAAGCAAAATTAATAAATTTTTCCAGGTCCCAACGAAAGCACGAAGCATCACCGAAGCAGTCATCAATGTACCGGAGAAAGAGTTGTGGGAGGGGGCCGGAGTAGGACTGGAACAAGGAATGTTCCACATACCCCATAAAGAGACAGGCATAGTTGGGGCCCATGCGGGTACCCATAGCCACACTTTTTATTTAGAGGAAATGAGACGAGTTTAAGGAGAAATTGTTCAGTGAGAGAACAAGTTCAGCCAGACGGAGGAGAGTAGTGGTGGATGGGGATTGTTCGGGCCTCTATTCGAGGAAGAAGTGGAGAGCTCTCAGACCATCCCAGTGGGGGATGGAGGTGTAGAGGGATTGGACGTCCATAGTGAAGAGGAGGCGGTTGGAGCCAGGGAACTGGAAATTGTTGATGTGATGTAGGGTGTCAGAGGAATCACGGATGTAGGTGGGAAGAGACATGACAAGGGGAGAGAGAATGGAGTCAAGATAGCAAGAAATGAGTTCCGTGGGGCAGGAACAGAATGACACAATCGGTCTGCCAGGACAGTCCTGTTTGTGGATTTTGGGTAGGAGGTAGAAGCGGGCCGTCTGAAGTTGGGAGACTATCAGGTTGGAAGCTGAGGAAGGAAGATCTCCACAGGAGATGAGGTCAGTGACAGTCCTAGAAACAATGGCTTGATGTTCAGCGGTGGGGTCATGGTCCAGGGGGAGGGAGAAAGTGTCTGCGAGTTGACACTCAGCCTCTGCGAGGTAGAGGTCAATGCGCCAGAAAACAACAGCACCACCCTTGTCAGCAGGGTTGATGACAATGTCAGGGTTGGACCTGAGAGACCAGAGTGCAGCAAGTTCAGAGAGAGACAGGTTAGAGTGGGTGAGAGAAGCAGAGAAATTGAGACGACAAACCTGCCTGAGAGTTTACGGTGCAATATTCCAGTATTCACTCCTAAATATTGAACTTTAAACTGCTGAAAGAGGGGCTCCACGCAAGAAATTAATTGCAAAGGCAAAGGGGAATTATAATTTGTGCCAGGTGGTCATCTGCAGCGTACGTGAACCGAACCATACAGCCTTTAGTCGTATTGATTGGGTGCCACAGATCCCCATAGCAATGTTCCTGTTACGCTGCATATGTACTTCGCTGCATAGCACTCTAGAAGGTACCGCACAGTACCTGTTCTGTATTAAATGTCATTTCTGTGTAGCCAAAGAAAATCTTCTCAACTTTGAAAAGCTGGCTCACACAACAACAACATTTGAAAGGGAATATTGTCTTATGGGACAAGAAAAGGCTGTTCACAGGGGGTCACAGTGAATCATGGAATAGCACAGCATAGAAAGAGGCCATTTGCTCCACCATACCTGCGTCAGCTATTTGAAAGAGCTATCCAATTAGATCCACACCCCTGCACTTCCCCCATAGATCTGCAATTTTTTCTTTCAAATACATATCCAGTTCTGAATGGATCTTTTTTTCACCACCCCTTCAGATGTGTAGCCAAGGTCATAACATGTTACATAAAATACAATCTCCTGATCTGCCCTCTGGTTCTTTTGCCAATTATCTTAAATTTACGTCCTCTAATTTAACAGTTTCTCATTTACTCTAGCAAAATGCCACATAATTTTCAACACATATATAAAACCCCCCCTTCTCTACTCCAAGAAGGGCATTCCCAACTTTTCTAATCTCTCCACATAACAGAAGTCATCCTGGTACCATTCAGGTAAATCTTCCATACACCCTCTCCGAAGTTACAGTACTGGTTGTTCCTAGCGGTTGAAATTACTACTTTCCCCAAGATATCAAAATGCTGGCTGTTCCTAAAGGGTGAGGGTGCTGACTATGTTCCCAGGAGGGCGAGGGTGCTAGCTATCCCCATGCAGGTACCATTACTGTACCTGTGTCCACCCTTTCGATGGGTCTTACTTTTCCGCGGTGATTTTTCTACCTGCTCCCGCCTCTTGGGTGACATTTGGTCCCGTTTCTTTGTTGGTGAGATAGAGTCCAACTTTTCAGCGGTCGATGGTGATGTCTCCTCTCGCTTCTTGGACGAGCGTCCACATCGAGTACGATCCCAATTCTCCTCGCCAGGACAAGGCCCACGTTCAGGTTCAGGCTGAGGCCTAGACTCTGAGGGGGTTGAGAGCGTTTCTTCCCCATTCAGGGCACCGCCTTTATCTGCTTCATCCATTGTACAACTAATGGGGGGTACAAAATAAAATGATTTACATTAAAAATAAAACACCAACATAATTTACATTATTTGCACAATTTGAAATATCAAAAATAGTTAAAACATCAAAATGGTGGTAGCAATCCTGCCTCTAGGTCAGAAGGCGAACCCCACCGAAAACAACCCCAGGCGGGCGGAGATTAGGAATTTGATCTTTACCAGGGTGTTTGCATCCAAACAGGGAATGACCACTGGTTCTGTTGCTATATGGTTATCTCGGAGTTATAAAGGTTGGGTTCAGGCTCCTCGACAGCCCAGTGAGTGAAGAACAAAGCATCAGCTATGAACTGACTCCTGATGCATCTGCCCTATGACTGCAGGCAGTTATCCTTTGCGTAAAGTTTAAGGGTTGCTCGGGTTTCCTAGTCTTGACTAAAGTGCACCTAGGAGAAAATATTCCAAAGGTAAAAATCCATGAGGAAGGCAAAGGGAAACCACAACTGCTACTCCTCCCTGTTAAGTGGTTCAAAAATCACATGCAAGAGACATGAGTTAGGACCCACTCTGGGACAGAGCACTTTTTCTTTTAATTCATTCATTGAATGTGGGGATCACTGGCATGACCGATGTATATTGTCCATCCCCAATTGCTCTCCAGAAGGTGGTGGTGAGCTGCACACAATATTCCAGGTGCGGTCTCACCAAGGCCCTGTACAATTGCAACAAGACATCCCTGCTCCTGTACTTGAAGCCTCTCTCTACGAAGGCCAACATATCATCTGCCTCCTTTACTGCCTGCTGCACCTGCATGCTTACCTTCAGCGACTGGTGTAGGAGGACACCCAGGTCTCATTGCATATTCCCCTCTCTCAATTTATAGCCATTCAGATAATAATCTGCCTTCCTGTTTTTGCTACCAAAGCGGATAACCTCACATTTATCCACATTATACTGCATCTGCCATACATTTGCCCACTCACTCAGCTTGTCCAAACCACATTGAAGCATCTCTGCATCCGCCTCACAGCTCACTCTCCCACCCAGCTTTGTGTCATCTGCAAATTTGGAGATATTACATTTAATTCCCTCATCTAAATCATTAATATATATTGTGAATAGCTGGGGTCCCAGCACCGATCCCTGCGGTACCCCACGCGTCACTGCCTGCCATTCAGAAAAAGTCTCATTTATTCCTTCTTTGTTTCCTATCTGCCAACCAGTTTTCTATCCATCTCAATACAATACCCGCAATCCCATGCGCTTTAATTTTACACGCTAATCTCTTATGTGGGTCTGTGTCGAAAGCCATCTGAAAGTCCAAATAAACCACACCCACTGGCTCCCCCTCATCAACTCTACTAGTTACATCCTCGAAAAATTCCAGTAGACTTGTCGTCAAGCATGATTTCCCTTTCGTAAATCCATGTTGACTCTGTCCAATTCTGCCACTGTTTTCCAAGTGCCCAGCTATTAAACCTTTTATAATAGATTCTAGAATTTTCCCCACTACAAACGTCAGGCTGACTGGTTTATAATTCCCTGTTTTCTCTCTACCTCCCTTTTTAAATAACGGGGTTACATTAGCTACACTTCAATCTGTAGGAACTGTTCCAGAGTCTATAGAATCTCGGAAGATGATCATCAATGCATCCACTATTTCTAGCGCTACTTCCTTAAGTACCCTGGGATGTAGATTATCAGACCCTGGGGATTTATCGGCCTTCAATCCCATCAATTTCCCCAATACGATTTCCCTACTAATACTGATTTTTCAGTTCCTCCCTCTCACTAAACCCTGTGTTCTCCAACATTTCTGGTATGTTATTTGTGTCCTCCTTTGTGAAGACAGAACCAAAGTATATATTTAAAACAAAAGTAAAAATACCTGGAAAGACTCAGCTGGTCTGGCAGCATCTGCGGAGAGGAACACAGTTAACGTTTCGAGTCCGTATGACTCTTCAACTGAACTAAGTAAAAATAGAAAAGAGGTGCTTATATTTCACCTCTTTTCTATTTTTACTTAGTTCTGTTGAAGAGTCATACGGACTCGAAACGTTAACTGTGTTCCTCTCCGCAGATGCTGCCAGACCTGCTGAGTTTTTCCAGGTATTTTTGTTTTTGTTTTGGATTTCCAGCATCCGCAGTTTTTTGCTTTTATCAAAGTACGTATTTAGTTGGTCAGCCATTTCTTTGTTCCCCATTATAAATTCCTGTTTCTGCCTGTAATGAGCCTACTTTTGTCTTCACCAATCTTTTTCTCTTCACATACCTATAGAAACTTTTACAGTCAGTTTTTATGTTCCCTGCAAGCTTACTCTCGTACTATTTTCCCCCTTCTTAATCAATCCCTTGGTCCTCCTTTGCTGAATTCTAAACTGCTCCCAATCCTCAGGTCTGTTGTTTTTTTAAGCCAATTTGTATGCCTCTTCCTTGGATCTAATACTGCTCTAATTTCCCTTGTAAGCTATGGTTTGGCCACCTTTCCTGTTTTACTTTTGCGCCAGACAGGAATAAACAATTTTTGCAGTTCACCCATGTGCTCTTTGAATGTTTGCCATTGCCGATCCACTGGCAACCCTTTAAGTAACATTTCCCAATCCATAGCCAACTTGTGCCTCATACCATCGTAGTTTCCTTTTTTCAGGGCCCTAGTCTCAGAATCAACTACACCACTCTCCATCTTGATGAAGAATTCTATCATATTATGGTCGCTCATCCCCAAGGGACCTCGCACAACTAGATTGCCAATTATTCCTTTCTCATTACACAATACGCAGTCTAGGATGGCCTGTTCTCTAGTTGGTTCAACGTTGGTCCAGAAAAACATCCCATATCGCTCTAGGAATTCCTCCTCTACAGCATTGTTACTAATTTGATTTGCCCAATCTATATGCAGATTAAAGTCACCCATAATTACAGATGTTCATTTATTGCATGCGTCTCTAATTTCCTGTTTAATGCCATTTCCAACGTCACCACTACAGTTTGGGGATTTATACACAACCCCCACTAACATTTTTTTACCCCTTAGTGTTTCTCAGCTCTACCCATCCAGATTCCACATCAGAGCTAACATCTTTCCTCACTATTGCGTTAATTTCCTCTTTAACCAGCAACGCAACTCCACTGCCTCTTCCTTTTTGTCTGTCCTTCCTAAATACCGAATACCCCTGGATGTTCAGTTCCCATCCCTGGTCACCCTGCAGCCACGTCTCCATAATCCCGACTATATCATACCTGTTTACATCTATTTGCGCAGTTAATTCATCCACTTTATTGCGAATGCTCCTTGCGTTAAGGCACAAAGCCTTAAGGCTTGTCTTATTAACATTAAGATAAAAGCAAAGAACTGCGGATGCTGGAAATCCAAAACAAAAACACCTGGAAAAACTCAGCAGGTCTGGCAGCATCGGTGGAGAAGAGCACAGCTGACATTTCGAGTCCGCATGACTCTTCAACAGAACTATTTAAAAAGAGTAGGAGTGAAATATAAGCTGGTTTGGGGGGGGGCTGTTAGGACAAGAAGAGCTAGGTACAGGACCAGTGATAGGTGGAGATAACCAAAAGATGTCACAGACAAAAGGACAAAGAGGTGTTGAAGATGGTGATATTATCTAAAGGAATGTGCTAATTAAGGGTAGAAAGCAGGACAGGCAAGGTACAGATGGCCCTAGTGGGGGTGGGGTGGGGGGAAGGAATCAAAAAAGGCTAAAAGGTAGAGATAAAACAATGGATGGAAATACATTTAAAAATAATGGAAATAGGTGGGAAAAGAAAAATCTATATAAGTTATTGGAAAAAACAAAGAGGGGGAAAAATCGTTTTTTAACATTACTTGTCCCGTTCCCACTATTTTTCACTGAGGCCCTGATCCTTGCCCTTGATTTCTCTGCCTATCACCTTTCTTACTCCCCTTTGCCTTTTGTTCTTGTCCTTGATTCCCCCTCCTCTGACTTCTTGCATAGGTTCCCATCCCCCTGCCATTTTAGTTTAAACCCTCCCCAACCACTCTAGCAAATATTCCCCCCTAGGACACCATGGGATATGGAGAAATTTATATTCAAGTAATAAATCTAGAATATAAAGCTAGTCTCAGTAACTCTGACCATGACAGCTATCATGGGTTTTTACAATCAATCTGGTTTGCTAATGTCCATTCAGGAAGGAAATCTACCATTCATCCCTCGTCTGACCTACATGTGACCCCAGATCCACAGCAATGTGCTTGACTTTTAACTGCCCTTTGAAATGCAATCCACATAGTTCAAGGGGCAGTTAGGGATGGGGAACAAATGCTAGCCTTGCCAGCGACACCCACACCCCATGAAAGAATAAAGAAGAAAAAAAATCCTGTCATCTCAGGGATCAGTCTGGTGAACTTTCATTGCATTCCCTCTATGGCAAATATATCCTTCCTTAGCAAAGGAGACCAAAACTGTACACAATACTCCCAGGTTAGTTGGCCGGTTTGGATTGGTCTCGCTTTTTGTGGCCAGGACATAGCTGGACAATTTTCTACCTTGTCAGGTAGATGGCAGTGTTGTCACTGTACTGGGGCAGTTTGGCTAGAGGTACAGTTAGCTCTGGAGCACACATTTTCAGCACTGCCACCAGTCAGTTGTTATGATCCATAGCCTTTTGAGTCCACTGCACTCAACCATTTCTTGATATCACGTGGAGTGAATTGACTTTACTCAAGACTGACTTCTTAACAGGACGCAGAGATGGATCATCTATTTGGCACTTCCGGCTAAAAATATCTGCTAACACTTCAGCATTTTCTTGCTAAACTCTGCCATTGTTGAAGATGGAGATATTCAGAGAGCCTCTGGATAGTTACTTAATTGTCCATCACCATTTGCAACTTAATGGGTCACTGCAGAGCTTTCATCAGCTCCACTAATTATGGGATCGCTTAGCTCTGACTACAGCATGCTGCTTCAGTTGTTTGGCATCTATGTATTCCTGTATTGCAGAAGCCTATTTATCCCATTTAGCATACTGGTAGTGCCACACAATACAATGGAGTAAGTCCTCATTGTGAAGGCAGGGCTTCATCTACACAAGTAATGTGCAGTGGCTACTCCTACCAAGATCGCCATGGATAGATGCATCCGCAATATATAGACGAGGACGAGGTCAAAGAGGTTTTTTTCCTCCCTTGTTGGTTCCTGCTGCAGCACCTACTGTAAGCTCAGTCTGGCAGATGTGTTCATCAGGACCTGGCCAGCTTGGTCATTAGTGGTGTTACAGAGTCACCCTTGACATTGAAGTTTCCCACCCAGAATATATTGTGCCCTTGTTTCAAAGCTTCTTCCAAGCGGTGTTCAACGCAGAGTACGGGTTCATCAGCTGAGGAAGGCGGGTAAGTGTTAAATCAGTAGGTGGGTTCATTCTCCATGTTTGGTTTGGTGCTTTGAGGCTTTATGGGCTACTGAATCATATGCTGAGAACTCCCAGGGCCACTCTCTCCCAACTCTATACCACAGTGTCACCGTTCCTACTGGGCATCTCCATCATTATGCCTGGATGAGTCCGGAATATTGACCATGAGGTATGATTCTGAGTAGGACCATGCCAGGCTGTTGCTGTCAGATGGCTTTCTCAATTGGGCACAAGACCCCAAATGTTAGCAAAGAGGACTTTGCAGAGCTCACCTGGGCTAGGTGTGCCTTTGTCATGTCTGAATCAACTGCCTAGATCACTGCCAGATGGTCTGATTTTTTTGTTCTTTGTCATAATAGTTTGGTATAGCTAGGCCATTTCAGGAGAGTCAGCCACAGTACTGCAGAGGCCAAACAATGGCAACCAACTTGCAAAAGGCCATTAAGTGAACCGGATGGGTTTTTACATCAACCTTAGTTCCCATTACTAAATCCAACTTTTTAATTCCAGATTTAATTACTTATTTCACCAAATTTAAATTTGCTAGCTGCAGTGGTGGGAATTGAACACTTTCTTTGGACCTCCTGGCCTCAGGACTATTAGTCCAGTAGCATAACTGCTACCAGACACGGTAAATAGTGATAAGTATTTCAATTCTTGACAGCACATTTCAATTAATCGCACTGAAATATTTAAATTCAACATTAAAATACACCACGTAAAGAGAAAATATGCTGATTCTCAAATTGCCCTGGCGGGATTTGAATTGACATTCCCCAAACGGTTCCGTCCAGCTCTCTAGTCACGTTTTCAGAAAGGTCATCAACCTGAAGTATGAAGTCTCTCACCACAGAGGTGGCCAGGCCTGCTGAGAGTTTCTTGTTCCCCCCCCCACCCCCTTAAACCAGCTTATATTTCACAACAAAAACAGAATTACCTGGAAAAACTCAGCAGGTCTGGCAGCATCGGCGGAGAAGAACAAAGTTGACGTTTCGAGTCCTCATGACCCTTCAACAGAACTAAGGAAAAATAGAAAAGGGGTGAAATATAAGCCAGCTCTGCTGAAGGGTCATGAGGACTCGAAACGTTAACTGTGTTCCTCTCCGCAGATGCTGAGTTTTTCCAGGTATTTTTGTTGCTGCTGAGAGTTTACACTGTTTTTATTCCAGCACTCAAATTTTGCTTTGGCATTAACACATTTAAATGTACCAAGTATCATTAACATTTAAGTGTCACGTTTACATTTGACACTGTAAATATTTACATTTGCAATACAATCTAATATCTAAAGCTAATGATTGACAGAATTAAATTTACATCGATGACCATTATTCACATTAAGTGGGTGACTGGGACAGGATGAAGGCCTGTGGGCCAAGGGGGGGAGGGAAACTTTTCTCCATCGTTTTACCTGCGGATCGAGGAGAATCCAGACGCCGAGCGCCTGAAACACAGGGGGGGTGGATGGGGGGAGGTGAGAGCGGCAGCAGCTGCCGCGGCCCGGCCGGACCCAACGGCCTCACCGTGTCCCTCCCAGCTCCCGCCGCCGTCGCCGCCGTTACTCGGTCCCACAATTCGACCGCGTCCCTCACCGCCCACGCGTCAAGAACGGCGGCTCCCATTCGCCGCTGCACCTCAGTTACGTCTCTCGGGATTGGTTACCGAAACAGCGCCCGCTGATTGGTCCTCCTAAGTCTATCCAATGGGCTGCGAGAGCAGGCCCTGCTCTGATTGGACGATGCTGCTCCGCTCTGATTGGCGTTTCAGTGTGAGACGCTGAACATTTTCTTCCCAATCAGCAACATTAACTATTTTTAATTGGGGTGCGCTTGTGCCTGCAAATCACTGAATTATGTTTTAATTGCACATGTTAAATAAAAATCCTCCAAAATATATCATGTTTGGCCCAACCAGTCCATGTTGCTATTTATCCTCCACACATCACAGGAAAGAAACACGAAAATATAAGCAAAATACTGCGCATGCTGGAGGTCTGAAATAGAAACAGAAAGTGCTGGAGTCTGACAGCATCTGTGGAGAGAGATACAGTCCAATTTGACCTCCTTGGAACTGAACAGTAAAGAAACACTTGCATTTAGATTACACCCTTTAACCCACCCACAAGAACATTCTAAAGTGCCTTCCAGCCAATTAAGTGCCTTTGAAGCATTGTAATGTAGGGTTTTTTTTAATTCATTCACGGGATGTGGGCTTCGCTGGGTAGGCCAGCATTTATTACCCATCCCTAGTTGCCCTTGAGAAGTTGGTGTCACCACGCTGCCTTCTTGAACTGCTGCAGTCCACGTGGTGTAGATACACCCACAGTGCTGCTGGGGAGGAAGTTCCAGGATTTTGACTCAGCAACAGTGAAGAAACGGTGATATATTTCCAAGTCGAGATGGTGAGTGATTTGGAGGGGAACTTCCAGTAGGTGGTGTTCCCATCTATCTGCTGCCTTTGTCCTTCTAGATGGTAGCAGTCGTGGGTTTGGAAGGTGCTGTCTAAGGAGCATTGGTGAATTTCTGCAATGCATCTTGTAGATAGTACACACTGCTGCTACTGTGCGTCAGTGGTGGAGGGAGTGAATGTTTGTGGATGTGGTGCCAATCAAGCAGACAGCTTTGTCCTGGATAGTGTCCAGCTTCTTCAGTGTTGTGGGAGCTGCACTCATCCAGGCAAGCGGGGAGTATTCCATCACATTCCTGACTTAGGCCTTGTAGATGGTGGACAGGCTTTGGGGAGTCAGGAGGTGAGTTACTCATCGCATGATTCCTAGCCTCTGACCTGCTCTTGTAGCCACAGTATTTATATGTCTAGCCCAGTTCAGTTTCTGGTCAATGGTAACTCCCAGGATGTTGATAGTGGGGGATTCAGTGATGGTAATGCCATTGAACATCAAGGGGCGATGGCTGGATGTTATAGGTGTTATAGAGTTGATTTTCCAGGTAACTTTTCTTGGTGGAAACATTGAACTTTATTTATGAGACAACAGTAGCAATTATATGTGTGCATCAAATTCTATAACTAAAAGAAGTCTCTCCTAGAGGTTCACCATGCTGCTAATTGATTGGTTTACACAGGTCATGTAATCTTTCACCACTGGATTATTCTTAAAGCCACAGTCCTGTTTATCAAAACTATGGTTACTACAATAGGAAACCTCCTCCTCCTTCAGGTACCATGCACTAAAAAGGATTGACAGCTATAGACTTCCATTGGTTTGGTCCCTGATTATATTTGGTAAAGTACTGCAGTGGTTTGTTGTTGTCTTCTATGTCTTGTTTCTTGGTTTTTGTTTTTAAATTATGCACAAATGCCATCAACATTGTAGCTGAGCTAACTTTATTGATAACACATTTTCCTTGCATGAACACATATCTGCAGTGTCTGAACTCTATCAAGACAGGCTCCAACATGTGCTATCTGACCTTCAACCCCCAGGTCAAGTGACCCCATATATAGTGCAGAGTACTTTATCGTATAGAAACATTGAAAAATAGAAGCAGGAGTAGGTTACTCGGCCCTTCAAACCTGCTACGCCATTTAATGTGATCATGGCTGATCTTCTATCTCAATGTCATACTCCCGTTCTCTCCCCATACCCCTTTATGCCTTTGGAGTCTAGAAATCTATCTATTTCCTTCTTAAATATATTCAGTGACTTGGCTTCCACAGCCTTCTGTGGTGGAGAATTTCACTGAGTGAGTATGTCATCTCACCTCAGTCCTAAATAACCTACCCTGTATCCTGAGATTGTGACCCCTTGTCCTAGAGACCCCCAGCCAGAGGAAACATCATCTCTGCATCCAGTCTGTCCAGCCCTGTCAGAACTTTATAAGTTTCAGTGAGATCCCCTCTCATTCTTCTAAACTCCAGTGAATACAGGCCTAGTTGACCCAATCTCTCCTCATACAACAATTCTGCCATCCAGGAATCAGTCTGGTGAACCTTCACCAGAACCCTCTATGGCAAGTATATCCTTTCTTAGGTAAGGAGACCAAAACTGCACACAATACTTCAGGTGTGATCTCACCAAGGCCCTGTATAGTGGCAGTAAGACATTCTTGCTCCTGTACTCAAGTCCTCTTGCAATGAAGGCCAACATACCATTTGCCTTCTTAACTGCTTGCTGCACCTGCATACTTGCTTTCAGCGATTGGTGTGCAAGGACGCCCATATCCCTTTGTACATCAACATTTCCCAATCTATCACCATTTAAATAATATTCTGCATTCTGTTTTTCCTACCAAAGTGAATAACTTCACACTTATCCACGTTATACTGCATCTGCCATGTATTTGCCCACTCACTCAGCTTATCTAAATCACCTTGAAGCCTTTTAACATCCTCCTCACCACTCACATTCCCATCTAGTTTTGCGTCATCAGCAAATTTGGAAATATTACATTTGATTCTCTCATCCAAATCATTGATATATTTTGTGAATAACTGGAGCCCAAGCACTGATCCCTGCAGCACCCCACTAGTCACTGCCTGCCATTCTGATAAAGACCCATTTATTTCTACTCTGTTTCCTGGGTGCTAATCAATTCTCAATCCATGCCAATATATTGCCCCCAATCCCATGTGTCTTAATTTTGCACACTAACCTATTATGTGAGACTATCAAAAGCTTTCTGAAAATCCAAATACACCACATCCACTGGTTCTCCTTTATCTTTTCTGCTAGTTACATCCTCAAAAAACTCCAATAGGTTTGTCAAACATGATTTCCCTTTCATAAATCCATGTTGACTCTGTCTAATCCCGTTGATATTTTATAAGTGTCCTGTTATCACATCCTTTATAATAAATTCTAGCATTTTCCCTACCACTGATGTTAGGCTAACTGGTCTGTAATTCCCTATTTTTTTTTCCCTCCCTCTTTTTTTAAATAGGTGGGGTTACATTTGCCACCCTCCAATTTGACGGGACTATTCCAGAATCTACAGAATTTTGGAAGATGAAAACCAACGTGTCCACTATTTCCATGGCCACTTCCTTTAGTACCCTGGGATGTAGATTATCAGGCCCTGGGGATTTATCGGCTTTCAGTCCCATTAATTTCTCCAGCATTTTTGTTTAGTAATACTAATTCCTTCAGTTCCTCCTACTCATTATGGTTCCCTAGTATTTCTGGGAAGTTATTTGTGTCTTCCTCTGTGAAGACAGAACTAAAGTAGTTGTTTAACTGCTCTGCCATATCCTTGTTCTCTATAATAAATTCTCCTGTTTCGGACTTTACACTTCACTAATCTTTTTCTTCTTACATACTTTTAGAAGCTTTTACAGTCCTCTTTTATGTTCATTGCAAATTTACTCTCATACTCTATTTTTCCCCTCTTAATCAATCTCTTGGATCTCCTTTGCTGAATTCTAAACTGGCCCCAATTCTCAGGCTTGCTACCTTTTCTAGCAACTTTATATGACTCCTCTTTAGATCTAATACTATCCTCAATTTCTTTTGTTAGCCATGGTTGGGACACTTTTCCTGTTGTGTTTATGCGCCGGAAAGGAATATATAACTGTTGCAATGCATACATTAGTTCCTTAATTATTAGCCATTGTCTATCCACTATGATGCCTTTTAATGATGTTCCCCAATCTATCTTAGCCAACTCAGACCTTCGTTGTTTCCTTTGTTTAGATTTAGGACCATAGTTTCGGATTGGACTATTTCACTTTCCATCCTAATGAAGAATTTTATCATGTTGTGGTCACTGTTCCCTAAAGGACCCCACACAACAAGATTATTAATTAACCCTTTCTCATTGCACAAAACCAAATCTAGGATAGCCTGTCCTCTAGTTGGCTCCTTGATGTACTGGTCTAAAAAACCATCTCATACGCACTCTGGGAATTCATCCGCCACAAGAATTATTGTTAATTTGGTTTGGTATCTAATTCTGGAGTCCACAACCACAATCAGCTATTATCATGAACTTTTTAAAAAAAACTTTTATACAACTCACGTACACAAAGTCCCTTATCTATTCTTTCTCACTCTGTTTTGATTTGTCTGTATCTCTGTGGTTTGTTTCACAATTCTTCCACTGAATGTTCTGAATGGTGACAGAGGTGATTTTGAAGGACAAGTGGCCTTCTCCAGCTCTGTGTCACTACCAGCCATTGCCTTGGATAGTTTTCATGAGTCTCAGGCTTTGCCTGGTTATCTGTTGCTTCACCAGTGCATTCTGGTTTTTGAGCTACAGCTACACTTTCTGGTTCAGAACAGGGATGCGTTTCATTTGTTTTCCGTAAGAATTTCTGGTTTCTCCTGTACTGTTGTCCGTTTGGAGTCTGCACTATGTAAGACCTTGGTTCGCCTGTGATTCCGGTGACAACAGCAGGATTCCAGATCCCTTCATGCTGAATCCTCACTGTCTCTCCCATGTACAGGTCAGGCAGAGGTCGGGCACCTCGATCAAAGTACTATTTCTGCTTCTGCTGTCTCAGTTTGAGCAGGTCCTTCGTGCTGTAGCTCACTGGCTGTGGAAGTAACACTTGGAGTGCAGTTGGAAGTTTAGCCCCTAGTCTTCTGCCCATCAGGAGCTGTGCTGAGGATGATCCAATGCCCTCTAATGGAGTATTCCTGAAATCCAGCAGAGCCAGGTAGGTGTCTCTTCCATCCGCCTTTACCTTCTTCAGCATTCCACTATTCCATTGGATTGTGGATATTTGGGACTTAACGTAATGTGGCAAAACTCCCAGTTCTGTGCAAATTTGCAAAACTCAATGTCTGAGAATTGTGGACCGTTATCAGGTATACCATGGCAAGCAAAAATTTATTTTAAATAATTTATTACAGTGACGCACTGACTATCATTTCTCAGCAGCACAGACTCAAAAAACTTTGAGCAATAATTTACTGCTAGTAAATTATTACTGCTAGAAAACTCACTGTTGTCAAATGTGAAGTAGTCCACACCAGTTTTCTGCCAGGGCCTCTCTGGAACACTGTGTGGCTGAAGTGATTCTTTTTGTTGCGATTTACTGTACTTTTGGCACACTGCACACGCATTCACCATTTCCCCGATTTGTGCTCCCATTCTAGGCCAATACACTACATCTTGCGCTCTTCTCCTGCATGTTTCTATGCCGAGGTGACTTTCATGTATGCGCTGCAGCATTTCTTTCCTCTGTGTTGTAGGAATTATGATCTTTTCTCCCTTGAAAAGTATTCCTTGAAAACTTCTGTTCCATGAAGTTCCTCACAAAAGTTCCAGTACTCTTGTATAGCCGAAGAGGCTCCGCTCCAATGTGTGGGCCAGCCAGTTCACACAATCTGCTGCAGTTTTCTCAGGGTAGCGTCGTTCTTGGGCACCTCCCTGATATCATCCAGTTTTGTTACAGCCACAGTTAAGTTCTTTGTCAGCATGTAAACCTATGCTTCCGTTTTTCCTCTTCTCCCCATGATGGGTGGGTATGCACGTGACAGAGTGTCTGCGAAGTACATTTCCTTGCCCGGTTTGTATTTAACTCTGACCTGGTACTTCTGCAAACACATTAGTAATCTTTGGATTCTTGGTGGCACACAGTTCAGGGGCTTTTTAAGCGTAGCTTCCAAAGGCTTATGATCAGACTCTACCTCCACGTCTTTGCCATTGGCCTAGAACGCTTTCACCAGTTTGCCTAACACAATTTCCAGAATTTCCTTCTCAATTTGGGCATACCGCTGCTGTGCTTCAGTCATTGCCTTTGAAGCATATGCCACTGGTGCCTCATTTTGCAAGAGGACAGCTCCTAGACCAGTCTTTGAAGTGTCAACTGAGATCTTGACAGGCTGACTAACATCGTAATACTTTGACACTGGTGCCTGGGTCAATGTTCTCTTCAGAATGGTCAAAGCTTCCTGGTGACTTTGTTCCCAGTGCCAGTCCACATCATTTTGTACAAGTTTTCTGAGAGGTGCTGTGAGGTTTGACATGTTCTAATGAATTTCCCAAGATAGGTCACCATTCCCAAAAACCTGTCCAAGTCTTTCTTACATTCTGAGGGTGGCATGTTCATGACTGCTTTGATTTCACTCTGGTCCGGCATCAGTCCCTCACTTGTTAGCACATGTCCCAAGTACTTGATATCATGAAGACCTATTTTGCACTTTTCCTTTTTCAACTTGAGGTTCCTATCAGGAAGATATAATAATTTTCATAATGTTATTGGAATTTATTGTAGACTTATACTGGGGTCTGTGTCTGTGGGTCTGTGTGTGTGCATGTGTGTGGGAATTAATTGATTTAAGGCAGCTGGTCTGAAGGCTTTGAAGAATCAAGAGATAAGCTAAGTTTGAAATGTAAGGAGGTAAACATGGGGGAAGTTTTAGAATGAGGTGTAAAGGGAACATTTGCATTTTTAAATAAACCAGACTAGCTTGAATTCAAAAGAGGGAGTGAAATGTTTCACGTAGCCAGGAGAGGTTAAGAAACAGTGTGTTTATTTTTTCCAAAGATTACTTGTAAAATTGGTACTATGATAGATTTTTATTACTAGAAAGGTAAAGTACAAATACACAGTGAAAAATGGGAATTTGCATTCAAAGGAGAAATATATATGAAGGAGAGAAGGCTGTGTTCAAGGAAAGACATTCCAAGATCTAACAAGTGTGAAAAGCCTACAGATTCTAAGCCTCAAGCTGCTGTCTACAAGGAACTGAAGCTGAGAAAATCTCACCTTTGAATTCAACTGTCCAGGGCGTGTACTTTTTTTTAACTTACACATCCTCGTGAAGTGATTTAGTTTATAACATTCTTACACTGCTTTCTGTAGGTTGGACAACTGGTAAATGCTCTGTTCTGCATAGACTGCATTTAAATGTTTTAATAGCAGTTTTGTTCTTTTTACCTTCAGGCTGTCTATTAGTTCTTTCCCAGGGATGTTTCTGTCTAACTGCATCTAACTGCTTGACCATGTGTGGCTTATCATCTTTCATCTGTTTAATCTAGCATTTCATTGTCTCTGCAATATTTATTGCTTTCTCCAGCCTGAGATCAACCTCTCTCAAAAGCCGTTCTCTCAGAGAGTCATTTACGATCTTGCAAATGATTCAATCTAGGGTACAGCTTGAATTGCTGCCAGAACCTCCTCCAGTTTTTGGCGAGATTGCCCTCCAAACTGAGCTCTGTCGGTGATTTCAGTGCCTCCATTGTTGCATTTAGTTTACTTCTGAAACCATGTCTTGTTTCTTGTTTTTTTTTAATGATGCACTCAGGCTGTTGACATTGTAACTGAGCTAACTTTATTGATAACACATTTTCTTAACATGAACACATATCCACAGTGTCTGAACTCTGTCAAGACAGGCTCCAACATGTGCCACTGATCTCCAACCCCCTGGTCAGTATATATACAACAGAGTACCGTATAGTATCTAAGACTGGAGTCCACAAACACAATCAGCTATTATCATGACGTTATACACTAGAGCTGACCAGGAAATTCTCCTGTTCTTATTGCCTGTCATCAGGCATATTGGAAGGATCTACAGGATGATAATCAGCTTGTTTGGCCACATTATGAATGCACCTTCCATGGACATCAAGTTCTGAAGCGGGATTTGAACCTGACACTTCTGGCTCAGAAGTAGGAATGCTACTGTTGCACCACAAGACTTGCACATGTAGCTTATTATGACATTAATGCATAGCATGGTAGCTAATTTGTGTGCAGCAAGGCCCTGCAAATAGCAGTGTGACAGTGACCAGAAAATCTGTTTTTGTGATGGCTAACCAGCATAAAAGGCGTGCTGAAATGCTCAGCGCTGTCAGGGCGGGGGCAGGAGGAGGGTGGGTGCTGACATAAGCACAGGCATGGAGGAGCGCTGAATGAAAGCTGTCTGAAGACAGAGAGCTGTCTCAGGGACCTGAAGAATTTAAAAGCAATGAATGAAGATTTTAAAACCCAGAAAAAAATGTCCATGCATCAGAATCAGTCACCTGAACATATAGATGATGATCAATTCTGTCCAAACATTTTTGGTTTTTTTTTAAATTAACAATGAAAACCTCATCCTGCCCTTGGATGAGGTTTCATCAAAAATGCAAAGTCCGTCTGACCGAATTGCCCGTCCGCCAACTGTAAAGTTGGTCGCACCACGAAAAAATCGAAGTCAATTGGAGCTTTACTGGGCTTAATTTCCCTCTTAATTGTCAGGGGGCACGCTTCCAACTTTTGCGCGCGCCCGCCGACCGAAATATCACGCGCTATTTTACGCTCAAGCAGGTCGGGCGCGCGCCCACACCCCGAGCTAAAAATTCTGAGTTTAGTGTGACAAGGTTGAACCCCATCACAGTGAGTTTGTTGACATTGTTGTCTTATGGCACCCCAGGGAGTGGGCTGCACAAAGCAACCTGAACTGATCTGGGGGCATGGGAAGTCCCTGCAATCCCTGAAGATCAGATGCTCTTCTTGCTAAAACCAATAATTCAATACTGAAGATATGTTAACCGAAAGTAAAAAGTAAATTCTTTATATTTAAAGCAGGTCTGATGTTCTGCTGAGTAAGCACAAGTGAATCTAAAATCAATTTAGTGGCCAAACAATGTATCAGTTGGACATACAATTACAGCTGCAAACATTTTAATACTACTTAGCTGTGTGTACATTAAAAAAAGAGCAAAACACTTGCATTTATATAACATCTTTCACAACTTCAGGATGTACCAAAGCAGTCTTTTTTTTATTTATTCTCAGATGTGGGCAACACTGGCAAGGCATTTATTGTCCATCTCTAATTGCCTGAGAAGATGGTGGTGAACCACCTTCTGGCAATAGTATTGAACAATTGTGCTCCAGAACTTGCTGTGCCCCTAGTCAAGCTGTTCCAGTACAGCTACAACACTGGCATCTACTTGACAATGTGGAAAATTGCCCAGGTATGTCCTGTGCACAAAAAGCAGGACAAATCCAACCCAACCAATTACAGCCCCATCAGTCTACTCTCGATCATCAGTAAAGTGATGGAAGGAGTCATCAACAGTGCTACCAAGCGGCAACAACCCCCTCACTGACGCTTAGTTCAGGTTCCGCCAGGGTCACTCAGCTCCTGACCTCACTACAGCCTTGGTTCAAACGTGGACAAAAGAGCTCAACTCCAGAGGTGAGTTGAGTGTGACTGCCCTTGACATCAAGACAGAACTTGATAGAGTGTGGCATCAGGGAGCCCAAGGAAAACTGGAGTCAATGACAATCAGGGGGAAAACTCTCCGCTGGCTGGAGTCATACCAAGCACAAAGGAAGATGGCTGTGGTTATTGGGGGTCAATCATCTCAGTTCCAGGACATCACTGCAGGAGTTCCTCAGGGTAGTGTTCTCGGCCCAGCTGTCTTCAGCTGCTTCATCAATGAGTTTTTTCTGACATAAGGTTAGAAGTTGGGATGTTTGCTGATGATTGCACAATGTTCAGCACCATTCGTGACTCCTCAGATACTGAAGCAGTCCATGTCCAAATGTAGCCAGACCTGGACAATATCCAGGCCTGGGCTGACAAGTGGCAAGTAACATTTGCGTCATACAAGTGTCAGGAAATGTCTATCTCCAACAAGAGAGAATCTAACCATCGCCCCTTGACATTCAATGGCATTATCATCACTGAATCTCCCAAAATCAACATCCTGGGGGTCAGCATTGACCAGAAATTGAACTGGACTAGACCTATAAATACTGTGGCTACAAGAGCAGGTCAGAGGCTAGTAAACCTGCAGCAAGTAATTTACCTCCTGACTCCCCAAAGCCTGTCCACTATCTACAAGTCACAAGTCAGGAGTGTGATGGAATACTTGCTGCTTGCCTGGATAAGTGCAGCTCCAACAACACTCAAGAAGCTTGACACCATCCAGGACAAAGTAGCCGGCTTGATTGGCACCGCATCCACAAACATTCACTCCCTTCACCACCGAAGCATAGTGGCAGCAGTGTGTATCATCTACAAGATGCACTGCAGGAATTCACCAAGCCTCCTTAGGCAGTACCTTCCAAACCCATGACCGTTACCATCTAGAAGCACAAGGGAACAGCACCGCCTGGAAGTTCGCCTCCAAGCTACTCAACATCCTGGCTTGGAACTTTATCACCCTTCCTTCACTGTCGCTGGGTCAAAATCCTGGAATTCCCTACCTAACATCACTGTGGGTGTACCTACACCACATGGAATGCAGCGGCTCAAGAAGGCAGCTCACTGTCATCCTCTCAAGGGCAATTTGGGATGTGCTATAATTGCTGGCCTAGCCATGAGTGAATAAAAAAAAATGAAGGACATAATTCCTCTAGAGAGAGAGAAAGGAGGAGATTTACAAAAATATTGTCAGGGCTGGAAAATTGCAGCTATGAGGAAGGACTTGTTGGGCTAGGGTGGTTTTCCTTAGAACAGAGGAGCTGAGGGGTGACCTAATTGAGATGTATGAGGTGTGGAAATAGGGTAGACAGGAAAGACCTGTTTTCCCCTAGCTGAGGAGTCAATTACCTGGGGGCATAGATTTAAGATGTTTTGGTAGAAGTATCAGAGGGAACATGAGGAAAAACCTTTTTACCCAGATGGTGGCAGGCATAAGACCATAAGACAAAGGAGCAGAAATTAGGTCATTCGGCCCGAGTCTGCTCCGCCATTCAATCATGGCTGATAAGTTTCTCAACCCCATTCTCCCGCCTTCTCCCCGTAACCTTTGATCCCCTTACCAATCAAGAACCTATCTATCTCGGTCTTAAATACACTGATTGACCTGGACTCCACAGCCTTCTGTGGCAATGAATTCCATAGATTCACCACTCTGTCTAAAGAAGCTTCTCCTCATCTCTGTTCTAAAAGGTCTTCCCTTTACTCTGAGGCTGTGCCCTCAGGTCCTACTAATGGAAACATCTTCCCCACGTCCACTCTATCCAGGCCTTTCAGTATTCTGTAAGTTTCAATCAGATCCCCCCTCATCCTTCTAAACTCCATCGAGTGTAGACCCAGAGTCCTCAAATGTTCCTCATATGCTAAGCATTTCATTCCTGGGATCGTTCTCGTGAACCTCCTCTGAACCCTCTCCAGGGCCTGAACATCCTTCCTGAGATACGGGGCCCAAAATTGCTCACAATATTCTAAATGTGGTCTGACCAGAGCCTTATAAAGCCTCAGCAGCATATCCCTGCTTTTATATTCTAGTCCTCTCGAAATAAATGCCAACATTGCATTTGCCTTCCTAACTACCGACTCAACCTGCAAGTTAACCTTAAGAGAATCCTGGACTAGGACTCCCAAGTCCCTTTGCACTCCAGATTTCTGAATTCTCTCCCCATTTAGAAAATAGTCTATGCCTCTATTCTTCCTACCAAAGTGCATGACCTCACACTTCCCCACGTTGTATTCCATCTGCCACTTCTTTGCCCATTCTCCTAACCTGTCCAAATCCTTCTGCAGCCTCCCCGCCTCCTCAATACTACCTGTCCCTCCACCTATCTTTGGATCATCTGCAAACTTAGCCAGGATGCCCTCAGTTCCTTCATCTAGATCATTAATGTATAAAGTGAAAAGTTGTGGTCCCAACACTGACCCCTGCGGAATTCCACTAGTCACCGGCCGCCATCCTGAGAAGGACCCCCTTATCCCCACTCTCTGCCTCCTGCCAGACAGCCAATCTTCTATCCATGCTAGTACTTTGCCTCTAACACCATGGGCTCTTATTTTACTGAGCAGCCTCCTGTGCGGCACCTTGTCAAAGGCCTTCTGGAAGTCCAAGTAGATAACATCCATTGGCTCTCCTTTGTCTAACCTACTCGTTACCTCCTCAATGAATTCTAACAGATTTGTCAGGCATGACCTCCCCTTGATGAAACCATGCTGACTTTGCCCTATTTTACCATGCACTTCCAAGTATTCTGAAATCTCATCCTTAATAATGGACTCTAAAATCTTACCAACGACCGAGGTCAGGCTAATCGGCCTGTAATTTCCTGTCTTTTGCCTCACTCCCTTCTTAAACAGGGGGGTTACATTAGCAATTTTCCAGTCCTCTGGGACCCTCCCTGACTTGAGTGATTCTTGAAAGATCACCACTAACGCCTCCACTATCTCTTCAGCTATCTCCATCAGAACTCTGGGGTGTAATCCATCTGGTCCAGGTGATTTATCCACCTTCAGACCTTTCAGTTTTCCTAGCACCTTCTCCTTGGTAATGGCCACTATACTCACCTCTGCCCCCCCGACTCTCTTGAACTTTGGGGATGTTACTTGTGTCTTCCATCGTGAAGACTGATGCAAAGTACCTATTCAATTCCTCCGCCATTTCTTTGTTCCCCACTACTACTTTTCCAGCGTCATTTTCCAGCGGCCCAATGTCCACTTTTGCCTCTCTCTTACCCTTTATATATCTAAAAAAACTCTTGCAATCTTCTTTTAGATTACTGGCTAGTTTACCCTCATATTTAATCTTCTCCCTCCTTATTTCTTTTTTAGTTGTCCTCTGTTGGTCTTTTGTAGGCTTCCCAATCCCCTGGTTTCCCACTGCTCTTCGCCGCATTGTATGCTTTCTCTTAAGCTTTTATGATGTCCCTGAATTCCCTTGTCAGCCATGGTTGCCTCGTCCTCTCTTTAGTATGCTTCTTCTTCCTAGGGATGAATTTTTGCTGTGTCTCCCAAATTACTCCCAGAAACTCCTGCCATTGCTGTTCCACTGTCTTTCCTGCTAGGCTCATCTCCCAGTCAATTCTGTCCAGCTCCTCCCTCATGCTTCTGTAGTTGCCTTTATTCAACTGTAATACCATTACATCTGATTCCAGCTTTTTCCTCTCAAATTGCAGGGTAAATTCTATCATATTATGGTCACTTCCTCCTAAGGGTTCCTTCACCTTAAGCTCCCTTATCAAATCTGCCTCATTACACATCACTAAACCTAGAATTGCCTGTTCCCTTGTGGGCTCCACCACAAGCTGCTCCAAAAAGCCATCTCGTAGACATTCTACAAATTCCTTTTCTTGGGATCCACTACCAACCTGATTTTCCCAGTCTACCTGCATATTGAAATCCCCCATGATCACTGTAACCTTGCCTTTCTTACACCCCTTTTCTATCTCCTAGTGTATCTTGTGCCCCACATCCTGACTACTGTTCGGAGGCCTGTACATAACTCCCATTATGGTTTTTTCACCCTTGCGGTACCTCAACTCTACCCACACAGATTCTACATCATCTGACCCTATGTCATTTCTTGCTATTGATTTAATTTCATTTCTTACTAACAAAGCAACCCCACCCCCTCTACCAACCTGCCTATCTTCTCGATAGGATGTATATCCTTGGATATTTAGCTCCCAGTCTTGATCCCCTTGCAGCCATGTCTCCGTGATGCCCACCACATCATACCTGCCAATTTCAATCTGCGCCACAAGCTCATTTACCTTATTTCGTATACTGTGTGCATTCAGATACAACACCTTCAGTCCTGTATTTCCCGTCCCCTTTCTCATTGTCGTCCTTTTATCTGATGTGCTTGAAGTTAGATTCCTAGCCCTTTCCAAACACTCTGTCCTATTTTGCGTTCTGGGGACTTTAATAGCCTCTTCTGGGTTCTCCTTTCTTTTGTTTTTTCATAATTTTCCATGAAGTTGAATCCACCCCCCGACATGCTAACCTGCTGCTTTGTTTCCCATTAGTCATACTTGTTTCCCATTAGTCACTGCCAGAATTGGTGGTTGAGGCTGAAATGCCCAACTCATTTAAAAGGTACCTGGATCTGGACCTGAAGTGCTGTAACCTGCAAGACTATGGACCAGGTGCTGGAATTTGGGATTAAAATGAGCAGCTAGTTTCTTTCGTTTCCCTTTTTGGGCCAGCGCAGACATGATGGGCTGAATGGCCTCTTTCTGTGCCATCCCTTTTTTCTATGGTTTAACTAAATTGTTCATGCATGGAAGACTGAGCTCATTAGTTCCAACAACCTCATTAGTCTTCCTTTTGGGGCTTGTATCCAAACAGACTTGTTTCCAACAAAAGCCTTCCAATTGTTTCCAATTTCTAACTGAGAATCTTTTGTAACCTTGTAAACATTCAGAATCCCCTTTTTCCATATATTTGACCAATGACTGACCAAGCTGACCCATTTGGTCACAAGGATTCACTTTAAATGTCATTCACCCCTGGCCAGGTAGTTGTCAGGAATCTCATGGGGCCACAGTACAAATAGTTGGCAGAGGCTGTTGGGGACATAATCACTCCTTTTTTTATTTCTAGCTGAGTTACAGTCTGAACTTTCTCAGAAGTCTGGATGAACCCTTTCTGATTTTCCAGCATTTGGCTAAATGGTTCGAAAGATCGCTTTATAGGGCCATCTAAAAGATCACGTTTCAAGTGATTTTTCATGTAACATGGGAGTTTTGCCAGTGATATATTAAAAGAATGTGTCAACACATGTCAGACATCACACTGCAGACATATACCCCAGACGCCACACTCCAGACATCACACTTTGTTATGGTTGCATAACAAGTTTCGAGAAAGAAGAAAAAGCCCATTGTTTAGTGGTTGTCTGCCTGTGATCGAGAGATGAACTTGACAAGAATATACCAATTCCAAAACTCCTCACACCAAGCAATGACTAAAGCACTGAGTGACATCAGGTTATAGCCATTCAACTCTCTGGGCTTAAAGCGTCAGGTCAACTTAAATGTCTAAGGCAGCAGAATAATATTTGTGCAACATATATATAAAATACTATATAACAGAGAGAACTTGCATTTATTTATCATCTTTCATAATCTCAGCCTTTCCAAAATACTTAAAAGCTAACAAAACACTTTTGAAGTGCAGTTACTTGTTAGCTGGAGCAGCCAAATTGCACAAATCAAGGTCCCGCAAGCAACAAAGAGATAATGATCTGATCTTTTTTAGTGATGTTTACTGAAGGATAAATATTAGTCCAGGAAACTGAGGTGAACTTTACTGTTGTTCTTCAAACTAGTGCCATGAGATCTTTTATGTTCACCTGAGGGCAAACAGGGCCTCAGTTTAAAGTCAGTACATTGTTCCCACAGAACAGCACTGGGAGTGTCAGCCCAGATGACTCAAGACTCTTGAATGGAAGTTGAACCCACAATCTTCTGATTTAGAGCTGAGGGTGCTACCGAATAAACAATACTGAACTCCAATTTACAGTAAGCATCTAGACGAGTTAAAAAGCTAGCATCCATGTTGGTGACCATACTACCGAATTGTCTAAAAACTCATTGGTTCATTAGTGACTTCCAGAGAATAAAACTTGCCGTTCTTACTTGCCACAGCAATGTGTCTGACTCTTAAGTTGCCAGGCCTCTGGAATGGTCTGGCAAGACCTGCTGAGTTTTTCCAGGTAATTCTGTTTTTGTTTTGGATTTCCAGCATTCGCAGTAGTTTTTTGTTTTTAGGCAAGCCATTCAGTTGTGAGAAAGACAAATAGAATGTTGTTGTTTATCGCAAGAGGAATGTAAGAGTAGGGATGCTATACTACAGTTGTGCAGGGTATTGGTGAGACCACATCTAGAGTACTGTGTACAGTTTTGGTCTCCTTATTTAAGAAAGGATATAAATGCATCAGAAGCAGTTCAGAGAAGGTTCACTTAACTGAGACCTGGGATGGAGTGGAGGGGTGCGTTATCTTATGAGGAAAGCTTGGACAGGCTAGGCCTGTAACCATTGGATTTTAGAAGATTGAGAGGTGATCTTATTGAAACATATAAGATCCTGAGGGGACTTGACAGAATGGATACTGAAAGGATGTTTCCCCGTGTGGCAAAGACTAGAACTAGAGGACACAGTTTCAAAATAAGAGGTCTTCCATTTAAGATGGAGATGAGAAGAAATGTCTTCTCTCAGAAGGTTGTGAACCTTTGGAACTCTCTTCCCCACAGAGCAGTGGAGGCAGGGTCTATGATTACTTTTAAGGCAGAGGTAGATAGATTCTTGACTAAGGGAGTCAAAGGCCAACAGGGATGGACGGTATGCGGAGTTGAGGCCATAATCAGATCAGCCATGACCTTATTAATGGCTGAGCTAATGACCTAGTCCTGCTCCTAACTCGCATGTTTGTATATACATATGCTCACCACCTCCATCTCAAGGGCAATTAGGGATGGACAATAAATGCTGGCCTAGCCAACAAGGAAACCCTGCAAGGAAAGTGCCAACCTCATGGTTTTCTTCTTTTTCTGCCCATCATTAAATCCTTCAGTCCTTAAGTGTATGATACCAGTTTGGTTGAGAAATACCCCCACCCGCCCCCCAACATGCCACCAAGCATGACAATCAATTTCTACCCACATCTGATTACCGCCTGACTAAATAGTGTCATTTTCTTCTTTCTCTACTTCTTTTGTTTTGGTACTGAACTAGTTTGTGCTTTGGCATGTGAAGTTAGGGTATATGATTTATGAATGTGAAAGCTTTGAATTGATCCAGCATTTGGAGAAGAGTTTATACATCTGTTTATCAAACTCTATTCAATGCAGATGAAGTGGCAAATGAACATTTTATGCTAGGTCCTGGGGGTCGGTTAGCTCAGTTGGCTGGACAGCTGGTTTGTGATGCAGAGTGATACCCGCTGCGCGGTTTCAATTCCTGTACTGGCTGATGTCATCTATTCCTGCCTTCTCAACCTCACTCCTCACCTAAGGTGTGGTGATCCTCAGGTTAAATTTACCACCAGTTGTCCGTCTCTCTGATGAGAGAGCAGTCTATGGTCCTCTGGGGCTACAGTAACTTGATTTCATGTCATGTGGCTTTAGCATCCATGATGCATTATCTTCAATTACTGCAATGAATTTATATGCTGAATAAGTGTTTGAAAATTTTAATTTCTAAATTAAAAGGCTCAACTGCAACTGAGAATTCCTCATTTGACCTAGCTGTGATGTTCCCATGGTTGAATTTCACACCAAACTTGGCTAGCAGACCTCTACTTATACCACCAGTTCAGAGGGCACATACAGAATGGGCTAATGATTCCCATCATCTCACATTCTATTAAGAGAAATCTATGACTGACTTGGTGCTATTCTCATTTCTCAGTCATAAGTTTGAGTTTCAAAGATCCACTTGAGCACCTTGAACACAAAATATAGGCTTGCAGAGGGAGCACAGTGCTATCTTTACGTTCTGTCTTTTGGCTGAGATTTTAAACTATGTACAAAATCCCTCGGCATTGTTCTGAAGAACAGCAGAGCTCTTTCTCTGTTGTCATATGTATTCCGCAACCAATATCACTAAATTATCACATTGCTTTTTGTTTTTGTTTTTCTCAAGTTGTTTGCCAGGTTTCCCTTCAAAAGTACTTAATTGATTGCAAAGTGTATTGGGATGTCCCCATGTAAGGCACATATATTGTTTTGCTGGTTTGTCACTACTCCTGGTGTGTACTGCTTAGACACCATTAACCAGTCTTGTGGAACTCACCAAGAAATCTTTATTAACATTGCTGAATTACGTGCATATATACAGTAGTGGGTACAGGCATGGATAGGGCTCCATGGTATATCCTTATTTGTTGCTACCCAGCTATACACTGGTGACCTAAGCTCGAGATCAGTTTCTTCTTACATCAGTGGGCAGTACTATACTCAGTCCCAGGTTAACCCTTAATGTACCGGACCCTTCTGCTGCATACATAAGTGTAAGTTATTTGTTTTTACCTTTTCATTTGTCTTTTTCCGATTGGCAGGCAGTGACTAGTGGGGTACCGCAGGGATCGGTGCTGGGAACCCAGCTATTCACAATATATATTAATGATTTAGATGAGGGAATTAAATGTAATATCTCCAAATTTGCAGATGACACAAGGCTGAGTGGGAGGGTGAGCTGTGAGGAGGATGCAGAGATGCTTCATTGTGGTTTGGACAAGCTGAGTGGGCAAATGCATAGCAGATGCAGTATAATGTGGATAAATGTGAGGTTATCCATTTTGGTAGCAAAAACAGGAAGGCAGATTATTATCTGAAAGGCTATAAATTGAGAGAGGGGGAACGTACAACAAGACCTGGATGTCCTCGTACACCAGCCGCTGAAGGTAAGCATGCAGGTGCAGGAGGCAGTAAAGGAGGCAAATAGTATGTTGGCCTTCATTGCGAAAGGATTCAAGTACAGGAGCAGGGATGTCTTGCTGCAATTATACAGGGCCTTGGTGAGACCACACCTGGAATATTGTGTTCAGTTTTAGTCTCCTTATCTGAGGAAGGATGTACTTGCTATAGAGGGAGTGCAGCGAAGGTTTACCCAACTGATTCCTGGGATGGCAGGACTGACATATGAGGAGAGATTGAGTCGATTAGGATTATATTCGCTGGAGTTCAGAAGAATGAGGGGGGATTTCATGGAAACCTATAAAATTCTAACAGGACTAGACAGCGTAGATGCAGGAAGGATGTTCCCGATGGTGGGGGAGTCCAGAACCAGGGGTCACAGTCTGAGGATATGGGGTAAACCATTTAGGACTGAGATGACGAGAAATTTCTTCGCCCAGAGAGTGGTGGGCCTGTGGAATTCGCTACCACAGAAAGTAGTTGAGGCCAAAACATTGTATGTTTTCAAGGAGGAGTTAGATATAGCTCTTGGGGTGAAAGGGATCAAAGGATATGGGGAGAAAGCGGGAGCAGGCTATTGAGTTGGATGATCAGCCATGATCATGATGAATGGCGGAGCAGGCTCGAAGGGCCGAATGGCCTACTCCTCTTATTTTCTATGTTTCTATGTGAAGAGGATGTGCATTCCTCATCAGAAAATATCTCATTATATGAATTGACTTGGTTGAGAGGGACTCAGATTAATTCCCAACCATTTGGAGCATACACGTCTATCAGTGGTTTGTTTTACAATAAAACGTACTTTCATATGGAAAATACAGGCAATGTAATCACAACAAATAAAATACGTGTTTATTCATTTGCAGAGAGAGAGAGACATGAATTGCTTAACCTTGGAAACTGGGCACACAAGCAAAGCAATTATTGTGTTATTTGTCACTCTGTAAATTTGTCAATGTTTGAGATGTGGGTCACACCCATGGCCTGGGGCTTAGGCTTGTTTTCATTGCAGGCAGAGGTTAAGGTTAAGAAAATATCTCTTCTCTTCTCTTCAGTTTTTGTGGTTCCTCTGCTCCCTCTCACAACTCCATGTTCCTTTCTTTCATGTTTACAATTGAAAGTTTGCTCAATTGTTGAGTGTCAGATAGTGAGAGATGTGATTTTGAGATTAATCGAGTTAAAGAGGCTTCTGTTCACAGGAAGGGAACACTGAAAGCGCATGAACCCTGCTGAGTGGCTTTAAGCTAAGGTAAGAATCCGTTTGAACAGAGCGGAAACACTGACTGTAAAGCATGAGAATTTATTTTAATGATGTCTTTTATGAGGTCTATGGGCAGGTTACTTCAGGATGACCAGTCTTGAACTGAATTTGAGGACATATAGGTTAGCAGGTGCAGCAAAGTAGCCAGGATACAGACCCTAGATTGTGCTGAAAAGTGGGGCAAAAATTTTTAGCAGCGTATATTTTATCAATTCCACATATAGACGATAACTGTGAAACAAATGTACCTATAATTATTGCAAATGTGACATCACACCGCTGTCACACATTCGGTCACTATTTATAAGTAATACAATAATGTTCAGGCATTTTGTATTTTTCATCTACAGTCTGAACAGCTTAGTCAGTGTTGGCCTCACTTTGGAAAAAATATTGGTAACAGATCACACACCAGCATGTGCAGTAGTTTGTTTTGTAGTAGCTTTGTGTTCTTTTCTCAATGCCTTTATTTTCACTTGAAATGAAAAATACTGACTGGCATATTCAACTTAATACAGATGCGTTTCCTGGTTGGTTGTATGGTAACTCCTTTTGAAGCTGGTTGTTAGAGCAGCAATTACACTTTCTCTGACCATTTTAATTTTACAATGAATTTCAAATCGTACATGTGCTCTGCCTCATAATGCCATTCACTCCATTACGCCTTTATTGTTTATTGTGAGGGGAATTGAATACAATAGCAGGGAGGTTGTGCTCCACTTACACAGGGAGACCACATCTGGAGTATTGTGTACAGTATTTGTCTCCTTTATTTAAGGAAAAATGTAAATGCATTGGAAACAGTTCAGAGAAGGCTTACTACGTTAATACCTGGAATGGGTGGGTCGTCTTATGAGAAAAGGCTAGACAAGATGGGCTTGTATCCAAAACAAAAACAGAAATACCTGGAAAAACTCAGCAGGTCTGACAGCATCTGCGGAGAGGAATACAGTTAACGTTTCGAGTCCGTATGTCTCTTCAACAGAACTAAGGAAAAATAGAAAAGAGGTGAAATATAAACTGGTTTAGGGGGAGGGGGAGGGGGTGGGGGTGGACAGGTAGAGCTGGATAGAGGGCCAATGATAGGTGGAGATAACCAAAAGATGTCATAGACAAAAGGTCAAAGAGGTGTTGAAGCTGGTGATATTATCTAAGAAATGTGATAATAAAGGTACAGATAGCCCTAGTGGGGGTTGGTTGAGGGGAAGGCATCGAAATAGGCTAAAAGGCAGAGATAAAACAATGGATGGAAATACATTTAAAAATAATGGAAATAGGTGGGAAAAGAAAAATCTATATAAATATTTGGAAAAAAGGGGGATCGGAAAGGGGGTGGGGATGGAGGAGAGATTTCATGATCTAATGTTGTTGAACTCAATATTCAGTCTGGAAGGCTGTAAGGTGCCTAGTCGGAAGATGAGGTGCTGTTCCTCCAGTTTGCGTTGAGCTTCACTGGAACAATGCAGCAGGCCAAGGAAGGACATGTAGGCATGAGAGCAGGGTGGAGTGTTGAAATGGCAAGCGACAGGGAGGTCTGGGTCATGCTTGTGGACAGACCGAAGGTGTTCCGCAAAAGCGGTCATCCAGTCTGCGTTTGGTCTCTCCAATGTAGAGGAAACCGCATTGGGAGCAGCAAATGCAGTAGACTAAATTGAGGGAAGTGCAACTGAAATGCTGCTTCACTTGAAAGGAGTGTTTGGGCCCTTGGACAGTGAGGAGAGGGGAAGTAAAGGGGCAGGTGTTGCACCTTCTGCAGTTGCATGGGAAGGTGCCGTGGGAGGGGGTTGAGGTGTAGGGGGTGATGGAGGAGTGAACCAGGGTGTCCCGGTGGGAATGATCCCTGCGGAATGCCGCCAGTGGGGTGAAGGGAAGATGTGTTTGGTGGCGGCACCATGCTGGAGTTGGCGGAAATGGGGGAGGAAGATCCTTTGAATGCGGAGGCTGGTGGGGTGATAAGTGGGGACAAGGGGGAGCCTATCATGGTTCTGGGAGGGAGAGGAAGGTGTGAGGGCGGATGCATGGGAGATGGGCTGGACCCTGTCAACCACCGTGGGTGGAAAACCTCGGTCAAGGAAGAAGAAAGACATGTCAGAGGAACTGTTTTTGAAAGTGGCATCATCAGAACAGATACGACGGAGGCGAAGAAACTGAGAGAATGGGATGGACTCCTTACAGGAAGCGGGGTGTGAGGAGCTGTAGTCGAGGTAGCTGTGGGAGTCGGTAGGCTTGTAATGGATATTGGTGGACAGTCTGTCACCAGAAATTGAGACAGAGAGGTCAAGGAAGGGAAGGGAAGTGTCAGAGAAGGACCATGTAAAAATGATGGAGGGGTGGAAATTGGAAGCAAAATTAATAAATTTTTCCAGGTCCAGACGAGAGCATGAAGCAGCACCGAAGCAATCATCGATGTACCGGAGAAAGAGTTGTGGGAGGGGGCCGGAGTAGGACTAGAACAAGGAATGTTCCACATACCCCATAAAGAGACAGGCATAACTGGGGCCCATGCGGGTACCCATAGCCACACCTTTTATTTGGAGGAAGTGAGAGGAGTTTAAGGAGAAATTGTTCAGTGTGAAAACAAGTTCAGCCAGACGGAGGAGAGTAGTGGTGGATGGGGATTGATCGGGCCTCTGTTCGAGGAAGAAATGGAGAGCGATCAGACCATCCTGGTGGGGGATGGAGGTGTAGAGGGATTGGACATCCATGGTGAAGAGGGGACGGTTGGGGCCAGGGAACTGGAAATTGTTGATATGACAGGGCCCTCAACCGTGTCTGGCCCATCTCCCGCGCATCCGCCCTCACACCTTCCTCTCCCTCCCAGAACCATGATAGGGTCCCCCTTGTCCTCACTTATCACCCCACCAGCCTCCACATTCAAAGGATCATCCTCCGCCATTTCCGCCAACTCCAGCATGATGCCACCACCAAATACATCCTCCCTTCACCCCCCCGGCGGCATTCCACAGGGATCGTTCCTGCTGGGACACCCTGGTCCACTCCTCCATCACCCCCTACACCTCAACCCCCTCCCACGACACCTTCCCATACAACTGCAGAAGGTGCAACACCTGCCCCTTTACTTCCCCTCTCCTCACCGTCCAAGGGCCCAAACACTTCTTTCAAGTGAAGCAGCATTTCAGTTGCACTTCCCTCAATTTAGTCTACTGCATTTGCTGCTCCCAATGCGGTTTCCTCTACATTGGAGAGACCAAACGCAGACTGGGTGACTGCTTTGCGGAACACCTTCGGTCTGTCCACAAGCATGACCCAGACCTCCCTGTCGCTCGCCATTTCAACACTCCACCCTGCTCTCATGCCTACATGTCCGTCCTTAGTTTGCTGCATTGTTTCAGTGAAGCTCAACGCAAACTGGAGGAACAGCACCTCATCTTCCGACTAGGCACCTTACAGCCTTCCGGACTGAATATTGAGTTCAACAATTTTAGATCATGAACTCTCTCCTCCATCCCCACCCCCTTTCCGATCCCCCTTTTTTCCAAATATTTATATAGATTTTTCTTTTCCCACCTATTTCCATTATTTTTAAATGTATTTCCATCCATTGTTTTATCTCTACCTTTTAACCTATTTTGATCCCTTTCCCCTCACCCCCACTAGGGCTATCTGTACCTTTATTATCACATTCCTTAGATAATATCACCAGCTTTAACACCTCTTTGTTCTTTTGTCTATGACATCTTTTGGTTATCTCCACCTATCACTGGCTCTCTATCTAGCTCCACCTGTCCCACCCCTCCCTTAAACCAGTTTATATTTCTCCTTTTTTCTATTTTTCCTTAGTTCTGTTGAAGGGTCATACGGACTCGAAATGTTAACTGTGTTCCTCTCCGCAGATGCTGTCAGACGTGCTGAGTTTTTCCAGGTATTTTTGTTTTTATTTTGGATTTCCAGCACCCGCAGTTTTTTGCTTTTATCTTGGGCTTGTATCCACTCGAGTTTAGAAGAGTAAGAGGCAAATTAATTGAAACATATATGATCCAGAAGGGACTTTACATTAAGCTAATTGAAACATTTTATTAATTTACACAGGTTAAAATGTATTCACATGGCTGCAAATTACTACTATCATAACTTTTAACAAATTCCCAAACTAATTTCCATTAAGGCAACAGCAACTCAAACACCAGACAAAGCGTTTTCATCTTACGAATTCAAAATGAGGTTCTTTTCACTGTGGAGCCAGTTGGACCAGTTGGAGGCTTACAGCTGCCTTTTGATCTCACATTGCCTCTGTTCTGTACACCCAAAAACTGCAGAAGTTATACCCACCATCACCGATTGAATTCAAATTCTCATTGTCTCACCAGCCTCTTTGAATTTCACCTTTTAACAATGAAACCCCTTTCATAGTACCAATTTTGTTAGTAATATAAACATATGGCTTGGTATCTGCTAGATAGGCATCAAGTTTTCACCCCACTTCTTGAATACTCTATTCAAAAAATGCAAATGCACGCTATCTCTCTTCCATATCAAAACTAGTACCCATCAAAGCACCCAGACTTGCTGGCTTTAATCCAATTAAGACACACCCGCAGACTAAACCTCTATTTTAAAAGAAAAATATTTTCCAAAATATTACATACAGCATGTCATGAAGCTATTTAGGTGTGATCTATGTTATAACTGATTGTGATTATAACAATAATAAAAGCTGTTGATATTTCTCTCTAACTCATTTATATTTATATTTAGACATTGAGCAAATCCCTTTATCCACGGTTAATCATGCAACACACACTGTGCTGCACCTCTTTTATACATTAGATATATTCTAAAAGGAGAAATTAATAGAGTATTCAGGGTCGAGATTTGAGAACTGGGGACTCTTCTGGGGATATTGATTACCTGGGAACACAGTATCTCATCTGGGAACTGACCCTGGAAAACATGGACATATGGTCACCATAGGTTATTTCCAAAGAGAACAAATGACTTTTAAGTCTTCTCCTCTTCCTACAACCTATTATTGGGAAGCATTTGGAACCAAAAAGCGTTTGAGGTGATTTTTTTGAGTCAAAATCTTGGGAATTCTCTTCCTAACAGCATTGTGGGTGTACCTTTATCACATGGACTGCAGCAGTTCAAGAGGGCAGCTCACCACCACCTTCTCAAGGGCAATTAGGGATGAACAATAAATGCTGGCCTAGCCAGCAATGCCCACATCACATGAATGAATAAGTTAAACAAAACTTACAGGACTGTGAAGGACAAATTTTATCAGGGCAAATTATTGGCAAGAGATATGAAAAAAATCAACGTGTGTCGATTAACAAAGCAGCTGAAGTAGAAAGAATTTAGCACTGCAGAATACACATTGTAGAATCAGATACAGCATAGGAGATAATTCAGCCCCTTTGTTTGTGCCAGGAGAATTTTATCTTCCCCACTGGCACACCCACAACCTGTGGGAATTCAGCGGTAGGAGGCAGAGGACTTATGCACTGGCTCTCCGCATCCACCTAGCTGATTGCAATTCTAAATGTCAAGCAGCAAGGTCACTCGCCCAAACCCATTGTTGTTCTTTAAATATGCAGATTAGGCTTTGATGACATCATCAAATGCTGACTGCAATCTTAATTTGAGGCCTCAGTGTGAGGAGGGAGTCAGACCAATGGCTTCCCCTCCAAGTAAAAGCTCTCGGTGGGGACAGGGGAGGCCAAAAGAGGTAATAAGATCATCTGGGACCACCCACTGCAGCTCACAAGGCTGCATTCCTGCTCAGATCAAGAGAAGTAGAAGGAAGGTCAGGTGGAGGATAAATACTGTGAGCGCAATGTAACTTGATTCCATTCCCCAATCTCCCAGTCATCCGTTACCAATCTCAAATTAATCTCATTGCCCCACCCCCTTTCCACAGCCCTGTACAAACCAAAAATAATCCCTCCACCCGATTGTCCTCATAGCACTGTATCAATCACAAATCAATTTCGCTGCCCTGCTCTCTCCCCATAGCCCTGTATCAATCCCATACTAATCCCACTGCCCTGCTCTCTCCGCATAGCCCTGTATCAATCCCATACTAATCCCACTGCCCTGCTCTCTCCGCATAGCCCTGTATCAATCCCATACTAATCCCACTGCCCTGCTCTTTCCGCATAGCCCTGTATCAATCCCATACTAATCCCACTGCCCTGCTCTCTCCGCATAGCCCTGTATCAATCCCATACTAATCCCACTGCCCTGCTCCCTCTTCATCGCTCTGTATCAATTGTTAGGAACAATGGCCAGAATTTTTCCATCATCTGGCGGGGTCGGCAGGAGCAGGCAGAGGCAGTCGGGAAGCCAATCACCGCCCGCGATTGGCTCCACACCGCGATTTCACGTGGGCGGGCCAATTAAGGCCCACCCTGAGTGGATCGTGAGCAGCAGCGCTCAGCTCTACCTGTGCGGGCGAGGGGAGGAGGGAGAGCGGGCCTGGCTCGCCGTTAGCGCATGCGCGCGAAAGAGCGCTTCAATCTCCCTGAGGCAGCTCCGTGCCTCAGGGAGATTGAAGCGCTTTTTTAAAAAATTAATAAAGACAGTAAAAATTTTCTAAAACATGTCCCCTCATGTAACCCTGTCACATGAGATGGGACATGTTTTTAATTCCAAAATAAAGTTTTTTATTTAATGTTTATTTGCTTTAGGAAACCTCATCCCGCTCATGGACAAGGCTTCCTCAAAAATGTAAAGGCCTCTTGGCCTTTTTGCCTGCCTGCCAAGCATAAGGCTGGACGGGTAGCATAGCTTTGATTTTAATTAGCTTGTTCATGGCCTTCGTAGGCCTTTCAATTATCGGCAAGCACGTGCCGGAGTCGGCTGCACACCTGCCCAACGAAATGTCGCGCAAGTGCGCGATGACGTTGGGATGCACGCCCGACATCATCGCACATCATTTCCCGCTTGGGCATGTTGGGCGCGCACCTGCATGTCCAGCGTCATATTCTGGCCAATGTAGAATTTTTAATTTGAAATATTTGTATTTGTTAAGTAAGATAAAAAGGGTTCCAGTTTCATTTAGGTTTTGTTTTGTTTGTGAACCTTAGTGCCGGGCAGTCTGGATAAACTCCTGATTAAAGCTCAGTTCGTTTGGGTTTGTTTGTGTATATACATTTTTAATTAGGTTTTACAACTCCTGAAGTTAGAGATGGGTTAAAAGTTTAGAAATGCTAGGGAAAATAAAAACACTAAGTAGAAAAAACTTTACTGTTACCTAGCAACAGTGGTCAAGTGACACAGGCACAGAGAAAAGACAGAAGATAGAGTTCAGTGTGTGCCAGAGAGTGAAGACAAGGATTTTCAGCTTTCTGAACAAGGCTATTGGGACAGTAGTTGACTGAATTAACAGTTATAGAACTCAGTAAAGTGATCAGTTTAGCAGAGGTGCCACTAGAAGACTGAGTTTAGAGTGCGGTTTTTAGGTGTCTCAGGAAGAGATATGAGCTGGGTAAAAAACATCGAATGAATGCTCAGGAATTCACCAGAAGAAAACCATTTGCAACTGTTCCAGTCCCTAGCGAGAAGCTTTTATGTGTCAAGCTAGTGGTAACTCTTCACTGGTTTATGTGTCTGTAAAGATATTGCTGGGGTAAAGGAATAGTGTGAATTTGAAGTGTCTTCTTGTGCTTGTATTGAGATCTTTCCAGCCTTTCTGTTGGTGTAATATAGTTTAATTTTTCTTGTTTAATAAATATTTTATTCTTTGTGTTAAGAGTTCATCGGCAGACTCTTGTGAATTTGTTCAGTAACTTTCCTTCACGGTTTCCAAAAAAAAGTTAGGATCTATCAAGCCAGGTTTCACTCTAGGATCTGACTTGTCCAGTATTATCATCAGTTGGGATTGTAACATGTTTCCAAACTAATCCCACGGACCTGCTCTTTCCCCATGGCCCTGGCTCAATCCCAAACTAATCTCACTACCCCAGCCTCCCCATAGCCCTGTAACTTGCTCTGCTTCAAATATTTAGCTTTCAGGGAGCACTGTCAGAGGTGCCAACTTTTGAGCGAAATATTAAACCCAGGCACCGTCTGCCCTCTCGGGTAGATGGAAAAGGTCCCCCTAGCCGCTATTCGAAGAAGAGTTCTCCCAGGCAGCCTGACCAATAATTATCCCGCAACCAACATATAATAACAGAATCTGTTACAGAGTAATGCCCGGTACCATTTACAAGCCAAGAGCAGCACAGTGCAACACTGTACAAAGGATCAGATATGAAAGGATTTAGCCATCTTCTGTGATATTTGTGTCAGATGGAACAGAGGCTGGTTTGGGGGGAGGGCGAGGGAATATTTTTGCCATGATACAGCCTGGCAGGTCAATAACTTTCCATTTTAAGTGAAGGATTAGGATGTAAGGTTGCCACCCCTCCAAAATTGCCACAGAGTCTTCAGAAATACTACAACAGCAACAATTTATATTTATATAGTGCCTTTAACTAATAAAGCATCCCGCGGCACTTCACAGAAGTGTTAACAAACAGATGGGACCACATAAGGAGATATTAGGATTGATAACTAAAAGCTTGGTCAAAGAAGTAGGTTTTAAAGAGTGTCTTAGAGGAGGAGAGAGAAGTCGAGAGGTTTAGGGAGGGAATTCCAGAGCTTATGAGTTTTAAGCAGTTGAAGGCACAGCCGCCAATGGTGGAGCAATTTATAACAGTTCTGCTCAAGAGACCACATTTGGGGGACCACAGCCACAGATATCTGGGAAGGGTTGTAGGACTGGTTGAGATGATACAGAGAGGCATGGAGGGATTTGAAAACAAAGGTAAGAATTTTAAAATTGGGGCATTGCTTAACTGGGAGCCAGCGACATTTTACTATGTTAAAGGCATTATATAAATGTAAGTTGTTGTTGTTGTTGCTGAACTTGCTGGGATTATGGGGTATGTGGAACATTCCTTGTTCCAGTCCTACTCCGGCCCCCTCCCGCAACTCTTTCTCCACTATATCGATGATTACTTCGGTGCTGCTTCATGCTCTCGTCGGGACCTGGAAAAATTTATTAATTTTGCTTCCAATCTCCACCCCCTCATCATTTTCACATGGTCCATCTCTGACACTTCTCTTCCCTTCCTTGACCTCTCTGTCTCAATTTCTGATGATAGACTGTCCACCAATATCCATTACAAGCCTACCGACTCCCACAGCTACCTCGACTACAGCACCTCACACCCCGCTTCCTGTAAAGACTCCATCCCATTCTCTCAGTTCCTTCGCCTCCGTTGCATCTGTTCTGATGACACTACCTTCAAAAACAGCTCCTCTGACATGTCCTCCTTCTTCCTTAACCGAGGTTTTCCATCCACGGTCGTTGACAGGGCCCTCAACCGTGTCCGGCCCATATCCCGCGCATCCTCCCTCACGCCTTCTCCTCCTGCCCAGAAACATGATAGGGTCCCCCTTGTCCTCACTTATCACCCCACCAGTCTCCGCATTCAAAGGATCATCCTCCGCCATTTCCGCCAACTCCAGCATGATGCCACCACCAAACACATCTTCCCTTCACCCCCCCCGACGGCATTCCGTAGGGATCGTTCCCTCTGGGACACCCCGGTCCACTCCTCCATCACCCCCTACTCCTCAACCCCCACCTATGGCACCTCCCCATGCCCACGCAGAAGATGCAACACCTGCCCCTTCACTTCCTCTCTCCTCACCGTCCAAGGGCCCAAACATACCTTTCAAGTGAAGCAGCATTTCACTTGCATTTCCCTTAACTTAGTCTACTGCATTCGTTGCTCCCAATGCGGTCTCCTCTACATTGGAGAGACCAAATGCAAACTGGGCGACCGCTTTGCAGAACACCTGCGGTCTGTCCGCAAGAAAGACCCAAACCTCCCTGTCGCTTGCCATTTTAACACTCCACCCTGTTCTCTTGCCCACATGTCTGTCCTTGGCTTGCTGCATTGTTCCAGTGAAGCCCAACGCAAACTGGAGGAATAGCACCTCATCTTCCGACTAGGCACTTTACAGCCTTCCGGGCTGAATATTGAATTCAACAACTTTAGATCTTAAACTCCCTCCCCCCATCCCCACCCCGTTTCTCCCCCCCCCCGACTTTTTTTCAATAATTTATATAGATTCTTCTTTCCCCACCTATTTCCATTATTTTTAAATCTAAAACTAAAACCTTGTTAGTCTTTTCCACCCCACCCCCACTAGAGCTGTACTTTGAGTGTCCTGTCTTCCATTCTTAATTAGCACTTTTCTTAGACAAATATCACCACCTTCAACACCTCTTTGATCCTTTTGTCTGTGACACCTTTTGATTATCTGCTCCTATCATGGCTTGCTTATCTCCACAATCACCACACCCTCAACTTCTCTCTTCCCCCCCCGCCCCCCCCCACCTTAAACCAGCTTATATTTCTCCCCTCTCCTAACTATGCTTCAGTTCTGCCGAAGGGCCGTGAAGGCTCGAAACGTTAACTGATTTCTTCTCCACCGATGCTGCCGGACCTGCTGAGTTTTTCCAGGTAATTCTGTTTTTGCTGGGATACTGGTTGACCTGTCATGTGATTATGAGTTGTGCACCTTGAACAGGGTGTGGGCCTTGATTCATGCCAGAAGTTGGAAACTGTTTACTACAGAAGCAGCAGTTGGCATTGCAAATATTAATTATGGAAACCTATTAACATTAGAATTGTGTGAGTGACTTTTTCTATTATCCCATTTTAGAATGATTGTTCCATCATACAAATCTGGAGCTGGTTGCTGTGGTGATTATGTGGGTCTGGTTTCTGTTGAGTCATCCTTTGAACTACATCACTGCAATGTCTGAGACAGTCTGAGACTTAGGATCTAGGCTACTGCTTTAGTTTGAACAAATACAAGTTCATTTTTGCATTTCTTGGGATTTGAAAGGTTTTTATTTCGCTGGTATTTTAATTTCACAGTTGTTCTGTTTGTTAAGTGTGTCACCGGACGTGTTATGCTGTCTGAATAAGTCACATTTCATTTTTATTAGGCTTGTGGTGGAATCGGGCCCAGATTTGCACCAAGTGTGGGAGCAGGTGTGTAAAACGACATTTTACCCACGTTTTGCAATGGCGGCTTCTCATGCCGTATCTTCCCAAGCCCGCCGCATTAATCATGCATTCCTGGGAGACGCACCATTTCCACAGCGGGCAGACTCTCATGTGTCCGTCACGCCATCACCTCGCCGCTTCATCACGCTGGTCACCATATTTAAAGTGCAGCCACGCGCACACCTCTCAGTGCTTCCAGCCCACGACTGCTGCACATGGCCCCAAAACGCAAGATGACTGAAGGCCCCAGGTTTAATGACGTGTCCCTCGAGCGCCTTTTGAAAGCAACGGAGGCCCGCCGTGATGTCCTCTACCCCCACTCTGGCCACAGGATGGGCAGCAACATCACTAATCCGGCTTGGGGGGTGGTGACAGCTGTGGTCAGTGCCAATGCCTTGCAAAAGAGGACAGCCACCCAATACCACAAGAGGATGAATGATCTCCTCCGTTCCAGCAGGGTAAGTCACTCTTCTCATCACTCTCAACTCACACACTCACAAATCCATCACGCATCCACAGGGATCTTACTCAGTGCCAGTTCAAGGGACATCACCATTTACTCTCTCACACACACCTTTTATTGTCCTCATCCCGTCCATGGAACCACTCACCATCCACACATGTCAGGCATACTTATCATCTGGCCTGGCAGGCATCTTGCATACACTCTCTCCATCTCTATTCATGCAGGACAAGCTGGCACACAACAACAGGGAGAGGTCGCAGACTGGTGGAGGAATGCCTGAAATCAAGGTCCTCACAGACTTTGAAAACAGAGCCATCTAGCTGGCCGGCGAGGATCTGGACCAGTCCTGTGCTGATGGTGAGGTCGACAGTGCTTTAATAAGCGAGGGTCCAGCAGTGCAACATCCATCAGATAACCATGATGTGAGTGTTGTGTCCTGTTTCACAGGCCACTGCCATGCATTAATCATCTCTCCCTGCTTTCAGAGGCACATCTGGGAAACTGCCAAGAGAGTCCATGACCTAAGGCCTCCAATCAAGCCCCAAGGGAAGCTCAGAAGAGGAATCTGCTGAAACCCTCCCTGAAGTCCCGTCACAGCGTCACCCACACCCTCCACCAGCGCAGAGACACGTACCTTGGTGGGAACTAGCTTTAGAGTAGCCTCGGGAACACAATCTGGTGAGAACATCGCACTGTCTGATCCACAGCAGGTGCAGTAGGGACTTCCCAGGACTGCTGGAAGCCAGTAATTTACTGAGTCCAAGTCCGATGACAAGATCTGGACTCGTCATGTCACAGTTGCTGGAGCTGCAATGGCAAGCTCAGAAATATCAGGAAGGGAGATTACTGCACTCCTCAGATTGCAAGGTATGATGGAGGAGTCCATCCGCCTTCAGGCTGAGGTGATAGCACCGGCATGCCAACATAACAAGGTCAACATTGGTAGGATGGCGGCCGCCATGGAGACCTTGGTCCAGGACATCGCTCCTGCACAGCTGCTAGGGTGGAACTCCATCGCCGACGCCATAGTTGGCCTCCAACAGTGTACGCGAGAGGTATGTAGGGCAGCCCGGAGGATCAGCAGGTGTACACCCCGAGGCCATCCATCCAGATGACTCCGGGAGTGTCCGGCCCATCTGAATCCCCTCTTCCTGTGACCTCAGCAGCTCCAGTTCCACAGGCCGAGGAGAGGGTCACTGCCATGTAGCAGGACCCCGAAAGCAGGCTGGGGTCCTCCAGGTCTCAGCCCTCCAGAGGACGCCCACCAAGGTCATCAGAGGCAGGGTGTGGTAGTCAGCAGGCTGCGTCCAACTTCGCTGTGGATGTCTGGGGAGCACTAAGACGTAGCGGCAAGGTTAGGATGGTAAAGAAAATCTAACTCTTGAGTTTGCCAAGTAAACTAAATTAACAAAATTAGGGACAAAGTAAAAGGCAGCCCCTTAAAGGGAAACTGCAAAAACAAAGACAAAACTTAAAGAAACTTGCAAACATTAAATCAAAATGTGATTAACAGGGTCCTGAGGTGCCCACCGAGCACAGAAGGCCTCGACTGTGCTGGTGGACACCGCGTGCTCCCTCTTGAGGACACATGGCCGTGAACATAGCCACGGAAGAGGGGCAGACAGTCAGGTCGGATGACCCACTTGATTGCCTGCTGCCTGGACCTGCTAATGGCCAACTTGGCCAGGTCCAGGAGCAGCTTCACAAGGAAGTGGTCCTCCCTCCTGGCCCCCCTCCGCAACGGGTGCCCATAGATCAGGAGCATGGGACTGAATTGCAAACAAAACAACAGTAAAAGATTTTTAAAATAACTGAAAAGGGAGTGCAGTCCACAACACCCTATATATACATGGTCCACGGACTCCACAAGGCCGCAAAAGACGCAGATATCTTGGGAGTCTGTGAACCGACACAACCTATGATTGTATGGGACTGCTGCATGCTACACCCTCCATCCCAGGTCCGCAATGGAAAGTCGAAGGACACCTCCATAGAGGGCCCCCCCACTGGGGACCTCCGCCATCGGATGGCAACAAGGCACGCTAGTGCGTATCCGGGAGCTGGTTGAGGGCAAGGAAGCGAAAGGTGTGCAGCAGCATCCCATACAAGAAAACCCTCTGTGCTGTGCTGACGGGCATGGAGGGCATTTCCATGAGGCGACTCAGGTTGCGGGGCACCGGCTCCCGAGGGAGGGTTCGGGGCTTGGGGCCAATGTGAAATTCCATCCGAACAGGGGAACGCTCAGACGGAAGACCACCGCGCACCTGTGCTACCTCGAGTCCCAGTATGATGTCGGGGCCGAACACGACTGTCCTAAGGTCTTGGATGGCCTTGGCTGTGAGCTGGACATCCACAGACGCGCAATGTGCCAGCTGCTGTGGTAGCATCCAGCCCATTCCTCCGCCACCCAGCCCGTCCCCGATCCTGGTCATCCCGGCAGCCACAGCCCTCCTCTCCGCCAGCCACTGAAACGGACGGAGGGGCAGATTCCTGAGCAGCAGCTCTCTGATGATAGCAGCTACTCCTGATAGGGGAGAGCTGCGTCGCGAGGCGACCATGTTCCAGACTTTGATCAGGTCCTGGTAAAAGACAGGCCACAAGGAGCCGCAAAGGCCTCTCCAGTCTACAAACAGGAGCTGCATATCATAATTCAGGCCATGCAACTGGCAGAAAAAATCCATCGCCAGAACACACCATCTCGGAGGGGGCTCAACGTAAAGGTATCGCTGCAGGGCCTGAAGGCGAAAAGTCGCCACCTGGGTGCGTAGGCACACCAGCGCCTGACCGCCCTCCCTAAGCAGGAGACTCAGAACCTCAGCAGTGACCCAGTGCAGCCTTTTGTCCCAGAAGAAGTCGATGAGCATTCTCTGGATTTTTGTGACAAAGTCTGGGGGAGGGGTCAAAGTGACCAGCCGGTACCACAACATGGCGGCAATCAGCTGGTTTATGGCCAGAACTCGACCCTGGTAAAGCAGCACTCGGAGCAGTCCTGTCCAGCGCTGCAGGCGCGTGGTGACTTTGGCCTCCAGCTCCTGCCTGTTCGCCGGCCAGGATTCCTCAGCAGGGCAGAGGAGGACCCCCAGGTAGAGGAGGCTGGTCCTGCTCCAGGTGAAAGGCCTGAGCTCCTCAGGTAGGGGATCCATTTGCCACTGACCCACCAGGAGTCCAGAACACTTGCCCCAGTTGATCCTGGCAGAGGACGCGGCAGAGTAGACCTCCTGGCACACACACATCCTCTGCAGGTCAGCTGGGTCGGTGAACATGAGGAGCACATCATTGGCGTAAGTCGAGAGGACCATCCCGATGCCCAGCCCGCACAGAGCCAATCCTGACAACCTCCTCTGCAAGAGGTGCAGGAAAGGATCCACACAGATAAAATACAACACAGGGGGCAGCCCTGACGCACTCCTCTCCCAAAGCGAAGGGACGGTGCCAAGGCGAGAAGACATTGCCCTGACAAAGATCTTGTAATCTGTGCTGCGGAGGGAGACCGGGCACCGGTTCTTAAGTTGGTGGAGATTCCCCTTCTTAGGCAGCAGGGCAATGACCACCCTGCGCCACGAAAGGGGCATCTCCCCAGTTACAATACTCTCCCCCCAGGACCCCCACGTAGTCGTTTCCCAGAACGCCCTGAAGAACTCCACGGTCAGCCCGTCCAGCCTCTGGGACTTGCCCCTGTAGAGGCCGTCGAGGGTGCCGGTCAGCTCACCCAGACTTATAGGGGAGTCAAGATTTCTGGCACCCTCCAGGCCGACCTGAGGCAGGTCCTCCCACAAAACTCTGTGAGCATCCTCACTGGGTGGATCCAGAGAGAACAGGGCAGGGTAATAGTCTCGGGTAATAGCCCTGATGCTCTCCGGGTCCAAGATAAGGTTTGTCGGCGAGCAGCGTAAGGAGATGCTGACAGACCCAGTGCTTTTTTTTCCAGTGAGTAGAAGAGGGAGCCGCGGCCCAGGTCCCGGAGGAACTGGATTCGCGACCTCACGTACACAGCGCGGGATCCAACAAGTTGCAGGTCCCGCAGCGCGCCCTTCTTCTCATCGTACACCAGCCGCAGGGCCGGGTCCGCGTCGGGCTGACGGAGACGTGCCTCCAGGTTGAGCACCTCCTTCTCCAAATCCTCGACTCTGGATTTCCGTCTCTTCGTCGACCCCCTCACATACACCTGACAGAAGACGCAGACATGAGCCTTGCCCATGTCCCACCATAGCCTCAAGAAGGGGAAGCCTCCCCGCTTCCTTCTCCAGCCGGCCCAGAAACGATGGAACGAGTCCAGGAACCACTCATCCTCCAGCAGCAGGTTGTTAAAGTGCCAGTACGCGGACCCCATCCCAGCACAGAATGGAGTGAGCTCCACCCACACCAGATGGTGATCCGTGCATGGCACCTGCTGCACAGAAGCTGATGGAACACAGGACAAGAATACCTTGGAAATGTAAATTCGGTCAAATCTGTACGTTCAGACTCCAGGTGACACAAAAGTGAAAACCCTGGAATCAGGATGGAGATGTCGCCAGACGTCCACCAAGTCGAAAGACCCAACCAGGTCCCGCAACTTACTCTCACCTAGCGAGCGGTGCTGGGCACCGTGACAGTCCCGGGCCTCAAGGGTACAGTCGAAATCCCCCCCCCGAGGACGATGCACTCGCCCGTGTCGATGGAGCCAAGATGAGTGGACACTTCCACAAAGAAGCTTGCTTGCTGCTGCGCACCCAGAGGAGCGTACACATTCACAAAGTGAAGCGCCGTGTCCCCTAAGCGCACAATAAAGTGCAGCAACTGGCCTGGCACTGGCTCCTTGACCCCCAAGATGTCAAAACCTCAACAAACAGCTTATCATGATCTCATCTATGACTGCATTGTTGCAAAGACAATTAGTAGCAGCACAGGAAATGATGGGATAAAGACAAAAAGTGTTGGAAATACTCAGCAAGTCTGGCAGCATCTGCGGAAAAACTAGAGTTAGGCCCAGAGAGGTTCTCTGTCATGGCGAAATCCGGGAAATGGCCAAAAATTCTAAGTCCCACTCCCCAACACAGCATGTGCTATTTTCTTACGGGTGAGAGTGAAGATGGACCAGGGTTCGGCATGTGCAGGCTATAGAGGCAGCTGGGCATTTAAATCATCAGTTGCCTCCACTGAAATGGGATTTTGGTAGGCCAGGAGTGTGAAACCCGGAGTGTGCTGAATAGACCAGGTAAGAGGAGGCCTGAACTTGATGGATTCGTTGGAATATGATCCCCTTTTGGATATGATCCCGAGACACCTTTAGGAGAGCTAAGGAACCCTTTGGGATTGTTAAAAGTGAACATGATTATGCACTTTTAATGTACAAACTCATTGGAACTGTCAAGCTATCAAAGAACTGTCTAGCTGTCAAGGAACTATCAAAGCTTTTATGGAACAGTGAAAGGATACTAAATGAGTTGGCATTAAGGGGGTAAGGGCAAAGGGTGGTGGGTGGCAGACGGGTTGGCATGAGTTGGCACTGTTGGCATAGGGGCTATAAAGGGCCATGGGGATGTAGGGGGTATAGGGAATATGAAGGGCTATGGGAGTCAGTAGAGTAGCATGATTTGGCATAGGGGAAATGAGGGGCCAGGGAGGCGAGTAGAGAGAGGGGCATGGGTCGGCATGGGGGTATGAGGGGCCATATGGGGGAAATGAGGTGGCATAGGTTGGCAATAATGGGGCATGGGGAGTGTGTGGGGGGGGTGGGTGAGGGGTGAGAGCTGGAGGATTGTTTTTTTGTTTTATTCAGCTTTCTTAAATTTATTTCAACATGGTGCAAGAGCACAGAGACAGGCCTCCTGCCCAGCCCGCCTCCGCACCCGGCAGCCTCCACACTTGTTATGGGGGCAATGAGCCTGACTTCCAATGCAGCGCTGCCCCCACCGGAATGAAAATCGGACTTGCGGGCAGCCATTTTCAAAGCTCGGCTTCGTAGGCCCAGGAAATTTCTCATCTCCGCACACCAGACTCGGGACCAAAAGCCTGGGCCTTAATGCTTTGAGCCGGATCTAATTTATTTGGAACAGATTGATCTGTTCTAATGAAGAATCATAGGGCAGGATTTTCAGCTTGGCATGCAGGCGAGCATCCCAACGTCATTGCGCACACGCACGTTATTTCGATTGGTGGGCCCGCACGATAGTCAGCAGCATGCCCGCCAAAAATTAAGAGGGCTATTAAGCCCATTAATCAATGAATTAATTTGAATTTTTCGCTGCCCGTGCAACCTTACAGTTGGCGGGAAGGCGAATAGGCCGGGAAGGCGAATAGGCCAGGCAGCCTCTGCATTTTTTGCGAAACCTCACCCACGGGCACGATAAGCCTCCCAACAGTGAATTAAAAAAAGTAAAAATTTTTTAAACTTGTTTTTTTAACATGCCCCTCTTCATGTTGCCTTCATGTTTCCCTTACTTTTCAAATCTTAGTTTTTAATTTTTAAATCCTTCAGCTCCCTGAGGCAGCTCTGTGTCTCCAGGGAGCTTTCAATCAGCGCACCCCTGCGCATGCGCAAACTTCAGCTCCTGCAGTCCCCCCCGCCCCTCACCCCAGCAGTGCTGAGGCTCTCAGGGCGCTTTTCAATCTGACTGGCCGTTAGTTGGCCAGCCAACGTAAAATCATGGTCTGGGCCTGATCGCGGGCAGCAGTTTGTTGCGCGGCCGCTCCCAGGCCTGCCCGACAAGGGAACAATCCTCCCCATAGACTCAAAACATTAACTCTGTTCCTCTCTCCACAGGTGCTGCCAGACCTGCTGAGTATTTCCACACGTTCTGTGTTTATCTCAGATTTCCAGCATCTGCAGTATTTTGCTTTTATCACAGGAAATGCTGGGTTGAGTGTTGAACATAAAGAATAGGCTTACATTTATATCGTGTCTTTCACAATAACTGCACATCCCAAGTGCTTTACAGCCAATTAGGTAATTTTTGAAGGGTAGCCGCGGTTGTAATGTAGGAACAGTGCACACAGCAAGAGCTCTCAAACAACAATGAGATAATGACAAGATTGCCTATTTAGGTATTTGTTGAGGCATCAATATTGGCCCAGGACATTGGGGACAACTCCCCTGCTCCTCTTTGAATAGTGACATGGAATCTTGTACGTCTACCTGAGAGGGCAGGAAGAGGCATCGGTTTAGTGTCTTGTAGTAATTGTAGCTTCAAGGGATGTAGTGACTGTAGCTTTAAGACTTATTGTGTTGTATAGTATCACCTGACAGTGTGAACGAATCAGCTCTAAGCACGGGAAACCTTAGAGAGGGATTCCTTCTTATAGTTGTGCAGCTTGATGGAAGCGTATAAGTGCTGCTGCAGTCTGTAAATAAAGTTCAATGTTTCTAATGTCTGAAAAATCAAGCCCATAACAAACTGGTGACAACGCTAAATCGGGTTAGGCATTGTCCCTCGCCCAGTGACTGTGAGCATCTTGTTTTAAACAGAAGAAAAGGAAGATATACTCACCAGCTATGCTGCAGAGTTCAAACAGAAGAAACAGAAGCGCTGTCACTTTAATCTTAAAAAAAAAAGGACCCTGATCCAAATGGCTGAGAAATCTCTTGGAGCACTGCCAACATTTAAAAAAAACAGGACCTGCAGAGGCAAAAATAAAAGGGGGGGTGAAAAAAGCTGTACTTACATTATAAAATAGGCAGCAGCCCTGCAGGCTCAGTAGGTTAGAGAAGCTGGAACACAGCTGCAAGTAAAGTAAGGTTTAAAAACAACCAGCAGTACACAGTAAGGAAATAAAGACTGCAGAGTTAAAAAAGAAAAATGTTTGCTGTAGAGTTGACAGTTTAAAAAAAAAGAGCAATCCGAGCAGAAAGCAGTGTCGAAGCTTTAAGTTTAAAAAAAAAACCCGATGATTTAAATTTAAAAATGAGGCTGCTGGGTCTCCCAAAGTCTGGGACGTCCAACATCAAAAGGACTTGCAGAGGTGGCAAAAGAAAGAAAATACCCGGCAGAATCGCCCAGAAAAAGGAGAACAATTCGCGGCTCTGTTTTATCAAACAGGACTGAAGTTTTATAAAGTTAAATGAAAGCTGGTGAGCCCGCCAAAACACAAAAAGCACGGGAAACTCAAAAACACAGCACAGAAAAGCTGGTAGCTGCAAAGACAGCCCAAGTTTAAACAAAAAAAGGTGGCTGCTCTTAAAGTGGGAATACATTTAAAGTGGTAAATACAAGAAAAAATGGCTATGGATAGAAAGTTAAAAGAAATCCCCAGAGAGAGGGCAACACTCAATACAGGCCCATTGACAACAAGAGACCCCCAGAGCGGGGGAAACGCTGCAGAAGGCAACGAGAGACCCCAGAGAGCAGGCAGCTCCACCACAGGCAATAGGAGATTTCAGAGGGAGAGCAACAAGAAAATAAACAGTTGAAAGAACAGTTGATTGTCCTTCAAGATCAAATGCAAAAGGAATATGTCACCATTCAGCAACATTTTTTTATTCATTCATGGGATGTGGGCTTCCCTGGCTGGGCCAGCATTTATTGCCCATCCTTAGTTGCCCTTGAGAAGGTGGTGGTGGGCTGCCTTCTTGAACCGCTGCAGTCCATGTGGTGTAGGTATACCCACAGTGCTGTTAGGAAGGGAGTTCCAGGATTTTGACCCAACGACAGTGAAGGAACGGCGATATATTTCCAAATCAGGATGGTGAGTGACTTGGAGGGGACCTTCCAGGTGGCGGTGTTCCCATCTATCTGCTGCCCTTGTCCTTCTAGATGGGATTGGTCGTGGGTTTGGAAGGTGCTGTCGAAGAGGCCTTGGTGAATTCCTGCAGTGCATCTTGTAGATGGTACACACTGCTGCTACTGTGCGTCAGTGGTGGGGGGGAGTGTATATTTGTGGATGTGATGCCATTCAAGAGGGCTGCTTAGTCCTGGATGACGTCAAGCTTCTTGAGTGTTGTGGGAACTGCATTCATCCAGTCAAGTGGAGAGTATTTCATCACATTCCTGACTTGTGCCTTGTAGATGGTGGACAGGCTTTGGGGAGTCAGGAGGTGAGTTACTCGTCACATGATTCCTAGCCTCTGACCTGCTCTTGTAGCCACAGTATTTATATGGCTAATCCAGTTCAGTTTCCGGTTAATGCTAACCCCCAGGATGTTGATAGTGGGGGATTCAGTGATGGTGATACCATTGAACATCAAGGGGTGATGGTTGGATTCTCTCTTGTTGGAGATGGTCATTGCCTGACACTTGTGTGGCGTGAATGTTACTTGCCACTTGTTAGCACAAGCCTGGATATTGTCCAGGTCTGGCTGCATTTGGACATGGACTGCTTCAATATCTGAGGAGTCGCGAATGGTGCTGAACATTGTGCAATGATCAGCGAACATCCCCACTTCTGGCCTTATGATGGAAGGAAGGTCATTGACGAAGCAGCTGAAGATGGTTGGGCTGAGGACACTACCCTGAGGAACTCCTGCAGTGATGTCCTGGAGCTGAGATGACTGATCTCCAACAACCACAACCATCTTCCTTTGTGCTAGGTATGACTCTAGGCAGCGGAGAGTTTCCCCCCTGATTCCCATTGACTGCAGTTTTGCTAGGGCTCCTTGGTGGCACACTATGTCAAATGCTGCCTTGATGTCAAGGGCAGTCACTCTCATCTCACCTCTGGAGTGCAGCTCTTTTGTCCATGTTTGCACCAAGTTTGTAATGAGGTCAGGAGTTGAGTGGCCCTAGCAGAAATCAAACTGGATGTCAGTGAACAGGCTATTTCTAAGCAAGTGCCGCTTGATAGCACTGTTGCTGACCCCTTCCATTACTTTACTGATAATGGAGAGTAGACGACGGGGCGGTAATTGGCCGGGTTGGATTTGTCCTGCCTTTTGTGTACAGGACATACCTGGGCAATTTTCCACATAGCTGGGTAGATGCCAGTATTGTAGCTGTACTGGAATTGGTCTTTTTTGAATAGTGACATGGAATCTTGTACGTTTACCTGAGAGGGCAGGTGGAGGTTTCGGTTTAGTGTCTTGTAGTGATTGTAGCTTCAAGGAATGTAGTGACTGTAGCTTTAAGATTGAGTTGTATAGTATCACGTGACAGTGTGAACGAATCAGCTCTAAGCACGGGGAACCTTAGAGTGGGAGCTCCTCTAGTTGTGGAGCTTGATGGAAGCATGTAACTGCTGCTGCAGCCTGTAAATAAAGTTCAATGTTTCTAATGAGAAACTTGTCTGGAAAATCAAGTCCATAACACATCTCATGCAAAAGACACACCTCTGACAGTGCAGCAGCACTCCATCAGTACTGCACCAGAAGCATCAACCTAGATTTTGTGTTCAAGTCTCTCGACTGGAACTTATGTGACCTTCTTGATGTGTTCCAAGAGAGTGAAGATTTCATATTAATTCCTTTCATCAATGAATTATTAACCACTGGTTGTGATATTGCTTTATTTAACTAAAGAAGGAGCAACTCTGAACTATCAAGACACTACAATGCACAGGAATATATAAATTTAAAATCTTCTTTTGTACTTGCAGCTCTCCACACAGGAGAGTCTGATTTCAACTGTAATAGTTTTTACCAGAATACACATGAGTTTTATTTGTACTCTGATTGCAGGTACATCTGTTGCTAGGGGGTGCTGGAACCTTGCTTAATTACAGACAAGAAAGCTTTGCTTTCATTGGTTAATAGATGAAAATTTGCTGTTAACCAACCAATGATATGAGTGCTAAGAAGCTGAAGGGAGGAGATTCTGTGCTTTCCTATAAACAACATCCGAATGTAGGGAAGACAATGTGGAAGGTCAGTACAAATTGTTTACAACAAATAAGACACCATCCTAGCTCTATTTACCTTTTCTGAGTGATTTATTTCAAGCATGTGAATTTTACAAAGGTTTCAGCATGGGCGAATGAGCACAGCAAATAACTGGTGTCAGGTGTTTAGCTTCTGTTAGGACAGATGTTTACCAGATACAAATCTTGTGTTTGTGTGTTCACCGGAAACCAAGAACTGTGAATGTACTCGAAAGAGTTGAAAAAGACCCTTGAGGTGTCAGCTGTGGCTCAGTTCATAGCACCCTCGCCTTTGAATCAGAAGGTTGTGGGTTCATGTCCCACTCCCGGAAACCAAGAACTGTGAATGTACTCGAAAGAGTTGAAGGAAGTAAAATCTTAGTGATCCAGTGGATGACAATTCATGTTTTGCCCAGAGTTTCTGACTGGACTGATTAAAATCAATTTCATTTTACTAAAGGAATCTGCTGATCTGAGCAGAGATGAAATTATAATAAAACAGTTTTTGAGAAGTCTGAGTTAATGTTAGTTCTAAAATTTTGCCTTCATTTTAAAATGGCTTAAAATGCTCCTCCTTGATTTCAAATCCCTGTGGCCTCACCTCTCCCTACCTCTGCAACACCCTCCACCCTATAATCCTCTGAGTTCTTTGCACTGTTCCAATTCTGGCCTCTTGTGCATCCCCAATTTTAATCCCTCCATCATTAGCTGCCATGCCCTCAGCTGCCAAGGCATTAACCTCTGGAATCTGCTCCCTAAACCTATCCTGCTCCCTACTCCTCTCTTTTCCTTTTAAGTCACTTCCTGAAGCACTTGGTGCAGCTGCTTGTGAAATTTTACGACATTAAAAGGCCCTATATAAATTCAAGTTGTTATTTTTTGTGGTTTTCTCTTGTAATTTAAATATCCCAAGATTGTTAAATTAATCTTGTACAAAGACTGTCACCAATATAAGATGTGGCAAGTTCAAGAGGCCAAAGATTTGATTTAATTTAATTAGGATTATGATCTTGCAATCCACAATATTTTAACCTGCTTTTCAGATTGGGGATAGGTTGAGAGTAGAGATGGGGATTGATGATGGTTGCAGGAAGCGAAGCAGGTTAGCTCGGGGATTGGGAGTGAGAAGCACTCTTACTTTTGGCCCACAAGCAGTGCTAAAAAAGGCACCTATCTTTTCCAAACAGCAGTCCTCATCTCCTTTTAACTGCCAGATTTCCCGAGATCTGGGAAACCTCGCTAGCCAATCAGCATTAAAGCTGCAGGGGCAATAAAACTTGGGCCAGACAGCCTCATTAAAATATTTAAATGAACAAACCGCCTCCTGGGAGCGGATTGGTTGCCCCGCCCCCCCTCCATCTCTTCACTGTTAAAACCCAAAGTAGGCAGCTGGAGGCTGATTATCCTCCACACTGACATTCCTCTCATGCTCCTGTAGCCCATATGCTTGCCTTATATCTCTTTGTAACACCTTTACTTTCAGACTCTTAACCAGATATAAGGAGTTTATCAGCACAGCATTGACAATCCTCCAATTATGGTTAATTGTACAGAAAGTTGCTGCTTTAATTCGTGGAATAATACAGCATTGAAGGAAGCCATCTGACCCATTGTGCCTGTGCCAGCTGTTTGACAGAGCTACCAAAATAGTCCCACTCCTGCTGCTCTTTCCTCATAGCCCCGTAAAATTTTCCCCTTCAAGTATTTATCCAGTCTCTTTTGAAAGTCACCCTTGAATCTGTTTCTACCACCCTATCTGGTAGCACATTCCAGATCTCAATAACATGTTGTATTAAAAAAATCCTCACGTAGCCTCTGGCAAATCAGATTAATTGTTTTTGAAAACACAAAAATGTACCTTTTAATGTATTTCAGAGTTGATGAGCCATGAGAAAATTTCCTCCTCTGAATGTTTGACCCTCCATTGTTGAATCACATTGTAAGATTTTGAGACACATCTGATGTCATAAATCAGAGGTCAAATCTCAGGTGAGTTTTTTGATTATTTTGAGTGGGGGGGGGACGTTTTACAAAAGCTTAGTTTTTTTTTATGTATTTATTCGGACCTTCAAATCGCTGGTTCTGATCCACTTTGAATGCAATACAGCAAATATTTACACGTGTGATGGGCTCTAAAAGAACAATCGACAATCTCCATGGAAACCACCAAGTCAACCCAGTTTGAATGAGTCTTTTGTTTGCTGTCTGGCACATTTCTCATTAGACAGAGGGCAGTATACCTGGAGCTGCTACTGATGTGCACCTGTAGCTGGTGAGGGGTAGCTACTGGGTCTCATTTCTCTGTCACCACATTTTGACAGTCTTACCTCCCTGTTCTGAAAGTCAGGAAAAGTAGTTTACTCTAAGGCTTGCCAGTTTTCCCATTCTATTGGGTGAGGGCTTAATCCAAGACCGCAGGCTTGCCTGTCAGGTGGACCTAAAAGATCGCACAGCTATGAACAAGGGAGATTCCACCAACGAGCCGCTCCCGCCTCAGCCCTGCCCCGCAACTCCCCGTTCCCTCTCCCGCCTGCCCTGACGAATATCCATCCCTCAAACAACTTCACTTTTTTGAAAAGAAACAGGTAATCTGGTCATTATCCCATTTCTATTTGTGCGATCTGCCGTGCGCAAACTGGCTGCCACATTGCCTACATCACAAAAGTGACCAGTTCACTTCAAGAAGTGCTGCATTGGCTGTAAAGTGCTTTGGGAAGTTGTGAAAGGTGTTATATAGATTGGAGGCTTTCTCCTTCCTATGTAAGAGCTGTTATTTTAATCTGGAATTTAGCTGTTTAACTATCGCCACACACAGGCATGTAATTGCAGAGAGCCGTGCAGCCTCTATTGTCAGAGATTTATCCTCTGGTACTATATTTTTAGTGTTTTAGCAATTCTCTGCAGGTCAGGTTCTACGGCAACCTTGTACCTTGTACGGCACTGAAGCCTGCTGTGTCTAATTTTATTGATTAAAAAAATAGAATGAGATGAGGTGTGATCCAAATTTTTCAAATGGTCAGATGGTCTTACATAGATGCAAACAAGAGCACTAGAATTGTGTAGGGGAAAGGGGAGAGGGAAGAGTCGCTCAGTCTCCCACAGATAATGGCTGGAAGAAGCCACTTGTGTTATTTCCCACCAAAGTTATGCAGGAACACCAGCAGAACCTTGCAAAATTTCAGGATATTAAACAGGACCACAGGACATGAGTTTCGAAGGGTTAATAGGGAGAAACTACTTCCACTGACAGGAAGGTCACTAACCAGAGGACACAGATTCAAGATAATTGCCAAATTACCAGATGGAGTTTTTTTTTATTCTTTCATGGGATGTGGGTGTCACTGGCTAGGCCAGCATTTATTGCTCTTGAGATGGTGGTGGTGGTGAGCTGCTTTCTTGAACCGCTGCAGTCTATGTGGTGTAGGTACACCCACAGTGCTGTTAGGGAGGGAGTTCCAGGGCTTTGACTCAGTGACAGTGAAGGAGCAGAGATATAGGGTGGAATTCTCTGGCCCCGTTGGCATTGGGCATCAGGGCAGGCGGGGGGAGGAACAATATGGTGAGGAGGCAAAAAATCCGTTTCACGCCGTTGTGAAACCAGTTTGCGATCATCCACTCCAGCCGTCAATGGCGGGCCCTGTTTCCCACCAGTGCACGTCGGGAACCTAATTTCAATACTTTAGCATCTCATTATAAATCCTGCTCACCGGAATCACCCCTCCCCCCCCCGCCACGCTGGATCATCCCAGCATTACGCAGACGTGTTTCACAGTTGTACATAAGCGACCTGCACCTGGTGAGCTGCACTTCACTCAGGACTTTGAGGTTTGTTTGCCTACCTTGCTTCGGGCAGCACTCATGGTCATCAACGCCAGGCTTCACAGGCAACACCACATCACTTTTAGGGGGGCTCGTGGGCAGGTCTCTACCTACCAGAGCAGCCGTAAGGTGGGGGTTGCTTATCAACAGCTGAAAGGATAGGGCTTGCTTGGGGAAGGGGGAGAAGTGGCCTCAAGCAAGGGAAGAGGCTGCAGGGCAAGTGCTGTAATGGAGAAGGGGGGTATCCCAGGGTGTATGTTGGGGGCACATGTTGATCTATAAGACCATAAGACATAGGAGCAGAAATTAGGCCATTCGGCCCATCAAGTCTGCTCCGCCATTCAATCATGGCTGATAATGATAAGTTTTTCAACCCCATTCTCCCGCCTTCTCCCCGTAACCTTTGATCCCCTTACCAATCAAGAACCTATCTAACTCGGTCTTAAATACACTCATTGACCTGGCCTCCACAGCCTTCTGTGGCAATGAATTCCATAGATTCACCACTCTCTGGCTAAGGAAATTTCTCCTCATCTCTGTTCTAAAAGGTCTTCCCTTTACTCTAAGGCTGTGCCCTCGGGTCCTAGTCTCCTACTAATGGAAACATCTTCCCCATGTCCACTCTATCCAGGCCTTTCAGTATTCTGTAAGTTTCAGCAAATCCCCCCTCATCCTTCTAACTCCATCGAGTATAGACCCAGAGTGCTCAAACATTCCTCATATGTTAAGCCTTTTATTCCTGGGATCGTTCTCGTGAACCTCCTCTGGACCTTCTCCAGGGCCAGCACATCCTTCCTGAGATATGGGGCCCAAAATTGCTCACAATATTCTAAATGTGGTCTGACCAGAGCCTTATAAAGCCTCTGCAGCATATCCCTGCTTTTATATTCTAGTCCTCTCGAAATAAATGCCAACATTGCATTTGCCTTCCTAACTACTGACTCAACCTGCAAGTTAACCTTAAGAATCCTGGACTAGGACTCCCAAGTCCCTCTGCACTCCAGATTTCTGAATTCTCTCTCCATTTAGAAAATAGTCCAAACCTCAATTCTTCCTACCAAAGTGTGTGATCTCACACTTCCCAACGTTGTATTCCATCTGCCACTTCTTTGCCCATTCTCCTAACCTGTCCAAATCCTTCTGCAGCCTGCCCACCTCCTCAATACTACCTGTCCCTCCACCTATCTTTGGATCATCTGCAAACTTAGCCAGGATGCCCTCAGTTCCTTCATCTAGATCATTAATGTATAAAGTGAAAAGTTGAGGTCCCAACACTGACCCCTGCGGAACTCCACTAGTCACCGGCCGCCATCCTGAGAAGGACCCCCTTATCCCCACTCTCTGCCTCCTGCCAGACAGCCAATCTTCTATCCATGCTAGTACCTTGCCTCTAACACCATGGGCTCTTATCTTACTGAGCAGCCTCCTCTGCGGCACCTTGTCAAAGGCCTTCTGGAAGTCCAAGTAGATGACATCCATTGGCTCACCTTTGTCTAACCTACTCGTTACCTCCTCAATGAATTCTAACAGATTTGTCAGGCATGACCTCCCTTGATGAAACCATGCACGACTGCCCTATTTTACCATGCACTTCCAAGTATTCTGAAATCTCATCCTTAACAATGGACTCTAAAATTTTACCAACGACCGAGGTCAGGCTAATCGGCCTGTAATTTCCCGTCTTTTGCCTCACTCCCTTCTTAAACAGGGGGGTTACATTAGCGATTTTCCAGTCCTCTGGGACCCTCCCTGACTCCAGTGATTCCTGAAAGATCACCACTAATGCCTCCACTATCTCTTCAGCTATCTCCTTCAGAACTCTGGGGTGTAATCCATCTGGTCCAGGTGATTTATCCACCTTCAGACCTTTGTTTTCCTAGCACCTTCTCCTTGGTAATGGCCACCATACTCACCTCTGCCCCCCGACTCTCTTGAACTTTGGGGATGTCACTCGTGTCTTCCACTGTGAAGACTGACGCAATGAACCTATTCAGTTCCTCCGCCATTTCTTTGTTCCCCACTACTACTTCTCCAGTGGCCCAATGTCCACTTTTTCCTCTCTCTTACGCTTTATATATCTAAAAAAAACTCTTGCAATCTTCTTTTATATTACTGGCCAGTTTACCCTCATATTTAATCTTCTCCCTCCTTATTTCATTTTTAGTTGTCCTCTGTTGGTCTTTTGTAGGCTTCCCAATCCCCTGGTTTCCCACTGCTCTTCGCCACATTGTATGCTTTCTCTTTAGCTTTTATGCTGTCCCTGACTTCCTTGGTCAGCCATGGTTGCCTCGTCCTCCCTTTAGTATGCTTCTTCTTCCTAGGGATGAATTTTTGCTGTGCCTCCCAAATTACTCCCAGAAACTCCTGCCATTGCTGTTCCACTGTCTTTCCTGCTAGGCTCATCTCCCAATCAATTCTGGCCAGCTCCTCCCTCATGCCTGTAATACCGTTACATCTGATTCCAGCTTTTTCCTCTCAAATTGCAGGGTAAATTCTATCATATTATGGTCACTTCCTCCTAAGGTTCCTTTCACCTTAAGCTCCCTTATCAAATCTGCCTCATTACACATCACTAAATCTAGAATTGCCTGTTCCCTAGTGGGCTCCACCACAAGCTGCTCCAAAAAGCCATCTCGTAGACATTCCACAAATTCCTTTTCTTGGGATCCACCACCAACCTGATTTTCCCAGTCTACCTGCATATTGAAATCCCCCATGATCACTGTAACCTTGCCTTTCTTACACACCTTTTCTATTTCCTGGTGTATCTTGTGCCCCACATCCTGACTACTGTTCGGAGGCCTGTACCTAACTCCCATTATGGTTTTTTAACCTTTGCGGTTCCTCAACTCTACCCACACAGATTCTACATCATCTGACCCTACATCATTTCTTGCTATCGATTTAATTTCTTACTAACAAAGCAACCCCACTCCCTCTGCAAACCTGCCTATCTTTTCGATAGGATGTATATCCTTGGATATTTAGCTCCCAGTCCTGATCCCCTTGCAGCCATGTCTCCGTAATGCCCACCACATCATACCTGCCAATTTCAATCTGCGCCACAAGCTCATTTACCTTATTTCGTATACTGCGTGCATTCAGATACACCTTCAGTCCTGTATTTCCCATCCCCTTTCTCATTGTCATCCCTTTATCTGATGTGCTTCAAGTTAGATTCCTCGCCCTTTCCAAACACACTGTCCTATTTTGTGTTCTGGAGACTTTAATAGCCTCTCCTGGGCTCTCCTTTCTTTTCAGTTTTTTCATAATTTTCCATGAAGTTGAATCCACCCCCCCACACGCTAATTTGCTGCTGTGTTTCCCATTAGTCATACTTCTTGGAGTTTTACCCTTCCCTCCCCCACCCACTTTCTAGTTTAAAGTCCTGTTGACCACCCTATTTACCCTTTTCGCTAGAACATTGGTCCCAGATCGGTTCAGGTGGAGACCGTCCCAACGGTACAGATCCCTCCTGTTCCAATACTGATGCCAGTGCCCCACGAAATGGAACCCCTCTTTCCCGCACCACTCCTTTAGCCACGTGTTTACTTCCCTTATTCTCGCGTCCCTATGCTAATTTGCACGTGGCTCGGGTAATAATCCGGAGATTATAACCCTTGAGGACCTGTTCTTTAATTTAGTTCCTAGTTCCTGATAATCCCCAAACAGGTCCTCTTTCCTAGTCTTACCTATGTTATTTGTCCCGATGTGGACCACAACAACTGGATCCTCTCCCCCTCCCTCTCCAATATTCTTTCAAGCCGGTCAGAGATGTCCCTCACCCTGGCACCGGGCAGGCAACATACCATGCGGGACTCTCGATCCTGCTTACAAAGGAAGCTCTCAATTCCCCTAATTATAGAATCCCCTACAACTACCGCTTGTCTTTTTGCTACCCCCTCTTGAATGGTCTCCTGTGCCACGGTCAGCTGGCTCATCCTCCCTCCAGCCTTCTTCCTCATCCACACAGGGAGCAAGTACCTCGTACCTGTTGGACGAGGTCAAGAGCTGAGGCCCCTCTTTTCCTGAACACAAGATCCCTCTACCTGCCTCACTTGCAGTCACACCCTGCTGACCCTGACCACTGACCGAACTTGAGGTACTTAATCTACCAGGTGTGACCGCCTCCTGATACAAAGCGTCCAGGTAACTCTCCCCCTCCCGGATGTGCTGCAGCATCTGGAGCTCGGACTCCAGCTCATCAATTCTGAGTCGGAGTTCCCCCAGCAACCAACACTTGCTGCAGATGTGGTCACTGCGGCTCGCAATGGGATCTGCCAGCTCCCACATCATACAGCTACAGCACATCACCTGCCCAGCCGTCTCTTCTTAGATAATTAATTTATTAATTAGCTTTGCAGTGTTTTTTTTTCAAATTTGGTGCAGATTTCCTACCAACCAATCAGGTCACAGCTTTCCTGTGACATCACTTTTCCAGTTTTGGCTTCAGTTATTCTGTGCCCTGGGGTCACCGCTCCGGTGCTCCTCCCTCCGAGTCTGCTCCCTAGAGACAAGGCCGCGAATCCCCGAGGTAAGCTAGATTTATACTCATCGATACTTAAAGGAGCAAGCAGAGATGGCATAATTGGATAACTCTTTTAAAGAGCCTGCACAGATCTGAAGGGCCGAAAAACTTCCTATGATTATCTGAGTTCAAAAGTAATTAACCTCAACTTTCTTCCCATTAGATACAGAATAGTGAATATGGAGACTAAATTCCCAGTTGGAACAGTGCGATTTTACTTTATTTTTGTGAAGTGCTAATGAATTTGGAACAGGTTTGAAGTTATAAATACATATGGGTAATATAATTCTAGGGAAGGTCAGTGGCTAATGATGAATAACTTATAAGGTTAGAATATTTTGCATGATCTAGCTGTGGAGATGAGAGGTCAATGCTGCTAAATAAAAGGAAGCTAGATAAGCACATGAGGGAAGAAGGAATAGAAAGTTTTACTAATAGATTGAGATGAAGAGGGATGGAAGTTGGTCTGAATGGCCTGCCGTTCCTGCCTGTTAGGTCTGTGTAAATCTTTCCTGAACAGGTGAAATGGCTAAGGTGGGGTTGGTGATAGGGATTGACTCTGTGCCATGAAGGAATTAACTATCCATCATCAAAAATGGTGTCAATACCTTCCAATCATTGGAACAGCAGCCACTAAGAGAGAACAGAGACAGAGAGAGAGAGAGAGAGAGGGAGATGGAAAAAAAGGACAGTTGCTCGAGCTAACAATCCACCAACACCTCTATTTGCTGACAACCAATATCTTCACTGTGGGAGAGCCTGCAAGGCTAAAATAGGGCTCATAATCTGCATGCCCACAGCCAACACCGACATCTCACTTCCACCTAGCCAACACAGGCAAGAACCATCCTCGGCACGAGGGATTGCAAATGATGTGAGCCTAATGGGTCAAAATGTCCATTTGTTTATACTGCATTTGTTTGTTTTAATTAGCCAATGTCTGTTTCTCTCCTTCACCTCAAAAATGACCACACCAATTAAAAATACCTTGCATTTTTGACAAGAAACTTTTAAAGATTTTAATTATTATGATAGATCATATTGACACACACAACTGAATGTTACACTCCCCCACCAGCGGGTTTGTAAGCAGGGGATGAGTTTAAAATTCCTCAGATTTGCTTCCTGCTGAGTTCCCACCTGCCCTGACCTCTCTGCAATTTTATGCTGTGGAGGGCGAGGCTTCAGACGGGCTGTCCGCTCTTGCCCCAATTGAGGCCTTTAAGTGGGCAATTCTTGACCAATTAAGAGCCGTTTCTGCTCAGCCTCAATTTTTAGGTTGGCACGAGGAGTTCCAGAGTATGGAGGATACCTAAAAACAATCGGGTTCAGGCCTCAGGCGGGAATGGGGAGGGGGCTTACGCCTCCATCAGTAGCCCCTTTTAACTTTGGGCGGCCCCACCTTAAGGTCCAGTAACCAACCGCAGGACCTCCCTCCCCGGCCTCTCCCCTGAAAACCCAATCCCCCACCATCCACACCCCCCGGCCTCCCTGCCCTGAGACCTCCAAAACTTACTTTTTCCTGGAATCCTGGGACTTAGGTTCCTGGAACTGCATGCAGCACCAGCCCTGTCCACTGCAGCTTCTGGCACTTCAGGGACTAGAGAGCTCCGGAGTGAGGGGCGGAAGTCCTGTCTGCGGCCAACTGACGCCTGTTGGAGCGTGAAATTGCGTGGGGCAGATAGGGATGGAAAGCCCTGCCATCCTGGCCACAGTGTAGAGCGAATACTTGAACAATTTGCGTTTATGTCGCATGTCGCATAGTAAAACGTCCTAAGACACTTCACAGGGATCCAATAAAATTTGACACAAAGCAACATAAAGAGATTCTTGGACAGGTGACCAAAAACCTACAGGGCTCGGAAGATGCCAAAATTGGAGGGGCACTGATATCTTTAAGGGTTGTAGGGCTGGAGGAGGTTTCAGAGATAGGGAGGGGGAAGGCCATAAAGGGGTTTGAGCATGAGGATGAGAATTATAAAAATGAGGCATTTCTGGACTGTGATTCAATGTAGGCCAGTGGGGTGATGGGTGAATGGGATTTTCTCCAAGATTGGAGATGGGCAGCAAACTTTGGATGAACTGCAGTCCGTCCTCACACTTAAAATAAAGTTTGCCAAATATTATGAGAACATTGTTCCATTTAGAGAGTTGCTTCATGCTTCTAGATATTTCACTGTTTCATGTTGGTGTAAAGAACTAATTTTGTTTGTGTTTTAATCTTGCAGAAATCCTGACAACATTGAGATATAGATCAATTTCTCACTTTACATAACCTGGAAGATGAGCAGTGGTTTGTGATTAGGCAAACATGGAAGCTGTTTCCTGTGAAAACTGCATAAAGACTGACAGCAACCTGTATATCTCCAAGGTCATTGATGGCAGAAATTTATTGCTAGTTGTCCTGTTTGCAAAGGTGGTCCTCAACTTGCTCATCTTGAGTGCAAAACGAAGCATACTCAAGAGTTTAATTGGCTATTTCTGCATCTCCGTGTCACTGATGGACCTTGCATTATTCGTGAACGTGCTAATGGTTTTGTGTTTTAAGACCTGTGTGATTCTGGGAACTCAAGTTGGCAACCATCATATCTGCCTACTTCTACAGATCTTCTCAAGCATTTACAGTGTCCTGCATTTGCCCATCTTCCTCCTGTCTGGACTTGATTTTTACCTAAACTTACCTGATCTCCCCAACCCTGCAAGCACCTTCCGCAAAATCCTATACATTTTCACCATTATGCTGTTGTGGATTGGAGCCATTGCCTATGTTTTTGGTATCCACAGCCCCCACCCACCATTTAAAGCAATATTCTACTATAACTTGTTCCAATGTGATATTCTCATCAGCCTCCAGAGCCACTTTTTGTCCATCGTGATACTCCTGATTGTGGTTTTTGTGACTATTTATTGTTGGTCTGGTTTGAGCTCCCTTGTCAGATCTCTGAAAGTGATATCCTATTTGGAAGAAATTGTAGTGTCATGTTCACACTCCAATGCATGGCTTCAGTCCCATTCAGTCAAGGAACAACTCCTGACCAACGTTACCATGTGCTTTCTCTTGACCTGGAGCCCATTTATTCTGCTTCAGCTGACTGTTGTTTTGGTCTGGGCTCCGCTGCCCGCTTACATGGATTTGAATGTTCCTTGGCTTTGTTTCATTAACAGCTTCCTCATTGGAACCGTCTACTGGCTGAAGTGTGGTGACATCTCTCAGGATGCTATTTCTTTGTTTCCTGACGGTTTCTGCCATTGGAAGTTTTGCCATCTTCAACAAGATTGCACTACATATAATGAGGGATGGATCCCAGAAAAAGAGGACAATGATTCAAAGATTCTAATTGCCTAAATGAATTTATCAATCTAGATATTGATTAGGCTTGTTTCCTAGTCTTTGGCAAGAACATTAGCAGTCAATAATTTTGGTGATTTGTGCAAGAGCAGAATGATTAAATGGGATCTTTAAAAACTTGCTACATTTTAAAACTTATGAGCAATGATCCAACCACCTGTGCCCCTCCAGCCTTATTTCAGCATAAATTTTGGCTTCATATTTATGAAGCACTTTCTACAGGAAAAAAGGTCATAATTTTTTTTAAAGTTTATTAATTTTCAAAAACCATTAGGATTATTTTCTCGGGGGCATTTGGCTACCAGTCTGATCTCAATTCTTTATTCGTGGCAATACTTAACTTTGTTTACAACTGAAGAAATTACAAGAACATGTAACTATTAAACATGCAGCACAGGCAAATAAGTCAAGCATTTCTATGAATGGTGTTTAATGGAGGGTGAAAATAAAATAAAGTGATTTGCGCTATGTATGAATTCATTGCTGCCAGTGCCTAACAGCACTGCAGCGGTTCAAGAAAGCCGCTCACCACCATCTTCTCAAGGGCAATTAGGGATGGGCAATAAATGCTGGCCTAGCCAGCGACGCCCACATCCCATGGATGAATTAAAGAAAAGTTGCACTCTATACTTGGATAGTCCCGCTGCATGCAGGGGTGGTGCATCATCATCTGGATATTCTATTCCCCTTCACCTCATCCCTTATGACTTACCGCCTCCAATGGCATGACAAGAGCCTCGTCTCTCTCTGCAGGACACTTTCAATACTAATCTGCAGTGGCTGCTCTTGATCTGGCTGTAAAATGAGGACGGATGGAATACATGTCATTCAGCCCATTAAGCATCTTTGTGCTTCAAGCAACTAGGTAGTCTGCTCTATCATGGACTTCACCAACACTATTCAGCTCCTGCACCCTAACCCCAACTCGAACAGCAAGCGAAGCTCCTGCCTTTGCATCGCAAGCCTGCCCAGTTGCTACTGATTGGACATTTGGCTGGCACTTAACAGTGCTGGAACTTGCATGTGCCCTGGGAATTAGATCATCTATAAGTATCTCTAGAACTTTCAATCCTCTTCCTAAAGAGTTAACTAGCATTTTATTACTGTAGTTAATGGATGAAACATCAGTGGGAGTTGTTCCTACACAGCGACCACCTAACCCTTCTCCTCCGAAATCTTGTTTAATGCTTGTTAATTTTGTACTTTGGCCTCTAATTTTGCACCTATAATTCCAGAAATGAAGAACCATTTTATTGATGCAAATACAACATACAAGCACTTAACTAGACTTTCCACAAACTGCTATTATGTTCTTTTATGGGTTGCTAATTGTTTGGGAGATAGGAGAGAGTAGATTGTACATTCTAAATAAAAAGAGGGAAAGTAAAGGATTGTACATTCTGATTGCTGGCATGTGATAAGTAGTGTTCCCTGGGGATCTGTACTGGGACCTCAGCTTTCCAGCATATATTGTAATAACTTGGATGAAAGTTTGCAGCGACACCAAATTAGGAGACAGTAAACTGTGTGAATAGGAGGAGGAAGTTACAAAAACAACATAGGCTAAGTGAGTTGGACAAAACTACGGCAGATGAAGTTCACCGTGAGGAAGTGTGAGATCAGAGAGTATTAAAAGACTATGAACTGCGGAATCACTAGAAATGTGTGAAGAGATACAATAAGCAATTAAAACGACTGATGGAATGTTGCCTTTTACCTCAAGAGGTTTGGAATTCTAAAGTGAGAAAGTTGTGCAGAGCTTTGGTCATTCCCCGTCTGGAATAGCATGTCTGTTTTGGGAAGCAAACCTCAGGCAAGATATATTGGCTTCAGAAAGGCTACAGTGTGGATTAGCCAGGTTAAACTAGGGTTTAAAGAGTAAAATTATGAAGATGTTGCATACACATGATTCGTATTCCCTTTTCTGACCAACCAAAACAGCTGATGGGGCTTCTGTTTAACATTTCATCTGAAAGACAGCACCTCTGCAGCGCTCCCTTAGTACTGCCCTGGGAGTGTCAGCTGGATTTTGTGCTCCCACTCTGGAGGGGGACTTGAATCCACAACCTTCAGACTCAGGGATGAGTGTGTTACCAACTGAGTCATGGTTGACACCTGAGAAGAGCAATAATATGGAAGCACTATCCTCCGCTGTTGCTGTGGAGTTCACCAACACCATCACAAGGACAGCAGAGATTCAAGGAGAAAACCGCAACATCGCCTTATGAAGGTGACTAGGGATGGCCAATAAATCTGACCATACCACCATCACCCACGTCCCGTCAATGAATAAAGATTTTTTAAAAACTCAATGAACTTTTTTCAATTATTTTTATTAATTGAAAACTTGGCACAGGAGGAGAATGAGGGTATTTGGGGTGTATGGTCACCAAGACCCTTAGGCTGGTTGGTACACACTAAACACATTGTCACAGGTGTGGTTTAGCACAGTGACACTAAGATAGATGCACAGTCCTTAAACAACCATTGCACATTTAACGAATAAAGATACACCATGTACAAAACAATACAACGCAATTATCCAACGTGAAAGTCTGATATTTTTCTTTCATCAAAATAATGATATGCGACTCAGTGGGGTTGGCACACAAACCACAGGGATCATGTCCTCAATGAGTGTGGCAATGTGATTTGGCAGTGAGCATGTTTCTGTCTCAGGGGACACTATTTACAAACATTCACTCCTGGAAAGAGCCAGAGCTGCTCCTGCTCCAGCCACTGGGCAGCCACCCAGTGTAAATGGTGCATCAACATGGTGAACCTTTAACTATTAAAACACAAAATGCCTTCGCAAAACTATCAAAGCTGGCTTTGCCAAAGATTTCTATTAAAATTTTCAATGGAATCAACAAATTAAATGCTTATCAACATAATACTATAAACATTAATAGTTTGTAAGAAACACAATACAATATCTATAGGCTGTTTCCCAAAGCCTCATTTTACAATAGTTTGTGGTTTTTACACTGGTCCTTGGGTCCACTTAAAGGGGCTGTGCATGGGGGCTAGAAAACAATCTATTGGCATGGTGATGTCAACTGGTAAATCCAATGTCATGTACAAACTGGAAGTGGCCATATCTGCTGCCAAAGACTGTCCTCCAGCCCAGGAGTAGGTGGGGGTCCTTACAATGCCCAGAATAGGCTGCAGAGTGTAGCTGCATCTAACCCAGTCAGATATTGGGCACCCACCCAGTATAGATGGTGGATCAACACTGTGAGCCTTTAACTCTTAAAACACAAAATAACTTCTCAAAGCTATCAAAGCTGGCTTTGCCAGAAACCTCAAATTATCTTCAACAAATTACAAATTGACATAACCCCTTTTAAATAGAGCTGAAAAGTCCAGCAAGTATTTTTAAGATTACCAACAGTTCTAACTTGCTGCAAGTAACTGATACAGACACAACCCCATTATAAAACTCTGCTGCAAGATTTTTAAGGACCAGCAAAGCAACAGAATAACATCCCATCCCCAGGCAGCCATTTAAAATATTCAGTGTTCCATCATAGTCAAACCAAACAGGTTGACCTCTGCAACTAAATAAAGCACAAAGTAAATTTCCAGTATAAATCCATGTCTCCTGGCTCTTGGAGCCTCTTTTATTAAGTGAAAACCAAATAAGATTGCACTTGCGTACTTGATCTGGCCCCTTTGTTTTCCTTTGGTTATGCCCCCTTGTCTGCAAGCCACAGATTTCTCAACAAGTACCTGCAATAATTCTTTATTACTGTTCTTTGGCAAGGATGTTTGCATCAGAAAGATAGCATCAGCAGGGAACCAGATTATGGCTGATCTGTATTGCATTGCCACTTATCTGCCTTTAAAAACAAAAAGACTTGCATTAATACAGTGCCTTCCCTTAACTTCAGGATGTTCCAAACTGCTTTACAGCCAATTAAGTATTCTGAATACAATGGTGTTGTATAAAACATGGTAGCCAATTTGCATGCAGCAAAGACCAGATAATCAGGTTTTTTTGGTGGTCTTGGTTGAGGGTTAGATATTGGCCAGGAGTCCAGGGAGAACTCCAGGGCTCTTCCTCAAAATAGTGCCATGGAATCTTTTACATCCAGCTGAGGGGGCATACAGGGCCTTATTCATCTGAATAATGGCACCTTAGACAGTGCAGCACTACCTCACTACTGCATGAGTATCAAGGTAGATTGTAAAAACCAGATAGCAATATGCAGTACACCATACCGAAACCATAGTGACTACCCTGTCCAGTTTGGTAATCCTATTTCAGGGGAAAGATTTCTCCACTGAGGCACAATGAGTGTTCAAGAATGCTAAGAGTCGAGAGACAGTGGGAGGAAAAAGGGAAGAAAAATCAAGTAGCACTCTCACCTCTGAGTCAGGGATTGTGGATTCAAGTCCCACTCCAGAGATTTGAGCACAAAAATGCAGGCTGACAGGAGTGCAGCACGGAGGGAGAGCAGCACTGTTGGTGATCCTGTTTTTCCCACGAGATGTTAATAACGAGCCCCATGTTCCCTGTCAGGTGGGAGTAAAAGACCCCATGGCACTATTTCAAGGAAGATCAGAAGAATGCTCTCCTGGGTGTCCTGACAAATATTTACTAAATATATTTATTAAACCAATATCACTAAAAAACATTATCTGGTCAGTTATCATATTGCTGTTTAGTGGGAGCTTGCTGTGCACAAATTCGCTGTTGCACTTCCTACATTACAGCAGTGACCACACTACACTTCTGGAGAACATTTTGGGATGTCCTGAGGTTGTGAAAGATGTTATATAAATACAAGATAAAAACAAAATACAGCGGATGTTGGAAATCTGAAATAAAAACAGAAAGTACTGGAAAAACACAGCAAGTCTGGCAGCATCTGTGGAGAGACGTTTTAGGTCCACTATGACTTCCTCTGTTTATATTTTTTTATTATATATGAACGCAAGTCTTTGTTTTATGTATGGTTTAAAAGGGTAGCAAATGACAAGTACAACTGAAATCCTTGCAACCATTTTAAGAAATTGTGTTTTTTTGAAAACTTCCCATGAAGGATTAGGAGGTCAGTGCTTCAGACTCATGTATCTCACATGTTGACTTCACCTACTTCTACACTTCTGTTTGGATTATCACTGTCTCAAGCCTTATGTGAACAGGAGCAAACCTTGGATCCAAATTAAAGGCTGGTTGCGATGCAGCTATGTAATAACATGTATGCCCTTCCAAAGCTTTTGGAGAAGGAGAGAGAGAGAGAGGAATCATCACATAGCAAGTAAAGATCATACACCAAACACAATTTTGCCCATCCAAGATCATACTGATACAGGCACAGGAGAAGGTCATTTTGACCCTCGATCTGGTTCCGCCATTCAGTGAGATCATGGCTGATCTGTGACCGAACTCCACCTTTGGCCTATATCCCTTAACACCTTTGGTTAATTAAAACCTATCAATGAGTTTTAAATTTAACAATTGATCTTGCATCAATTATCGTTTGTGGAAGACAGTTCCAAACTTCCATCACCCTTTGTGTGTAGAAGTCTTTCCTAATTTCACTCTTGGAATGGGCTCTGCTGTATTCCAAAAGTCCAATATAAAACTTCATGACCAGACTTATCATTTTAATACTGTACATCCCATAGCAATCATCCTTTCATTCACATTCTGCATCTGAAGGCCTTTGTGAATAGTCAAGATTAAAATCTGCCACAAATTCACCTGGCTCCTTGGACTATCGTTGCAATTTGTACTTAAATTGTATCTTAAACCTTAAAGGGAAGTTTCAGTAATTTTAATCAATGTGTCTGATCTGACTAACCATGGTGTCTAATTTAGTGATCGTTAAAACACACACGATAACCAAACTTAAGACTGGGGATGTTTTGGAACCAATGTATTGTGTAAATGTGCATCTAACTGACAGGTGGCATGAAGGAGCAAGTCTATTTTCATTTCCTTCAAAGGGTGGAATGGCTTTATTCTGAATTGTATGATTAAGAAAGAAAAGAAAGACTTGTGTTTATATCGCACTTTTCACAACTGGGTGTCTTAAAGTGCTTTACATTCAATGTTGTAATGCCAGAACACAGCAGCCAATTTGTACACAGCAAACTTCCACAAACAGCAATGTGATAAAGACCAGTAATAATCTTTTTTTTTGTGATGTTGATTGAGGGGTTAATGTTAGCCAGAACACCCGGGTTACTCCTCTGCTCTTCTTCGGAATAGTGCCATGAGATCATGCACATCCACCTGAGCAGACAGATGTGGCCGTGGTTTAACGTCTTATCCAAACGCTGGCACCCTCAACAGAGCAACACTCCCGTAATAAAAATAAAAATACCTGGAAAAACTCAGCAGGTCTGGCAGCATCTGCGGAGAGTTAACGTTTCGAGTCCGTATGACTCTTCAACAGAACTAAGTAAAAATTCGTCAAAACGTTAACTGTGTTGCTCTCCGCAGATGCTGCCAGACCTGCTGAGTTTTTCCAGGTATTTTTATTTTTGTTTTGGATTTCCAGCATCCGCAGTTTTTTGCTTCTATCTTAACACTCCCTTAATACTGCACTGGAGTGTCAATGTAGATTTTTGTAGTCAAGCCCTAGAGCGGGACTTGAACCCAGTACCTTATGACTCAGAGGCGAGACCATGCGGAGATGACACTTGATTCCACAAGTCACTGACAGAAAGATGGTCAGATATGACAGTTTCATGCCTAGGTGTAGTTTGAAAATCTAACCTTCGTAGCATTTCTAGACTTGAGTTTCAAAAGCCTGTAGGTTTAAAGAGGAAGAGAAGACTCAGGAAGCCTAGGCTGTTAAATTGCTCGAGAGAGATAGCGGCATGGTAGTAATGTCATTGGACCAATAATCCAGTGACCCAAGTTAATGCTCTGGGAAAGGGATTCAAATCCCACCATGGTAGCTCATGCAATTTAAATCTAATTAATAAAATCTGGAATTAAAACTAGTTGCAGTGATAGTGTGAACTGTTGTTAAAAACTCATATGGTTTACTATGTCCTCTAGGGAAGGAAATCTGCCATCCTGGTCTGGCCTACCTGTGACTCCAAACCCGCAGCAATGGTAGTTAACCCTTAACTAGGGGGCAACAAATGCTGGGCTTGCTAGCAACACCCACTTGCCCTGAATATTAAAAAAAAAATCACTGTCTCACGTCAATATTTCTTTGGTCCAGCTATGAGTTGATTCAAAGTCCTGGTGTCTGTTGTTTCATGTTCTAGATGGCAGTCAGTCTGAGGCCACTTTAGGAATAAAACATCTTGGCTGAATGATTAGAGTTTCTCTTTCAACAGTTACTGTAAATGTGAAACTGTATTAACAGAATAATGTGACTCAGGGTGCTGAACACGAATAGAAAATACAGTTAGTAACATAGCAACATCTGCAAAATGACACCAAGTCCAAATTAATTCCCTATCAGGTTTAGTTCAATGTTAAAGCTACATGGTTGAATTTGTGATTGGTTTAAAGTGTTTTGTGGGAGTCAAAGCAATTCTGTTACTTGAGGAGAAAAAATTAATATACTCTATTCGGATTATCCCTGGACGGTGGTAACTGTCAGAGATTCTGGAAAAAGACAACACAGGACAGTAGCAAGGCTGAATAAGTCTTGTACTATCTTGCTTGTAAGCAAGTAAACAGCAATAGTAAATCACATTGCTATGAAGCTGTCCCCTCCCCGTGTGTAGCCATGTTCAATAGTGTTGCACTATTACTGGTGAGCTTGTGTGTAACAGGCACCAATACCAAAAGTTAGTAAGAATCCCTTCTGACTTCCCTTGTGTTTCAGCTGCTGCAGTAGCACTTGTTAACCGACCAGGGGACACTTCTTTCTTTACTGAGTACTACACCACATCACATACAAAACGGAAGAGTTGGAGTGTCTTGGACTTAAGAAGCAAGCTTTGTGAGGATAAAGAAACAAGCTTGGTTAGCACGTACACCATCCAGAGTGGTACCAGACCATATCCAACCAGGAAGGTGCCATGTTCGAACCCTGAGCTATGTTAGTTTGTCCCAGTTAGATGACAACACAAGGGGTAGGATTAGGGGTTGCCAACTTGGGTTGCACATTTCACTGGATGTTTTATCACATGACCTCCTTCCATCGAACCATCCCACGGTCTTCCAACCTAGCAACTGGTCATCTGGCATGTCCATCCTAACCTGCCCCACTTTCCTGTGCCTATCGGAAAGTGAAGAGGTTCTTCATTACTCGCTTGGATGGTTCATGACTGTCACTCAGCTATTTTTACTCATGTCCAATATGTTTATTACTAGCAAGCAAAGGCGTCCTGGATATTAGTCTTTCATTCCTGGAAAGTTGGTAACTTATAGTGTTGAGGGGTTGGGTCACTACAATTGGTTTGTTGCACTTGGACTTGAGAGGGAAAGGGGTTGAAGTTGAATCACGATTCCTGTTCCTGATCACTGTTCAGTGACCCCTGCTGGAAACTGTGCATAATGGACAATGTTACTCCAAGGATCAGGCAGATTGCCAACACTTGTTGTGTGTGAGCCCACGCTGGAAGAATAGCTAAGGCTCAATGTAGCAGAGGGCCACTGGCAGCCACTCAATTGGAACTCAGAGCAAAATCAACAGAGAAAGGGATACAAAGAAATAAAGCAGCAGGCAAGTCATGCTTTACACTCAATAGTATCTTGTATCTGTAATATTAAATCAAGGTTATGCCTAAGGGATTCCATCCAGTTCTGGCACTTACCATCCGAGTTCTGTCTGATTTAAATACAGACCCAAAGAGAACAAAAAATTACTGCTCCTTGAGGTTTTGCTGCTCAACGTTCAAAAGTTCAATCACCAATGAAATGCTATATTCTGCAATACTTAATTTCTCATAGATTCTTGGCACCGGGCAGTCTTTTAGTTTAATAAACTAACTCCTGTGAAAGTAAGTTTACATGCCATCTAAAATATTCTGTGGTGCACTGGCTGGTTATGAATAGTGCAAAGCACATAATTCACCCTCCTTGTTAAAATGCTAAGCGCCATTATGTTTGCAAAAGCGTCAACTTTTTCCTTTGTGCAACACTTGCACTTCAGTAGGGAGGCCAGGCAACTCCAAATATTAAAAAAGAAAATCCACTGTTTTGACAACAATCCTTTGAGTATGTAGCTGGAGTACGGAGTTCAGTTCTGGGCATCACATTTTAGGAAGGGTGCCAAAGCCTTGGCAAGGGTGCAGAGGAGGTTCACTAGAATGGTGCATGGGATGAAGGACTTCAGTTACGTGGAGAGACGGGAGAAGTTGGAATTGTTCTCCTTAGAGCACAGGAGGAGAAGCAGAGATTTAATACATTTGGAGTGGACCTCACCATGTTCTATGATTAAGATAAGCTGTAGAGGGGCAGGATACAGCTAGAAATTTCAAGGGAGTTTATGAGTTGATGTGCTGGAGGGACAACAGATTGGTTCAGCTAAACATTTCAGGGTTATGGGAGATGAGAACTGGCACAAAAGCAGAATGCTAAAATATACAAGGTCCAAGGTGTATTACAAGTGACTTAATCTTGTGCTGTAGCTTTCATGTGGATGCACAGACATGAAAGTCTGAAAACCTGGGCCAAAAAATCTGGCCTTCTAGCCTTCCAATATGCCTGGCATGAGGTGTATGCTCAATCTGAGATGGAAATGCGCCATCTACCATACTGGTGCAGATAAATACTTTGACTTCAAGAAAGCATGTTTGGATTATGCTAATGACATAAATTATTTAAATGAGATCCTCTGTTTCTTGCAGGATTGGCTATAACCAGGGGTGAAATCGTCAAAATGAAAGCATGTGAATATTTTTCAAAATTTATTGGGATATGCTTTTTCTTTGACTAATTTTTTTATATGTCATCATAAAAACAGAATCCTTGATGAAGTCAGAGGTTAAACTTTGCCGTCACACTGACTCAATCTGAGGAAGCTCATGCAAAGTGCTCTTTCTATCACTGGGATATGCAAAGTTATTATGATTTTTCCATCTGTAACTTCCTTATCCAAATCTGAACCTTGCCCAATGTCTGTGGAAGATTTCTGCAGGCCCAAAGTATGAGGGTCACGTTATTGACCTAAAAGAAGAGGAGCAAAACTAAGGACCATCAGCAGAGAGATGTATGGAAACTCATGGTGCTAGCTGAGGCCATTTGCATTCAACTTTGGCACTGCTGTCCCCTACAAAAATTTTGAAAAACTGCTCTTGAGATTGGTCAGTGATCCTCTGGCAGTCACATCACTGGCTTCAATCGTAATTTCCCTGTCCCTCTGCTCCATGCCTGATGAAATCCAGGTCCCACAGAGGCTGTGAGGAATTGGAGAATTAAAATGGAGCAGGGACTGTGGGGAGGGTGCGCAGGAAACTCTCTCTCCGTTCCTACCAAATCTGACTGACTCCAATTTTAAATTACAGACAGCAAGGTTATCAGCCCCAAGCTGGGGTCCCCTTTGGTTTACACCCTTCTTAGATTATGACTGTTTTCTTTCATTCTCAGAATGTGGGCATCGCTGGCAAGGCCAGCATTTATTGCTCATCTCTAAGCTATCCTTGAGAAAGTGGTGGTGAGCTGCCCTGTTCTGGAACTGCTAAGGCCTGTGTGGTATAGGTACACCCACAGTGCTGTTAAGAGACAGTTTCAGCCTTTTGACCCAGCTGTGATAAAAGATCGGCGGCACAGTTCCAAATTGGGGTGGCGTGTGACTTGGAGGGGAACTTGGAGATGACAAGTTTCGATGTGTCTACTATCATTGTCGTTCTAAATGATAGAGGAAGATTAGGAAGGTACCATCAAAGAAGTCCTGGTGAATTGCTGCAGTACAGCTCTAGTTCTCAGCATGTTCCTCCTTGTGGGTAGAATCCACCACTTCTCTCAGTTCAGCCCACAGATAATTTGGCAGATCAGGCCCCAAAAACATTATTAGAGCCTAATCTGTTTTATCTGCTACAATAAACTGCTGACAAAGCAGCCTGCTTCATCAGCGCCCATCCACTACCTTAAACATTTACTCCCTCCGCCACTGATGCAGTAGTAGCAGCATGTACCATATATAAGATGCACAGCAGCAACTTGTCAAGCCTCCTTCAACAGCACCTTCCAAACCTGCGACCTTCCCCACCCAGAAGGATAAGGGCAGCAAGCACATTGGAACACTATCATCTTCAAAACAAAAATAAAAATACCTGGAAAAACTCAGCAGGTCTGGCAGCATCTGCGGAGAGGAACACAGTTAACATTTCGAGCCCGTATGACTCTTCAACAGAACTAAGTAAAAATAGAAAAGAGGTGAAATATAAGCTGGTTTAAGGGGGTGGGGTAGAGCTGGATAGAGGGCCAGTGATAGGTGGAGATAGCCAAAAGATGTCATAGACAAAAGGACAAAGAGGTGTTGAAGGTGGTGATATTATCTAAGGAATGTGCTAATTAAGGGTAGAAAGCAGGACAAGCAAAGTACAGATAGCCCTAGTGGGGGTGGGGTGGAGTGAAGGGAAGGGATCGAAATAGGCTAAAAGGTAGAGATAAAACAATGGATGGAAATACATTTAAAAATAATGGAAATAGGTGGGAAAAGAAAAATCTATATAAATTATTGGAAAAAAAGGGGGGGGATCGGAAAGGGGGTGGGGATGGAGGAGAGAGTTCATGATCTAAAATTGTTGAACTCAATATTCAGTCCGGAAGGCTGTTAAGTGCCTAGTTGGAAGATGAGGTGCTGTTCCTCCAGTTTGCGTTGAGCTTCACTGGGACAATGCAGCAGGCCAAGGACGGACATGTGGGCATGAGAGCAGGGTAGAGTGTTGAGATGGCAAGCGACAGGGAGATCTGGGTCAAGCTTGCGGACAGACCGAAGATGTTCTGCAAAGCGGTCACCCAGTGTGCGTTTGGTCTCTCCAATGTAGAGGAAACCGCATTGGGAGCAACGAATGCAGTAGACTAAATTGAGGGAAGTGCAAGTGAAATGCTGCTTCACTTGAAAGGAGTGTTTGTGCCCTTGGACGGTGAGGAGAGGGGAAGTAAAGGGGCAGGTGTTGCACCTTCTGCGGTTGCATGGGAAGGTGCCGTGGGAGGGGGCTGAGGTGTAGGGGGTGATGAAGGAGTGGACCAGGGTGTCCCGGAGGGAACGATCCCTGTGGAATGCCGGCAGGGGGTTACTATCATCTTCAAGATCCCCTCCAAGCCACACACCATTCTAACATGGAAATATTATCGCCGTTCTTTCATCATCGCTAGATCAAACTCTACTTAAAAGCACTGTCAGTGTACCTACAACACATGGTCTGCAGTGATTCTAGAAGAAATCACACCACAACCTTCTTAAGGGACAATAGGGCTTGGTAATAAATGCTGGCTTGCCAATGACAAAAATATCCTGAGAATGAAAGAAAATGGTCATAACATAAGGAGGGTGTAAATCAACAAATTTAACAAGGATGCACCATGATCACAGGGGAGAGGAGGACCTGCGATAGGAAGCAGTGGCTGGAAGAGTCAAGTTATATTTGTCATGATGGTGTCACAAGTAATTTAATTCCATTTTGGCGACACAATGGCATGAATCAAATTAGCAAGTCTCAGTTTTTGGCAAAGGCCTGTCAATGGCAACTTTCCCTTTAAGAAAGCTGGTGAGTTCAGGAAAGATTTTTCATCTGAAGACAAAGTTCCTCAGGTTATATTATGCTGACTCCTTGCTCTCACAACAACTGGTCCACACAAGGTCCTTGCCAGCATATAAACTGCTGTACCTTGGCACTTGCTCAATTTTAATACACGCTCTTTTAAATCACTGATCAGCAACGTGGAAGAATTTAGCAGCTTTTCTTCTGGAGATGGGGAAGGTTACGATTCCTTGAGCATGTTGATCCGAGCACAGATTTTGAGTGCTGGGCCCAGCTTGATGTTCATGGCACTCATCAGATGGTCCTCCTTTAGCAAGAGCAGAGCCTGGCCATCAATCTCCTGGGATCTGAATTCATCAGCAATGTCCTTGCAACCTGCGTATGAAAACCACACAAAATGGTCATAAATCTAACTGAAGAGGTTTTTACTTTGAATTGAGATGAAATGGAGAACACCAAGAGAAATTAGAAAAGAACGTGAGAAGCTGGGGCTTTTCTCCTTGGAGTAGAGATGGGGAGATTTTATAGATGTGTTCAAAATTATGAAGGGTTATGAAAATGATAAGATTAGGAGGGAGAAACTAATTCCCCTGACAGGACAATCAGTGACCAGGGGACACAGATTACATATTGGGGAGACAGGGGCATAGGGCTAATATCAATGGATTAGTAATCCAGAGGTCCAGGCTAGTGTTCTGGAGACATGGGTTCAAATCCCACCACGGCAGCTGGTGGAATTTAAATTCAATTAATAATCTGGAACTAAAAAGCTACTCTCAGTAATGATGACCATGGAGTCATTGTCGATTGTTGTAAAAACCCATCTGGTTCACTAATGTCCCTTAGGGAAGGAAATCTGTCATCCCCACCTGGCCTACGTGTGACTCCAGACCCACAGCAATGTGGCTGACTCTTTACTGCCCTCTGAAATAGTGTAACAAGCCACTCAGTTTAAGTGCAATGAGGGATGGGCAACAAATGCTGGCCTGGTAGCCAGTGATATCCACATTCCGTGAATGAATTAAAACATTTCAGGTAATTGCTAAAAGCACCATAGAGGAAATGAGGAGATTTGTTTTATTGCTGCAGTGAGTTGTTATGATCTGGAATGTGCTGCCTGAAAGGGCAGTGAAAACTGATTCAATAATAACTTTCAAAATGGAATTGGATAAATAGATGATGGGCAAAAAAGACAGCGTTATGGGAAAAGGGCAGGGGACGAGTGGAACTAATGGATAACTCCTCCAAAGAGCTTGCACAGGCACAATGGGCTGAATGGCCTCCTTCTGTCACGTATGATTCTATGAAAAGACAGAGTACATCAAAAAGCTGTGATTAGGTGGTATTAAGTTAAGATTTCAAAAACGTGTGGATATGTGGATGATATGTTTGTTATATTTAAATCTGCAGCTTACATGTCTTAATGGTCTCCATCCTGCGTTCAAATTCACCCTTGAAATGGGGCAGTCAAATGAGCTCCAATTCCTTAACATACTAGTTGAGAAATCTGCCAGGGGGTTCTCTACCACAGTCTACCGTGAGCCTACCTTCTCTGGTCAATATGCACGTTGGGATTCTTACAGTTCCACACACTTTAACATTGGTCTTATCGGCAACCTCGTAAATAGTGCCCGAGCCATTCGCTCACCATGCAATGCAAGCATAATGCTGAAATAGGGCACATTAGAGGCATCCTGTGGAATAATGGCTATCCTGATCAGATCATTTCCAGCTGTATATCGCGCAAACTCATGAACGGGCCTAAGGCTGTCACCTTCGGCCCTGAAAAGTGCCCAGTCTACCTCAGATTACCCTGGAAGGGAAAGGCATCTCAAAAATTTGAGCAACAGGTGAAGCTAGCTGTTTCACACAGCTACTATGCAGTAGTAACACGAGTGGTATTCACCATTAACAGGATGCTGCCGTCAAGCCAAAAAGACATTCTGCCTATCACACAAATGAGTAATGTGGTAGATTCAGTGTCAGTGTGATGCTAGGTATGTACGCCGTACGTCCCAAAGACTGGCAGATTGTATCAAACAGCATGTCCCTTCCACTGTTTGTAACAGGCAGGGAACAGACCGAACGCAACCAGCCTGTGCTTGCAAAACTCAAAACACAGTGTCCAACATTAGAAGTGATTCTGCGATTGGACAATATTTGCTAAATAATCTTCAGTATGCAAAGAATTGTGTTGACAAATAATTTAAGATTGTCAGTTGGGCTCACAGTGTGGAGCATTTGCATGTACTAGAAGCTACATATATTAATACACAGGGTCCTTTTCTTTGCAGACAGAAAGAACACGTACACAAATGGCACCTGATTCAACTAAACAAAATAAGTGAAAGCCATTCACTGGTTCATTCCTCGGGGCAATGCCTTGACCAATCAGAGTCAAGCTGCCTGGTTTAAATTTTGAACAATGCTTGGCAGTTAATTGTCAGTCACCATCAACTGGTGATTTCTCCATGGCAACACCTCCACAAATCAAAGTCCACTTCCCAACCAATCAGCACTCTCTTATCATTCAGTATTAATATGTTGTTTCACCTGACATTGTTATTTTCTTGCGAATTGCCCTAATGGGTGCAAGGTAAAAAGCTTCAACAAAAAATGTCTCTTTTTCAGCAATACTCAAGCATAAATAGTAGAAGGATAGGAGCACCTAGAGAGTTTGGGAAGCCAATAATTTAGAGCTGCTGGAAAAGGATGCATCACAGGAGGAATCCATGATGCAGGCACATGGATGTGCACGATCAAATGAGCCAAATCTCAGTACAATCATATTTTTAAGAATTTCCTCTGCAGGGTGATCCCTCAATCCCATTAGAATTGGTGTTGCAATATTTTAGCCCCAATTTCTGACTTACACTCCTATGATGCACAGTTTTTCTGCAGGGAAGAAAGAGTAACCGCACACCCCCTCCCCCCTTCACTTAAACAAGCTGACAAGTAGGTAGGTACAGTGACTGTGGTGAGTAGGGCACACACCTGGTAGCGAGTGTATGAATTCCCACACATGGTCAACTGTCCACATTGTTGGGTCAACGTGTAGCGTTTCGCCACAGTCTGCCACTTCCCTCATCCTCAGTTCTCGCATCTCCCGTTCGCGTTCCCGCTCATTCTGCCGACGGCGTGTCGTCATGGCGACAGTAACAGTTTCTTCAGGAAGTGGTGGGTTGGAGGTTGTTGTGGCCTCTTCTACAGGAGTGAAACTAACAGGAATCTAGGAGAAGTAGGAAGAGTTAATAATTTTGGTAATTTGCAGATCATCGAACGATACAAAGGCGCTGTACTTTACAACTGTACTATTGGATTATCATGGATGTTAGCAATTTGGTTGCTTCCAGTACCCTTAAATGTTTATGCATGCACTACCTTCCATTCAATTTTAAAATTCTCACACTTGTTTTGAAATCGGTCATGGTCTCTCCCCTTCCTCGTTCTGGAAGCTCCTCCAGCTCTTTAATTCTCCAAGATCTCGGTGTTCCTCTAATTCTTGCACATTGTTTGATTTTAATCACCCCAACATTAGCAACCGTTCCTTTGCTGCCTGGGCCCTAAGCTCTGGAATTCCCTCCCTAAACCTTTCTACATCTTCACCTTGCTCTCTCCTTTAAGCCGCTCCTTAAAACTCAACCTCATTGATCAAGTTTTTGGCCACCGGCTCTCATATCTCCTGATGTGTCGTATCTCTTCAGTGTCAAATTTTATTTGATGATGCTCCTGTGACGCACCTTGGGACATTTTACTACGTCAAAGGCACTATGTAACTGTGTTTGCTGGATTATAGACTTTCCCAACGCCATTATCAATACTGCTTTACAGTCAGCACAAGATTCAATTGAGCAAGGCAGGAGCCAATTAACTAACTTTTCTTTTGACCAACCCTTCAAGAGAGGGAACAGTCAGGCCTTCACATACAGCACAGGGATAGGCCATTTGGCGCAACTAGTCTATGTCGGTGTTTATTTTGCACACAAGCCTCCACCCACCCTCCTCATCTAACCAACCTCTAGGGTTGTAATCTCAGGATTACTCCCTGTGCCACGTGCCAGTGAGGCTAGAAATAGGAAGATAGTGCAGCTGAACACGTGGCTGAAAAGATGGTGTAGAAGGGAGGGTTTCCGATATCTGGATCATTGAGATCTCTTCCGGGGCAGGTGGGACCTGTACGAGAAGGACGGGTTGCATCTAAACTGGAGGGGCACCAATATCCTGGCTGCGATGTTTGCTAGTGTCACTCGGGAGGGTTTAAACTAGTATGGCGGGGTGTGGGAACCAGAGCAATAGGTCAGCAGGTGAAATGAAGGACTGGGAACCAGTGAATATGGCCAGGAGGACTAAGAGGAAGGGCAGGCAGGGAGAAATTACTGAACACAGTGGGACTGGGGGTCTGAAATGCATTTGTTTCAATGCAAGAAGTATAACAGGCAAGGCAGATGAGCTTAGAGCTTGCATTAGTACTTGGGACTATGATGTTATTGCTATTACAGAGACTTGGTTGAAGGATGGACAGGATTGGCAGATAAACGTTCCAGGATTTAGATGTTTCAGGCAGGATAGAGAGGGATGTAGAAGAGGTGGGGGAGTTGCACTGCTGGTTAAGGGGAATATCACAGCTGTACGACAGGAGGACACCTCGTTGGGCTCATGCAGCGAGGCAATATGGGTAGAGCTCCAGAATAGGAAGGGCGCAGTCACAATGTTGGGGGTTTACTATAGGCCTCCCAATTGCTGGCGGGAGATTGAGGAGCAGTTATGTAGGCAGATTCTGGAAAGATGTAAGAGCAATAGGGTTGTTGTGGTGGGTGATTTTAACTTTCCCTATATTGACTGGGAATCACTTAGTGCTAGGGGTTTGGATGGTGCAGAATTTGTGAGGTGCATCCAGCAGGGCTTCCTGAGACAATATGTAGATAGTCCAACTAGGGAAGGGGCAATACTGGACCTGGTATTAGGGAATGAACCCGGCCAGGTGGTCGAAGTTTCAGTAGGAGAGCATTTTGGGAAAAGTGACCATAATTCAGTAAGTTTCAAGGTACTGGTGGATAAGGATAACAGGAGTCCTCGGGTTAAGGTGCTTAATTGGAGGAAGGCTAATTATAACAATATTAGGCAGGAACTGAGGAATCTAGACTGGAGGCGGATGTTTGAGGGCAAATCGACAACTGACATGTGGGGGGCTTTCAAACATCAGTTGATAAGAATTCAGGACCGGCATGTTCCTGCTAGGATGAAGGATAAGCATGGCAAGTTTCAGGAACCTTGGATAACGAAGGATATTGTGAGATTAGTCAAAAAGAAAAGGGAAGCATTCGTAAGAGCTAGAAGGCTGGGAACAGATGAAGTCCGTGGAGAATATAAAGTGGGAAGAAACTTAAGCAAGGAGTCAGGAGGGCTAAAAGGGATCATGAAAAGTCACTGGCAACCAGGATTAAGGAAAATCCCAAGGCCTTTTACACATATGTAAAGGTCAAGTGGGTAGCCAGGGAAAGGATGGGCCCACTCAGGGACAGAGGTGGGAATCTGTGTGTGGAGTCAGAAGAAATGGAAGAGATACTGAATGAATACTTCTCATCAGTATTCACCAAAGAGAAGGACTTAGCGGTCGATTTGTCTAGGGAAGAGTGTGTAGATAGCCTGGATCATGTTGAGATCAAAAAAGAGGTGTTAGGCGTCTTGAAGAATATTAAGATGGATAAGTCCCCTGGGCCAGATGGGATCTACCCCAGAGTCCTGAGGGAGGCAAGGGAGGAGATTGCTGGGGCCTTGACGGATATCTTTGTATCCTCACTGGCTACGGGTGAGGTCCCAGAGGACTGGAGAATGGCCAATGTTGTTCCATTGTTTAAGAAGGGTAGCAGTGATAATCCAGGAAATTACAGGCCAGTGAGCCTTACGTCAGTGGTAGGGAAATTATTGGAGAAGATTCTTTGTGACAGGATTTACTACCATTTGGAAGCAAATGGGCGTATTAGTGAGAGGCAGCATGGTTTTGTGAAGGGGAGGTCGTGTCTCACTAACTTGATTGAGTTTTTTGAGGAAGTGACAAAGATGATCGACGATGGAAGGGCAGTGGATGTTATATACATGGATTTCAGTAAGGCCTTTGACAAGGTCCCTCATGGCAGACTGGTACAGAAGGTAAAGTCGCACGGGATCAGAGGTGAGCTGGCAGGATGGATACAGAAATGGCTTGGTCATAGAAGAAAGAGGGTAGCAGTGGAAGGGTGCTTTTCTGAATGGAGAGCTGTGACTAGTGGAGTTCCGCAGCGATCAGTGCTGGGACCTTTGCTGTTTCTGGTATACAAATGATTTGGAGGAAAATGTAAAAATGTAACTGGGCTAATGCATTTTAGAAGGTCTAATACAGGCAGGAATTATACAGTAAATGGCAGAACACTTAAGTGCATTGACGGGCAGAGGGATCTGGGTGTACAGGTCCACAGGTCACTGAAAGTTGTAACGCAGGTGGATAAGGTAGTCAGGAAGGCATATGGCATGCTTGCCTTCATTGGCAGGGGTATTGAGTATAAAAGCTGGGAAGTCACGCTGCAGCTGTATAGAACCTTGGTTAGGCCACACTTGGAAGATTGCGAGCAATTCTGGTCACCACATTACCAGAAGGATATGGAGGCATTGGAGAGGGTGCAGAGGAGGTTTACCAGGATGCTGCCTGGTCTGGAGGTTATTAGCTATGAGGAGAGGTTGGAGAAACTCGGATTGTTCTCACTAGAGCAACGGAGATTGAGGGGCGACTTGATAGAAGTTTACAAAATTATGAGTGGCATGGAAAGAGTAGATAGTCAGAAGCTTTTCCCAGGGTGGAAGAGTCAATTACTCGGGGACATAGATTTAAGGTAAGAGGAGAAAACTATAGAGGAGATGTACGGGGCAAGTTTTTTTACGCAGAGGGTAGTGAGTGTCTGGAATTCGCTGCCAGAGGAGGTGGTGGAAGCAGGTACGATAGTGGTGTTTAAGAGGCAGCTTGACAAATACATGAATAGGATGGGAATAGAGGGATACGGACCCTGGAAGTGCAAAATGTTTTAGTTGATGGGCAATATGATCGGCGCAGGCTTGGAGGGCCGAAGGGCCTGTTTCTGTGCTGTACTTTTCTTTGTTCTTTGTTCTATCATCATGCTCCCTCAACTGGGCGAGTTAGGAACTGATCAAAAACAAAAATACCTGAATAAACTCAGCAGGTCTGACAGCATCTGCAGAGAGGAATACAGTTAACATTTCGTATCCGTATGATTCTTCACCAGAACTAAAGACAAATAGAAAAGAGGTGAAAAGCTGGTTTAAGCAAGGGTGGGGGGGGAGAGCTGCTGAAGAGTCAAATGGACTCGAAGCGTTAACTGTGTTCCTCTCCGCAGATGCTATCAGACCTGCTGAGTTTTTCCAGGTATTTCTGTTCTTGTTTCAGATTTCCAGCATCCGCAGTTTTTTGCTGTTATCTTAGAAACTGATCAGATTTGCTGAAATGAAATTATTAAAATGCCCAAAAAGGCAAGAGTCAGAGAGGGAAATTCAGCCTTTTCAGCAGCTCTACCACATATCCTCTCTTCTTTTGCTCCAATAGGAGCAGCAGAACTTTCCACCACCACAATGCTGCGCTGGAGAATTATCCTCTCCACCCCTCTATCTCGCTACGCCTCTTCCCACATTCAAAACTTTCCTTAAACCTCTCTCTGTGAGAACGCACCTTTAGTCAACTAACTCTTCTCCTCATTCCTGCTCAATTCTCCTTCCTACCCCCTCCACATACACCCACGTGCGCGCACACAAATGTACACACACAAACATATGCATACATATGTGCACATGCACACACATGAACACACGCTTGCACGTGCACCCACACACTAACACACACACATGCATGCATGTGCACACACAAGCGTGCACACATGCACACACACTAACACACCATTGTGAAGTGCCTTGGAATGTTTTGCTACTTTAAAAGTTTTTTCTCATATGGCTTTGCTTCTTACGCCAATTACTTTAAATCTGTGCCTTCTCGTACTCGATCCTTTCACGAGTGGGAACAGTTTCTCCCTATCTACTCTATCCAGACCCCTTATGATTTTGAATACCTCCATTAAATCTCCCTCAACCTTCTTTTCTTCAAGGAAAACAGTCCAATCTATCTTCATAACTGAAGTTCCTCATCCCTTAGCCCATTCTCATGAATCTTTTCTACATTCTCTCCAATGCCTTCACAGCCTTCCTAAAGTGTGGCACCCAAAACTGGACGAAATACTCCAGCTGTCTTATAGTGTCTTATACAAGTTCAAAATAACGCCATGCTCTTTACTTTATTCCCCTATTAATAAAGCCAAGGATATCGTATGTTTTATTAACCACTCTCTCAACCTGTTCTGCCACCTTCAACGACTTATGCAAATATACGCCCAGGTCCCTCTGCTCCTACACCCCCCCCTTAGAATTGTACCCTTTATTTTATATTGTCTCCCAATGTTCTTCCTACCAAAATTAATCACTTCACATTTCTCTGCATTGAACTTCAGTTGCCACCTATCTGCCCACTCCACCAACTTGTCTATGTCCTTTTGAAATTCCACACTGTCCTCCTCACAGTTTACAATGCTTCCAAGTTTTGTATCATCCGCAAGCTTTGAAATTGCCCCATGCACACCAAAATCTAGATCATTAATATATATCTGGAAAAGCAAGGCTCCCAAAACTGACCCTTGGAGAACTCCACTACAAACCTTCCTCCAGTCTGAAAAACATCCATTAACTATTACTCTCTGTCTCCTGTCATTCAGCCAACTTTGTTTCCAAGTTGCTACTTTCCCTTTTAATCCATGAGCTATAACTTTGCTCACAAGTCTGATTTGTGGCACTGTATTAAATGCCTTTTGGATGTACATGTGCGCCACATCAACAGCATTGCCCTCATCAACCCTCTCTGTAACCTCTTCAAAACCTCCAGCAAGTTAATTAAATATGATTTTCCCTTAAGAATTCCATGCTGGCTTTCCTTAATTAACCCACATTTGTCCATGCGGCTATTAATTTTGTCCTGAATTACAGTTTCTCAGAGTTTCCTACCACCAATGTTAAATTAATTGGCCTGTAGCTTATCTCTACACTGTTTTTCAAACAAGGCTGTAACATTTGCAATTCTCCAGTCCTCTGGGACTACCCGAGTCTAAGGAAGACTGGAAAATTATGGCCAGTGCCTCCGCAATTTCCACTTTCACTTCCCTCAGTATCCTTGGAACCACCTCATCTGGTCCTGGTATCTTATCCAGTTTAAGTACAGACAGCCTATCCAATACAACCTCCTTATCAATTTTAAACTTTTCGAGTGACATATGAACATACGAATTAGGAACAGGTGTTGGCCACTCAGCCCCTCCAACCTGCTCTGCCATTCAGTAAGAGCATGGCTGATCAGAGTGTAACCTCAACCCCACATTCCTGCCTACCCCTGATAACCTTTCACCCCTTTGTTAATCAAGAATCTATCCAGCTCTGCCTTAAAAATATTCAAAGATTCTGCTTCCACCACCTTTTCAGGAAGAGAGTTCCAAAGACTCAAAACCCTCTGATAAAAAATTCTCATCTCTGTCCTAAATGAGCGACCCCTTATTTTTAAACAGTGACCCCTAGTTCTAGATTCTCCAACAAGAGGAAACATCCTCTTCACATCCACCATCAGGACCCCTCAGGATCCTAAAGGTTTCAATCAAGTCGTCTCTTACTCCTCTAAATTCCACGGATACAGGCCTAACCTGTCCAACCTTTCCTCATAAGACAACCCGCCCATTCCTGGTATTAGTCTAGTAAACCTTCTCTGAACTGCTTCTAATGTATTTACATCTTTCCTCAAATAAAGAGACCAGTCCTGTACACAATACTCCAGATGTGGTCTCATCACTGCTGTGTACAACTGAAGCATACCTTCCCTAATTTTGTAATCAATTCCCCTCACAATAAATGATAACATTCTATTAGCTTTCCTAATTACCTGCTGTACCTGCAAACTAACCTTTTGTGATTCATGCTCTGGGACATCCAGATCCTTCTGAGTCTCAGAGCTCTGCAATCTTTTAACATTTAGATAATAAGCTTCTTATTTATTCTTCCTGCCAAAATGAACAATTTCACATTTGCCCACATTATGTTCCATTTGCCAGATCTTTGCCCACTCACGTAACCTATCAATGTCGCTTTGTAGCCTCCTTGTGTCCTCTTCACAACTTACTTTCCTACCTATCTTTGTGTTGTCAGCAAATTTAGCAACCATTCCTTCGGTTCCTTCATCCAAGTCATTTATATAAATTGTAAAAAGTTGAGGCCCCAGCACTGATCCATGTGGTCACCTCCTGCCAACCAGAAAAGACCCATTTATGCCAACTCTCTGCTTCCTGTTAGCCAATCTTCTATCCATGCCAATACATTACCCCCTAAACCATGAGCTTTTATTTTCTGCAATAACCTTTGATGTGGCACGTTATCAAATACCTTCTGGAAATCTAAGTACTGTACATCCACCAGTTCCCCTTGATCAACAGCACATGTGTCTCCTTCAAAGAGCTCCAATAAATTGGTTAAACATGATTTCCCTTTCACAAAACCACACTGACTCTGCCTGATTGCCTTGCAGGACCTTTGAAAATCACAAACTGTCTTCGAGGTGGGGTACCCAGTGTTGCAATTTCCAAATTGCGCCTCTACCCATTCCCGTCCTAACAGCAATTGAAAATCTAGCCCATTGTGTCTAAGCGTCATTGAACACAATAAAAAGGATTTATTTTCAACCATACTTGGTGTCAGATTTGATTTGTCATAAAAGTATGTTGATAGAGTGAGATGAAGTAAGGTGTGAGTAGACTCCAGATTTCTTCAACATCTCACCGGCTAAGAGTTGGGCCAAATGGTTTGTTTCTGTGCTGAAAAATTCTGTAACTGAATTTATGTTCAATGCGCTAGGTTGACTGTTTATTCTTACAATTTTACGTATGAATTAGTTGAATTAGTTACTCTTTTTAAGTTAAATTTAACTAGACATTTCATCAAGTTATAATCGCAACCTTATTTCTCCTAGTTTATCTTGCCCACATCCCCTCATCAATTTAATAACTGGAATTATGTCCTGTCTTTTTGCTAGCCATAGTTCATTGCTGTATAAGCAAGTGTAAGATTTTGTGTATCGTAGGTCTCATGAAGGGGCTCCGAGTCTAGTACAGTTTAAAAATAAGTGTTTAGTAACTACTTGTAACTATATACATATATACAGTATAAGGTCTAAGCTAGGAGCTGTCTCCATGCTTGCCTCCATACACATCTCTGCCCACTACAAGACTGCCCTCTAGACTCGGGTCATGTGATCCTTTACATCACACTGTGGGTACTATTGCACCCAGTCCCACAATAACTCTTTCCATGCCAGACCCTTATATTACAGCAAGCACTATCAATCTCTCAACCCTTTCCAACAACTCTAAGCATGTTAATCAACACTGTAAACAAAACTGGCTACAATACTCCTAAATGCAATCCCATCATTATTTCCTAGTGTTGACATCACTTCCTTGGACTGGTACTCTCCAGATTTGCTTCAACACCTCACCATCTTGGCAAATGTTGTTAAGACAATATGAACACAATGCTTCGCCAATTAGTACACACAAACTTCACCCCTCCTCCAATGATACACTCTTCACTGTGACAGTTCAGGATCAACTGGTTAGGAACCCAACATTCTACCACCAATCCTTTCAGGTTGCCTCACAAAAGATAACAATGCGGAAATGATCACTTACCTTAACTGATTTCCTGAAAGAAAACCAATGTTAGAATATGATTAACAATCAACCAAATTGTTTGTTTAATATGATGAAAAAGTAGTCACTTTAAAGATGCTATTGTCTCTCAGGAGGCTCTACATATTCTCCGGAATATGTTAGCTTCAATAAAAGTCAGCTGGATGGAACATTTGAATGCAACGGAGCTACTGTTGAGAAGGAGGCACAGAAAATGATCGATAATTTGGTTCTTTTAAAAAAAAAAGGAACAGATATTTGCTTCGTTTGCCATTCTGAAATGGGTAAAGGCTCTTTTTATTGGCATAATGGGCACATTGATACCTGTACTGAATTACATTATCAAGTGTAGCAGGAAGACAAAAGTAACCAGATCAGTGGAAGCAACCTGTGGGAAAGATGCATTTCCTAATTTTTAAGAGAAGTGTTTGCTAAGCAGAATACACACCCTGACTAGCGTGGTCCCTCTGAGCAAAGCTCAAGTTCTTGCCACCCTCACAGGCTCACAGAACTTTAAGGTATCATTACCACATATTTTGTTTCAGTTTGGTCAGCATTGGATGCCAACCCTCCCAATCTTACTGGACTCGGGTGTCTAGAGATCAACTTGAACTAACCTGGAAACATAATGATTGCACCATGAGTCTACAAGTCTTACTGTCATGACACTTATACCTGTCTCATAAAGTGCTCGCCTGATGCTCCTTCAATGATATTGGGCCTCCTCCCTCGTCGGCTGAATCCATGGGGCTCTGTTTTTTTGGTCCACCGCGTGCTCTTGTCCGATTTAAAAAGCCCCATCCGTTTACTGCAACCAACATTGTACCTTGGAAATGAGAAGTAAAAACCTCGTTGAGAAACTTTTCAACTGAGAAAGTCAACACATTCTCCTGAAAGGGAGTGCAAGAGCAGAGAGACATTCGGGTGTACACAAATATTTGAAAGTGGCAGAAGTTGAGCAGGATGTTAATAAAATGCATAAGGGATCCATGGCTTCATAAACAAAGGCATTGAGTACAAGAAAAAAGGAGGAAGTTATGATAAATCTTTATAAATCATTGGTTAGGCCCCAGCTGGAGGCTAATTCTGGGCACCTCTCCGTAGGAAAGATATCAAGGCCTTATAAAGGGTGTAGATGAGGTTTACTAGGAAGGTACCAGGGATGAGGGACTTCAGTTCCATGTAGACTGAAGAAACTGGGCTTGTTCCCCTTAGAGCACAGAAGGTACCAAAAAAGTACTTTGCATCTGTCTTCATTAAAGAAGTGGATGTTGTCAATGTCACAGTAAAGGAGGGGTGGTAGAAAAATTGGAAAGGATAAAAATAGATAAAGGGGAGGCACTCAATAGGTTGGCTGTGCTCAAAGTTGAAAAGTCACCCAGTTCAGTTGGGATGCATCCTAGGAAATCAAGGGTAAAAATTGTGGATCTGTCACAATCTTCCAATGCTCCTTAGACATGAGTGTGGGGCTAGAAGGCTGGAGTACTGCAAATACTACAACCCTGTTTAAAAAACTGCAGCAGGATAACCCCAGCAACTACATTTTACAATTCTTTCAGAGATATCTTGCACTGTTGAAGGTAGCACACATTTGTTGGATTTTTAAATTGCTGTCTGGGTATAAAACTGGCATTGCAAATTGTTACAGAAACTGTCCAACTTTCATTTCCACCCATTTTCGGGGCTTCTAATTCATAATTCAGTTTTACAATCCCACTGGCAACTTGCAAATCTACTTTTCTGTGTCAACACTTCCACCTGATTATCAGAACAAGAGCTTGCATTTACATGGTGCCTTTAATGCAGTAAAATGTCCCAACCTGCTTCACAGGAATGTTATCAGACACATTTTGATGCCAAGCCAGATAAAGAAGATAATAGTCTGATGATAGGTCAGCAACCTAAAATGTTGAGCGGAATTTAATCCAGGCAACGGGGGTCCCCTCCATCGGCTGGAGAGCCAGCAAAAGCCCCATGTTTCCTCCAGTGGGAAAGGTGCACTGTATTAAGTGCCTATCAGACACTAAAGTGGCCATCATTGGGCATTTCTCAGGATCAAGGACCCAGGGAGCAGAAAACCTGTCCCCCCAGGACCTGCCAGCTGATCAGAGGCCTGCAGCTCTCCATTGCTCGTCAGCAGCACCAGGAGCAGGGACAATTGCCAGTAATGCACCCACCATAGGTCCAGCATCAACGAGGGACTCGAGGTCAAAGGTGAGTGAAGGTGGGATGGGGGCTGTGGGGTGGGGAGTCACGGGAGAAAGGGGGTTTCAGGGGCTAGGGCATGGGAGTGACTTTCAGTGGGTCCTCCCCCTTTCCCAATGCCAGGTCCCTCGATTAGGCACTTAATGCCTTTGAAGGAGGAATCCCCCAGAAGCCCTTAAGCAAGCTCGACAGTGACTGTTTTCTAGGCTCCCCGCATGGTGAGGACCTGCTCACCATTGGTTGAAAACTAGTGGCAGTGGGATGAAGCCCTTAAGGAGACATTAATTGTCCACTTAAGGGCCTCAATTAGCATTAGGGCAGGGAAGTATGCGGGAAAGCCATCCATGAGCCTTCCTGCCCTGGACTCCATTCAGTAGAGGTAGGAAGGCGTTGGAGTCTCCCCACCTGCCTCCATGGTGCTTCCAGGGGGCATTAAATTCTGCCCATTAGCTCTGTTCCTTTCTCCACAGATGCTACCTGACCTGCTGAGTGGTTCCAACATTTTCTGTTTTGACTTAAGATATTAGGACAGGTAAGCAAAAACTTGGTCAAAGATTTAGATTTTAAGGTGCATTTTAATGGAGTAGGGGTGCAGAGTTGGTTTAGTGAGGGAATTCGAGAGCTTAAGAGCCTAGGCAGCTGGAAGAATGGCCAACAATTGTGGGGCAAATAGAGTGAGGGATTCACAAAAGGCAGTAACTGCAGGAGCCTAGAGATCTTGGAGGACTATTAACCTATATTGATTACATCTTCCCTAAATCACGTAACATTACTGACATTATTAAGTCCTCCATGCCTGCCCCATAGTGAGTTTATAGGGATTTTCTGGCATTATCATTCTAAACACTGTTCCACATCTTCAAGGAACTCATTAGTTTACCACAGACTTGTATCAGTTCAATACAAAGGTCGCAGCAATGTTTGAGCCTTTTTGATGTGATACAGTGCTGCAAGTCTGGAGTTGGCAAGCTCTGATAAACTTTATTGAAAGTATAACTCTTGCTTAACAGTCAGCAAACAGCTTGCAATGACTTTAAAATTCCAAGGTATATCTTAGTACATGTGGCGGCGCATATTTCAAATCATAATGTTTAGTTTAGTTCAGTTTGTGATGGTATTTATACAGGACAATCTAGTTTGACTTGGCAGTGAGTTATTAACAGGGACCTGTAATGTACACACCAGAATTGTTCCCACTGTCTGACTGTACACTCTGAGCTCAGTTGCCAAATGGAAAGAATGCCATCACCATTTACTTTGAACCCTATTGATTTTTTCCCCAGAGAGCTTCAAACGAAATGGCTGGATGGTTTTCAAGGTTTTGTGCATATGAGAAGGCTTGGCAGATCTGCCAATCTGATACAGATCACTTTCATCACATCTTCTGGCAATATCTTGGATGGGGAACTACTAAACCTGACAGTTCTGGGTCAGCTTGGAGATGTCATGCACGACTTTGGAAACAGTGTGTCATGCATGAGAGCAATCAGCGATGCCAAATGAGGAACCATTTTCCTTTGTCCTGGGCAATAAGCTGTATATAAATAACTCTTGAAAATCTGCTTAACTCTTGCAGTCTGCCTCACATTTAGTTTCTTGTATTAAAGCACTAAAAATTAGAATGACACAGCAGGCAGTTCAGCATCCAAAACGGCAACAATGGGTCTATTTCAATTCTGCGTGTTCCCCACTTCTGTACTACACCTAGTCTGAAAGGCTGCAATGTGACCTTGCAAATCACCATGTGAAAATAAAACAGCAAAAACAGACATGCCTGATAAGTTATGCTATGGCCTTCTGCTGAGAAATATTTGAAAATATTCTCTTTAACTTGGGGAAAATAAAGCCTCAACTCTTGTGAAAATTTGGTGAATCATCCACTAAAATCTCCTTGTTCACTGACATCACATACCAACACTTATCTCTCGTTTTAATAAAGGCATCAACCTATTGGGCAGAGCAATGTCAGCCATGATTGAGTTTGGCAGCACTCTTGCCTCTCAGTCAGTAGGGTGTGGATTCCAGTCCCACTCCAGAGACTTAGGGGGGAATTTTCTCCCCGTCGTGCGGGCTGGGCAGGCATGCAGCCGATCGCCTCCCATGATGGGCTGCGCGCCGCCATTTTATGTGACGCGCACCCGGAAGTGCTCAACACTCCCTGAGCGGACGGGAGGAGGGAGGAGAATCGGGGCCTGTGCTCTTTCGCACATGCGCACGAAGAGCACAGAAATCTCCTTGAGGCACGGAGCTGCCTCAGGGAGATTAATTTCATTATGAAAATTTGAAAAAAACAGAAAAAATTATTCAGACATGTCCCCTCATGAGCTGGGATATGTCAACGAATTTTCGTAAAAAATTTTATTTCATTTATAAACCCTTCATGAAACCTCATCCTGCCCGTGGATGAGGTTTCATGAGAAATGCGAAGGCCGCCTGGGCTCTTCGCCTGCCCGCCAACCTTAAGATTGGACGGACAGCCCAGACAATCAGTTTAATTAGTTGTTAAAGGCTTTTGACAGTTTGGCGGGCACACATCCGACTCCGATGTGCGCCCGCCGAACTTAAGAACAAAGAACAAAGAAAAGTACAGCACAGGAACAGGCCCTTCGGCCCTCCAAGCCTGCGCCGATCATATTGCCCGTCAACTAAAACATTTTGCATTTCCGGGGTCGGTATCCCTCTATTCCAATCCTATTCATGTGTTTGTCAAGCTGCCTCTTAAACACCACTATTGTACCTGCTTCCACCACCTCCTCTGGCAGCGAATTCAAGACACTCACTACCCTCTACGTAAAAAACTTGCCCTGCACATCTCCTCTATAGTTTTCTCCTCTCACCTTAAATCTATGTACCCTAGTAATTGACTCTTCCACCCTGGGAAAAGCTTCTGACTATCTACTCTGTCCATGCCACTCATAATTTTGTAAACTTCTATTAAGTCGCCCCTCAATCTCCGTTGCTCTAGTGAGAACAATCCGAGTTTATCCAACCTCTCCTCATAGCTAATAACCTCCAGACCAGGCAGCATCCTGGTAAACCTCCTCTGCACCCTCTCCAACACCTCCATATCCTTCTGGTTCTGTGGCGACCAGAATTGCACACAATATTCCAAGTGTGGCCTAACCAAGGTTCTATACAGCTGCAGCAGGACTTCCCAGCTTTTATACTCAATACCCCTGCCAATGAAGGCAAGCATGCCATATGTCTTCCTGACTAACTTATCCACCTGCGTTGCCACTTTCAGTGACCTGTGGACCTGTACACCCAGATCCCTCTGTCCGTCAATGCACTTAAGTGTTCTGTCATTTACTGTATAATTCCTGCCTGTATCAGATCTTCCAAAATGCATTACCTCACATTTGTCCGGATTAAACTCCATCTGCCATTTCTCCGCCCAAGTCTCCAACTGATCTATATCCCGTTGTATCCTTTGACAATCCTCTTCACTATCTGCAACTCCTCCAACCTTAGTGTCGTCTGCAAACTTACTAATTAGCCCAATTACATTTTCCTCCAAATCATTTATGTATACCACAAACAGCAAAGGTCCCAGCACTGATCCCTGCCGCACTCCACTAGTCACAGCTCTCCATTCAGAAAAGCACCCTTCCACTGCTACCCTCTTTCTTCTATGACCAAGCCAATTCTGTATCCATCTTGCCAGCTCACCTCTGATCCCGTGCGACTCTACCTTTTGTACCAGTCTGCCATGAGAGACCTTGTCAAAGGCCTTACTGAAATCCATGTATATAACATCCATTGCCCTTCCATCGTCGATCATCTTTGTCATTTCCTCAAAAAACTCAATCAAGTTAGTGAGACATGACCTCCTCTTCACAAAACCATGCTGCCTCTCACTAATACGCCCATTTGCTTCCAAATGGTAGTAAATCCTGTCACAAAGAATCTTCTCCAATAATCTCCCTACCATTGACGTAAGGCTCACCAGCCTATAATTTCCTGGATTATCCCTGCTACCCTTCTTAAACAATGGAACAACATTGGCCATTCTCCAGTCCTCTGGGACCTCACCCGTAGCCAGTGAGGATACAAAGATATCCGTCAAGGCCCCAGCAATCTCCTCCCTTGCCTCCCTCAGTACTCTGGGTAAATCCCATCTGGCCCTGGGACTTATCCACCTTAATATTCTTCAAGATGCCTAACCTCCTCTTTTTTGATCTCAACATGATCCAGGCTATCTACACACTCTTCTCTAGACAAATCGACTGCTAATTCCTTCTCTTTGGTGAATACTGATGAGAAGTATTCATTCAGTATCTCTCCCATTTCTTCTGACTCCACACACAGATTCCCACCTCTGTCCCTGAGTGGGCCCACCCTTTCTCTTGCTTTTTACATATGAATAAAAGGCCTTGGGATTTTCCTTAATCCTGGTTGCCAGTGACTTTTCATGATCCCTTTTAGCCCTCCTGACTCCTTGCTTAAGTTTCTTCCTACTTTCTTTATATTCTCCACGGGCTTCATCTGTTCCCAGCCTTCTAGCCCTTGTGAATGCTTCCCTTTTCTTTTTGACTAATCTCACAATATCCTTCATTATCCAAGGTTTCTGAAACTTGTCATGCTTATCCTTCATCCTAGCAGGAACATGCCGGTTCTGAATTCTTATCAACTGATGTTTGAAAGCCCCCCACATGTCAGTTGTTGATTTGCCCTCAAACATCCGCCTCCAGTCTAGATTCCTCAGTTCCTGCCTGATATTGTTATAATTAGCCTTCCCCCAATTAAGCACCTTAACCCGAAGACTCCTGTTATCCTTACCCACCAGTACCTTGAAACTTATTGAATTATGGTCACTTTTCCCAAAATGCTCCCCTACTGAAACTTCGACCACCTGGCCGGGTTCATTCCCTAATACCAGGTCCAGTATTGCCCCTTCCCTAGTTGGACTATCTACATATTGTCTCAGAAAGCCCTCCTGGATGGACCTTACAAATTCTGCACCATCCAAACCCCTAGCACTAAGTGATTCCCAGTCAATATAGGGAAAGTTAAAATCACCCACCACGTTGCTTTTACATCTTTCCAAAATCTGCCTACATAACTGCTCCTCAATCTCCCGCCGGCAATTGGGAGGCCTATAGTAAACCCCCAACATTGTGACTGCGCCCTTCCTATTCCGGAGCTCTACCCATATTGCCTCGCTGCATGAGCCCAACGAGGTGTCCTCCTGTCGTACAGCTGTGATATTCTCCTTAACCAGCAGTGCAACTCCCCCACCTCTTCTACATCCCTCTCTATCCTGCCTGAAACATCTAAATCCTGGAACGTTTATCTGCCAACCCTGTCCATCCTTCAACCAAGTCTCTGTAATAGCAATAACATCATACTCCCAAGTACTAATGCAAGCTCTAAGTTCATCTGCCTTGCCTGTTATACTTCTTGCATTGAAACAAATGCATTTCAGACCCCCAGTCCCACTGTGTTCAGTAATTTCTCCCTGCCTGCCCTTCCTCTTAGTCCTACTGACCATATTCACTGGTTCCCAGTCATTTATTTCACCTGCTGACCTATTGCTCTGGTTCCCACCCCCCTGCCATACTAGTTTAAACCCTCCCGAGTGACACTAGCAAACCTCACCGCCAGGATATTGGTGCCCCTCCAGTTTAGATGCAACCCGTCCTTCTTGTACAGGTCCCACCTGCCCCAGACGAGATCCCACTGATCCAGATATCGGAAACCCTCCCTCCTACACCATCTGTTCAGCCACGTGTTCAGCTGCACTATCTTCCTATTTCTAGCCTCACTGGCACGTGGCACAGGGAGTAATCCTGAGATTACAACCCTAGAGGTCCTGTTTTTTAACTTTCTGCCTAAGTCCCTGAACTCCCGCTGCAGGACCTCGTCATTCTTCCTGCCTATGTTGTTAGTACCAATGTGTACCACGACCTCTGGCTATTCTCCCTCCCCCTTCAGAATGTCCCGTGCCCGATCAGAGACATCCTGGACCCTGGCACCAGGGAGGCAAGATACCATCCTGGTGTCTCTTTCAGGAACACAGAAGCACCTATCTGAGCCCCTGACTATAGAGTCCCCTATGACAATTGCTCTTCTGTGCTTTGACCACCCCCTGCTGAACAACAGAGCTAGGCGTGGTGCCACTGCTCTGACTACGGATGTTGTTTTCCCCTGATGGGCCATCCCCCCCAACAGTATCCAAAACGGTATACCTGTTAGAGAGAGGGATAGCCACAGGGGATTTCTGCACTGACTGCCTGCCCCTTCTAGCGGTCACCCATCTATCTGTCTGTACCTTGGGTGTGACCACGTCTCCAAAACTCCTGTCAATGTTAAGATCGGAATGACGCATGGTGACGCTGGAGCGCACGCCCAAAGTCACCGCGTGTCATTTTGCACGCCAACCAGAAGATTCAGGCCTTAAACACATAATCTAGACTGACACAGTGCAGTACCGCTGCACTATTGGAGATGATATGCAGAATCCTCCAATCCCACCTGCAGCAGGAATCATGGCGGGCGGGGGCACTTAATTTGGTGTGAACCAAAAAATTAGTTTCCCGACAGTGGGAAAATAGTTTGCAATTTTGTTCTCCTGACTTTCAAAGTGGGTCAAAGTTGGGTCCAGTTTCTCACTGAGTAATGCCAGGAACCCCAATTTTATTCATTAGCATGTCATGAATGCTCATTAAAAGGCCAACTCACTGGAATCACGTTCCCCGTCCAATTAAATTCCATGCCAGCGGCTAACTAGAACGTTCTGTATTACGACTGTATATAAGTGGTGTGCACTTCACTTCAATCATGACTTGATGGTCAGTAGATGCTGCTTTCACCTTCCTTTCAAAACGTGACTGATACAAATCAGGTGCCATTAACACAAGCTGCACCAAGGTTTGGCACGGGAGGCATTACCAGTGGGGAGGAGTGAGACGGAGGCAGGACTATACAGGGTTGGGGTGGGGGGGAACCATACAGGAAGGTTGAGATGCAGAAATGAGTGGAAGGAGTAGAACCAGAAAGCTCGATGGGAAGGGTGAAAGACTGTCTGGGGGTGGTGGGGAGCGGGCCATGTTTAAGAGACTGTGCGGGGAATGAGGCCACACTGTCGGGGGCATGTTAGAGGGCTCTACGTGGCACCATGTCTTGGTTCTGTTCTTGGGCAGGGGGAGGCCTCTCTGGACAGTGACAGCCATTCACAGAATTGTGTGTAGGACGTGATCAGTCATCTAAGGCATCTGGTCCTGGGGATTCGAGGCATGGTACTGGGACGCAGAGGGCACAGTCACATTCAGGGAAGGCGTTTGGATTCGGTACGGTGGCAATTTTAAGGTCATGGAAGAGTCTCTGAAAGTATGGGTGCAGTGGCTTTGAGAAGGGAAGGGGTCAGATTAACGAAGGGCATGGGGACATCAACATTGAAGGAACGGCGGGGGAGAATATGAATATCCATATAAATTATAATGGGGTCAGGAGTAATGGGGAGAGGTTGGATGGTCACAGCATGAAATGGAATCAGGTGGTGACTGTGGAGGAGGATGGGAAGAACTTGGTGGGTGACATGGGGAGATTGGAAAGTGCTGGTCACACTCACAGAAGTCAGGACAACACCTTTCCCTTTACTCAGTAATGACATAGTTGGAAAAACAAGCATGAATAAACAATATGGGAGGGGTTTCAAAGCGTGTGGGAGGAGTTAATGACTCCACTTTTGGGCTGAGTGAAGGGGCACCCTATTAATCATTTACTCAAACCATGAAGAACAAGGCTCAGGTTTCGAGGGTCAAATGTCAATTGAAGGAACATTGCACTTTGACTACTGGGGCACATTCATGTGAGAATTCATTAAAATTTGGGGCTACATTTGAGTAGGTATGATTGGCCATCTGTTCTTGACAGAGACATGTAAAAAGAGATGGAGATGGAGATTAAATCATTCAAGGGCTATGGCTGCTGGACAGCAGCTAGATGCACACCCCAAGCTTCACTAATCCCAGTTAAATGGTCATGGCTGACAAGGCACAATGCTTAAAGTTTTGACATTATGGCAAGGCTACGTTCTCTATATACAGTGTCAATGGAGGCAAGCTAACAATTGCCTTTTGGAGGGTTCTTGCACATGGCTGTAATCACCCTGATCAAGGCCCTATTTGTGCATGGGCAGTCATGTGTGAAGGGCAGGATCAGCCACCTGTGTTCCTCCAGGATGTGCCTCACCTGCAAGGAGTGGTCTGGGGATGCCATGTCTGGATGGAGGCCAGGCCAATGGCTTTGCACTGGCCTCCTGGCTGGAGATGGAGGGAAACCTGTCAAGAGAAAGCTTAAATAAATTCTCAAATATATTCATTGACAGATACAAAGAGGAGTGGAGAATGCAGGCTGCAGGCAACCCTGCCTTGTTTATAGCTCTAATATGAATGAGGAGAAGAAGTGCCTGTCACCGATTGGCACTGGTCCAGGATATGCAGCGGCATGAACTGCAAGAGGGAGTGGGGCCTCAAGAGGTCCAAGATACTCCCGAAAGGGGGCAAATGCAACAAGACCAGTGGCCCAACCACAGGTATATTGAAGACGCTGTTCATGTATGGAAATAAGCAAAAGACAATGCCACAGGCATCCTCAATTGTTCAAGGATGTGGTGACTCACATTTGCCACCTTCTCCATGAAGAACTGATGCCACAAGGTCTTGGAGGGCATCCCATGCCAGTGGCTTTGACAGGCAACTGTCGCACTGAGCCTTTTTGCCAGTGGGTCCTTCTAGGATTCCACTGGGGACCTTTGCGGTATCTCCAAATCGGCGGCACACGAATGCATAAAGGTGATAGATGCCCGTTTCACTAGAGCACACCAGTATGTCCAGTTCTACATGGATGCTGAAAACCAGGCTACCAGAGCTGTGGGATTCACAGCGATATCCGGTTTCCCCCAAGTGCAGGGTGTCATTGATTGCACATGAGAGCTCCCTGGCAGCAGCCCGCAAGATTCATCAATCGAAAAGGATTTCACTCTCTGAACATCCAGCTAATCTGTGATCACTGAAGGCAAATCCTGCATACGTTTATCTTGGTATCATATATGATACATCATATATCTTATTCTTATATCTTGACATACTTGCAGGTGCCACAGATATTTGAGGAATCTCAGCGCTTACAAGGCTAGTTCCTCAGGGACAAGGAATACCCCCAGGACACGTGGCTCAAGACGCCCGTTCGTCGTCCACTGAAATTAGTGTGGCTGAAGCGAGATACAATGCTGCACATTCTGCCACCAGGTCCCCGATAGAGCAGATGATAGGCCTCCTGAAGATGCGTTGCCAATGTTTGGACCACTCAGATAGGGCTCTCCATTACTCGCCATGGAGAGTGTCCCGGATCATCATTGTCTGCTGCGCCCTGCACAACCTAGAGCTGTGAAGTGGGAAGGGTTGCCTGAGGGAGAAACAGAGGAGCAGTCACAGCAGCTTATAAACGGCTGCAATTCCAAATTACCCAGGGATGCACTCATGACAGTCTGACACCTGCTCAATAAGATGGGCCGACCACACATATCACTCTTTCTGGCATAACCAGACAGATGGCTCAACAGTGAGCAGCATCATGAGAGCACTATATGTCTCATCACCAGCTCTCCTCAATGCAGAATGATGAGGCATCATCTCGCTAATGCTAGCCAATCACCATTAGGACATCATGAAACAATAAGCATTAGTATCTTGATCATGCAGTTATGTTTCAAGGTTTGTTTGCATTGTCCTCACTGAGAGTGTCTCAGCAGGACAATAGTGTGCTGAGGTGCAACCACTCAGGACCCTGCAATTGTCAGAAGCCTGAAAAGTTTCTGTCCTCGATGACCTTTGCATTAGGACAATATCTTGAGCAATCATTTTGGATATACCAGCCACTGAGGAATTGTTTTCTGCTTGGACTCTGTAGCCTTAAGAGAGTTGGTTTTGCGTCACAATCCTCAAGACGGTGCAGCACACAAGGCCACTCCTGTCTCTCTGTCCTAAGTCTCTGAGTGCCCTGTCGTGCAATGATTTCCAATTCGAGTCGAGTATCCAAGGACTACTGAAACCCTTGCTAAGGAGGTGCACAGGTCTAAATAAACATAAAGCTCAGGAAACAGCTTCATCAAGATGAACACACACCTCTCAATTCATACGCTCTAATCCTCTTGCAGTCAAGTCTAAGGTGCCCACATGCCTAATTCTTGCAGAGAATGACAAATCACTAAAGAAGGCCATTCAGCATTAAATGTGAACACTACAGCTTCCTCCAGACAGGCATAGAAGCCTATGGCCTTCGAAGGCTAGCATTACAGTGCTCAGAAAGTTTCTCACACATGAAAAGTCATTCTAAACGACACATTGGACAAGCGATTCTAATTTAAATCGCGGCAACTACTCGTGCCATCCACAAACTGACATTAGCACAACAGCAGCAGTAAAATCAATAACCTCAATGAGCACTTCTCCCCAGGCCAAAGCATGGTAACCTACGATAGCCGACAGGAGTATTGGCCGGGCAGCACCGTCACATATTATGTGCATTGCCCGATGTTGTTGATGTAGAATTATAGATGACTCACTCTGGTGCAAAATGTGGGAGAACTGAAGCAGTTGAAGTTCTTGATGGGACTTCTTTGGAGGCAACATCCTGGACCCTAAATGACCGTGAAACGTTGAAGTAAATTGAATAAAAATGGAAGCCATGAGACTTGAAGACGGATAGATTCAACATATATTTACAAAAGAGACATCTATACACAATGAGTAAACACCTGTGCCACCAGCGTGCATTCAATTCTTAATTTTTTGAACCCTACCACTAGGTCTAGGTGCAGCCCCGACATCTGCAGCTGAGGCAGGGGCAGTCCATTGACTGCTATGCCCTGTTGTCTGAGATGACTTTGGCGGGTGTCCTCTGATGGCCCAAGGCCTTGAGGTATCTGGCTTGCTGCTAAAGGCGTCCTGCTCAGGTGCAGGTGCACTTTCACCTGACCTGCTGGGGTTGATGGGGTCACTGGCAGAGGGGAAGTGGAGCAGCAAGGCACCCTAGGAGTGTCCTGGGTGGATGCCCCCAAAGTGCCTGGCTGGCACTCCTCCCAGTGGGTGCCTGATAGCCCCTGCCTGACTCCTTAAGAAGGGGCACCTGGAGGGAGGTCGAGGTGCCTGGTCCCCCTCTCACCTAGCCAGCTGCTGGAACATACCCATGGCTAGAGCAACGATGTGCAGGTCCGAGTGAAAATCTGGCAGAAACCGCAGGATCTGGGTCTCCAAGGCGGCCACCATTCTTTCATGGAGAATTTGATGTACTCACATGCCAGAACCATAACAGCAGACAGAACATGGACAGACTCCTCCAGCCTTCAGTCTAGTCTGTGGATGACCTCTGACAACTCTGCCTATGTTCCCCTGCCCGTCTCTGCATCTCCAAGAGGTCTCTTAGGGCCAAGTTCAGAGGCTCATCTTTGTAATCAGACTCAGAAGGGGCCTGGTCTCCAGCAGTCCACTTGAGTGTCAGAGGCCTCAGCTGTCACTGCCTCCGCCAGCTGTGGTCCCCTGTTTGTGAGGTGATCACCAGATTGCGAACCCAAGCCTGCTCTAGAACTAAGTCCCACCGAGATGTGTGTATCTGCACTGGTGGAGGGTGCAGGTGAACGCAATGATGGTGCTTCCTCTGAGGATACTGCGGCTTCCTCCTCAGAGGTGGCCTGGGGGCTGGGGCTGTGGCGCCTGGAGGGTGATGTCCTCCCCATTTTCTTGCTGGTACCTGGAATTGAGAAAAGAAAGATTTAGTGATTGACTAAGAAGGCACATACATTGAAGATCACTCACAGTCAATGCCAGCATATTGCAGATAGATACTGGATGCATCCTCACTCGATTGTTGTTGGAGGCCGATCACACCTTCTGCACAGGCATAGTGTCTCTCCTCTCCTGCCAGCTCAGCGGCCTGTTCCTCGAATGTACTGAGGGGACGGATTTCCAGGGTGCCACCTCCCGTTTTTGCACGCTCTCTCTTGTTATGGGATATCTTGTCCTGCAGAAAGACAGGATTGATTGTGAGGCCAAGAGGTGAATGTGCAGTTCAGAAGCATGCATGCCTATTGTCACTGCTGATCCCTCCCCAGTAAGTGATTAAGAATCCATTTGTCCAGCCACTAATATGAGATGGAGAGCTTAAGGTGGCTGGCACACATTCAGTGCTGATATCGCATCTGCTAATCATTTGTGCCATCCCTGTGCATTCCAACCCTTAGGCTGCCTGATGCACTTATGAGATAGAGAGTTTGCAGTGAGTAGACGTTTCACTTACCCTGGCGGAACACAGCAGATCATTTATTCTCTTCCTGCACTGCAGCCCGGCCCTTTTTTTGGACCCCATGGCCACTAACCATCCCAGCGACCTCTTCCCAGGTCAGTGTGGTCAGGTGGGAGGGATTCCTGCTCCCATCCCTTGGAAAGAGCACCTCCTGCCTTTCCTGGATGGCCTGGAGGAGAGTCTCCAGGGCAGTGTCGCTAAACTGTGGGGCCGACGGTTGCTTTTTTCTCTTGGACATTCTGATTGATGCAGAATCTGGAGCTCCTGGCCTGCAGTGAATGAATGGCTGTCCAGGTGCTGTTTAAGTATGGCACCAGAACCTTTGACCCCATGAGGTAACGGCGCCACGAGATTCGCCAAGCTTCTCACGGATGTATAATTAATGAGCTGAAAAGCGGAAGGTTGCACATGCTCAGCCATCCCAGTGGAAATCACGCCAACTTTCCTGCCTGTCACCGGAATTAGTCTCCAGAACAGAAGATTCTGCCCAACACCTTTTAAATAACATGTTAAACAGAGGTGGATTTAAAAGATCCCATAGTGCCACTCAAAAAAGAGAAGGGGAGTTCTCCCCAGTGTCCTGGCCAAGATTTATCCCTCAACCAACATCACTAAAACGGGTTATCTGGTCATTATCATATTACTGTTTGTGGGAACTTGTTGTTCAAAAATTGGCTGCTGAGTTTCCTAAATTACAACAATGACTACAACTTCAAAAGTACTTAATTGACTACAAAACACTTTGGGACTTCCTGAGATCATGAAAGATGCTTTATAAATGCAAGTCTTTCTTTAACAAGGTTTAAATCTCCTAGTCCCTACAGTGTAACTTCACTTCATGGGTAACACCAGTGTTCTCTGTAAATATTCTGCCTGTCAAGTACGCTGCTGACACATTGTTGATAAAAAGCGATATGGTTTTGGTACAATCTTTTTCAAAGAAACTGGGGCTGTTTTTCTTGGAACAGAGCAAGTTAAGGGTATATTTAACAGAATCATTCAAAATGATATGAGGTTTCGATAAGTGTTCATAGGGAAAAATGTTTCCACTGACAGGAGAAACAGTAACCAGAGGCCACAGATTTAAGATAATAGGCAAAAGAAAAAGAGGGGAGATAAGGAGAGTTTTTTAAGCAACAAATTGTTGTGATATTGAATGCACTGCCTGGAAGGGTGATGGAAGCAGTTTCAGTAACAACTTTCAAAAGAAAATTGAATATACACTTTAAAAGGAACAATTTGCGGGCTATAGGGAAAGAGCAGGAGTCTGGGACGCATTGGATGGCGCTTGCAAAGAGCTGGCAGAGACACAATTGACCAAATGGCACCCTTCTAAACTACATGAAATCATCATTTCAGAATTCAATACTGATCCACATCCAGTTGCAGCTGTGCGGTATGCTTACAGATAATCTATAGAAGCTTATTGTGTTGGCATAACTGCACATCTATAAACATAAATATGCTCAAGAATCAGAGTACCTTATTTATAAAAGGATGGTCTGATAATTTGTTTGTTATCTGAGGTTGGATTGTGGATGGTGTTGAGGCTGAGTTTGCATTGGGAGTGGAGGATGGGGATGCAATTGGGTTTGAGGTTAGGGTTTGCAGTTGGGGGTGTTGATGTGTTTCTGTTGGTTTTGGAGCTGGGCATGTGGTTGCGGATGGGGATGTGGATGGTTTGGGATGGGGTTGCAGATGGCGATGGGGCTGGGGTTGGGAATAGGCTTGTGGTTGGGGTGGGTTTGAAGGTGATGTTGGGTTTGGATTTTCTTGGGGTTCCTGGGTAGATGCACACAGGGCCAAGCCTAACGTATCCAGATGGCAGTCTATGATCTATGGTTGCAGTGCTTGGTGTGCAGCGCGATCTCCAATGCTTCCTCCCAAATCAGGCTGTTGTTCCTTTGTGGAGGTGCCTTGTGGAGCTGGTGAGAACTTGTTATACAGGTCCATGACATTTTTAAAATCAGATTCACCAGGGAAAGCTGCAGATCCATTTTAGGTCATTTTAGTGAGGGAAAATGGATTGTTATTTAAAGAGTCAATGACTTTCAAAAAATCACTGGGTCAATAAAAAGTTTTGAGGGGAATCTAGATAAGTACATGGGAGCAAGGAATTTGCGGATAAGTAGATAAGGTTAGATGAAGTAAAATGGGCGGAGTTTTGTGTGGAGCACCAACATTGGCTTAAACCAATTGGACCAAATTACCTGTTTCTGTGCTTTGAACTCTATCTAATTCTATGTAATCTGAAACACATCAGCAATTGCATTGCCATGAAAAATATTTATTCTGATAAGAACCAATAATGGTAAACCTAGCTGATTTCCAGTACATTCAAGCCGACTGGAATGCAAACCTTCCTTGGCACTTGGTATAATATTGTTACTGTGAACAATTCATAGTGGGTTCCCTTCTAGCTTTGTGGGGATCCTCCAACCTTACAATCCTCCAAGAACTCTGCATTCCTCTGACCTCCTGTGCATACCCTGACTTCTTTTGCCACACCACCAGCTGGCCATGCCTTCAGCGGCTGAGGCCCTAACCTCTGGAATTCCCTCCCTAAACCTCTCTTATCTCTTGCTCCTCCTTTAAGATGCTCCTTAAAAATGATCTCTTTGACCAAGCTTTTGGTCACCTGTCCTAAATAAAAACAGAAAGTGCTGGAAAAACTCAGCAGGTCTAGTAGCATCTGTAGAGAGAGAAACAGTTAAAGTTTTGAGTCCAACATGACTCTTCTTCATAACTGATATATCTTAATATGGCTCCGTGTCAAATTTTATCTGATAACGTTAATGTGAAGCACTTTGAGATGTTTTAATATTTTAAAGGTGCTGTGTAGATGCAATTTTTAGTTGCTGAGATAACAGCCCCTTAAGAGAACTTGGTGTATTTTTAACTGTGTAATGCAGCAGACAACACAATCCTCCCCCGCTGGGAAAACCTACATCCCACGTGTCAAACGCAGTTACTCAATTTATGTTGCTGACTCATTTTACTGTTTTTGTTCAGCAGATCGCAAAGTGTTTTATTAGCTAATGCTGCTTAAGAATGCTGGCTTAAGTTTGAGATACTAGTAAATCAGGTTTCTGTTGGACAGATACTATTCCAGCTGTTTCCCATCCCAAGCAATCCAACTTAACACAGGGGTGAAAACAAAGAGTAGATTAAACATAGAAGAAATGTCCAGCACTGAAAATAGAACTGATCACACAAAGAGAAAAGTGACAAAGGCTGCACATAACAGTGCATAGTGAAGGTCCTTCTCACTGATTAGATAAACTCCATCTTCATTAGAGCCTGGAAATTATATCGCTGCTGGAGAGTGCTTAATGTGTTCACATGGCATTCCTCTCACTACTAGGTATTTTAAACGGGTTAACAGCTATGTTAATGTAGCAGGTAAGAATGTTGTATGATCATGTTAAGCAGTTGTAGGCTAATGTTCCAAATAGTAACTTGGCTTATCAGTGCATTACTTTTAAACAAATTAAGTGGTTTGTTAAAGGAGACACGCGGCGATATTTTGTGAAAAAGTTGCATTTACAGTATAAGGGGGAGAGTTTTTCCTATGCTGGGCAGGGGCGGGCACGGAGCCGATCGCCACCTGCGATCAGCTGCGTGCCGCCATTTTACGTGGGTGGGCCAATTAAGGCCCGTCCAGTGTTACACGTGGCTGGTAGCGCTCAGCTACCTGTGCGGGCGGGGGGAGGAGGGAGAGTTGGGGCTTGCTCGCAGCAATCTCCCTGAGGCACAGAGCTGCCTCAGGGAGATTGAATGGATTATAAAACTTTCTTTTAATAAATAAAGTAAAAATTTATTTAAACTTGTCCCCTCATGTGACAGTGTCACATGAGCTGGGACATGTTTGTGAAGTTTGGAAAATGAAATTATTTATTTATAAAACCTGCAGGAAACCTCATCCTGCCCGGGGATGAGGTTTCCTGAAAAATGTGAAGGCCGCTTGGGCTCTTTGCCTGCCCGCCAGCTTAAAGTTGGATGGACAACATTCTTAACAAGTTTAATTACTTTTTAATGGCCCTAATAGGCCGTTGACATTTTGGTGGGCGCACCGAACAAAAGATCGAGGTGACGCACGATGATGTCAGGATGCACGCCCGACGTCACCACGCGCCATTTTACGCGTCGGCAAGTTGGGCCCACCCCTGCAGGCCAACCGGAAGATTCAGCCCAAGGTTACAGTTAAATAGTAGCTTAATTATCAAAAAGATAATCACCTGGTTTAGCAAAAAGGTAACAATTTATTAAAATACAACTTTATGGGGGAGATGGTGGAGTAGTGGCAATGTCACTGGACTAGTAATTCAGAGGCCCAGGCTAATGCTCTGGGGACCTAGGTTCATATTCCACCATTGCAACTGATGGAATTTGAATTCAATTAATAAATCTGGAATTGAAAGCTAGTCTCAGTAATTATCATTGATTGTTTTAAACACCCATCTGGTTCACTAATGACTTTTAGGGAAGGAAATCTGCTATCATTACCTGGTCTGGTCTTACCTATTTGTGACTCCAGACCCACAACAGTGTGTTTGACTCTTAACTGCCCTCCGAAATGACCTAGCAAGCCACTCAGTTCAAGGGCATTTAGGGATAGGCAACAAATGCTGGCCTTGCCAGCAACACCCACATCCCATGAAGAAAGGGAAAAAAAAACTTAATCTGCACAGAAAGATACCAAATATACAAAAGTGAGTTTCATACCTTTTAGCGCATGACATAGAGCAGAAGCGCTTTGATCTTCTGAATTTGTGTGCATAATCCATCTTCCCACAGAACTCACACTTCAGCATGTCTGGATCGCTGCCCTCCATCCCTTCTGAAATTATAATCAGAAATGAAAAAAAAATCATTCCATGAGGTAACTCATATCTAAAAACAGGCTCTTCTGCTGCTTCTGCCTGACAGCTGATCTTCTTTCCCTCCTTCAGATCAACTTCAAGGTTCCCAATTCCATCTCGACATCCATACCAACAGCACGACATAAGGGGAGTTCAACACACCATGACATGTAGTGGCAGAACACTGGCCTAGGTCCATGATTTTCTGCACAGCACGTTCCTGATCACAACTGTTCTTGTCAGGGGGAGGAAGGTGAAAATCCAAAAGGGATTTGTCCACTCTCTGAACATAATGTGAACATTTTTAAGAACAATGGCTTTTTCTGGCAAATTATTGCACTTCTTTCTTTGGGTTCTGCATGATGAAGGAAGTTCCCAAACAAAGGGTTCAGGGCAGGGAAATGGAAGTGGGGGGTGGGGTGGAACTCATTCACTCCTTTTCCACCTTGATCTGACCAACTGCAGATGGCAAGGGCACCCGCCCCAAACCAGTAAGGTCACCTTTAAATATGCAGATTGGGCCCTGATGAAGCCATGCACAAAGGATGGTAATGTGAGGTTTGAAAATGGATTTTGAATAATGTACAGCACACGAAGGAGGCCATTTAGTCTATCGTGACTGTACTGGCTCTTTGAAAAAGTCCCACTCATCTGCTCTTTCCCCATAGTGCTGCAAATTTTTCCTTTTCAAAAATTTATCCAGTTCCCTTTTTAAAGTTACTACTGAATCTGCATCCACCAACCTTTCAGGCAGCTCATTCCAGACCACAACAACTCTGCATTAAAAAATATCTCCTCATTGCCCCTCCGGCTTTTTTTTTCAATTATCTAAAATCTGTGTTCTTTGGTCACTGGCCCTTCTGCCATTGGAAACACTCAATTACTCAAATAAACCTTTAATAATCTTAAACAGCTCTACGAATCTCCCCTTAACCTTTTCTGCTCTAAGAAGAATGAAGCCCGACTTCTCTAATCTTCCCATATAACACAAGTCCCTCATCCTTGGTCATGTTCTACTAAATCTCCTCTGCACCCTCTCCAAGGTCTTGACATCCTCCCTAAAGTATGGTGTCTAGAATTGGACTCAATATTCCAGCTAGGACATGAGAATATACCTCAGTGTTATAAAAAGAGCCCTCAACCTTTCCAGGACATGTTGAATTCTGTTAAGTATCTACAAAGATCTCCCAAGATGCTCCTAGCTCCTTATGTCACAATAACACTAACTATTGCACATTTCTAAACAGTCATGAGAAAGACCAGGCAAAACTGAGCAGGTTGAGAAGTAGAAGGTTGAGAGATGAGCTAATAGAGGCCCTTAAGGTTATGAAAGGGTTTGATTGGGGAAATGATGTTTCCACTTGTGGGGGAGGCAAAAACCAAGGGCTACAAATATAAGACAGTCATTAATAAATCCGATAAGAAATCCAGGTGAACATAAAAAATAGGAGGAGGAGTAGACCATATGGCCTGTCGAGCCTGCTCTGCCATTCTATATGATCATGGCTGATCTTCAGCTTCAACTCCATTTTCCCTCCCAGTACCCATTTTCCTTGATTTCCTGAGAGACTGAAAATCTGTCTATCTGAACTTTAAATATATTCAACAATAGAGAACCTTGTTTACCCAGAGTGGTGAGAATGTAGAACTTGTTACCACAGGGAATAGTTGAGGCAGATAGCATAGATGTATTCAGGGGAAGCAAGATAAAAACATAAAGGAAAATGGAATAGATTATTTCGATCGGGTTAGAAGAGAGGGCAGGAGGAGGCTTGTGTGGAGCATAATCAGTTAATATCAATGACCTCATTCTGTGCTGCAAAATTCAATGCAGTTACTCTACTTCAATTAGCCACTCTACCTGATTTTAATGTCCATTTTTAACGTCCTTTGAACGGGACAGAAAATTGGGTGGGTGTATAATGGTCAGCGGGTCTCATTATTGCCCGATTTGCGTCTTTGCACTTTTTCCCACGCTCTGCAAGAAATGGTTTACAAACCTTCACCGGTGAGGTCATCCAAATCGCTGTCAAGAGACCCTTCCAGCTGTTTGCCTGCGTTGCTCTGGAGCTCACCAACTGACTGGACAGAGGTGGGGGATGTGGCTGGACCTTCGCAGTGCATCTTCTGCTTGACCGGCTGCTCAGTCAACAAAGAGGAGCGACTCACCTGTCAGAGGGACGTCATTCTAGTCAAGTTATCAAAGCCATCTCATTGAAACTCAAAGAACATGAAACTTGGGTGCTAAAAGTGTTAAATTATGAAGCCAGGTTACATAGACTGCACTTTTATCCCCTCAAGTTTGGAAGATTAAGGGGTGATCTAATTGTGTTTAAGATAATTAAAGGAATTGATAGGTTAGATAGTGAGAAACCATTTCCTCTGATGCGGGGAATCCTGAACACGGGGACATAGCCTTAAAACTAAAGCTTGGCCATTCAGGGGTGATGTCAGGAAGCACGTCTTCGCATAAATGGTAGTGGAAATCTGGAACTCCCTTCTCAAAAAAAAGCTATAAGGCTGTGGGAGGAGGGGGTTGCATCAAAGAAAATGTCAAAACTGAGATTGACATATGTTTGATAGGCAAGGACATTAGGAGTAACAGAACCAAAGTGAGTCAATAGAGCTAAGTTACAGAGAAGCCTTGATCTAACTGAATGGTGGAAGAGGCTTGATGGGCTGAATGACCTAGTCTTGTTCCTAAGTTGCAGAAACCTGCACAACAGACCAGTTTATGGACGATAATATCAGTTCCTTTGTCAACTAGCTTAGAATTAATTATTAAAAATCGATGATGGGGAACCAGCACTGATAACATAACTAAAATTTGGAATCGTAGAATCTTACAACACAAATAGAGGCCATTCAATCCTTATATCCCATGCCAGCTCTTTGAAAGAGCTAGCTAAAAATCCACTCTCCCTTTTCTTTCCCCAGAGCCCTGCAAATGTTTAATTTTTGATTTGCCCCAACGGATGCTCCTAATCTCTCCCTATCCAGCCATTATAAAGCAAGTGGCAATGAAGAGACATCCATAAGTGGACGGGTTTATAACGTTTAAGATAATTCAACAGACTTTGGTTCCCCTTTAAACAAGTGCTATTTCTGCGCAGATTTACAGGTCTCCTCACATTGCATGATTTCAGCTTTTGAGCAATGTGTAAGCTCAAACCATTAATTCTGCGAAACATACTGTATGTCAGACCAGTCTTTCGTTTTAACTACAGAGAGATAAGAATCAAAAAATTCTGCTTGGAATTTCACTATGATCTCCTGACAAGGGGATAAAATGTTGCGAAAAATAAGGTTATTCAGTCAACAGTAACTAAATGCTGCAGCATTGTATCCTCTCGAAAGCAAAAGAAATAGATGGCTAGCCTAAGCCAAGTTTTCTGACCCTACTTTCACATCACTGTCCACAGGGTCAAGAAGAAAAATTAAGTGTACAATTCATTCTGTTCTTTTTTTATATATATACAATAAATAACAGATGGCAATGGTTGTAGTTCGCTATTTACGTAGGCAAGCTGTTTTGCAACATTTAATTTCAGCAACTATAGCCATTACTTCGCACTTCAGGTCCCAGATTCACTCTAACACCAATTGCCTATCTCTAGTTGTCATAGAGACCGTGAAAGAGGCATTATTAGTCAGCAGGATGCCTGAGTGCACAACAAAACCAAAGAAAGGAACTTGCATTTGTCTAGCACCTTTCACTATCTTAAGGTCTCAAAGTGCTTCAAAAATTTTTTTATTCATTCATGGGATGTGGGTGTCGCAGGCTACGCCTGCATTTATTGCCCATTTGAATTGCCCTTGAGAAGGTGGTGATGAGCTGCCTTCTTGAACTGCTGCAGTCTGTGGTGTAGGTACATCCACAGTGCTGTTTGGAAGAGAGTTCCAGGATTTTTACCCAGCGACAGTGAAGGAACGGCAGTTCCAAGTCAGGATGATGAGTGGCTTGGAGAGGAACTTCCAGGTGGTGGTGATCCCATGTGTCTGCTGCCCTTGTCCTTCTAGATGGTAGTGGTCGTGGGTTTGGAAGGTGTTGCCTAAGGGGGCTTGGTAAGTTCCTGCAGTGCATCTTGTAGATGGCATACAATGCAGCCACTGTGCATCAGTAGTGGAGGGAGTGAATGTTTGTGGATGGGGTGCCAATCAAGCGGGCCTCTTTATCCTGGATGGTGCCAAACTTCTTGATTGTTGTTTGAGCTGGAGTCATCCAGGCAAGTGACGAGTATTTCATCACAATCCTGACTTGCACCTTGTAGATGGTGGACAGGCTTTGGTGAGTCAGAGGGTGAGTTACTCGCCACAGGATTCCTAGCCTCTCACCTGCTCTTGTAGCCACAGTATTTATATGGCTAGTCCAATTCAGTTTCTGGTCAATGGTAACCCCCAGGATGTTGATAATGGGGGATTCAGCAATGGTAATGCCATTGAGTGTCAAGGGGTGATGGTTAGGTTCTCTCTGGTTAGAGATTTTCATTGCCTAGCACTTGTGTGGCGTGAATGTTACTTGTCAGCCCAAACTTGAATATTGTTCAGGTCCTGCTGCATTTGGACATGGACTGCTTCAGTAGCTGAGGAGTGGCAAATGGTGCTGAACATTGTGCAAAGATCAGTGAACATCCCCACTTCTGACCTTATGATGGAAGGAATGTCATTGATGAAGCAGCTGAAGATGGTTGGGCCAAGGACACTACCTTGAGGAACTCCTGCAGTGATGTCCTGGACAAGTGCAATTAGGGATGGGCAATAAATGCTCACCTAGCCAGCAACGCCGACATCCCATGAATGAATAATTTAAAAAAACTGAGATAATTGACCTCCAACAACCACAGCCATCTTTCTTTGTGCTAGGTATGATTCCAACAATCAATAAAGTAACAAGATATAGTTGTGTAGTACTTATACAGCTGCACCCCTTTTTAAGGGTCCCAAATTGAATAGTTTTGTACGAAGTAGTTCAAAAATTACTACCCATTTATAAGTTTTAAGTATAACCAACCCCTGTATAAAGAGGTATATTTAGGAACCAGGTGCATCAGTCTTTTTCTTACTGTCTGAATAGATATGGGGGCTGGGTGGGTCAATGAAAGGGCTGTTTCTCCATTCTCTGAACTTTCGGCTTAGGATTTGGTCTCCCCCTACCACCGCCCAACCATGGAACTGCTGGGCAGCATCACTGGCTCCGCAGGAAGAATGGGGCCAAGGTCAAGAAGTGTCCAGTAATGGGTCAAATTAGCACAGGCAACCTGGTCATTTTAAGGGATGAAACAAATTAACACAAGTGAGCATAGGGGAAATCGATCTCTTCCTTGGGGATATATTTTGTCGCTTTATTTTAGAATAATCAGGTAAAACAAAACCTATTTTCTTTGGTTCTTTGCTGCATCACTAGGAATGCAGATTATGTATTCACATTCTGTTTTATTTATTTCATGTTTATGTTACTTATTGGGGTTGAAAATCTTGGGTTGGGGATGCATAATCTAATATTACATGCATTTAAATAAAAAAACCTGCTTTCATATAAATAGTTTTGATATAAGTAGTGGTTTCTAGGAACGTATCTACAATTTAAAAAAGGCTATCTCTGTATTACTGAGCTAGTAAATCTGGAGTAATAATCTGAAATCAAATCCCACCGTGGCAGTTTGACTATTTGAATTCAGTTAAAATAAATATGGCAATCGAATAAATCTGATTAAAATGAATATAGTTTAAAACTGGAGTCTGCACAAGCAACAATGAAGCTGTTGGACTGTCATAAAAACGCAAATGGTTCACTACTGTCCTTTGACTGCAGTCCCACACCAAAGTAGTTGGTTTAACTGGCCTCTACCGTGGCCTAGTAAGTCACTCAGTTGTATTAAGCATCTATAAAAGGTGGCCCACAACCATCTTTTCAGAGCAACTAGAGCTGGTCAATAAACACAAGCTTTGTCAGCAACGTGGATGTTCTGAGGGCCAACCTTAAAAAAAGCAGTCTTGAAATGAAGTCACTATTGCAATGCAGGGAAATTTCACACAGCAAAATCCCATAAATGATCAATTAAACAGATTTAGTGATGTTTTGAGGGTTAAATGCTGACCAGAAAACCAGAGAGGAAATTCCCTGTTCTTCTTCGAAATCATGCCAATAGACCTTAGAGAGCAGGCACGGCCTCGATTTAACATCTCATCTGAAAGATGGCACCTCCAACAACTGCAGCATTCCTTTGGTATTGCACTGGAGCGTTAGTGGTCGTGGAGGTGGCCAGCAATCTTCTTGCATGAATCAGTGACTTTATGAAGTGAAGGGGTAAAATCACTAGGGTTATTATTAATGATCCGGAAAAGCTGCTTGTGACAAACCCCACTGGTCAAATGGCAGGTTTTGATCTACCATGGCGGGAGTAGTCCTAAACAGGTTCAGGACAAGTCAGGGTCCCTGTGCAGCCAACCTCCACCACTGGAGCCTCAGTACAAACTCCTTATGCACTTGTGGAGAGACATAAACAATGCTGCACATTACCAAGGAGCGTCCCCTCTACAGACGAAGTGCCAGACTAATCATCTTAAATTCAGCTAATGAGGAGGCGATCGCTTGGCTCCGGGGATTTGCATTTGCTAAATAATAATAATAATGATCTGGAACAAAAAAGACAAGGTCTACTCACAGGGAATGGCTCCAGTCCCTCCTGAATTACAAACCCTTCAATGACGTGGGTCAGGATCTGTGGTTTCACAATGGCCTGTGGTGGCTTGTTATCCGTCCCAGGAAGGTTGCTGGAAGAGACTGCGCCATTGTGTTTCAGTTTGGCAGGTGGGACAATGAGAGCGGAAGGACTGGAGAACCTCAGCGTGTCTGCAGAGGACCTGATAACGGATGCATTTGCTGAGGTCACACTAGGTGGCCCTGCTCGTTCTGTAAGATAAAGAAATGTTGCTGAAGTAAAAACTCTTTTACTGGAAAATAAATAAATGCTTCCATTTATACAGTTCCTTCCACAATCTCAGGATGTGCCAAAGTACTTCACAGCCAGTGAAGTACTTCTTAAGTGTAGTCATTGTTGTAATGTAGGAAGCACAGCAGACAATTTGTGCACAGCAAGCTCCCACAAACAGCAATATGATAATGACCAATGTTGATTGAGGGTTAAATGATGGCCAGGACACTGGGGAAAACTCTCTTGCTCATCAAATAGTTCTAATACATCCAGCTGAGAGAGCGTATGAACATATGAAAGAGAAACAGAAGTAGGCCATTCGGCTCCTCAAGCCTGCTCCGCCATTTGATAAGATCATAGCTGATGTTTGCATTTTGAATTCCACTTCCCCTGTACCCCCAATAACCTTCGATTCCCTTGCCTAACAAGAACCTATCTACCTCTGTCTTAAAAATATTCAATGGCCTCTCCCCCTCCCACACCGCCTTCTGAGAGTTTCAAAGTCGCACAACCCTCAAATAAAAAAATTCTCCTCAGTGCAAAAGGAGCCTTAGTTTCACAACTCATTGGCAAGACAGCAGCTCCAAGTCTGCAGTACATCCTCAACACTGGAGTGACAAGTTTGGATTGTGTGTTCAGGTATCTGTAGTGGGACTAGAACTCATGACCTGCTGACTCTGAGGCAAGAGCGCTACTAAACTGAGTCACGACCAATGTCAACAGGAATGTAATAATAATGAAGATGATAGGGCACCATTTTGAAAATAAGCAGGGGCGTTCTACTTAATAAGAACAGAAAGTGCAGACACTGCTACCATTGTGCGATGGTGCTGGAGGCAGTGAATGCTTAAGGTGGTGGATAGGGTGCTTTGAGCTGGATCGTGTCGAGCTTCAAGTGTTTTTGGAGCTGCACTCATCCAGGCAAGTGGCAAGTATTCCATCACACTCCTGACTTGTGCTTTGTAGATGATTGGGAGTCAGGAGGTGAGTAGCTACAGTATTTATAAGGCTGGCCCAGTTCAGTTTCTGGTCAATGGTAACCCCCAGGATGTTGATAGTGGGAGATTCAGGGGCAGAAATGCCAATGACTGTCAAGGGGAGATGGTTAGATTCTTTCTTGTTGGAGATGATCATTGCCTGACATTTGTGTGGCACAAATGTTACTTGCCACTTAACAGCCCAAGCCTCAATATTGTCCAGGTCCTGCTGCATGCAGGCATGAACTGCTTTAGTATCTGAGGAGTTGCATGTGTTATTAAACACTGTGCAAACATCAGCGAATATCCCCACATCTGACCTTATAATGGAGAGATTAAGCAGCTGAAGATGGTTGGGCCTAGGACACTATTATGAAGAACTCCTGCAGCAATGTCCTGGGTCTGAGATGACTGGCCTCCAACCACCACCACCATCTTCCTTTGTGCGAGGTACGACTCCAAACAGTGGAGCGTTTGCCCATTGACTTCAATTTTGCTAGGACCCCTTGATGCCATAATCAGTCAAATGCTGCCTTGATATCAAGGGCAGTTACTCTCACTCCACCTCTTCAATTCAGCTCATCTGTCCATGTTTTGACCAAGGCTCTGCTGAGATCTGGTAGAACCCAAACTGAGCATTGGTGAGCAAGTTATTACTGAGTAATTAGGTATGTAATGAGTAATTACTGAGTACTTGGTAGCACTGTCAACGGCACCTTCCATCACTTTGCCTATGATTGAGAGTAGACTGATGAGCCAGTAATTGGCTGGATTGGATTTGTCTTGCTTCCTATGGACAGGACATAACTGGGCAATTTTCCATATTTTCAGGTAGATGCCAGTGCTGAAGCTGTACTGGAACAGCTTGGCTAGGGACACGGCAAGTTCTGGAGCACAAGTCTTCAGTACTACAATCAGGATGTTATCAGGGTCTATAGCCTTTGCTGTATCCAGTGCCTTCAGCTATTTCTCGATATCATGTGGAGTGAATTAAATTGGCTGGAGACTGGCATCTGTGATGCTGGGGACTTGAGAAGGAGGCCGAGATGGATCATCCACTCAGCACTTCTTGCTGCAGTTGGTTGCAAATGCTTCAGCCTTGTTTTGTGAAAGACTATATAAATGCAAGTCTTTCTTTCAAAAGTAACAATTTTCCACTTCCATACACCAACCAATTAGTGTTAGTTCATTCAATCAGAAATTAATATTAAGATTATGCTGAGACATTTAATGTGGGTTTCTAATAAACAGCGGGAAGAGTAAACTTTCACTTCATTAGTCTGTGCTGCGCTTGAGCCAAATTTGCAGAACTGAAAGGTTAAGAGGGCCACCAGTCTCTTGTTAGTTTCATTTCTCAAACTACCTTTATTTCCCTCTGCTTGACACCTAACCTGGGCAAATGTCCACAACTGTCAGAGCTTCTCCTTGTGCTGCAGAGATAGAGGATTCAGACTCAGAAGGGGTTGTTGAAACTGGTCTGCGTGCTGCAAAGCATTCTTCCTGGTCTTCCCTCATCTCTTGGTCACAGGCGTCATCCACCGGGCAGACCTGACAAGGCATGATATCATACAGTGAGACTGCATGGCACAACATGAAAATTCAACAAAAAATTTCATTCTTCATTAAAATTAGAATCAAAGTTCTGACTCCCAATTAATCCTCTTCATCTCAATGCTATCTCCAGTAAACACAGGCACACAAACACACAACAAAGAAGGTACATATTCCAGGCTTCTGAGAGACAAAAGAATAATGTTGAGCAGAGGACTGGTTTAATATTAACAAGCCTGAAGCAAGACTAGAAGAAGGCTCCATGTAACATTTACTCTACCTACTTTACAAATAATTCCATTGACTGATCAGTGAACCACATGGGAACTACTCTTGATATTAAGAAAGCTTTTCAATCTGAATTCAGCCTCCAGAGTGTTCACCAAGTGACCCTTAATGGTAGCGACACCCCTGAGGTATGAAGGACTCCATAAAATGTCTGCACTTGGAAGAATGTCTAGTCTTCACATTCTCAGTAGCAAATAGGCCGGACCGTGTCACCACACTTCTGTTCTAAGGAGTCCATATCAACTGGGAATAATCACTTGGATGGAAACAGGCATGACATTTGCTTGCACCATCCTCCGGGACTATGCTGAAGGGCAGTCTTTGATCAACGCTATATCTTGGCATTACAAATAAGGGATGAGGACTCCTTAATATGACCCAATCCTGGCACTAACACTGGGGCCAGGAACGATGCAGAAGCAACTGCCTGAACCTGAAGCTACGTTTGGTTTGTTGGTCGAGGGTCTCACACAGTGAAAACAAGGAGCCACGAGCCTCCTTCATGAGTCTCTGCAAATGTGGCTCCTTGATAAATCATCTTGACATTAACATCTGTGCATGAACCAGCACAAACTGATCAGTTGCTGCAGGATCAGTGGTTGACAGTTTGAATATTGGCGTTTGCCTCAAATTTGCTCATCAGTCTGGAATCATCCACTTATTGCTTCACCAACATAGCAATGTCCTTTTGAAGGAAGGGCACACACACAATATTCCAATGTGCACATGGTGAGAATAAGGGATGGAAAACTCTTTTGAAAAGTTTTACACTATTTTATGATCCGTTGTAAAGTCTTGGTATTTGTTTCTCTGTTGACTGGTTTTGACTAGAACCCTACAGATTAACAATGGATGAAATGGAGAAGAAAAAAAACTTGAAGTACGTGCAGGTAAATTTTCCTGATCACTGCATGGAGGTAATTTGGGGGACCGAATCTTTATAGGATTCACCGGATTTTAATCCCCTTGAATTCAACACAATGAAACTGATGCAGGTTCTATAAAGATCGAATGACCTGCTCTGTCAGATTACCACTTGGGTAGTGAAGGTGATAGTCTACCGCCTTATCTCAAAATCAGGCAAGGACCAATTTTTACAAATTACATCTTTTCTTTTTACTAATTTGACGATTAGTCTGAAATTAAAGAACAAGAACAAACATCAAGGATGGCAAACTTCAGTAACATAATAAGACAATATTCAAAAATGTCACCTTAATTTTCTTTATTCTTTACATTGAATCAGATTTTGGATTTTTGGCAGTCAAATCTAGCTTGATTTGAAGAAGGCTCTGAAGAAGGGTCAAATGGAATCGAAACGTTAACTTTGTTTTTTTCTCTCCACAGATGCCGTCAGACCAGATGAGATTTTCCAGCATTTTCTATTTTTGTTTCACATTTCCAGCATCCGCAGTGTTTTGCTTTTATCTAACTTTGTTATTGTTGGGTTGAAGCCTCTAATATGCCACCAGCTCTCAGATTCAAACCCACAAGTTTGGGTTGACAGAGGTTGACAGATTTCTAAATACCAATGACATAAAGGGATATGGAAATAGTGTGGGAAAAAGGTACTGAAGTGGATGATCAGCCATGATTGTACTGAATGGCAGAGCAGGCTCAATGGACTGAATGGCCTACTCCTGGTCCTATGTTCCCAAGTAGAACACCATGGACCTGGACACACAACCACCAACAGAGATTAAATTTACATCTCCCCGACTAAACTAGAAGACTATTGTACACATATCCTTCAAGATTATGAAAGCGTTTGAAAGGGTAGACATAGTGAAGATATGTCCATTTTTGGGGAAACTGAAACTGGGTGCCATAATTGTTAAGATAGTCACCAATAAATCCAATAATGAATTCAGGAAAAATATCTTTACCCACAGTGGTGAGAATGTGGCACTCACTTTTTTTTATTCATTCATTTACGGGATGCGGGCATCACTGGCTAGGCCAGCATTTATTGCCCATCCCTCATTGCCCTTGAGAAAGTGGTGGAGCTGCCTTCTTGAACTGCTGCAGTCCATGTGGTGTAGGAACAACCATAGTGCTGTTACGGACGGTGTTCCAGGATTTTAACCCAGTGACAGTGAAGGGACGGCGATATATTTCCAAGGCAGGATGGCAAGTGGCTTGGAGGGGAACTTGCAGGTGGTGGTGTTCCCATGTCCTTGTCCTTCTGGATGATAGCGGTCATGGGTTGGGAAGGTGCTGTCTAAGCAGCCTTGGCGAGTTTCTGCACTGCATCTTGTAGATGGTACACACTGCTGCCATTGTTCATCGGCGATGGAGTGAATGTAGAAGGGATGCCAATCAAGCAGGCTGCTTTGCCCCTAATACATGGATTACTATGAGTCAATGGCATTGATGCATTCAAGGGGAAGTTAGGTGAACACTTGAGGGAGAAAGGAATAGAAAGCCATGCTGATAATGTTTGATGAAGCGGCCTGGGAGGATGCTTGTATAAGCATAAACGCTGGCATAAACCAGTTGGGAACTTACATTCTGTGTAATTCTAAGTAATATGGACTATTAGTACAGGCCTCAACCACAGCCTTGACTAGTGGCAACAGACATACATGACTGGAGTCATACATGGAGTGAAATGCATAGAACAAATCAATTCACCTACCTTTGAAGAAACAATCAGCCGACACATGGTTTGGTCAAGCCCGACTAACAGAAAGGTCAGTGTACCTTATGCTGCTTGTGCATGTCATCATGTTATAGAGAGCAAATTTGAATTGGTATAAACTGGGCTGAAATTCATATTTATCCCCAAAAAAAAATCTGAAACTACATGATTCAGACCGGGGTGGATTTGGCTCCTCTCTCCCAGAAACATGACTCTTCTTAACCATTGTATATAGATGGTTTTGTGATGACCTAGTTGGGAATCACAGTTAATTTGAAAGGTACTGAGATTGAAATTTTGAAGAATAAGTGTGTTCTGTTATTAACATGTTCTTTTAAGTAAACACTTTCCATCCCTAACCTTTACCAAGAGGATGGTCAGAATACCTGCTGCTCCCAGGCGTCCACTAGTAGTCCTCCATTGGTTACTATGAGCTATATGTCTCACTCTCCAACTCCACCCTGTCACAGCCTGGGCTGCATTCAGAATCTTCCCCGATGGTATGGCTGAAATCATGGTCTTGCAACATGGAATTTGGCCGTTGCTTACCCATGTTCAAGTGCTCTGTGGCACAATGTACCTGGAGTACCAAGGCACTGCACCACTGCCCATTTGTTGGGCATGGTAGCATACCTTTCCACTGTTCCTCTAGTGACCTCATAATTACCCACAAGTGATCAACTCATGAGCAAATTATCATGGTCACGTGATGCATACAATAGCCTGTGTTAGATGGATTAATACAACATAATCTAGTCAACGTTGAAAGTGAACATCATTTGTTGCAATTCATGGAGACCTTTATGTCTAACCAATAATTTAATTTTAAAGTCTGTTGGTTTCTGCAGAGGTAGGGCAGCTGTGCTGGAAGATGTAATCATAACCACGTCACTGGTACAGTGAGTAATTCAGCCTTGAATTACGCTAAGTCTAGCTTTGTAAGTAACCCTGCATGATTTTTGCATTCAGTGGATGTATTCAACAGCTTATGGGAACATTCTCATTAAGAATTGGACAACACTCAGTCAATTGTGGGCTTCAGGAGGTCACTCCTGTACAATGAGTAGAGCAAAACACCAAACACAAATCCTTCTGGAACCCTAACTCAAATCCCAGTCTTGACTGCCATTCAAACACAACTGCCCCAAGAATAATTGCAGGATTGCAAAGCTGTTGACTGGATGGAACACTGAGTTTCCTTAAAATAATGTGGAATGCATAGTTTCAATATAAAACAAGTAAATACATTCAATGTTGAAGGCAAATATTCCAACAAGCGGTGGTTAATTCTCATTAAAATCAACACAATTTTTCATGCAAGATGTAAAAAATTCAATAAATCCCTACCAGTGGTACATCCACTGGGGGCGAAGGCTGGACTTGAAGATTAACAGCAATGGTCTGGGGCGGGGGAAGAGCCTGAAAGGGCATTTGGATCAGAGCCTGGGCTGCAGGGAGCTGTTCCCGTGAATGTAGAACAGTCTGTGGCAGTACCTGTGTAGAGGAAACAATCTCAGATGGTACTGTTAGGGTCTGCACTGACTGCAAGGGCAGTCGCTGGAGGTGGGTTGGTGCCGTTGACGGGGCCTCTTGCGAAGACGATCCTAGGGTTGGATGTTGCTGCTGTTGCGATGCAGTTAAATGCGTTGTCACTGGGCTTGATTGTCGCAACGGTCCAATTTGAGCCACCGGTGAGCGATGGGCTGGGGGTAAGTGTGCTGGGTGTGAGAGCTGGTTCGGTGGCACGTGGGCCGATGCTGGCTGCTGGCTGGAGCCCAAGGGCAGAGGCGCATGAACCAAGGTGTGAGACTGTGCCTGTATCAGTGCCTGCGGCTGGATGATGATGGTGGATGCCGATGGACTAGGCGGTGACTGAGAAGGTACTGGAGAGACCACAACTGTCTGCTGCTGGCTCTGGGGGTGAGAGTGAGCTGAAGGTTGGCTCAGTGGTTGGCTATGGGCCTGGGTGGATATGCAATGTGGCGAATGGGGAGAAGCCTGGATTAAGGATTGGCTGTGGGCTTGGATCGGCAGGCAGTGCTGAGACTGTGGAGGCTCAGAAGCCTGGGCCTGAAGTGCCAGAGGTTGAAGTTGCTGTCTGTGTTGGATCTGCTGCTGCTGAATAATAAGCTGATGATGTGCTTTCGGCGTCGCTTGCTGCAGTGGAATCTGTGGCTGTTTAATCAGCTGGTGTGGCTGAATCGGGGTATAAGGTGCTAGAGAGGACAAACAACAGAGTTAACAGAGAACAGCAAGATATCTTTTTCAAGGCTTTTAGCATGATATCTTTCCTTTATAAATTAATTCCAGCTCTGAAAGAAATCTCAACAAACAAAATAAAAATCCTCATTATTAAAACAACTGTTAAATATCAAAGTCACAAAGCATTACAATTAATTTTTCCAATTCCATTGATGCTTTTTAAAAATTACATGATGAATTTACATGAAGAATTTACCAATTCTTCCAGTGAAAGAGAGTTGAACTGCATTCATTTCTATCATCATTAACTTAAGCCATGTTTCTGAGTTAACTTGGGACAGGTTACATAGACTTGGCTTGTATTCCCTTAACTAAAGAATATTAAGGGATGATGTCACTGAGGTGTTTAAGATGATTAAAGGATTCAATAGGGCAGACAGAGAGAAACTATTTCCTCTGATGAGGAAGTCAAATACAAGGGGTCATAACCTTATAATTAAAGATAGGCCGTTTAGGGAAGCACTTCTCCACACTAGGGGTATTGGAAATTCCCTCCATCTTCCCCCCACCCGTCCTCCTCCAAAAAGCTGTTGCGGCTGGTGTGGGGGATCAACAGAAAATTTCAAAATCTCAGATTGACAAGATCTTGTTTGGCTTGAGTATGGAATCAAGGTGGATAAGTAAACGGCACTGGGATACAGATAAACCATGATCTTACTGAATGGCGCAACAGGCTCGAGAGGCTGAATGGCCTAATTCATTGTGTGATCTATTTTCAACGAATTTTCTGTGCCTCTTGACCTAGTAGCCATTTTGTGTGGCAAAAAGAAGCTCTGCCTGAGCAACCTTCCTTTGGGTTTCACAAGATGTTGCTGGAATGAGTAGCATGGGCCTACAGCCACAGAATGAGACAGTCAGGCCGGACGACCCCATCTGTTGCCCAGCCAGCCACTGCTTTTTTTTTATTTCAGTTGAACTAAATTAGGAAAAACGAGGGGCAAAACAAGATGCAGCCCCTTAAAGCGACACTGCAAACAGAAAGTCAAATGTTAAAGGAACCTTAAACATTAAACCAAAATGTGATCAAAGGGGTCTAGAAAATACCCCAGTCCCCACGGTGCCCACTGAGCACGGAAGGCCTCTAAAGTCCATGCTGGCTGACTCTACCTTATATACAATTGAGTATGATTAACAAATCAACACCCAGCACTTGTTCACCTTAGGTAAACACTTGTTCACCAATTCATTGGAGTTCTTTGAAGGAGTCACATGTACTGTGGATAAAGGGGAACCGGTGGATGTACTGTACTTAGATTTCCAGAAGGCATTTGATAAGGTGCCACATCAAAGGTTACTGAGGAAAATAAAAGCTCATAGTGTAGGGGGTAACACACTGGCATGGATAGAAGATTCGCTGGCTAACAGGAAACAGAGAGTAGGCATAAATGGGTCTTTTTCTGGTTAGCAGGATGCGACGAGGGATCAGTGCTGTGGCCTCAACTTTTTACAATTTATATAAATAATTTGGATGAAGGGACTGAAGGTATGGTTGCTAATGACACAAAGATAGGTAGGAAACTGAGTTGTGAAGAGGACATAAGGAGGCTAACAAAGGGATTATAGATAAATTAAGTGAGTGGGAAAAGATCTGGAAAATGGAGTATATTGTGGGCAAATGCGAGCAAAATGTCCATTTTGGCAGGGAGCATAAAAAAAGCATATTATCTAAATGGTGAGAGATTGCAGAGCTCAGAGGGATCTGGGTATCCTAGTACATGAATCACAAAAAGCTAGTATGCAGGTACAGCAAGTAATTAGGAAAGCTAATAGAATGTTGGTGTATTACGAGGGGAATTGAATACAAAAAGTAGGGAGGTTATGCTTCAGTTGTACAGGTAAGAACACATCTGGAGTACTGTGCACAGTATTGAGTTCCTTATTTAAGGAAGTATGTAAATGCATTAGAAGCAGTTCAGAGAAGGTTTACTTAACGAACAGCAGGAATGGGTGGGTTGTCTTATGAGGAAAGGTTGGACAGGTTAGGTTTGTTTCAACTGGCGTTTAGAAGAGTAAAAGGTGACTTGATTGAAACCTTTAAGATCCTGAGGGGTCTTGACAGGGTGGATGTGGAGAGGATGTTTCCTCTTGTAGGAGAATCTAAAACTAGGGGTGACCGTTTAAAAATGAAGGGTCGCTCATTTGAGACAGAGACGAGGAGGATTTTTTTCTCTCGGGGGTTGTGAGTCCTTGGAACTCTTCCTCAAAAGGCAGTGGAAGCAGAGTCTGAATATTTTTAAGGCAGAGGTAGGTAGATTCTTGATAAGTGAGGGGATGAAAGGTTATTGGGAGTAGGTGGGAAATTACAATCAGATCAGCCATGATTTTATTGAATAGCGGAGCAAACTCAAGGGGCTGAGTGACCTCCTCCTGCTCCTAATTCATATGTTCGTATTTTGAATACTAAGGGAATTAGGGAACAAGATGATAGGGTGGCAAAGTGGAATTAAGGTATAAGATCAGTCATAAACTTATTGAATGGCAGAATAGTCTTGAGGGGCCATAAGGCTTATTCCAGCTCCTATTTTATTATGTTTTACATAATTACACTGTATGCTGCCTTTGGCACACCAATTAACACACTTTTGTGAAAATAGTCCACATAGAATCTGACTTGAAGCGTGTTAACCAGTGCACCTACAAAGTAGGACTTAGTGGAATTTCAACCCCAAGGTGTCATAGTCAAATTAAAATGCATCTTTCCAACTCATTGTTAGCTTGCTGCTTACCAGGGACTATTAACTGCTGTGTGTTTGTTGGCATTTGTAACCGTGTGACAGTGGACACCCGGGTCTCAGGGCTGGCCGGGGTCAGACTTTCTCCTTTCTTGATGCTCTCAGGGGCCGAGTCGTGTTGGCTAACCTTGGGGCCGGTTCCTTGGCCTGCCGGCTTGGTGTGGTTCATCGGGAGTTGCTGGGTCTGACAGGTGCCTTTAAGCGGGACGCTCTGAGGTGATGAAGCAGGCAACGCACCTGACTGTTGGCTCCGAACTGCCAGGTTCTGAACCTACCACCAAATAGAGGAGAGGGAAGGACCAAATTACTGGACAACAATCAAATTATCTTGAACAACTGAGCTAGATTTTTGATAAAATAAAGGAATTATAGCAAGGTAAAGACACCTTTTGCATTCTGTGTATGAGGCATTTTGATAGAGTAAATAGGGGGAAACTATTTCCATTGGCAGTTGATTGGATAACCAGAGGACACAGATTTAAGATGATTGGCCAAAGAACCAGAGGGAGAGATTTACAAAATGTTTTTACACATTATGATCTGAATTTATTGCCTGAAAGGATGGTGGAAGCAGATTCAATAATAACTTTCAAAAGGAAATTGGATAATTATTTAGAATTATAAGTTTGAACGTTTACCTATCTGACTCCTCGAGAGTGTGGTGGGGTTGTCCAAAAGGCACAAGGAACTCTGAAGTCGAGATTTCCCCGCGAGTACACGTGACATCAGTGACCTCTTCCCACCTTGAAGTTGAGCCCGGTGGTGGTGACGGAGGAAGGGGAGTGGGCAGTGAGAAGGAAATAGGTTTTGATGGAGGTCGGGAGTGGGTGGGAATTGGCAGGAAGCTGAGGAGGCAGATTGGAGGTCTAGTGGGGTGGACCAGAAGCCTGGGGGAGGGGGAGGGAGTTTGGAGGCCTTGAGAGGAAGGTCAAGGAAGGCACTCACCTCACTCATCTCTTGGATCCACAAAGTCCTCACCTGGATGTAACTACCAGGTTCCCTGATGACCAAGGTGAAAGGCTGAATGGAAATGAGACTTGCAGTGTCTTTGTCATACTGAAAGCACCAACCTGTCTCCTTGGAGCCAGTTGGCTGTTGTTTCACCTTTTGGCCTCAGTAAAAGACAGGAGTGGGCAGTTTAGTGGCAGGTTTGGGTCAGCAATCTGATTTTTAAGACTTTAACCACAACCCTCCTACTCACCTGACCCAAACCACCCTTCGCCCCCACCCCCCCATTTTCTTTGTTAAAATTTCCCACTCAACCCATTTTGCCTGTATCAGCTCTTTGGTCGAGCTATTAATCAGTTCCACTTCTGTGCTCTTTCCACATATTTATGCTTTTGAAAGTTACTGTTGAAGCTGCTGCCAATCTTTCCAGCAGCTCAATCCAGACTCACTAAGTCAAAAAACGCTTGGCCATGTCACCTCTGGATCTTTAGCCTAGTATCTAAAATCTGTGTCCTCTGGTTACCGGCCAGTTCGGCAACTGAAAACAGTTTTTCTTTCTTTACTCTTTCATGACCATGTGATTTTGAACACCTGTACTAAATCACCTCTTCGTCTTCTCTGCTCTAAGGAGGACAACCCCAGTTTCTCCAGATAACCAAAGGTCCTCATTGCTGGTACCATTCATCACACATCAACACTAGCTTTTTGGATGGGTCAAAATGTTCCAACAAGCATGATGAATGAAGCAGTTTCTTCGCTGTTACAAAGGCTCCTTCTAGTTGTGAACCCCATGACCAGTGGTGGTTCTTCCTCAGCAACAAATGTAGTGGTGCCAGTACAGTGGACAGATTAGGTAAAAAATGGCTATCGTAATTAGTCATTCCGAGGAAAGATTTAAACTCTGTCATAATAGAGGTTGATGGTGCATCTTTAATTGTTTGGACCTTATCTTCAACAGGATGCAACCCCATTGCGTCCAATCTGTGAGCCAGGTAGGTTGCCTCCAATGCTTGAAATGTGCCTTTTTCTCACTTCAAATGCACACCTGCTTCCATAAATCTTCTCAGCGCTTCCTTGAGGTTGGCTAAATGTTCAGCTTCGGTCAATCCAGTGATGAGAACGTCATCTAAGTACACGGTCACACGTGGAAGTCCCTGCAGGAGACTCTCCATGGTGTGCTGAAAAATAGCACATGCTGATGAAATTCCAAAAGACAATTGGGTGTACTGGTAGAGGCCTTTATGGGTATTAATTGTCACGTGTTCTCTTGACGTGCTATCGAACTCCAATTGTTGATAGGCATGACTCATGTCTAGTTTTGTATATGACTTGCCTCCAGCCAACTTGGCATACAAGTCATCGATTCTAGGAATGGGGTATTTGTCTAACTTTGCTGCTTTGTTGACTGCCAGTTTGTAGTCACCGCATATACGTATAGTCTGGTCTGGCTTGACAGCTGGGACTATGGGTGCGGCCCACTCAGAAAACTGGACAAGCTTAATTATTCCCAGGTTTTCCAACCTGCACAACTCTGCTTCCACTTTTTCTTTTAGTGAGTAAGGCACTGGTCTGTCCTTGAAGAAACGTGGTGTTGCCTGGGGATCAATGTGCATTCTAGCTTGCATGCTCTTCAGTTTTCCCAATTTGTCTTGAACAACAGTGTCATATTTCTTCAATAGTTCTGGAATTCCATCGGACTTCAAATGGAATATTTCTGACCAGTCAAGTTTTATTTCCTGCAGCCAATCTCAACCCAGAAGACTGGGTCCCTCTTTCACGATTATCACAGGCAGTTGGGCTGTCTGTGGTTTGTAGCAGATTGGGACAGCAGGGGGAAGTGATGGCATGGTGGTATTGTAGCTGGGCTAGTAGTCCAGAAACCCAGGGTAATGCTCTGGGGACCCAGGTTCGAAACCTGCTGTGGCAAATGATGGAATTTAAAGTCAATAAAAATCTGAAATTAAAAGTCCGACGATGAAACCATTGTCCATTGTTTTAAAAATCCATCTGGTTCACTAATGTCCTTTAGGAAAGGAAAATGTTCATACCTGGTCTGGCCTACATGCGGCTCCAGACCCACAGCAATGTGGCTGACTCTTAAATGCCCTCTCAAATGGCCTGGCAAGCCACTCAGTTGTATCAAACAGTGACAAAGTCACAAAAAAGAAATGAAACCAAATGGACGACCCAGCATCGACCTAGGCACCAGAAACGACAGTGATAATCTCAGCCCTGTCGACCCTACAAAGTCCTCCTTACAAACAATGGGGGCTCGTGCCAAAATTGAGAGAGCTGTCTCACAGGCTAGTCAAGCAACAGCCTGACATAGTCATCCTCATGGAATCATACCTTACAGGTAATGTTCCAGGCACCACCATTATAATCCCTGGGTATGTCCTGTCCCACCAACAGGACACACCCAGCAGAGGCAGCGGCACAGTGACATACAGTCAGGAGGGAGTTGGCCTGGGAGTCCTCAAACATCAACTCCAGACCCCATGAAATCTCATGGCATCAGGTCAAACATGGGCAAGGAAACCTCCTGCTGATTACCACATACCGCCCTCCCTCAGCTGATGAATCAGTACTCCACTTTGAACATCACTTGGAGGAAGCACTGAGTGTGGCAAGGGCACAGAATGCACTCTGGGTGGGGGACATGAATTTCCAGCACCAAGAGTGGCTCGTTAGCGCCACGACTGACAGAGCTGGCCGAGCACTAAATGACATAGCTGCTAGACTGGATCTGCGACAAGTGATGAGGGAGCCAACAAGAGCGAAAAACATACTTGACCTCATCCTCACCAACCTGCCTGCCACAGATGAGTCTGTCTATGTCAGTATCGATAGGAGTGACCACCGCACAGTCGTTGTGGAGACCACCACTGTGCTAAATGGGATAGATTTCAAACAGATCTAGCAATTCAAGACTGGGCATCCATGAGGCGCTGTGGGCCATCAGCAGCAGCAGAATTGTACTCAAACACAATCTGTAACCTCATGGCCCGGCATATCCCCACAATGCTATTACCATTACCATCAAGCCAGGGGATCAACCCTGGCTCAATGAAGAGTGCAGGAGGGCATGCCAGGAACAGCACCAGGCATACCTAAAAATGAGGTGTCAACCTGGTGAAGCTACAACACAGGACTACTTGTGTGCCAAAAAGCATAAGCAACAAGTGATAGACAGAGCTAAGCGATCCCACAACCAACGGATCAGATAAAACTCTGCAGTCCTGCCACATCCAGTCGTGAATGGTGGTGGACAATTAAACAGCTCACTGCAGGAGGAGGTTCCACAAATATCTCCATCCTCAATGATGAAGGAGCCCAGAACAAAATCATCAGTGCAAAAGATAAGGTTGAAGCATATGCTACAATCTTCAGCCAGAAGGGCCGAGTGGATGATCCATCTCGGCCTCCTCTGGAGGTCCCCAGCATCACAGATGCCAGTCTTCAGTCAATTCGATTCATTCCAAGTGATATCAAGGAACGGCTGAAGGCACTGGACACTGCAAAGGCTGTGGAGCCTGATAATATTCCAGCAATAGTACAGAAGACTTAGGCTCCAGAACTTGCCGCACCCCTGGCCAAGTTGTTCCAGTACAGCTACAACACTGGCATCTACCCAACTAAGTAGGAAATTGTCCAGGTTTGTCCTGTACACAAAAAGCAGGACAAATCCAGCCCAGCCAATTACCACCCCATCAGTCTACTCTCCATCATCAGTAAAATAATGGAAGGGTCATCGACAGTGCTATCAAGCGGCACTTGCTTAGCAATAACCTGCTCATTGACACCCAATTTGAGTTCCGCCATAGCCACTCAGCACCTGACCTCATTACAGCCTTGGTTCAAACATGGACAAAAGAGCTGAACTCCCGAGGTGAGTTGAGAGCAACTGACCTTGACATCAAGGCAGCATTTGACCGAGTGTGGCACCAAGGGCCCCAGGAAAACTGGAGTCAATGGGAATCAGGGGGAAAACTTTCCGCTGGTTGGAGTCATACCTAGCACAAAGGGAGATGGTTATAGTTGTTGGAGGTCAGTCATCTCAGCTCCAGGTCATCACTGCAGGAGTTCCTCAGGGTAGTGTCCTCGGCCCAACCATCTTCAGTTGCCTCATCCATCTGTTGAAGGGTCATGAGGACTTGAAACATCAACTGTGCTCTTCTCCGCCATTGCTGCCAGACCTGCTGAGTTTTTCCAGGTATTTCTGTTTCAGTTTTTGTTTTAGCCTGCTCTCTGGTTGGTTCCACAACATATTGCTCCAAGAAACAATCTCTAATACACTCTATGAACTCTCCCTCGACGCTACCCTTGCCAATTTCATTAGTCCAGTCTAAATGCATATTAAAATCACCCATGATTATTGCCATGCCTTTTTTACATGCTCCTAGTATTTCCTGGTTTACACTGTGCCCTACTGCTGAACGACTGTTTGGGGACCTATAGATTACTCCCACCAGGGACTTCTTTCCCTTGCTATTTCTTATTTCTACCCAGACTGACTCTACATCTTGCTCTCCAGTGCCTTTCTCATTCCTCACTATAGCAATGATCTCTTCCTTTACTAACAAAGCTACACCACCTCCATTTCCTTCGTGCCTATCCTTCCGAAACACTGAGTACCCTTGGATATTCAACTCCCAAACTTGTTCTCCCTGTAACCACGTCTCAGTAAACGCCACTAAATCATATCTATTTATCTTTTACTGCGCTGTTAACTCATTAGCTTTATTCCAAATACTCCGCGCATTCAGGTACAAAGCCTATAAGTTTGCCCTATTGTTAATTTTCCCTCCTCTTATATGATTCTTTGGTGCAATATGGCGTTCACACACTCTGGCCCTTCCTCTCACTTTTTGGTAACAATCAGCCTCATCACTAACCTGCACTCTTACCCTCTCCTTAAACTTTGATTTTTTATATTTCCATGCAACTGAACCCTCCACCCAAATATTTAGTTTAAACTCCTATCTACAACCCGAGTTATGCGATTCGCCAGGACACTGGTCCCAGCATAATTCAAGTGGAGCCCATCCAAATGGAATAGCTCCCTCTTTCCCCACTACTGGTGCTAATGTCCCATGAATTCGAACTAATTTCTCCCACACCAATCGTTGAGCCACGCATTGACCTCTTTAATCTTATTGGCCTTGTGCCAATTAGCTCGTGGCTCAGGGAGTAATCCGGGGATTATTACCTTTTTGGTTCTGTTTTTTAATTTTGCCCCTAGCTGTTCGTATTCCCTCAGCGGAACCTCTTTCCTCGTTCTACCTACATCGTTGGTACCTACATGGACCATGACAACTGGATCTTTCCCCTACCACTCCAAATTCCTCTGCAGCCCAGATGAGATATCCTTAACCTTGGCACCAGGTAGGCAACACAGCCTTCGGGACTCTCGATCCCGGCTACAGAGAACAGTATCTATTCCCCTAACTATACTATCCCCGATTACCACTACATTTTTCTTTTCTCCCCCCACTTGAATGGCTCCCTGTACCACGGTGCTATGGTCAGTTTGCTCATCCTCCCTACAGTCCCAGCTTTCATCCACACAGGGAGCAAGAATCTCGAACCTGTTGGATAAGGTCAAGGGCTGAGGCTCCTGCAGTACTACTTCCTGGATCCCTCCACCTGCCTCACGCATAATCTCACCATCCTGTCCCTGACCACTGGCCAAATTTAAAATAGTTAATCTAAGGGGTGTGACTGTCTCCTGAAACACAGCGTCCAGGTAACTCTCCCCCTCCCTGATGCGTTGCAGTATCTGAAGCTCAGACTCCAGCTCATCAACTCTGAGCCAGAGTTCCTCGAGCAACCAACATGTGGTCACTAGGAACCACAATGGGGTCCATCAGCTCCCACATCATGCAGCTACAACACATCGCCTGGCCCTGCATCTCTATTTTATTTAGTTTTTCAATTTGTTTTTAAATTTCCTACTGGTCTTTAGTTTATCAATCTGTAAAATATTTCTCCTATTTACCTTTAATCAGAAAGCAAGTTAGAATAGAGATTCAAAATACACTTTTTAAAATCAACTGGAACTTGCTCTCTCTGCTGAGTTGAAGCTGAAATGTTAGGCCTCCGATCCTGGGCCCCAGTAGTCACCTTTAATCTGAAATCAACTTAGACTAGGTAGTCAAACTAGCAGTTACTTACAAATCAATGAACTTATGATCTTCCTGTGATGTCACTTTGTTTTTTTTCACTTGGCGACAGTGACTGCAGAGAACACTCTTCCCAGACTGCTTCACGGCGACGGTGACTACAGACGACAGTTTTTCCAGACTGCTTCACGGCGACGGTGACTACAGAGGACGCTCTTCCCAGACACAAGTGTCAGGCAATGACCATCTCCAACAAGAGAGAATCCAACCATCGCCCTTGCCGTTCAATGGCATTACCATCACTGAAACCCCTGCTATCAACATCCGGGGGGATTACCATTAACCAGAAACTAAACTGGAATAGTCACATAAATATTGTGGCTACAAGAGCAGATCAGAGGCTAGGAATCCTGCGACGAGTGACTCACATCCTGACTCCCCAAAGCCTGTCCACCATCTACAAGGCACAAGCCAGGAGTGTGATAGAATACTCCCCACTTGCCTGGATGAGTGCAACTCCCACAACACTCAAGAAGCTTGACACCATCCAGAGCAAAGCAGCCCGTTTGATTGGCACCACATCCACAAACATTCACTCCCTCCACCGCCGATGCACAGTATCAGCAGTGTGTACCATCTACAAGATGCACTACAGGAATTCACCAAGGGTCCTTCGACAGCACCTTCCAAACCCACAATCACTACCATCTAGAAGGATCAGGGCAGCAGACAGATGGGAACACCACCACCTGGAAGTTCCCCTCCAAGTCACTCACCATCCTGGCTTGGAAATATATCGCCGTTCCTTCACTGTCACTGGGTTAAAATCCTGGAACTCCCTTCCCAACAACAGTGTGTGTGTACCAACACCACACGGACTGCAGTGGTTCAAGAAGGCAGCTCACCATCACCTTCTCAAAGGCAACTAGGGATGGGCAATAAATACAGGACCAGCCAGCGAAGCCCACATCCCATGAAAGAATTTTTTTTAAATGCCATTGACCTGAATGGATTCTCCAGTGTAAGTTCTCAGCTTGGGAAAGGTCTGCTCCAATGTTAGTGGCTGACTCCCTTCACTGAGGTACTTGAATGTGTGTTCCCCAACAACATTAGTTCAAGCACCCGTATCCACCAGTTCACTTGCTCTGTCACTGTAATGGGCTCAGAATTAACAGCAGTCACATGATACAGAGAGTATACATCAGGAGTAGCAGCCTCAGCCTTTGTTGTAAGAGTTAGCTCAATCAGATTCGTTTGTTGTTGTGCTGTTTACCTATCCTTTGTTCTGCATTGCCTAACCAGGTGTCCTTTCCTGTGGCAATAATTGAATTCTGCCTTTTTGAACCTACCAACGTCTCCTCCATGATTTCCTCCACATCTGTAGCAAATGCGTATCTTTTTAGCTGACGTGTTACCATTAGGCTTCCTAAGTCTTCATGCAGCGGGCATAGAATTGCGTTTAAAATCTGCTGTTCTGTTTCTTGCGCCACTCTCAGCGGCAGGTTCCCACCCAACATGGTGCGCGGCGCCATTATCCACATGCTTCAAAAACTGCGAGTCTTTCTTGGCACTATCCATACTGAGAGGAATGGCACGCTTGAAATGGATGTTGGATTCAGCTGGCAAGTGGCGCTGTGTGGCATTGTCCTCGACTCCACATACAAGTCTGTCCCACAGCATATCATTCAAGGCATCCCCAAACTCACAGTATTCGGTTAACTGTTTCAGATTCGCCACAAAGGTTGCAATGGACTCTCCCGGGGTCCAAACTCTCAAATTAAACTTGAAGCGCTGCATGATCACAGACGGTTTGGGCTGAAAGTGCGATTTCACAAGTTCCACTAACTCACTGTACGATTTAGAACTGGGCATGTTCGGGGCAGTCAGGTTTCGAATCAGGTTATATGTTTTTGCTTCAACATGCATCAGAGGATCAGAGGGACCTTGGTGTGCCTTGTCCATAGATCTTTGAAGGTAGCAGGACACGTAGATAAGGTGGTTAAGAAGGCATATGGGGCACTTGCCTCTATTAGTCAAGGCACTGAATACAAAAGCAGGGAGGTTATGATGGAGCTATATAAAGCGTTAGGCCACATCTGGAGTACTGTGTGCATTTCTGGTCGCCACACTATAGGAAGGATGTGATTGCAGAGGGTGCAGAGGAGATTCACCAGGCTGTTGCCTGGGCTGGAGCGTTTCAGCTATGAAGAGAGACTAGATAGGTTGGGGTTCTTTTCCTTAGAGCAGAGAAGGCTGAGGGGGATCTGATTAAGGTGTACAAAATTATGATGGGTATAGGTAGGGTAGATAGGAAGAAACTTTTCCCCTTAGTGGATGGGTCAATAATCAGGGGGCATAGATTTAAGGTCAGTGGCAGGAGGTTTAGAGGGGATTTGAGGAAAAATCTTTTCACCCAGAGACTGGGGGTATCTGGAACTCACTGCCTGAAAGGGCGGTAGAGGCAGAAACCTTCACAACATTTCAGAAGTTTTGAGATGAACACTTCAAATGCTATAGCATACAAGGCTACAGGCCAAGTGCCAATGGGATTAGAGTAGATAGGGGTTTGATTACTGGCGGGGACATGATGGACCAAAGGGCCTCTTTCTGTGCTGTAAAACTTTCTGACTCTAAGCCTCTTCAGCACCCTCTTTAAGGTCCTTGACATCCTTCCTAAGAATTGGTGCCCAGAATAGACACAAAAATACCTCACCTGAGGCCTAACCATCATTTATAGAGGGCTGGTATAACTCCTTGCTTTTTGTATTCTATTCTATCTAAGCCAAGAATCCTATAAGCATTTTTAACAGCCTTCTCAACTTGTTCTGCCACCTTCAAAGATTTAGGTACATATATTCTTGATTCCTGCACCCTCTTTTAAATTATACTGCCTCTCCTCATTCTTCCCACAATAATGTACCCCATCGCTTCGCTGTTTTAATTTCAATCTAACATGCGTCTGCCCGTTTCACCTGCCTGTCTATGTCCACCTGAAGTCTGGTGTTTACTACATTTCCTAGTTATGTGTCATCTTTGAAATTACACTCTGTCTTCCTGAGTTCAGGTCAGTAACATACTTGCAAAGGAAAAATTTCAGGGCTTTGGGGAAAGAGCAAAGGGCAGTGGAACTAATTGGATAACTCCTTCAAAGATCCAGCAGAATGGGCTGAATGGCCTCCATCTGTGCTGTAAATGTCTATGATCACTGAAGTTGCTCATTTAACCTTCAAAATAGGTTGACCGGATTTAGGGAGTGCAAAACATTTTAGTGATAAGCTAGCACAGAAGCACATTGTTGTTTCATCAAATACAGGGGTTGTTGTGATGTCCCAGTGCAGTGATGCTACTACATCAGCCTCACAGAAAGAGTGGCATCCAGTGCTCCTAATAGCAAACAGAAATAAGCTTCACTCCAAGCTATGCACCTTCTAAAGACCAGTGTTTTCACTACATCACAGTGCCTAATTTTGGCAGTGAAGGAATGGCTGACGTGCCTCTAAGTCGAGCTAATGTGTTACTTGGGAGGGAATCCTGGAGCTGGTGTTGTTCCCATGCACTTGCTGCACTGGTCTTTCTAGGTGGTAAGGGTCGTTAGTTTGGAAAGTGTTGTCAAAGAAGCCTAGGTGAGTTGCTGCAGTGCATCTTGCAGATTGTACACACTGCAGCCACTGTGCGTCGGTGGTGGAGGGAGTGAATGTTTAAGGTGGTGGATGGAGTGTCGATCAAGCAGGCTGCTTTGACCTGGATGGTGTCAACCTTCCTAATGAGGGCTTTAGTACATTCACATTGTGGAAGTAACTCGGCAGCAAAGAACCTCACCAAGTAAATAGGTGGAATTTATCCCTGAAGACATACATGTATGTTTAAAAATTTTGAAAATGACAAAACTCTTAACATCAGTAGCGGTATGCATAAGATGAACCTTGCAAATAACATTTCGTTGAGTTTCTTTGGCTCCCTGAGTTTGGGGATATCAGTCAGAAATAACTCACCTGTGTGGATGTAGACACTGAGGAAGAGGAAGAGGAGGCGGCAGGAATATCTGGCTGGACAGTAGCTACAGTAGCAGTGGGAGTGAAAATCAGCTGCAGAGACAGAGAGATCAGAGAAAGAGCAGTACAAAGACGTGAGAATCAAGAACATCTACACAAGTCGAACACTGTTTTTCTCAGGCTGCTTTGCCTAAATCATGGCATGGACTCGATGGTGCGAATGGTCTCTTACAGTGGCATACTAACTCTATGACCAGGTACAGAGGACGTCTCTTGATGCTAGCCCTTGATGGAAGGATAATACTGATTATATATAGCTGGTTTCTACAGCTGGGCTGCCCAGGATCTTTATCCTCTGGACCCCGAGTGTGTACAATGGAGTATTACAGGATACATATTGGCCTGGATTTACATATTGTAACATTGACAGTAACTCATCTATAGTGAAGGAGTGGCCACTGCTCCAATTTGGACAATGTGGACCGGAAATTTTAAATTCATGGCCAAGACCTGCCACAGAAGGTGATAGGAACTCCATTCATTCTGGTGAAGTTATAGTGACACACTAGGTACCAATTCCCAGTCAGTGTTCCCATTAATTTCCATACATTTGAAGTTGCTGACACGAATGCAGCATGGTGTTCTGATTCAAGATTATTTTTTTTCTGGCCAATGAGCAACAACAAAGGCCAGGATTTTTCCTATGGTGGGCAGGCTGGGCGGGAGCAGGCGGGGGCGGGGCTAATTAAGGCCCGCCCAGCGTAATAAGCGGCCGGTAGCACTCAATGCTCCTTGTGCGGGCGGGGGGAGGAGGGAGGGTCGGGGTCAGCACTCTTTCACGCATGCAGGGAGCTGCCTCAGGGAGATTGAATGGATATTAAAATAATAAAAAGAATTGATTTTGAAATTTATTTAAACATGTCCCCTCATGTGACTGTGTCACATGAGTGGGGGCATGTTTTTATATTTATAAAAATTAATTTTTTTTTTTAAATAAAAGCTTCGGGAAACCTCATCCTGCTCATGGATGAGGTTTCCTGAAAAACGCGAAGGCCGCTTGGGCTTTCCGCCTGCCCGCTAACCTTAAGGTTGGACAGGCAGCGTTCTCAATTGATTACTTAATGGCCTTAATAGGCCATTTCCATTTCAGTGGGCACGCAGCTGACGTCATTGCACGTCATTTTACGCGTCGGTGTGTCGGGCCTGCCCCCGCACGCCAACCAGAAGACTGCCCTAAGAATAGCTCCCTCCAAACTTCCAGACCCACAAAATCTAAACTAGGCAAACCAGTCCAGTCAACATAAAATATAAACACAAATAAAACCGAGCTGCATGGGCTTCAACGGCGGAATTATTGTGGGCTGCATAAGGTCAAGAGGTGTAGTTTTGGACATCACTGATCTAAGGAAAGTATTAAAGGATTTGTGAGATAACACAATGAATAATACTTGCATTTAGAGACATCTTTTAATCCCACAGGCTCCTGCTCAGTAAGTTTATCCACCAAATATCTAAAACACAGAGACCAGGAAGGTCCCAGGATCTGTGTTAACTGCTCTCAATTGGAACAACAGTAGAAGTGTGACTGTTGGATTCAATGGCAAAGGGGAATTAGCCAGGATTTCCCACTCATTATCCATGTCCAGGGAAGCGCACATCAGAGACATTAAATGAAGGATATCTTACACTCTGTGATCAGATATGTGCACAGGAACCAGAATAGGCCATTCAGCCCCTTGAAACTGTTCCAGCATTCTTTTAGATTATGGCTGATCTGCATCTCTATCCCATTTACCTGCCTTTACTTCATATACTTTGATACCTTTACCCAACAAAAATCTACCAAGTAGCCAGGCCTTTGTCCCCTTCACTGTCAGGGCTGACGGCCTGAAGGTGCTGGGGATATGGTTCGGAGGGACCGGGGCATGCGTTAGAAACTGGAAGGAGCGAGTGGCTATGGTGAAAAGGAAACTGGGCATGTGGGAGCGACGCTCCCTCTCCATTGCGGGTAAGAACCTGGTCATCAGGTGTGAGGTACTCTCGCTGTTGCTGTACGTGGCGCAGGTCTGGCCCATTCCACACTCCTGCGCGATGGCGATCACTCGAGCCATCTTCCGCTTTATCTGGAGGTCGAAAATGGATCGTGTCTGCAGGGACGCGATGTACAAGCCTCTAGATAAAGGGGGAAAAAACGTGCCCAACATCGCCCTCATACTGATGGCCACCTTTGTGTGCGGCTGCATCAAGCGGTGCGTAGACCCTCAGTACGCAAACACCAAGTGTCACTACGTGCTGAGGTTCTACCTGTCCCCGGTGTTGCGAAGGATGGGTCTGGCCACGCTGCCGCGGAACGCTCCAAGTAGTTGGACCGTGCCGTACCACCTGTCCCTGGTGGAAAAATTTATGCAGAAAAACACCTTTGACCACAAGTCCATCAGGCAGTGGTCAGCACGTAACGTCCTAGAGGCCCTGAGGGATAAGGAGAGGGTGGACCCTGTGGGATGGTTCCCCGAGCAGACTGTCAAAGTCATTTGGCAGAATGCCTCATCGCCAGAACTTTCCAACAAGCACCAAGACGTAGCTTGGCTGGTGGTGAGAAAGGCCCTCCCCGTCAGATCCTTCCTACACGCCAGGAGTCTCACCCCCTCTGCACGATGCCCTCGAGGTGGCTGTGGTGGGGAGGAGACCGTTGTTCACCTCCTTGTGGATTGTGCCTTTGCAAAGAAAGTCTGGAGAGAGATGCAGTGGTTGCTGTCGAGGTTCATCCCGAGCAGTTCTGTGACACAGGACTCTGTGCTCTACGGGCTGTTCCCAGGGACACACACCGAGACAAACATCGACTGCAGCTGGAGGATCATCAACTCGGTGAAAGAGGCGCTTTGGTCTGCCCGAAACTTGTTGGTCTTCCAGCACAAAGAGTTGTCCCCGACCGATTGTTGCGGACTGGCACAATCCAAAGTCCAGGACTACGTGCTGAGGGACGCACTAAAGCTTGGGGCAGCTGCCGCAAAGGCGCAATGGGGAAGGGTCGCTGTCTAAGACCTTTCTACCACAGCGCACCGAGAGACTGGGAACTGTTTAGAGCCCCTCGGGCTGTACAGATCAAAATGAAAGGCTGTAAATGATTGTAATATTGTTTGTACTGATGCACCTGGTGATACATTTTGTAAAAGTTTAACCTGGATTGTACCCTTGTAATCTTGTTTTTGAAATGGTTTGGAATGTGATTGAAGATATTTTATGAATAAAGTATATTTTTACAAAAAAAAAAAAAAATCTGACTGGCCAGCAGCTCCATCAGTCCTGGCAGCGCCAAGAGCGCATTAGTGGGCACTGCTGGGACTGCAACGAGGAACAAGAAGGAGGACCGTGGATGCCAGAGCCAGGCAAGTCTGGGGTTTTGATCAGGGAGCATTTAGGCAGTCTAGGGAGGAGGGATGGTGGGGGTGGAGGTGTTGTGTTTAATGGAACAAGGTGGGTATGTAGAAAGGGGGGGTCTATCTTAGGGAGGTGGGGGGGTTGGTCCCCAATCCGCAAAGGGTACCCCCTTTACAGTTTTGGCTAATTTTTTTCTCATGCTCCCTCTTAAGTTCCTTTAATTTAACCTCTAGAACCTCTTTTTTATTGTTCATGTTTGCCCTGGTTATACATTTTTTTGTTACCCGCCCCGCAAGCACTTTTTGTTTTAAGTTCTATCGAACCTCCTGTATATTTATGAAATCCCAGTTTTCAGTATTTCCTGAGAGAATCAAGGATTCCTTCCCACCCTCTGAAATTTTTTTTTTAAACCAAACATTTTATGGTGTGGGCAGTATATTATTGGGGTCAAGGTAAAAGCAAAATACTGCAGATGCTGGAAATCTGAAACAAAAACAAAAATAGCTGGAAAAACTCAGCAGGTCTGACAGCGTCTGTGGAGAGGAACACAGTTAACGTTTCGAGTCCGTATTATTGGTGTCAGTTGGCTTGTTGGCAAGCTCAATTAACCCTTGATTATTTATTTAAATATGGCGAGCAGGCTGCTGACTTCGGCATGCACCCACCCCTCGTATTATGGGGGTGAGCTCACGGGCGAGCGGGAAGCTGGTGAGGTTCCCTTGCCGAAAGCACATCCGGCAGGAGCACGTAAAATGCAGCCCACTGCCTTTTCTATTCAGTTATTACTTGCAGCTTATTTAAAGCGATGGAACAAGTGAAATGTATTCCATTAAGGAATAAGAGCATTAAAAAAATCAGGAGAAGGCCATTCGACCCCTCAAGCCTGCTTCACCATTCATTCAATCAGATCATGACTGATCTTCTACCTCAATTCCACTTGCCTGCATTGTCCCCATATCCCTTGATTCTCTCAGGAAATACTGAAAACTGGGATTTCATAAATATACAGGAGATTCGATTGAACTTAAAACAAAAAGTGCTTACAGGGCGGGTAACAAAAAAATGTATAACCAGGGCAAAGACGAACAATAAAAAAGAGGCACTAGAGGTTAAATTAAAGGAACTTGAGAGGGAGCATGAGAAAAAAATTAGCCAAAACTGTAAAGGGAAATAAAACAACTTCTCTACAGGCAGGAAGTTTTAAGGCTGCTAAGAGATGAAAGAGACAATCTTACTTTGGATAGCAATTGTCTCTTATATTTGTAGTCAAACAAGGAGAGGTTTATCAGATATGCTTTTGTCAAGGACGGGCTTTTTAATGATAACAACTTACATTTATATAGCTTCTTTAATTAGTAAAGCTTACCAAGGAACATTACAGGAGTGTTACCAAACAAAATCTGACACTGAGCCACGTAAGGAGATATTCAGACATATAACCACAAGCTTGGGCAAAAGAGATAGTTGTTAAGGAGTGTATTAAAAGAGAGAGAGGTAGTAGAGAAGAGGTTTAGATAGGGAATTCCAGAGCTGAGGGACAAAGCAGCTGAGGGCACAACCACCATTGGCAAAGCGATAGAAACTGGGAATAAAGGTTGTAGTATTAAAGGCTGCCTGCATGCTTGACAACATGGGTTCATTGATTAATGGGGTGTTCCAAATTCCACTTTTTATCTTGTTGCACTGCCATTCCTCTGCTGCACAACTTACCATTTGGGCCCTGAGGTACATCTGCGCCTGGCTTGCTGTGAGGGTGGGAGTGGTGTTGCCGAGAAGCATGGCTTGCTGGGTGATCCCACTGCCTGAAGTGCTGGAGGTCTGAGCACGGCTTATCAGCTGAGTAGCAGAAGGAGACGCCGAGAGGTTAATCTGCACAACAGGGACCCAAAGGTCTATTAAAGGTTGAGTGCGGTAATGCACACAGAACCAAAATAGAACATTATTCACACAGTTTCTGAACTTAATTTGTTTCAAAGATAATGGAGTTACCTAACAACAAAAACATTTTGTTAGAAAAGGCAAACTATATTTTGATACCTGTCAGAGAGTACAGTCCTGGTCTCCATATTACAAAAAGTATATAGGGGAACAAATGGCAACAAATGCAGTCTTGCCAGTGATGCACAATAAGATTTAGAAGGATGATACCAGAAATTAGAAAAAAATAGAAAGAAGACTTGCATTTATATAATGCTTTGCATGACTGCCAGACATCTCAAAGCACTTTACAGCCAGTGGAGTATTTTTGAAATGTAGTCACTGTTGGAATGTAGAGGAAACACAGCAGCCAATTTGTTCAAACAAACTCCCACAAACAGCAATGTGTTAACGAGCAGATAATTTGTTTTTTTGTAAGGGCGACTGAGGGATAATTATTGGCCAGGACATGGGGGATAACTCACCTGCTCTTCTTCAAAATAGTGCCATGGGATCTTATACATCTGTCCAAGAAGGCAAATGAGGCCTTGGTTTGACATCTCATCTGAAAGATGGCACCTCCAACAGTGCAGCACTCCCTCAGTACTGCACTGAAGTGTCAGCTTAGATTTTTGTATTAAAGCCCTGGAGTGGAACTTGAACTCAGAACCTTATGACTCGGACGCAAGAGCCACAGTGGACAAAGAGATTCTGCCAGTTCGGGAAAGATTGATTAGATTGGGTCTCTCTGCTCCAGAAATGAGAGTTGACTCAATAGAGTCAGCAAAATTATGACAGGATAGACATAAATAAGACATTTCCATTTGAGGGGAGAGCAGAACTTGGGGTCATAAATATAGACAGTCACTATGAAATTTAATACGGAATTCAGAGGAGCTTATTTGCTGAAAGAGTGATTGGAACGTGGAACTTGCCACCGTGGGAAGTGTTTGAGGTGAGTAGCACAGATGCATTTAAGGAGAAGCTGGATAAGTACATGAGGAAGAAAGGGATAAGAGAATATGCTGATAGGGTTAGATGGAGATGGGTGAGAGGAAGCTCATATGCAGTATATACGCTGGCATAGTCCTGTTGAGCTGAATGGCCTTTTTCTGTACTGTAAATTCTATGCAATTCTATTGAAATGAATGTTGTTTCACTACGTGAAAGTAAGTGCTCTTATTAATGGATGAGTTGCTAAGGTTGTTTGAATAGAATGATGGGATTACATGCCAACTGGATCAGCTTCAATAAGTAGGCAGGGAGGGGATACCAAGAATGATAAGCTTGTAGTGTTTCTGGCATGGGCCGTGAAGAGAATCCATTGCTGGCGATGCTGCAGCTATGATTGGTTAGTTAAGAGTGGAAGCAAGCAAGGACAGCTCTCTGAACTGGACAATGGAGGTGCGGTGCTGAAGGAGAATGGTGTGACCAACAATGTCAAAGGCTGCAGAGAGGCCAGGAAGGGAGAGTTCACAGTTACAGGGGACAGCATTTGTGACATTTCATTAGTGTGGCAGGGCAGAAGCTGATTGGAGCCAGGACTGGATCCTTGGGGAACTGAAGCGCTGACCGTACACAGGCTGGGCACAAACAATTGCTGGGCATGCACTGGTAGACTTGGGACAAATAGGTGTAAAACGATGCAACAGCACTGAGGGAAGGTAATGAATGAACACATTGTGATCAGACAGTATTTGGCACTGGAGAGATGTCAAGGGGCACTAGAAGGAATAAAGCATCACAGCTGTAGTCACAAAGGTTGGTGACTTTGGTCAGGGTTGCCTTGGTGGTGTGTCCAGAGAGAGGACCAAAGTGAAAGGATTCAGACAGGGAGATTTGGGAAAGTGTTGCAGTTTTCTTGTAGTTGCGGAGTGCACCTGTTAACTGCACCAAGAGAGATCCAAATCTTCAAGGGAGAGATGGGCCTGTTTCAGCTGGGCAGAACACATCTTACATAAAAGGTACGTAACGCATAACAGTATTCAGGGCCAGAGGGCTCTAATGGATTCGTGTTGATCACCTAAAGAGGGTCAGAGAAAGATTTCCCAGATTCTGATCCTCTTCAATGGTCTTGGGTTTTTCGGCTCTCATAGGCCATCATAAGCTGGGATTTTCTGGCCCCGCCCACCACCAGGATCTTTCCGTCCTGCCAAAAGTCAATGGACCTTTGGCTGGCCCGCAGCATCCCCCGCGCCGGATCTCGCCATGGCAGGGCCGAAAAATCCTGGCCACAGTGTCTGGCTCTATCGATTGTGATGTAAAGGCATCAGTTTGTGAGGGACATGCTGGATGAATCGGAGGGTCTTCACCACCATTGTTTGTAACCCTGACAAGAAAATCGCAAACCTAGATATTTTGAGTCTACAAAGAAAGACCGCTATACATTTAATAACTTTCACAGCCTCAGGATATCCCAGAGCACCTTACAGCTTATGAAGCATTAGTCACTGTAGTACCATAGGGAAACAAGTTCAATGCCAGGAAGAAGGAATTGGATTGAGTGGTGTGAGCAGCAGGAATCAGCTCACATGTCTGCCAGAATCCAAACTAAAACAGCATCAATATAAGCTGAAGCAAATTAAAGTTCTAACCCAATTGCTCTGCCAGGGACTGTATTACTTCAACAGAACTCTGCTGGGCACATCCTACAAATCCCTGTACTGTGAGTACCTAATCTCAGCTGGGCTGAATGATAACAATATAATCAGAGGGATGGGTAAAATCAGAGCAAATTAACCCAGGTCAGTCTCACATTTCTTAAGTTGCAGAGCAGTACCAGCCCTGGGCAAAGGGCATCTCCCTGCCACCCTTGGCTGGGTATGCAAGGCCTCCATAGCTCCTAGTAAGCGGAGAGAGGGTAAAGGTAAATCATTCAAAACAATTGAGTAATAGCATTAAAAATGAATCTCCTGTAACAAGAAAAATGAGAAAATAAGAGTAAGAAAAATGAAAATAAGAAATCAGTGTGACCTCCCTGTAAACTCAGGAAGGGGGAAGTATATTTGTGGAGGGACACTGAAACAGAATGTCTGGGAAACATGTGCTTGGTGCAGTTCAAAAGAAAAGTTGCTCAGTTAAAGAACAACAGTCTGACCAAATTTTTCTGCATGTAACCCGAGCCCAGAAACTGCCGTGCCATATGAGTACGCAACTTGTAAGAGGCGAATTCACGATCCTGCGCCTCCAGAGGGAATCTGAGTTTGCAAGGAGTGTTTTGTGGGAAGCAGCAATTTTCCCTGATCCATTCCCCAATGGGAGAACCGGATCTTGGGGTGGCCCCTTTAAAGCACTTGCAATTCTAATGGCTGCATCAACCACTGAGAAAATAAAACAGGTATCGACACCTCTTGTAAAATCACAGCCACAGACATTTCATACGAATCCAGTCACATCTGGCACTGCCTTTGTTCAGCTGCTTGCTCTGTAAAGGTGAGTTCAAGAAGATTGGTAAAAACTGCATTAGTAATAGCACTAAGATATCAAGAGGGTTACTGGTGACTCACTGAGGTCTGTGACACACTTGATTGCTGGCTGATGCTCCCTGTAGGTGAAGAAGACTGACGCCCACCTGCCTGAAAATGGAGTATGAAGAATAATCAGATAATTGCACAGTGCATGAAAAGAACCCAGCGGCCAAGACTGGGGATGGGGCACCTGGCTCGGGGGCCCTATCTATTCATAACTCACCCCACTTAGTTGATCCCTTCTCCAAATTCAACTGGAATATAAATATCATCAGCAAGGTATAGCAAAATTTAATAGCTCTCAAATTACCATATTAATGTAGCTGTCCTGATGATGTCCCATTTAGCAAAGCTCAGAGTGAAACAAGGATCTGCTTATTCTAAAGGCAAGCAACAACGAACATGCATGAGTCTCAACAAATTTCAGCCAATTCTGCTTCCATCTGTCAAAACGTTGGCTTCAACTCTCAGCTTGCCAGTGAAGCCATGGGATTCCCTCATCTCCCTGGGGCTAACTGTTTTAAGAACTTTAAGAAGTGAAGGGGGCAATTCAGCCTATTGTACCTATTCCACCATGCTATTAGACCTCAATTCCATTTATATACCTTTATTGTATAACTCTTGATGCCGTATCCCAACAAATTCTCAGCCTTGAGAGTGACAATCGACCAAAATGTAGGGAACAGAGTTCCAAATTTCTACTGCCCATTGTGTGAGAAAGTGCTTCCTGAACAGCCATGGAGGGAAAAATATGCAGGGAGGGTGAGGGGGAATCTGAAGGCTCATTAAAGAGAAGGGTTGCGGGGAGGACTTTGAAAGCACAGTGATATGGCAAAGCAATCTCAAGGAACAGAAGGGGTAGTTTTTGAATGAGTATTTCTCCACAGATGAAGCAGAGCGTGTAGGGGAGCATACAGTGCGTGTAAAAGGCTGGAGGAGACCTCTAAGCTACACTGAGGCAAGGTAGTGAAGGAATTTAAGGGGAGTTGATAGTGTTTAGAGTGGGCAGGAGTATTGTGGTGGCAGCCTGAATCTTTGCGCAGTTAACGTGCCCCATGCCTTTCACTGAGTTGCTAGGCATCCAGAGAGATACTCAGTCAAGCATCGAAGTGGTAAAAGCACAGACTATAACTCTGATGGCAACGGGGGAGAGACAGAGAGAGAGAGAGAGAGAGAGAGAGAGAGCGCAAATGGAAAAAAAATGCAGCAGGTGTGTGGCAGAAAGTTCAACTCAAGGCCAAGCAGCATGCAGAGATTTCTCACATAGCCTGAGGTGGCACAGAGTGACGCAATTAAGGCCTGAGGCATGCAGGTGCTGGCAGCAGCCGAAAAAGACGCTTCCATTCTATTTTAAATTTTATTTCCTTGTTTGCCCCTTTAACTTGTCTTTATTTCCTCTATCTCCTTCATCCTACTTTGCATTTAATTTTGGAAATTAGTCGTCAGTGGATTGACTAAGAGCTGAAATTGAGCTTTCAGCCAATCAAATGCCAAAGAAAAAAGACTGACAAGATCACACCTGTCAATCTGTTATACATTTTCTAAGTTATAAGAGGGAGGGGCTACAGATGGAGGATGAAGCTAGTCAACTGTGCACCAAGGCAACACAGTTACTCAGTTCAGGGAGTATCTAGCTCCCAGCTCCAGAGACTAATTAGGGCCCAGCATTAACCCATTCAGAACCCACCCACATACAAGAGTTAAAATCAGGCACTAAGTATTCATCTCGTAGTAATGTGTAGCAACATTATAAATATTTTTGTGAAGCATTTAAAAAGTACTTGGGCGTGCATTTGAAGTGCCATAAGCGACAAGGCTACGGACCAAGAAGTGGAAGGTGGGATTAGGCTGGATGACTAGTTGTCAGCCATCACAGACATGTTGGCCCAAATGGCCTCCTTCCATGCTGTATATTTCTATGGTTTTATGATTTCTATGAATTCTCCTGATCACAATTTCGTGCTAAACCACAAACACATCGAAGGTCTTTCTGACTTTGGCCGACAGTTTAAAACAGGCGGTATCAATGCAGATATCCATTATATGTTCTTTCTGATCTCCATTTCTGTTGACTTTAATCAGGATAGGTGTACAAAGGACACCTGAATTAATCTCACAATTTTACAGTGTTATGCAGGCCCCCATTATTTTAGAATTTACAGTGTCACTACGCAGATCAGCCTGAGCAATTATAATTCATGTGGACCTTGCCAAAACAATTGAAAGCACGTATCTGACTAAATAAGGGAATTGAAGTGAAAGGTTGGTGCGAGATGCAAAATCTCTGACTTGGTTGACTGTCCAAGACTTCAGACCATTTCTGCCCAGAATAAAGTTTTATTTTCGTCCTTCTCCACCAATCTAATTCTACCTAGGATATTGCTCCTTGACTGTTGATCCACGACATCTCACCTGTTGGACAGCTGCCAGGCTCTGCAGCTGTGTGCTGCTCAGGTGCTGCTGTTGGAGAGCTGCGGTCTGCAGCATTAGGTGCTGCTGCTGTGCTGCATACATCTGCTGCAGATACTGGGCTGCGGTGCTGGGCTGTCGGTGCAAAGCTTGCTGGATCACCTGCATTGAACAAGATACAGAAAAACCTCATCAGACTTTAAAAGACGCATTCACTACAACAGTACAGAATGTGTCCCATCTCCTCCTTTCTCAACATCCCCATCCTCCATCATGAATCGTGTCAACCTTGGTTCATTTGGTAGCCTCGGAGTCAGAAGGGCTTGAGTTGGAGTTCTTGAGATGTAAAGTACAAAATCTAAGCTGTTCTTCCCAGTGCAACAATGAGAGAATGCTTCACCATCAGAGGTGGCATTCTTCATATTAGATGTTAAACCAAGGGCCTGCCTGCCCTCTCAGATGAACATATAAAATCCTAGGGCATTATTCTAAAAATCACAGGGACTTTCTCCCCAGTGACCTGGTCAATAATTATCCCTCAACCATCATCACCAAAACGTATCATTGGGTCATTATCAAACTGTTTGTGGAAGCTTGCTGTGCACAAATTGGTCACCATGTTTCCTACATAATAACAGTGACTACGCTTCCAAGTATTTTATCGGTTGTAAAGCACTTTAGGACACCCTGATATAGTGAAAGGCACTATATAAGCACTTTTTTTTTCTCCCCCTCCCTGCACCCCCTCCCCCAAACAACCCTATGGCTCAGTAGCTACACCACATGGGCACAAATTTTATTCCTGGCCTGTGCTCATCTCATATCTTGCGCAGACTGCCAGCTGGTCATAACAGTCACGTCGGCCAAACATATTACACGACACTCACTGACACATTTCCCTCTCTCCTGTAGGAGAAGGTGGCACACAACCATAGTCAGCAGGAACTAGCTGGCGCAGAGAGCTACGCATCTATGCTTGGCCATTATGAAAAGGGCAGTGCTCAGGCCGTGGCCGCTGGTGGAGCTGAGACAATAGAACATGACAGTATCCTCATGCCTAATCCTCCTTCTCGAATCCCACAATCTCTTTTGCTTTCCAAACTAAAGATGGTGTAAGCATGTGCTTATTACTTTCTCTTTTGCCTTCACCACAACCTAACCCTTGTCCTTTTTTCATTTCAGACGGCCAAGAATGGCAATCTTCCCAGTGGAAGAGTAGGAAGGTAGTGCTGTTGAAGATGCACTGTCAATCAATTTCACGCTCGCAACCATTAGTTCTACAATGACATGTCATGTAATTTAGAGGATGGCATAGAGGTGGTCTTTGCAGATAGTGAGATACCAGGTACCAGTGTATTCCAGCCAGCGTAGAGGGCTGCTCGCCAGAGTGCAAAGTCCCAAATGGGCAATGCTGCAGAGGGCTCAGATGAGAACTTTGATGGGCCAGGCTACAGAAAAAAATTGATGGATATGCACTTTGAAATGCTTGGAGCATTGGCAGGCCTACCAGAAAGCTTGTGGTCAATTTCGAGGAGCATGGAGGAGTGCAGCACCAACCTGGCACAGGGCTTTGCACAGAGCTTGGGGCCCATCCTTTCCAGTATGAAAGTAGTGGCCAACTCCAACACTTGTGGCACCAACCATAATGCAGCACCACATGGCCAATGTTTCAGCTTCTAACGTAGCACAAGCAGCAGTCACACAATGTCTGGGCGTTGCAGTGGAAGTTCAGAATGCTGCCATTATGGTTCTGGATACCAACGCTCAAAGATGTCCTCCATGCTAATCTGTCTTCCATGGTCCTTGATATTGCCCGCAAGCACTCACAGAAATCCAGCAATCGGTCCTCCGATAGATTACAAGGGTTGCTGAGGGAGTGGCAATGCCTCTATGGACCATGAACCTGCTGCCCTCTCTCAGGATGACAGCATTCATCTTCTCACCCCTGCCATTCTGCTAGTGCTCTTGTTGCCAGCCCCGATTTCTGCCATCCATGCCAAGATGGTGGAATCTGAAGTCGGGCCTTCAAGGCCCAGAGTTGCCCAAGGGCATGCTCTGAGTCCATCTGCAGTACTGTATCGCCCATTGAAAATCAACAGCCTTCCACCAGCCTTGTTGCAACCACTGGGTAGCACAATGTAGGAGCACCAGGCCAGGCAAAGGAACACAAAAGACAGGCACTAATGGAATGGGTTATTTTTGTATGAAATATGGCAGAAGTTAATTTCTAAATTTGGCTTGAAATGTTTATTTGCTGTTGGGTTTTATTTTTGTGCTGTGGCTAAGAGGGGAAGGAAGGTAAGGAGTGTGGGGCTGTTGGTGAAGGAAGGTAAGGAGTGTGGGGCTGTTGGTGAATGGGGAATTGAGGTTGAGGTTATGCATGTGAATTATGGTGGGATTTTCTGGCCCCACCCACTGCCAGGGTCATCTGGTCCCGCCGAAAGTCAATGGACTTTTGGCTGGGCTGCCGAATCTCCTGCGGCGAGTCCCACCACGACAAGGCCGGAAAATCCCGGCCTTTGTTCTTCACATACAGTACCGGCAGAAAGGAGAGGCAACAGAAGGAAAGAAAATATCTCTGGCCGATGCATGAAATAAAATCTCAGGGAAATTCCTCTCCAGCCTTCGCTGGCAGTCAAGCAAACACTAAGAGACCATAGTGCCCGGTATCACTATTCCACAAACTCGCTTGTAACTCCAGATATCTTGCATTTGCAAGAACTTGTCCAGTTCCCTTTGAATACTTGCAGTGAATCAACATTGCCATACATATCGGCAACTTATTCTGCAGGGGGAATTACAGCAAGCACTTATTCAAGGAAATGTGAAGCTGATTGCACAATATTCAATGCATGAAGGGGCGGGGGGGGGGTGGGGGGGGGACACCAATGGCTGTGGCAAAAATGACCATCTAAAATGACACAGAGAACTGCACACCAATTCCACCCTGAGAATGGTGCAAACACGTGATTGATTTACTTGCTCTTGGTGTAGAAGACAGCTGTAGCAATTCTCCTACTGGAGCAATAAGCAAAGAAAACTCCACCACTTTGAAGATTGCAAAGCGAGGAGATACTGATTTTTCATGATTTTAGCAACAATCACAAGGCTTGCAAACCGATTCTAGTTTTCAGTTTTGGCCCATCCCTTACTACCACTGACAAGGGAACCTTCACATACACGGAATTTCCACCTCTGAGTTTTTGCAAAACAATAATGTGTTTGCAGTCATTGCTTGTTTGCTCACAGAAAAATGGAGGCTCTGTTATTGGGTATAAAATAGAAACCTGTGCCATTGGCAGCATCAACCTTATGGCACTGAGACTTGTCCTGTTGGAGCTGTCATGGAAACAAGTACAGTAATTTTTTTCATCACTAACCAACCCCACAGCCACCAGCTGCTTGTCGTCTTACATTTGTTTCCATCTTATTTTCAGGGAACATTAAGCTTCTACTCCTGAATAATGCAAGATAAATTTTCTACTGCTGCCTGAAAATGGGAATTAATTAATTTTCTCCCCCAGTCACTAAAACAAATCAGACCAGGGTGCCCAGCTTTCATTTATCACGTGGCAATGTGCACTGGTGAAGATCAGAGGAATATTTGAAATATTGCTCCTGAGTCACTATAGTTCCAAAGAAGAGTAAAATTGGAATCAAAAAGTTAACTCTGTTTCTCTCTCCACATATGCTGCCAGACCTGCTGGTATTTTCTGTTTTTATTTCAGTATAGCTCACATCTGAAACAGAAATAGGGAAATAAAAACTAGCATTCCCCTACAATGGGAATATCAAACCAGTATTCTCCCACTCTGGGAATACCAAGCCTGCATTCTCCTACACGGGGAATACAAACAAGTATTCTCCCACTCTAGAAATACAAGCCAGCATCCCTCTGCAATGGGAATATCAAGCCAGTATTCTCCCTCCTCCTCCTTCAGGTACCATGCCCAAAGAAGGCATTGGCGATCATGGACTTCCATTGGATTGGTCCATGATTATGCTTGTCAAAGTATTGCAGTGGCTTGCTTTATGGTTGACAAGAAAACTCTCCTACTTTTATTGCCTGCCATCAGGCAAATTGGAAGGATGTACAGGCTGATAATCAACCTGTTCCGCCACATTGTGAACACACTTTCTGTGGCCATCAAGCCCTGGCGTGGGATTTGAACCCAGAGCTTCTGACCCAAAGATAGGGATTCTACCACTGCAACACAAGACCCCACTCTAGGAATACCAAGCCAGTATTCTCCCACTCTGGAAATATCAAACCAGTATTCTTCCAGTTTGGAAATACCAAACCAATATTCTCCCACTCTGGAAATATCAAACCAGTATTCTTTCAGTTTGGAAATACCAAACCAGTATTCTCTTGCTCTGGGGAATACCAAACCAGCATCCTCCCACACTGGAATACCAATCCGTCATTCTCCGACTCTGGCAGAGAATAAACTTTCATCCTCCCAATTAGCACCACTACACCCTGACATTGTGTCTCCACATATTCCACTCTTTGATTTGGAATTCCAGCCCAACAAATAATAATAATTTACAATAATATCAACAGCAAATATCATTAATTGTAAGATGATAATTTTCAATTATTCTCAAAAATAAGTATCTTGGCAGTCTTCCAAATTGTGAGACGATGGTTTGCCCAGTGGTGGTCAATTCTGCATTAAACATTGCCTGGTGTGGCTCAGGAGCCCCACTCTGGCATGAAAATCTTTGCTGCATTTGCTGCAGCTGAAGGCAATGGGCTGAGGAGGTGCAGGATTCAAGGGCCACTGTTTTCTCTGAGCCTTCTTCTCGGCCAGCTGAGCTTTCCATTTCTCCTTGCCTCTTCCAATGCTGCTCCCAACAGTCAGCCACAGCCATCGGCGACTATCTCCCAGTTGTTTGTGTCAATGTCCGTCACCTTAATATCTCGCTTGGAGGTGTTCTTGTATCAGTGATATAGATATGCAGCAAGTCGTGACCCGGTGGCCATCTCACTGCACATAAGGTCTTTGGGTTAACGGCCATCATCCGATAGTTGTTGCGATCGCTGTGGTGTCTCTTGTTCTTGTACAGGGTCACAATCTTTGCAACACACATATCCTGGGAGACAGCCCCCTCCCTTCAGCAGAGACAAAGAAGTTCATGCAGATGAGGCAGGAATGCCGGTTTCCCGTGCTTGATGAGTTTAGCCGGTAAGGCATCAGCACCTGGAGCTTTGTCATGGCAGGTGAGTAAGTAGCTTTGCTAAGCTTCTCCACTGTGGGTTCTAGCTCTTCCATGATAGGCAGGCTTACTATGGTGTCCAGAGCTTTCTTGGTGACCGTGTTCTCCCTAGAACATAACAAGGTAGTGTTCCACCCATCCCTCCAACTGTTTATTGCAGTTGGTGATGACCTCCCTGCCTTTGTTTTCAATGGAGCCCTTGTCTTTGCTAATGGACCTATTGCTGTTTTGTTCCCATCATATGTGTCCCTAGCATTCCATGTCAAAGGACATCTGGATATTCTGGCAGAGTTGTAACCAGTAGCCATTGGCACAGCGCCTAGCAGGCTGCTGGACTTTACTTCATGCAACTCTTAGTGCATTCAGAGTCTTCTCTCCCAGATCGCTCATGTAATTAATGAGAGCAGATCACTTGGCTTCAATGACAGATTACATTACAGTGATGTTAACCACAAATCAGTCAAGTGTTTTCTGCTCTTGCTTCCCAGATCTTGAGAGAGTGGCACTGTAGATGGTGTCTGGAAATATGTTTGACTTTGCTTCTGCACTCTTTGTGGAAATACCAGAAAGTGCCCGTTCAATCAAGGTGAGGGACTGTTGGTTCAGGTCTGGGTAGGCAGTATGGCTGATGTTGATACAAGGAAGGCCATTCTGCTTTGCATGAAAAAGCTTCAAGGGTTGCATCCTAACTGTGGGGCATACCAGGGAGTGATTTGTACCACAGTCAGCGCTGGGGTGGCTGCGCGTGTTGAGAATGCTGTTAAGAGAGTCACGTCCGGCGAAGTTTACGCCCGGCTCACGAGTTTCCTCTGAGCACTTTCCCTGCGTGGGCTGTCCAAACATCAGGGTCCTCTTCTCGATCTCCCCAGTTGGGGCTAAAGGAATACAAAGCACCACATTTAGTGCCAGCTTGGTTGCAGGAATTGATGGAAAGATGACATATTTAGACATCAGTCCACTTTTGGGCTCCACTCCAGGTTTTTTTTTATATCAGTGTTTCCTCCATTAGCTTTCAACTCTCCCACAGTATCCACAAGGTAGCAGAGATATTCGCCCTGAGCTGGGAGTTTGGTTTGCGAGTGCCAGAGTATCCAAATGCCAGTGGGCCTGCACACTGCATGTCTAAGGACCAAACCTCCTCTGAGTTCCTCTGAAGCCTTAGCCTGGGGCCACGAGGGACCCAGTTTCCGTGTGCCTCCATCAGGAAGCACAGCTGAGGACTTGCCAATGGAGAGGCTGTGTACTGATAGGGAGAGGCTTGCGCATTCAGCTCCCCTTTTCGCATTGCTGCTACCCAGCTATGTAGGTCAAAAATGAAAAGCACAAAAAAAGCGGGAAGCATGCTAGATCTCTTCACCAACACACTAAGTGCATCACATCAACCTGTTGAACACACTAACAACGTAAATTAGTACAAAGCTGTAAATAAATTTACTTCACTCAAAGGGTTGTGAATCTTTGGGATTCTCTACTCCAAAGGGGTCTGGATGCTCCCCCATTGAATACATATAAGGCTGGTATAGACAGATTTTTGGTCTCCCAGGCTATGGGGAACAGGTGGGAAAGTGGAGTTGAAGCCTAAAATCAGTCATGGTCATATTGAATGACGGAGCAGGCTCGTCGGGCAGCATGATCTGCTCCCACCACTATTTCTTCTGCAAGTTTGATCTTTCCTGAGCACTACAAAGAGACATTTACAGCACAGGCAGAGGCCATTTGGCCCATTGAGACTATGCCAGCTCCCTATGGAGCAATCCAGTCAGTCCCCTGCTTGGTACCCATAGTCCTGTGAGTTTATTTCCTTCACGTGCCAATCCAACTTCCTTTTGAAATCATTGAATGTTTCCACTTCACCGGCCTCGTGGGCAGCAAGTTCCAGGTCATTACCACTCACTGTGTAAGAAAGTTCTACCTCACATATCCCCTACGTCACTTACTCAAAATCTTAAATCTGTCTCCCCTAGTCCTTGTGCCATCAACTAACAAAGTGACTTGAGAGTGACTGCCCTCGACATCAAGGCAGCAATTCCCACTATCAAAATCCTGGGGGTTACCACTGACCAGAAACTGAACTGTACTAGCCATATAAATACTGTGGCTAAAAGAGCAGGTCAGAGGCTAGGAATCCTGTGGCAAGTCACTCACCTCTTGACTCCCCAAAGATTGTCCACCATCTACAAAGCACAAGTCAGCAGTGTGATAGAATACTGTCCACTTGCCTGCATGAGTGCAGCTTCAACAACACTCAAGAAGCTTGACACCATCCAGGACAAAGCAGCCTGCTTGACTGGCACTCCATCCACAAACATTCACTTCCTCCACTACCGACGAACAGTGGCAGCAGTGTGTACCACCTACAAGATGTGCTACAGGAAATCAACAAGCCTCCTTAGATAGCACCTTCCAAACCCACAACCGCTACCATCTAGAAGGGCAAAGGCAGCAGACGTAAGGGAACAGCACCAACTGGAAGTTCCCCTCAAATCCACACACCATATTGACTTGGAAATATATCGCAGTTCTTTCACTGTTGCTGGGTCAAAATCCTGGAACTCCCTTTCTAACAGCACTGTGGGTGTACCTACACCACATGGACTGCAGCGGTTCAAGTAGGCAACTCAACACCAACTTCTCAAGGGCAATTAGGGATGGGCAATAAATGCTGGCCTAGCCAGCGAGGTCCACATCCCAAGAATGAATGAAAAAAATAATGGGAAGAGTTTTTCCTTGCTACTTTATCTAAGCCTGTCCAAGTCACCCCTCAATCTCCTTTTCTCCAAGGAGAACAATCCTAACCTTTCCAACTTAACCTTATAGCTAACCCTCCCCGTCACCACCACTACCCCCATTCCTGGAACCACGCAGACAAATCTCCTCTGCACCCTCTTAAGGACCTTCCTGAGCTGTGGTGACCATAATGGGACAAAATGCTCTAGTTGGGGCTTAACCAGAGCTTTATATAGTTCAACAATAACGTCCCTGTTTTGTACCCAATGCCTCTATTTATGAAAACAAAAGATTCCATATGCTTTGCTAACCACTCTCACAATATGTTCTGCCACCTTCAAAGATCGATGATGATTTATCTCATTGTACTCTTAACTTTGGTGCTATTCCATATTATAGATTGAGCCAGTGATTTATCATCACTTTGATCCTTGCAGAAAAGGAAATTTGCACAGCCTACAGGTATATTAGGAAACTGTGCAAGTGTAGTGACCTGGACCCAAATGACTTGTCCCATCTATCAACCTTGGCCCTCCACCTACATTCTTCCATTAGAAAAAAAAGTAAGGGCAGTTCAGTCCTTTAAGGGTTAAAAGAGAACACTAGGAACAGGAGGAGACCACTCAGCCACTTGAACCTGTTCCACCATTGAATTAAATTATGTATCCTAACTCCATCCACTGAGAATAAAACAGATCACTTAACACTCCACTGAATTCAAAAACTTGTTTCCTTCAAACTAGAGCAAAAGAAAACTTTGACTTATCAAGAATTTGAATGTAGGCCTTCGTATGAAGAAAAAACAATTGTGTCCACGGGCTTCGCACTGAAAACCAGTCTGATCAGCCTGAGAATAAACAAAACACGGCCTTGAGCAGATATATTTTCCCTCTCTCCAAGTAATGTCTTGTTAAAACCATAATATTGCTTATCATATTACGAACAAAGTATTCCCTGCCCCCTATTTGAAAAGGGTTGATGAATGTGGAAAAACTGGGCTCTTTGTTATTTCTGGACCTGAATCTTGCTCTCTAGTCCTGGAACAAATGTAAATATCAAAAAGAAAGATCAAACCTGCACTGACATTCCCACTGGTATAGATCGGTTTATAATAACATTTAGTGGACGTGGAAATAAATTAACTTATTCAAAGTTTGGTCTCAAATATCAAGCCCCAGGGAAAGCTAGAATCTAGTAACTAAAAATGTTTAGAAAGCAACTGATACCAAGGGAGCTTATTTCACCATCACACCACTCTCAGAAACTACTAGCATTAAACACATGAGATATCTGTCCTGGTTATGGTTATTTCTAACTGCATCCAACTATCTAGTTGTCAATTGTGGCTAAGTTGGCAGCACATAAGCCTCTAGACCCAAAGATTGAGAGTTCAAGCCCCACTCCAGAGATTAGAACACAAAAGTCAGATTACCATGCCCAGTGCAGTACTGAGGTTGTGCTGCACTCTCACAGGTGCCATCTTTTGGATGAGATGTTAAAATCGAGACCCTGTTTGCCCCTTCAAGTGAATGTAAAAAGATCTGGTGGCACTAATTCAAGGAAAACTAGAGGAATTCTTCCCAGTGCTTTGGGCAACATCTATCTTTCAACCAACATCACTAAAGCAGGTTATATGCCTAGTTAACTTATTGCTGTTTGTGGGATCTTGCTGTGTTTCTTCCATTATGACAGTGACCATACTTCAAAAGGGACTTCAGGGCTTTAAAGCACTTTGGGACATTCTGATATCATGAAATGCGCCATAGAAATGCAAGTTCTTTTCTTCTTCATCCGTGTTTATGCAGCCAGTTAAACTTGGACAGATGTGACCAGAAGAACCTAACAGAGTTGAAAACAGATGTTTCTAGTTCATTGCATAGCAGAAATGGGGTGGGGGGGGGGGGGAAGGAAGCTGAGCGCTATCATCATGTGGAAATGCTTCTAATCATCTCAACAATCAGAAGGATATAATCTATGTGGCATATATTTAGTCCACATATGTGATACAAATTCTATATAAATCTTGGTTCTCTGCCCTGACTTCCACCTCAGATGTAATCCCACCATGTGCAATTCAGGACCTTTGTAATAGAACTATACAGGCCAAACAGTATCACAGCTACATACTTGAACAGCTTGTCTGTCAGAACTGCTGTAGACTGAGATTTGTGGTGCCTGTGTTCTGGGCGACGTGCTGATTGTTGTCGTTGTGGTTGATGTCGTTGTACTTTGGTCATTTTCCATGGCTGATTACTGCACGGCTTCAGGCGCTCAACACATCAGTTACAAAGATCAGGGCACGAAGCTTCAAAGCTGAAAAATAGCAAAATGGGGAGAAGTTACGTACATTCCTCACCACCTACACCATCAAGAGATATCAAGATAAACCTCCTTTATCTAAATGGGGGATAACTGACTGCCATTTACACTGAAGTCACTCACAAAGACATTACCAAATCAAGTGCGCTATTTTGGACAATTCAGCAGGGTCACTGCATTGGTTGTGGAAATAGAAATCAAGAGAGAAATGCAGAATGGGCTTCTGATTTATTATCGTGCCTTTAACACTATTCTATAATGTCTATGTCTATCCCAATGTTTTTCCACACATCATAAGAAATTCAGCTTGGCTGTTCATCAGACCAGCACGATGATGATCTTATGGCAAGGTGTTCCTCATCCATATCAACAACCCTTCATGGTTCTCCACGTACTGAACCAGCAGAAAAAAAAGAGTAGAAGGGGCCTTATTTCTGGAAAGTTTAGAAGGATGAGGGTTGATCTCATTGAAACATAATATTTTGAGAGGGTTTGACAGGGTAGATGCTGCGAGGCTGTTTGTCCCCAGCTGCAGAGTCTAGAACTAGGGCACAAAGACCCAGGATAGGGGGTCAGCCGTTTAGGGTTGAGACGAGGAGAAATTTCTTCACTCAGGAGTTGTGGGACTTTAGAATTCCCTCTCAGAGGGCTGTGGATACTCAGCCATTCAGTGTATTCAGGGCTCAGAATAATAGATTTTTGGATTCTAAAAGAATCAAGGGAATAGGAGGTCGGACAGGAAAATAAAGTTGAGGTCAAAGATCAGCCACGATCCTATTCAATGACAGAGCAGGTTCGAGCAGTCATATGGCCTATTCCTATTCCTAATGTTCTGTCAACCCAATGTATTTCAGCAGACCAGCAAAACTATTGCTAGTTTGGGCCAAAGTCAGGAACAGCTTAGGACTTGGAACTATTCCCTAGGTGTTGGAAGGAGACCAGGCAGTGATAATTAAGTGCAGTGAGAATAATAGTGATGACTTACTGCAGTTCATAATCACACTGTGAAAAGTTGTGTGCCAGAACATATTTACAAGCTGACACACAATACTACTTTACCATTGCCAATGTGTTTCTGGAGTCACTTCATTTGTATGAAGGAATAGCTGAGGTGTTTAGGGATTACCTGATTTGTAGACTTGGGAAGGAGGCTTAATACAGCTCCATCGATAACTTGTGCATTACACTCCAAATAAATGCTAAAATAATTACCTGGGAAGTAACACTTTAGAACAATATGCAGCTACCATCCTCGAGAGGATGAGTTACTGATCTGAGTGAGCAAGTAAAAGGTCAAGAATTTACCCACTGAGGGAGAGGCAGGATATGTGGAATCACAGAATGATACAGCACGAAAGGAGGCCATTCAGCCCACCATGCTTGCGCCAGTTCTTTTGGAGCGCTGTCCAATTACAGTGAAATCATAATGAGTCAAATCCACGATAAGCACAGCTTTATGATAGCTGAGGAGGCCCCATTCCCACATGAATTCATGTCTATGTAACCCAATATGTCTACAGATGTGGTCTATGTCAAAACCAAGAGATTCAAATGCCAAATGAAAGCACAGTGAAGTAGCAAATATGTGAAAAAGCCTTTAATCAATTTTTTCACACCTTATGTCGCTGGGTCAAAATCCTGGGACTCCCTTCCTAACAGCACTGTGGGTGTCCCTACACCACATGGACTGCAGCGGTTCAAGAAGGCAGCTCACCACCACCTTCTCAAGGGCAATTAGGGATGGGCAATAAATGCTGGCCCAGCCAGCGAAGCCCACATCCCGTGAATGAATAAAAAAAAATGGCCTGATCTTGAAAAAGGCAGGAGCTTTGCATTGAAAAATGTTGGGAGTTAGCTCCGGAAAAACTCCATAATATTTTTCTGCTTAGCATGCTGTCTTTGGATGGGCCTGATACAATGTCATCAATGCAGTCACATGTATTTTCATGCTGCAGTGCGAAATCCCGGAGCAGCTCTCCAGCCTCTCTGGCATCGGCTAGCAAAACAGGCAGTTGACGAACATACCGCACTACAATTGCATCATCTCTCAGTTCCGTGGTGCAGCATACGGCATCATCTACCTCCATGGTTGTCTCTGTTGGAAGCTCCATGCCAGCCGCAGGCAAGCAAAAAATGCCTCATCATCGGGTTGGTTGGCCTCACCCTGCTCTTCCTCATTATCAAATGACTTGTCCCATCTATCAACCTTGGCCCTCCACCTACATTCTTCCATTAGAAAAAAAAGTAAGGGCAGTTCAGTCCTTTAAGGGTTAAAAGAGAACATTAGGAACAGGAGGAGGCCACTCAGCCACTTGAACCTGTTCCACCATTGAATTAAATTATGTCATGTGCATTTGTAACCTGTTTGTACCCCGCGTGATGGAAGCAGTTGGCAATTGTGGCTTCCTTCATCATCCTCCACACCTTCTTCTTCATGAACATCGCCTCTAGAACAGTTGGACTGTACTCCTGCTTCTTATCGATGGCTTCAATAACCTGGGAGCTCAGCTGCCGTCAGTAGTGGGTTTTCACCCCCACCAGATCCGTTGGCTGGAGCTTGGCCATGATGTTGGTAGGTAAGAACATCAGCTTGAAACTTATGAGACCAGTGATGTCGGGGTGCATGGGGCAGTTGTCTGTAATGATGACAATCTTCCTTTTCCTTTGCTGATACGTTTTGTTCAATTTCCTGATCCACGCTTCAAACGCACTGAAGGTCACCAGGCAGTTTTGTTAGCATCATACTGTGTGGATAGTGTCTTGACATTCACGAAGCAACATGGTTTTTTGGACTTTACTATAACAAGAAGCAGCAGCTTTACGCTGTCATTCATGTTGACACAGACCATAGCAGTAACATGTTTCTTGCTCCGCTTTCCACCATTACGGGTTACATCTTTAAATATCAAAGAACAGTCTGGCAAAAGACAGTAAAACAGTCCAGTTTCATCTGCATTAAAAATATCTCGTGGTGCATACTGTTCCAAGATGTGCACCTTGTGTTTCATAATATGGACAAACTTGATGATGGAATCTCCCACTCCTTCACGATGTCCGCTTTCTGCTTTGCACAGATTTCTGCTTGCTGTATCAACTTCACCTTCTCTCCAATTGACAATACTTTTAACTTTCTCACAGGTTTAGCCAAACTCACAGGCTTTGCATGTCCTTTCACAGGGAGATCTCAATGTCAAATGATGGCTTGCCCAGCGCTCCATGATTCCATGATTTTGTGTCCTTCTGTGGTTTAACTCTGCTTTTATTGATCGGTACGGTCAAATAACAAGCTTAGACAAATTCGGCTAATCTAGAGTTACCAGTGCAAATTTCAGTTTATCATGGGCATTGTTCTAAGGGCTTTGCTATTCTGCTGGTGGGATTGGTAAACGATTTCGACATAACTGCAATTTTTTGTCATCTAAGTTTGACTCATTGCAATTTCCCTGTTCTTTCCCCTTCAAGTATTTATCCAATTCCCCTTTGAAAATTATTATTAAACTCCTGCCACCAATTATTCTATATCACAACAACAAATCACAGCATATTATTTTTTCCTCATTTCGCCCCCGGTCGTTTTACCAATTACTTAAATCTGTAACTTCTGGTTAACAACCCTTCTGTCACTGAGAACAGTTTTCCTATGTTTACTCTAGCAAAACCTGCCATGATTTTGAACACCTCTATATAATCTGCCTTGAATCTTCTCCGTTCTAAGGAGAACAAGCTCAGCTTCTCCAGTCTCCCCATATAACTGATGTCTTTCATCCCTTGGGTCTTATGCTGGGGGGTTGGTTGAAGAGTTCTGGATGAGTTGGAGTTTTTATAGGCTGTACAATCAACTCTCACCCATGGTTGGCCTAGATTATTTTAATGGTGGGGCGGGGGAGTGGGTTTGAGTGCAAGTGGTGACAAATTCTAGATTGCTTTCAATTCAACAACTGGCATTTATAAGGCATCTTTAATGTAGCAAAACTATCAAAAGGCACTTCATAGGAGCATTATCAAACAAAATTTGACAGTCACATAAGGTGATTTAAAAAAAAAATTTATTCTTTCATGGGATGTGAGTGTCACTCGCAAAGCCAGCATTTGTTGCCACACCTAACGGCCCTTGAACTGAGTGGCTTGCTAGGCCATTTCAGAGGGAAATTAAGAGTCAACCATATTACTATGGGTTGAGAGTCACATGTAGGCCAGACCAGGTAAGGAGGACAGATTTGAAAACAAAAAAAAAATGCTGGAAAAACTCAACAGGTCTGGCAGGTAGCATGTGTGGAGAGAGAAACAGTTACTGTTTCAAGTCCATATGACTCTTCAGAAGGATAACAGATTTCCTTCCCTTAAATCAAATGAGTTTTTACAACAATGATAGTTCCATAATGGCTAGCTTTCAATTCCAGGCTTGTTTTTCATTAACTGAATTTAAATTCTACCAGCTACCATGATGAGTTTTGAACCCATGTCCCAAGAAGCATTAGCCTGGACCTCTGGATTGCTAGTCCAGTTATGTTACCACTATGCCACCATCATCAATAGGATGGGTGACCAAAAGCTCGGTCAAAGAGTTAGGTTTTAAGGAGCAGACAGAGGGATGGAAAAGTTGAGGGAGGGAATTTCAAACTTCAGGGCCCGGGTAGCTGAAGACACAGCCATCAATGATGGAGTGATGGAAATTGGGAGTGTGCAAGTGGCCAGGACTGGCGGCATTCAGAGATCTCAGAGGGTTGCAACAATAATAGCAAAGCAAACCACCCAAATGAGTGCACTGGACGTTAAACTACATTTCAGAATCTGTTTTGAATTTGCTCTGGACACAGCTGGCCTCTGCAAGTGGGATTCCAGGCATGTGAAAGCACCATATTTGTGTGTTTCGTTAATCCTTTTCTAAAGCTAGCCAGGGCTTTGCTGCTCGCCTGGTTCCTGCTGTATCCTGTACACAAGCAGCAGCTCAGATTTCATGCAACAGTATCCCTTAAATTTGTTTATTTGCCAGCCAGAAATGAATAACTACATTTCCGACCAGGAATAAGCTTGTCAAGCTATGCTAAATTTTGCCTCTGATTAAGCTACCCTTCTGAATTACGCTGTTATTCCATAACTCTTCCTCTTTCAACCTAGCCAGGAAGGCTGATGGCAAAAACAATAAGGATATCATACCTGTTGTTATGGCACTGGCACCTCTAGCAAATACCATCAGATGGCAGGTGAGCAGAAACATACAGCTACAATTTCCTCAAGAAATGTCTGCATTGAAAATAGCATTCATCCCTCATTAAACTGGCAGATGTGCTACTTCACTCTGAACTCATTCGTAATAGAACTATTGTTAATAATGTCTGCCACATAATTTGGCAGACTTCAATGCAGTCAGGCAGGAGCACACAAGTTCGGAATTGTGAAGGGCAAGTTTGAGACAAATGCCACAAAGTATTTCTCTCCACAGAGGATGAAGAGCAGCTGGAAAGGCTTTGCCAGAAAGGGTGGCTGAGGCCAGGAGACGAGACTCGCTTAAGAAACAGCTTGGTGCTACCATGGAAAATAGGGGTGTTGGTATTCTGGAATGATGAATCAAATTACCCAAACAGCTTTCTTTGTCTGGAGATTCTGCTTCTTTTCAATACAATTTTGGAGGAAGGGGAAGAGGGTGGGGGTTGGACCGCTGTTCTAAAAGGATCAGCCCTTCACCATTTTGCCTGTTTCCCAATCATTCAAAATCAGATGGTCGAACGATGTCTTGGAGCTTCACAGCGGCATTCTAAACAAGGCTACAAAAAATAAAGTGTCTGCTTAAAAAACAAATGTGAAATCTATCTTCTGGTTTTATTTTACTTTTCAGTTCACAAACTATCCTGTGCATTGAGACTATTCTGGCCATTGGCCACACCAGTTCCCAGGCTCATTTTCTGGCATTCACAGAATGATGAGGCAATTCTGGACGCTGGGTCCACTGTCCAAACTGGGCCAGGCAATGATTGACTATAACTGTGTCATATGGACCCAAAGCCTTCTCTTTAGGTTGCTCTTTACTAATTTTCATTCTAGCCGAGTTGATGAACGCACTACCTATTGCGGAATGGAGAAATACAGTCTAGTCAAGTCCTTTGTTGGATTTCCAGTCTGTACCGAGTTAAATGCAGGATGCATAAACATAGGGCAGGAATTTCCGGCCCTGCCTGCTGCCGGGATCATCCAGTCCCGCTGGAAGTCAATGGACTTTTGGTTGGACCACCGAATTTCCAGCGGCGGGTCCCCCCATCACGGAGCTGCAAAATTCTGGCCATAGTTTCCATTACCTACAATTTACAAAATTGAAGGGAGATCAAAATTATGAATGGATACAACAGCTTGACCCTATTTCCTCTGCTGGGAGAATCCACAACAAGGGGGAACAATCTTAAGATTACAGTGAGGGCAGGATGCACTTTTTAACAGAAAAGATAATGGAGGTTTGAAACTCTCACCCCAATGGATGCTGTGTCAATTGAAAATATTAAGACTGAGATGAACTGATTTTTATTGGATACGGGTATCAAGAATATGGATCAAAGGCAGGGTTATGGATTTGATGTACAAATCAGCAATGATCTAACTGAATGGCAGAGCAGACTCGAGGGGCTGAATGGCCTGCTCCTGTCCCTAAAAATATCAATGCAGCCATGTCACATCTAAATGATTCTTGTGCCTAAACCTCTGGTAAACTCTATACAGGGGCTGGTTTCTATCTGTTAAGAAACAGAGTGATAATATAAAATTTAAGGGACAACTGTCAGCACTTTTTCTCCATACAATTAAATACAGCAGTGAAACAAGCGCATCACTGTGATCTTCAGATGTCATAACAGCTTTAACTTGAAAACCACCATGTTTAGGCACTTTCAGAAGCGTTGAACAATCTCAGTAGAGTTGGAATGACAGTTTTGGTGACATTAGCGTTTTTGGGTCAAGAAGGAAGAAATGATTCAGCCAGGGTGCCACCTTGTCATTTCTATTCCCACATTAGAAAACTGTCAGCCATGGTTCAGCTGGCAGCACTCTCACCTCGGAATCTGAACGCTGCGGGTATGAAACCCACCCTAGAGGCTTGAGCACAAAATCTAAGCTCGTACTCCAGTGCTGAACGAGTGCTGTTCTGTCGGCGCTGTCTTTTTGATCAGACATCTGACATCTCAGGTGAACGTAACAGCTCCAACTGCACTACTTTGAAAAGCAGCAGGAGAGTTCTTCCCAGTTGTTCAAGCCAATATATACTTAACCAACACCAATGAAACAGATTTTCTGGTCACTTTGGGACCTTGGTCTGCACAAACTGGCTGCTGCGTTTCCTAATTACAACAGTGACTGCACTTCAAAAGTATTTCATTGGCTGTAAAGTGCTTTGGGATGTCCAGACATTATGAAAGACACTAAGAAAAGCAAATTTTTCTTTCTTCTTTTCCTCAGGGAGGATGAAGCTTTCGCAACAATCTACAGCCAGAAGTACCAAGTGGATGATCCATCTTGGCCTCCTCCAGAGATCCCCACCATCACAGGTGCCATCTTCAGCCAATTCAATTCACTCTATGTGATATCAAGAAACGGCTGAAGGCATTGGATATTGCAAAGGCTATGGGTCCTGACAATATTCCAGCAATAGTACTGCAGACTTCTGCTCCAGAACATGCCGCGCCACTAGCCAAGCTGTTCCAGTACAGCTACAATGCTAGCATCTACCCGGCTATGTGGAAAATTGCCCAGCTATGTCCTGTACACAAAAAGCAGGACAAATCCAACCTGGCCAATTACTACCCCATCAGTCTACTCTCGATCATCAGTAGAGTGATAGAAGGGATTATCAACAGTGCTATCAAACGGCACTTGCTTAGCAATAACCTGCTCACTTGCAACAGGGTCATTCAGCTTCTGAACTCATTACAGTCTTGGTTCAAACATGGGCAAAAGAGCTGAACTCCAGAGGTGAGGTGAGAGTGACTGCCCACATTTGACCAAGTGTGGCAGCAAGGAGCACTAGCAAAACTGGAGGCAATGGGAAAACTCTCCACTGGTTGGAGTCATACCTAGCACAAAGGAAGATGGTTGTGGTTGGTGGAGGACAATTATCTCAGTTCCAAGACATCACTGCAGGAGTTCCTCAGGGTAGTGTCCTAAGCCCAACCTCTTCAGTTGCTTCATCAATGACCTTCCTTCCATCATAAGGTCAGAAGTGGGAACGTTCGCTGATGATTGCACAATGTTCAGCATCATTTGCAACTGCTCAGATACTGAAGCAGTCCATGTCCAAATGCAGCAAGACCTGGACAATATCCAGGCTAGGGCTGACAAGTAGCAAGTAACATTCACGCTACACAAGTGCCGGGCATGACAAGAGAGAATATAACCATTGTCCCTTGACAATAAATGACATTACCATCACTGAATCCCCTACTATCAACATCCTGGCGGTTAGCATTGACCAGAAACTGAACTGGACTAGCCATATAAATACTATGGCACAAGAGCAGGTCAGAGGCGAGGAATCCTGGGGTGAGTATCTCACTTCTTGATTCCCCAAAGCCTGTCCACCATCTACAAGGCACAAGTCAGGAATACTCTCCAGTTGCCTGATGAGTGCAGCTCCAAAAACAATCAAGAAGCTTGACATTATCCAGGACAAAGCTGCATGCTTGATTGGCACCCATCCACAAACATTCACTCCCTCCACCACCGATGAACAGTGGCAGCAGTGTGTACCATCTACAAGATGCATTGCAGAAATTTACCAAGGCTCCTTAGGCAGCACATTCCAAACCCACAACCGCTACCATGTGGAACAACAAAGCCAGCAGATACATGGGAACACCACCACCTGGATGTCTGGAAGTTCTCCTCCAAGCCACATACCATCCTGACTTGGAAATATATCGCTGTTCTTTCACTGTCGCTGGGTCAAAATCCTAGAACTCCCTCCCTAACAGCACTGTGGGTGTACCTGCACCACAGAGACTGCAGTGGTTCAAGGAGGCAGCTCAGCACCACCTTCTCAAGGGCAATTAGGGACAGGCAATAAATGCTGGTCTTGCCAGCAACACCTACATCCCAGAAATGAATAAATAAAAAGAAGAATCATGGTCACCTACACTGGCTCTTGTTATATACCAGCTAAAGTGTCAAAATTCAAAATTTTCTGGGGGATTATTAATTATTTTCAGTATAACCTATCAATGGCTTTCTATCATCTCTATAAAAAATAAGTTAGCAGATCAAGTTCTGTCATTTGTGGAATAGGCGCTATCACTATTATTTTAAAGAAATCGCCAAAAGAAATAAAGGAGAGCTGAGGATGTTTTTTTAAACACAGTGAGTTGTTATATCCTGGAATACACTGCCTGAAAGGTAGTGGAAGCAGACTCAATTGCAACTTTCAAAAGGGACCTGGATAAATACCTGAACTTATCAGGGCTACGGGGAAAGAGCAAGAGAGTGGCACTAACTGGATAGCTCTTTCAAAGCATCAGCGCAGGTACGATGGGCCGAATAGTCTCCTGCTAGGTGGTAAGATTCTATGACTGCCAGTTTCCAAACTGTAAACACCTTCTTCAGTCCATTGTGAAGCCAGTTTTTTTCCATCAACTCTGGCTTCCTTCACAAGTCCTCCAATCACAACTTCACACATGTCCCAAGTTTCTCTTTTTATTTTCGAATGATTTCTCTCTGCAACTAGGCCAGCTCTTCACTTAACCTCTGACGTGACCAACAATCTGAGCCCAACAATAGTTCAAGAGTTATTGAAACGATTATTGCCAAATATGAAAGGTGCCTTCCCCCTTACATTCTTTTCATCTAATTCTTTATTTAATTCTTTAATTTGTTCCTGTCTATTGTTCTTTACACCTCTTTCCTTTCAGCATTTTTGCCATTGCATGGAAATTTTCTGTTTTCTGTACAGCTCCTATTTTTCTCCCGTATACCTTCCCTGACAGATTCGATCTTAATTGGTTTCTCAGTGTTTTCGATGAAAAGAACAGAAGCAGGGGGTAGGTGACTTTGGACTCCACAGTGCCTGCAAGATGGTGGTTATCAGATGACCAATTTTTAAGTCAAGAGAAGTGACCTGCATGTAGTAAGATGGGGAGGGGTGGAGGTGAGAAGAATTTGGTAATTAGGGCATGTGCACAGATGACTGAAGATAGATACCCTTTGAAGGTCCTAGTGAGAGTCCAATGTGTAGAGGGAGTGGTGTGGAGGCAGGAGGTGAGGGAAGGTGTAACAGCATAGACGAGGATTACAGGTAGGACTGTTTCAATGAGGTCCGTGCAATTTCAGTGGCAGCAGTCATGGGGAGATGAACGGACAAGCTCTTACACAGAATAAACTCTTTGCGATGGGTATTGCTGGGTTACCTGAAGTGCAAAACTGGCAGTTGGGGCATTATTACTGTCAAATGTCTCCATGTTTTCATTCTTAGATTTAATGCATGTCTACAAATGTCTCAGCAAAATTATTTATTTATTTTTTTACACAAACATCTTGACAGTCCAGGGTTAAGCAAAATATCCTTTGAGCTAATATTTACTAAGTTACAGTAATTATATCTAAGTTAAGTGGCAAGCGGGTTTGCACTTGATTTTCCACAGATTTGACAGCAAACTAATTAAACATTGAAAGAAGCATGCTTTGTTAATCCTCTCAGTGTTGGATTTTGCTTTCTCGTTGTTCGATGTTAAGATTCCTTTCCTTCCCACTTTCTCCCGCCTCATGTCTTATCATAGGCAGGCACCGCTCCCTCAGAATTGTATCTATCCCAATCCAAAGTTTAACACCAAAAAAGCTGCTTTTAGTTGTACTTCCTTCCAACTTTCTTTCACCACCTCCACATCAGTCCCACCAAGTCTGGGAACTTAAATCACCAAGAACCCTGAAAGCAGTGCATACTGATGCACCAAAACAGTAAGACACAGCTTTTCCCACTCTTTTCCAGCTTGAGAAAAATCTATGCCTACTGCCAGTAATTTATTGGCATGACACTTCCATAGTCTCAGCTTAGAATGCCAATCTGAGCAAAAATGACCCTTGGACTTCACCCAACTGGCAAACTGCCAATCAACAGTAGACTACCAAGCAAAGCTGTAGGCACTAAGTAAAGTGCACAATTGGCAGTAGAGAATGGCAGCACAGGTTCTACCAAAGTTCAATGACCCAGCACCGTGGCAGTACTCTTGTGACAATTTTTGAAGTGGGTAAACTGTATTGCAATATAAAAGCTAATTTCTGGGTAGACTCAGGGGTATGCTCTCCAAGTTTATTTTTTATCTTTTGACATCTAATTTGGTGCATTTTCCAATAGTCAATTTACATATCTGCATATTATTATAGGCATTTGTTCTCTAGAAGCCTTAGTTCCCATTGTCGTAATTCTTGGTTATGATTTAATGTCAAGATTTCCAATTGTCTGGGCCAAATTAATTCTTTAACCAACATGATTGAAAAAAAACAAGTCAGTCAGTAATTTACCATACTGTTATTTGTGCGATCTTGCTGTGTGCAATTTGGGTATTCTATTTCCCTACATTGTAAAGGCGGCCATACAACAAAAATAAGTTCTTTATTATCTGTGGGATGCCCTGTAGCCATGAAACACACTATGTAAATGAAAAGTTTATTCTTTCTATTGTAAATTACTATGTCCATGTTTCTCATTCAATTTTGCCATCTCAAATGTCACAACGTAGTTTGTTTTTTTCCGTTCATGGGATGCGGACATCGTTGGCTAGGCCAGCATTTATTGCCCATCCTTAATTGCCCTTAAGGTGGTGGCGAGCTGCCTCCTTGAACTGTTGCAGTCCATGTGTACACCCACTGCTGTTAGGAAGGGAGTTCCAGGATTTTGACCCAGCAACAGTGAAGGAACCATATTATATTTCCAAGTCAGGATGGTGTGTGGCTGAGAGGGAAGCTTGCAGGTGGTGGTGTATCTGCTGCCCTTGTCCTTCCAGATGGTAGTAGTTGTGGGTTTGGAGGTGCTGCCTAAGGAGCCTTTGTGAATTCCTGTAGTGTATCTTGTAGATGGTGTACACTGCTGCCACTGTGCATCAGTGGTGGAGGGAGTGAATGTTTGTGGGTTGGGTGCTAATCAAGCAGGGTGCTTTGCCCTGGATGGTGTCAAGCTTCATGAGTATTGTTGAAGCTGCACTCAGCCAGGCAAGTGGAGAGTATTCCATCACATTCCTGACATGTGCCCTGTAGATGGTGGACAGGCTTTGGGGGTTCAGTAGGTGAGTTACTCGCCACAGGATTCCTAGCCTCTGACCTGCTCTTGTAGCCACAGTATTTATTTGGCTAGTCCAGTTCAGTTTCTGGTCAATGGTAACCCCCAGGATGTTGCCACTGGGGGATTCAGTTATGGTAATGCCGTTGAATATCGAGGGGCGATGCTTAGATTCTCTCTTGTTGGAGATGGTCATTGCCTGGCACTTGTGTGGCGCAAACGTTACTTGCCACTTGTCAGCTCAAGCCTGGATGTTGTCCAGGTCTTGAGGCATTTGGATGTGGACTACTTTAGTATCTGTGGAGTCGCGAATGGTGCTGAACATTGTGCAACCATCAATGAACATCCCCACTTCTGACTTATAATGGGAAGAAGGTAATTGAGGAAGCAGCTGACGATGGCTGGGCCAAGAATACTACCCTGAAGAACTCCTCCATTGATGTCCTGAAACTGAGATGATTGACCTCCAATAACCACAACCATCTTCCTTTGTGCTAGTTATGACTTCAACCAGCAGAGGGGTTTCCCCCTGATTTCCACTGACTCATTTGTCTAGAGCCACTTGATGCCATACTTGGTCAAAGGGCAGTGATGTCAAGGGCAGTGACTCCCTTTAGGAACTAGGTGGCTCTGTTGGAATTTCTGAAGCCTTTCTCACAGCTCATTACCAGCTTATATGTACAACCCCTTATTTTTGTGAACTGACCATGGGCAATGCAATAGGCATTTGACTCATAATGCATAAGTTATACAGGGCATTGCTAAAGCCACATCTGGAGTACTGTGTCTCCTTGTTTAAGGAAGGATATAAAAGCATAGGAAGCAGTTCAAAGAAGGTTTACTGAACTAGTACCTGGAATGGGAGGGTTGTCTTATGAAGAAAGGTTGGATAGGTTAGGCTTGTCCCTATTGGAGTTCAGAAGAGTAAAAGGCAACTTCATGAAACATACAAGGTTCTGAGGGGTCTTGACAGGGTGGATATGGAAAGGATGTTTCCTCTTGTGGGAGAATCTAGAACTCAGGGTCACTGTTTCAAAATAAGGGTCAGCCATTTAAGACAGAGTTAAGGAGAATTTTTTTCTCTCAGAGGGCCGTAGACTTTGGAACTCTGTTCCTCAAACAGCGGTGGAAGCAGAGTCTTTGAATATTTTTAAGGCAGAACTAGATAGATTCTTAATAAACAAGGGGATGAAAGGTTATTGGGGGTAGGCAGGGGTGTGGAGTTGAGGTTACAATCAGATCAGATCAGATCTTATTGAATGGCACAGCAGGTTCGAGAGGCTGAGTGGCCTACTCCTGCTCCTAATTCATATGTTCGTAAATACTCTAGCAACTTGCATTTATATAGCACAAGCAGATGTGTGATAATTATATAAATAATCTGTTTTTCTCTGTTAGTTCAGAGACAAACATTGACTGAGACACGGGGAAAACTATCCCGCTCTTCTTCAAACAATACCATAAGGACATTAGCTTTAAATTACCTTCACTAGTTTGATAATGGGACTCTTTCCTCATTGTCATGGTTTGATTTGAAGTAGTGCTTTAGATTTGCCTTTTCAATATTATTTAATATTTTGTATTGCAGCTCAGTTTTTCAGCATAATTCAGTCCTTTATAACAGTCCTTTGGCTTTTCAACGCACCCCGTCCAGGCTTCAACATCTCTCCCGTGTCTCAGTGACCAGAAATGGACATAGACAGATTTGTATTTATATATCTCCTTTTACAACCTCAGGACATCCCAGAGAGGTTATGGACAATTATGTGCTTTTGAAGTGTGTTCATAGTTATACTGTATGAAATAATGCTCAAAGTGTGATCTAATTGTTAACTGGATATTGATTGTGTTTAATTGTATGCAGGTGGCATTAATTGGGGTTCCACTTGAGCACAAAAAAGGGACACTTTTTGAAACTGTGGTGTAATTGAGTTAGGAGTTGCATGCTAGTAATCTTTCACTCTGTAAATAAATATAATACTGAATAAAGATAGGTTGCAGTACTATCCTTCACCACATAGCTTTCCACAGTATAACACTAACTATAGTGAGTGAATTTCTTCAACTTGTACGTCACCATTTTACTGTGTGAGCTATGATGCAGTTGATACCCTCTAAATCAAAAGTTGTGCATTTATAGTCCCGTTCCAGAGATTTTGAGCTTATTAACCAGGCTGACATTTCAATACAGTACTGAAGGATTGCTAAACTGTCACTGGTGCTGCCTTTCAAATTAGACATTAAACCAAGGTCCCTGTCTACCCTCAGGTGGAAGCAAAAGGTCCCATGACAGGGAATTCTTCTGGCCAATATTTATCCCACACCTGACACCATCAAAAAACTTGAGCATTTGGTCATCCGTTCCTTTTCTGTTTGTGGGACCTTCCTGCATACTAATTGGGTGCCACATTTGCCTATGAAACATCAGCAAATTAGGATTAGTGTCAGAAACCGCATCAGAAGAGCTGAGGAACTATCCCCTGTGTCATGGTCATTGTTTACCCCTCAACCAACATCGCTAAAACCGATCATCTGGTCAATATCACTTTGCTGTTTGTGGGACCTGCTGTGCCCAAATTGGCTGCTGCATTTTCTGTATTATAACAGTCACGAACTTCAAAAGTAACTCTATAAAATCTATAAAGTGCTTTGGGACATCCTAAGATTCTGAAAGGTGCTATATAAAAATGCAAGATTGTTTTATTTGTTTACGGACACATAACAGAAATATCATTAAGCAACATAATTGGAACATTAATGTGTAACATAATGAAAACGTTCACAAACATTTTGTTGGAATTCGTCTCTCCAAACCGTGGATCAGCATGAAGCTTGGGCCAGAGCCCAGGGGACTACAACACCCAGAGAACATTGCAAGCTGTACGCAAGCTCAGTAGCTCCTGTCTATAGTAAATACGTCACGTCTCGCATATATTCAGTAATGGCATTTCTCTTAACTGCACAAAAAAATTAAAAACTGAAAGCTTTTGAATAGATAGGAGGAGTAAGATGGCATGCATTTGAATAAAACTCCATTCATTGTATTAGTCGTCCTTTTACCAACATGTTAATTTAACTGCAGGAACAGTGTTAAGTCTGCTAAACAAAGCTGACCTCACAGTTCTAACAGGCAATGTGTAAAAAATGAACCATCAACAATATGCAATTAAAATGCATTTTCTATATTGCACTGTGTGATGTCCATCAGTGAATTACAACTCCGCAGCTTCCGCTAATTGCGGCGGGTCTGCAAATTGCAACAAACGATAGTGAAACCTACATCAATATTTCAGACGTCTTATCAATACATTTTAAATATTTTGTTTCGACTGGTTAATTCTTCAGCGATGGAGCTTTTTTTTAGCCGGTGACAAACCTGATGCAAACAAATGCACAGACACAACACACAGCCTTGCATTTCTGGACCTGAAATCTAAATATTCAGACCAATTTGAGTGCATGTCATTTTCGAATCGAATTCAAGCAAAACTTACTTAGAATTCCCTCGGAAAGGGATTTTGCAAAAAGCTGCAATTAGCTTAATTAGTCATTACAATTATTTCCCGTTGTATTAACTGGCACGTCAAGCGTGGCGCGGGGGGGGGGGGGGTGGAGGGCAGCACCGCAGGGAAGTGAAAGTGATTTTATGCATTATTTTTGTGGGAAGGGTGCATGGACTTACCTGCATTGCACCGGTGTCACGGAGCTTGCATCTCTTTCTCTCTCCTATTTAATGCATCTCGCATTGAGCAGACACGGGTTCTGAATACAGTATCAGAAACGCAGTCACGTATTGCATTGCGCAGAGTCTGATGCGAGCAGAGCAGAGACGAGGGGAGGGCGAAAGGCACATCTACACGAAAGTTGATTTTTTTTTAAAGTAACGCACAGCACCACACAGAGCACAGGAGTAGAACAGGTCGAGTGGTGAAAATGTTGGATAGATGTAAGAGTTTCCTCCGGTTTACCAAACCTGAGACTTTTTTTTTAAGTTTCTCCATCCTTTTTGCAGATCAATGGCTGAAGGTGTCGTGTCCTACCATCATCCCTTATGTTTATCCCTCATCTATCTCACCTATAAGATGCACTGCAACAACTCACCAGGACTCCTTCGACAGCACCTTCCAAACCCATGAACTCTACCACCCAGAAGGATAAGGGCAACAGATGCATGGGGACGCCACCACCTGCAAGTTCCCCTACAAGCCACACACCATCCTGACTTGGAAATATATTGCTGTTCCTTCATTGTCACTGGGTCAAAATCCTGGAACTCTCTCCCTAACAGCACTGTGGGTGTACCTGCTCCACATGGGCTGCAGCAGTTCAAGGAGATGGCTCACCACCACCTTCTCAAGGGCAATTAGGGATGGGCAATAAATAGTGGCCTAGCCAGCGACACCCATGCCCCACGTAAGAATAAATTTTTTAAATGTCTTACCATCAAATTAGAGAGACAGAATGAATTGCATCTTTACTACATCTTTTACAACTCTTGAGCTCCGATTCTACAGCCAATGAAGTACAGTTGCTGTTGTAGAAAATACAATTTGCACACTGCAAGTTCTCACAGCCAGCAATGTGATAAATGACCAGCTAGTTTTCTTTAGATTGTAGTATAAATAAGGGAGAGCTCCATTAGCTGCTTTTCTTAGAATAGCACCTTTGGGTCAACCTGAGATGGATAATGTCTCACCTGAAAGGCACCTCTGACAGTGCAGCACTCCCTCAGTACTGTGTTTCAGTGTCAAACAAGATGCCCCTGAAGTGGGGCTTGAACTCATAACCTTCTGACTCAGAGGTGAGAGTGCTTCCCCAAGTCAACAATTCAATGTCATGAAGGGAGAGTCCAAAGTACCAGAAGGAGCCTGATTGGGCCAAATGAGCACTTCTCCTGTTCATAATTGGCAGTGAAAGTGTTGGGGGCACATTCATATTGCAGCATTTAAAATCACCCTTAACCCACCATCCTCAAGCTCAGTAGTATAATCTGTACAATTTATTGTCATGTTGGATTTTAGTGCAGGAAACCGAGCACACTGATGAAAGACATGATTCTATCAAGTATCATTTTAGATCAGATGATGGATCTTTTGCATCTAAGTTGGTAAATTTATGGTTTCAAACCCTGTCCCAGAATGAGAGAACATAATTAAGGTGATGTTCTAGTACTGAAGAAGTGCTGCACTGTTGAAGGTGCTGTCCTTTGATTGAGATATTGGGCTGGATTTTTCCACAGACTACAGGACCCTGACCAAATGGTAGTCCTGAGCCCATACTTACTGGCAGCATGCCCGACAGTGCAGTCTTCCCAGAGGCAGCCTTTTAATTGGCCATTTGCGTGCTCGCTATCCTGTTAAAAGGGCATATGGGCTCTCGATGCTGCCAACCCAATCACAGGGCTGGCAGCTTTCAAGCCTTGGCAACGGCACAAGGAGAGTTGAGCACTGCTGAGGGATGTCAGGGACAGCAAGGGCACCTCAGCATGGAGACATCTGCAGAGCCATGCATTTAAAATGTTAAAATTATTAGAGGTGAAGCTGTTAACACCCTTGAAGTGGAGGGGTAACCCCTCCTGATACATCACTTGGGTCACAAGCGTGGTCGTTCCTGGTTGCGGCACCCTTTTTGGGGCATGGAGCCTCTGTCACCTCAATGGAGATGACAGCCTCTGCACATAGTGGGAGGTCACTCCACCAGCAGAAGATGCTGTCGTGCCTTCAAGATTAGGACTATATATTCCTATCAAATACTACCTGTTGAATGTGTGGGTTTCAGATGCCTCACAGGGTCCTGGGGCTCAGCAACACTATAAAGAAGGAATATGGGAGTTAGCCCATCACATTGAGGGAGTTCCTGGTGTTTGGTTTCATTGGAAGGTTGGGGACATTTGCAGGCGGATTGAGTCTGTCAGCAATGGGAAGCAGTACCTTTGTTGTAGCTTGAGGTGGCATCGGAGTGGCTCATGCATTTTGGCCAAATTAGGAAGATAAATAACTCTCATGGTGGGGCGACTTTGGGAAGGTAACCCTGTCTGTCAGAGTAGAGGTGGAAGTAGATCTGAGATCAGCAAGATTGGGAGGCGGGGTGGGGGTTTCAGGGCTCTAATAGTAATGGATTGTGAAGGATCATCCATTGGAGGAGGCAGTGATTTTCTGTTCACCTCTTCCATGCTGATAAGGCTCCTAACCCCCATCCCCATAGAATCTTTATTGCCAGTTCATGGGTTCTCACCTCAGTACTGTCACATAATGGAAACGTCCCCATGAGTCCAACCAAACACTTCAAGAGCTGTAGTGTCTAGCTGTACTGGGGAGGATCCTGGTGTCCTGGAGGACATGAATCAATATTTCTAGGATGTGGCAGCAGTGTGAAAAGGTGCTTTTGCTGTGGCAGTACTTGAGGTGGGATCCTGGGGAGAAGCTCATACATACTCCTTTAGTGAGGCAGCTTTGACAGGTGTAGAAGGTCCTGACAAGAATGAAAGGGCAGCCCAATGGTGGCGTGGAGAACAAAGTAATGAATCATTCCCCACCTCCCAAACTTATCTCCCCACCAATCCCAGTTCTCACTTCCTTTCCCCTCCCCTTTCATATCTTACCCTTTCTTCAACTTCCCCTTATCTCCCTATCTCTTTTCTTCTACCTTCCCTTTCACTTGCCTCCCTCCCTTTCCCATCCCATTGCTTTGTGGGTTCCAATGAACAGAAGGAGTAATCTGTGCTTTGGTGCTGAGTGCACGTAACAGAGGGAGTGTAACATATTGGTTTTTTAGCCGCTGGTATCAGGATTGGGGTTGCAGCAACGACAGGGGAAGGAGAAGAACTCTCACTCTTAACATTGCAAGATAATGTTGATGGATAGAATAGGAGGTCAGAAGGGAGGCAGAACAGATTGGTAGATGGACTGCGCTGGGGGGGCATCTTTCAGTTGTAGGTCAAGAGGGAAGATTGGATAAACAAGGTACCAGCCTTCGTATTAACCAACACCAGCCCTGCTTGGCTCCTTCTCATCCTTCTCCAGTTTTTTCTGTACTTAATTTGTAAAGTTATTCTATACTGAAGTGGGATGCTGCACTCAGGCAACTGCAAATACTGATGAAGTGGATCATTTTGTATGTACCCCTCAGGCTCTGTGCACATGCGAACAAAAAAAGGATCCACATTTGGCCATTTTCTTTTTCTTCCCCAACTTTAAATAATGATTATATAATATCACAATTATCACAACTCTTCCCTCCAATCTGCTCACTCACAAACTGGGCTGTACCATCAAAGAAATACAGAAAATTTACAACACAGAAGGAAGACATTTATCCAAGCAGCACCAACAACACTCAATAAGCTTGACACTATCCACGGCAAAGCAGTCCACTTGATTGGCACTCCATCTACCACCTTAAACATTCAATCCTTCCACCAGTGATACACAGTGGCAGCAGTGTGTGCCATCTACAAGATGCACTGCAGCAACTTATCAAGGCTCCTTTGACAGCATCTTCCAAACCCGTGACCTCTACCACCGAGAAGAACAAGGGCAGCAGACACATGGGAACACCGCCACCTACAAGTTCCCCTCCAAGCCACATACCATCCTGACTTGGAACTATGTTGCCATTCCTTTACAGTCACTGGGTCAAAATTCTGGAACTCCCTTCCTAACAGCACTGTGGGTGTACCTACACCACATGGACTGCAATGGTTCAAGAAGGCAGCTCGTCACAATCTCCTCAAGGGTAATTATGGAAAGGCAATAAATGCTGGCCTAGCCAGTTATGCCCACATCCTATGAAATAATTTAAAATAAGCTTGTTGATGCTGGCTGAAAAAGAGCTCTCCAGCCATATGCTACTTTCTAGTACTTGGTCCATAGCCAGGCCCAGTGCAAGGGTACAAAAACAGAAAATGCTGGAAAAACTCAGCAGGTCTAGCAACATCTGTCGAGAGAGAAACAGAGTTAACTTTTTGAGTCCGTAAGACCCTCCCTCATCATACAGACACGAAATGTTAACTTTGTTTCCCTCTCCACAGATGCTGCTGGATCTGCTGAGTTTTTCCAGCATTTTCTGTTTTTGTTTCAGATTTCCAGCATCCGCAGTATTTTGCTTTTATCCCAGTGCAAGTATATTTGCGTCCCTAGGCCTGGCATCTCCACCACCCACCCTCCCCCACCAACCTCCTCATATTCCAGGAGACATTGCCAGAAGTGACATCACAGAAAGCCGGCAGCAAGGCACAAGTGAGTGCTAAGGGGAAGCAAGTCCCAGGAACGGGCTTAGGGAGCAGGTTAATGTGGGGAATCACTGCCTCCACATTAGGACCTCAAACACCCTGCTGTGTGAAGACACCTGAGTAACGAGCGGACTTTGGGTTAAAGCTCTGCTGTATAATTTTCAGTCACAGTCATTAATAGATAAATTGTGAGAATATTTGCAGTAAACCTTAAAAATAAATCACTGACCCGATGAGGAATGAAGTGATCTGAAACCTTGCTACCGCCCATCACTGTCGAACTAATGCTTGCTGCTTGTGTCCAATTCCTCAATGAAATTCAAACCCCACCATTCCTATTGCAGCCAGCCAAAATCCCAGCCACTGAGAGTCTTCCTGGCTTTTTAGTTGGCTTGAAGAGGTTTGAGTTTGATTGGGCAGTGCTACGCTTGATATGTCACTGTGTGGCAATGCTTCATGATGATAGAAGTTGGAATTTCTTTCCCCTTGGTTGCTGATGACAAATTATGGGACTGATTTGTTTAAATGCTGGGTTTCAGTTCCAATTTTAAAAAAAAGTCTGAAGTTTTCTCTACCCCCCCCCCACCCCCCCCAACAACCTAAATCTTGCCCTAGGCGAGCCCCTTGTCCTTGTTTGCCTAGTGTTAATGCAGCCCTGTCCATAGCCTTGTAAGTTATAGCACTTCAAGTACATATCCATGTATTTTTTAATTGCAATAAGGGTTTTTGCCTTCATCACCCTTTCAGGCAGTGAGTTTAAGATCCCCATCACCCTCTGGGTGAAATGAAAACTTCCCTCAACCTCCCTCTACTCCTTCTGCCAATTACTTTGAATCTATGTTCATGGTTATTGACCTCTCTAATAAGGGAAAAAGGTCCTTCCTATCTACTCTACCTAGGCCCCTCATAATTCAATCACCTCTCAGCTTCCTCTGTTCCAAAGAAAACAACCTCAGCCTATCCAATCTTTCCTCTTAGCTAATACTCTCCAGTCCTGGTAACATCTTGAGGATCACATCTGTACCGTCTCTAGTGGTTTATATCCTGCCTATATTGAAGTGATCAGAGCTGTATGCAGTACTCTAACTAAACGTAGTGTTTCATACAGTTCTAGCATAATCTCACCGCTCTTATGTTCAATGCCTTGGCTAATAAAGGACAAGTATCCCATATGCCTTCTTAGCCACCTTGTATACCTATCCTGCTACCTTCAGGATCAATGGACATGCGCTCCAAGGTCACTCTGTTCCTTTACACTTCACAGTATCTTATCACTTATTGTGCATTTCCTTGCCATATTTATCTTCCCTAAATGTATTTAAATGGATGTATTGAATTCTATTTGCCACTTTTCCACCCACCTGACCATTGGTATCGAACTGCAGTTTACAGCTTTCTTCCTCATTATCAACCACAGGGCGAATTTTTGTATCATCTGCCACTTCTTAATCATGCCCCTACATTTAAGTCCAAATTATTAATATATACTACGAAAAGCAAGTGACCAAGTGTTGAGCCCTGCAAACCCCACTGGTAGCTTTTCAGCCACAAAAACATCTCTGATCACTACCACTGAATCAATTTTGGATCAAACTTGTCACTTTCCCTTAGATCCCATAGGATTTTGCTTTTCTGACCAGTCTGTCATGTCTGACCTTGTCAAAAGCCTTACAAAACTCCATGTGGATTACATCAAATGCACTACCCCCATTGACCCTCCTTCTCAAACATTTCGATGAAGTTAGTCAGGCACGATCTTTCCTTAATAAATCCACACGAATTGTCCCTGATTAATCCATGCCTCTCTAAATGATGATAAATACTGCCCCTCAGCACTTTTTCCAATTGCCCACCATTGACTGGTCTGTAATTACTGAGTCTCTCCTTTCCTTCCTTTTTGAACAACTGTACAATAGCAAGCCTCCAGTCCCCTGACACCTATAGCCAGGGATAATTGGAAAATGATAATCAGATCCTCTGCTATTTCCTCCTTTGTTTATTTTAGCAGTCTGGGATACATTTCATGCAAAGCTACTTCCGAATATGCTGAATCACTTAATATTTCCACTCTCACTATGTTTATCCCATATTTCACACTCCTCCTCCTTAACTACAATGTCTGCATCATCCCCCTCTTTTGGGAAGACAGAAGCAATGTATTAATTAAGAACTATGCCCTTGTCCTCCACCTCCGCACACAAAGGCTCTACTCTTTACTTAGTTCCTTAATTTTACTTGCAAATATATTTTCATTCCCTCTTTTTGCTTTCCAATTCTCCTTTTCAATTTCAACCCTATACTTTTTGTACTCCTCTAGGTTTTCTACAGTATTGAGCTCTTAGAATCTGATATAAGGTCCCTTTTTTGCCTTATCCTACTCTGTATGCTTGTTGATATGCAGGGCATCTAGATTGGGAGTCCCACCCTTTCCTTTGCGGGAATATATTTGTTCTCAACCCTCTCTTTTTCTCTGCCTCCAATGCTCTGACACTGATTTACCTTCAAGCAGCTGTACAGTCCACTTTTGCCAAATCACATTTCAGCTCAGTAAAATTGGGCTTTCCCCATTTGAAAGCATTTACTCTTGTCCTTTTCTTTAACTATGCTAAATCTAAATGAAGTATGATAACGCTGCTAAAATGCTCTCTCACTGATAACCTTTCCACCTGCCCAGTTTAATTACGTAAAACTAAGTCCAGAACTGTCCCATTTCTTGTTCTCTTGTTGCTACGTACTACCTAAAAATGTTCTCCTGAATGCATTTTAAGAATTCTAAGCCCTCTATAACTTTAACACCGATTTATCCTAGTTAACATTTGGGTAGCTGACATCCCCTATTATCACTGCCCTATTATTTCTGCACTTGTTAGCATTATCTTATTATAGAAGTTTATGTTGACATTCAGACTAAAACTAGACTCAAAGATGGCAACCCCTTGCTTCATGTCAGAGCCTCCATATCTAGCCATATTTCCCACTAACTCGATCTCCAGCTCAAACATGGTGGTGGCAACATGATTTATTTAGACATCTCCATTTGCTTCTCCGGCAACTTCTTCTTCAAGCACCAAATCCTATTCTCGTCTTCCTGCCTCTCCTTTAGAATTTTTGTCATCAACCATATCCACCGCATGCCATAACCCAGTTTTAAACCTGCCTTAAGGGATTCTTTAAGTGCCTATGCAGTCCTCCATCACCCTCTGGACTATCCGAACATAACTAAAATAAAAGATTTTACTGTAGCTACTGTTGTAGGATGTTGGTTACAGTTCAGTAGGTCTGAAGAAGTCTTTGTAGTCATACGTACGTTAACTAAGTCTTTATAGATTCTTATAATTATTTACAAATATACAGTGAAGGGTACAACTTGGGAGCTGTCGTCCTGCTCGCTGGTACACACAGATCTATCCAACACTCAGATGACCCTGAGTGTGGGTCATAAAGGTCACTGCGTGGGCGGTACTGTACTCAGTCCCACTTTAACCCTATATGTGCCTGACCCTTATACTACAACTACCATAGATAGCCATAACCCTATTTCCCATTGTGGCATTTTGGCAGCTCTGATACTAGCTTTCCTAACCTTAAGATGAGCTTTTTTTCATTCATTAGTGGGATGTGCATGTCACTGGTGAGGCCAGCATTTATTGCCCATCCCTAATTGACCTTGAGAAAGTGGTGGTGGGCTGTCTTTTTGAACTGCTGCAATCCATGTGATGTAGGTACACCCACAGTGCTGTTAGGGAGGGAGTTCCAGGATGTTGACCAAGCGAGAGTGAAGAAATGGTGATATATTTCCAAGTCAGGGTGATGTGTGGCTTGAAGGGCAACTTCCAGTTGGTGGTGTTCCCATACATCTGCTGCCCTTGTCCTGTTAGATGGTAGTGGTCGTGGATGTGAAAGATGCTGTCTAAGGAGGCTTGGTGATATCCTGCAGCGCATCTTGTAGATGGTACATACTCCTGCCACTGTGCGTCGGTGGTGGAGAAAGTGAATGTTTGTGGATGGCGTGTCAATCAAGTGGGCAGCTTTGTCCTGGATAGTGTCAAACTTCTTCAGTGTTGCTGGAGCTGCACTCATTCAGGCAAGTGGAGAGTATTCCATCAAACTCCTGACTTGTGCCTTGTAGATGGTGGACAGGCTTTGCGGAGTCAGCAGATGAGTTATTTGCCGCAGGATTCCTAGCCTCTGACCTGCTCTTGCAGCCACAGTATTCATATGGCAAGTCCAGTTCAGCTTCTGATCAATGATAACCCCCAGGATTTGATAGTAGGGAATTCAGCGATAGTAATGCCATTGAATGTCAAGGGTGATGGTTAGATTCTCTCTTGTTGGAGGTGGTCATTGCCTGGCACTTGTGAGGCACGAATGTTACTTGCCATTTGCCAGCCCAAGCCTGGATATTGTCCAGGTCTTGCTGCATTTGGACATGGACTGCTTCAGTATCTAAGGAATCACACATAGTTCTGAACATTGTGCAATCATCAGCGAACATCCCCACTTCTGACCTTATGATGGAAGGAAGGTAATTGATGAAGCAGCTGAAGGTGGTTGGGCCTAGGACAATACCCTGAGTAACTCCTGCAGTGATGTCCTGGAGCTGAGATAACTGACCTCCAACAACCACGACCATCTTCCTTTGTGTTAGGTAAGACTCCAACCAGCGGAGAGTTTTCTCCCTGATTCCCATTGACTCCAGTTTTGTTGAGGCTGCTTGATACCACACTTGGCCAAATGCTGCCTTGATGTCAAGGGCAGTCACTTTCACCTCTCCACTGGAGTTCAGCTCTTTTGTCCATGTTTGAACCATGGCTGTAATGAGGTCAGGAGCTGAGTGACCCTGGTGGAACCCAAACTGAGCATCAGTGAACAGGTTATTTCTAAGCAAGTGTCGCTTGATAGCACTGTTAATGATGTCTTCCATCACTTCACTGATAACCGAGAGTAGACTGATGGGGTGGTATTTGGCCGGGTTGGATTTGTCCTGCTTTTTATTTGTGTACAGGACATACCTGGGCAATTTTCCACATTGCCGGGTAGATGCCAGAGTTGTAGCTGTACTGGAACAACATTGGCTAGGGGCATGGCAAGTTCTGGGGCACAAGTCTTCAGTACTATTGCTGGAATAATGTCAAGTCCCATAGCCTCTGCAGTATCCAGTTCCATCAGCCGTTTCTTGATATCATGTGCAGTGAATTGCATTGGTTGAAGACTGGCATCTGTGATGCTGGGGACCTCCGGAGCAGGCCAAAATGGATTGTCTTCTCAGCACTTCTGGCTGAAGATTGTTGCAAATGCTTCAGCCTTATCTTTTGCACTGATGTGCTGGGCTCCCCCTTCATTGAGGATGGGGATATTTGTGGACACTCCTCTTCCAACGAGTTGTTTAATTGTCCACCACCATTCACGGCTGGATGTGGCAGAACTGCAGAGCTTAGATCTGATCCATTAGTTGTGGATTTGCTTAGCTCTGACTATTACTTGCTGTTTGGCACATAAGTAGTCCTCTGTTGTAGGTTCACCAGGTTGATACCTCATTTTTAGGTATGCCTGGTGCTGCCCCTGACATGCCATCCTGCACTCTTCATTGAACCAGGGTTGATCCCCTGGCTTGGTGGTAATGGTAGAGTGGTGGATATGCTGGACCATGAGGTTACAGATTGTGGTTGAGTGCAATTCTGCTGCTGATGATGCCCCACAGCGCCTCATGGATGCCCAGTCTTGAGTTGCTAGATCTGTTCGAAATCTATCCTATTCAGCACAAGACGATGGAAGGTACCCTCAATGTGAAGACAGGACTGCGTCTCCATGAGAACTGTGCGGTAGTCAATCCTACCAATGCTGGCATGTACAGATGCATCTTCTGCAAGCAGATTGGTGGGCATGAGGTAAAGTAGGTCTTTCCCTCTTGCTGGTTCCCTCACCACCTTCCGCAGACCCAGTCGAGCAGATACGTCCTTTAGGACTCGGTGAGCTCGGTCAGTAGTGGTGCTGCCGAGCCATTGAAGTCCATGATAGCCAAAGGTCTATGAAAACTTTTTCCTAAAGCTAATTTATGTTTAAATCTGACTATCAAAACTATTACTACTCACAGAGAATAAAATTCTAAATCTAAATAATACATAAACGTTTGTGGCGGTTTGAATTGCTTAAGAAATAATCTTTTAAGTGTTTTGAAAGGCAGGAAATTGGCCCTTTAATAAAGGGACTGCTGCTGTTGCTATAGTAATGCTATAGCCGAGCTCAGCGTCTCCTCGCCGGAAATCTGTTCGCCGCCTGGGATTCTGGGTACTGTAGTTCCCACATTAACAATGCAACAGCATCAGATAGAGGCGTGTGACCGAACGGCCTCCATCTCCCGGCGGCCCCTGCGCGTTAGCAGCCGTTAGCGAGCGAGGGCGCGCGCGAGAGAGACATTCTTGTTTTCTATTTACATTTAGATATGCCATACTCGGTTGTGAGAAAACCCAGGATAATCCATGCGGGGCCTCAGCCCGCCACAACTCGGGGGATATTGCGGGACGGTGATCATGATGAGAGTGGAGCAATGGGTAAAGATGGGCTGGGGGGGCAGAGGGTCCCAGTTAAGGGCATGGGTAAGGGTCCAGGTGTGAGTAGGGGTACAGGTGTGGATAAAGGTACAAATACAGGTAAGGCTACAACAATAAATGCAGGTAAGAAGATAGGTGAAAGCAAGGTTATAAGTACAGGTAAGGATACAGCAGGTGTAGGCAAGGGCAGCACTACGGTCTCGCGGAGATATGTTGCCACCCATCAAAAATCAACTCCACAGAAGTCAACTCAAAAAACAATACACAGGTAAGAAATCTGTTTTGAGCAAAAATTTCTTGTTACAGTACTATGAGACAGTAATAATAGCAACAGCTTGCATTTTATATAGCGTCTTTTAATGTAGCAACACATTCCAAGACTGCAAATTGTAGCTGTGTTCAGGACTTGCCTTATGAGCTTCTTTTGTCTTTTGGTTAATGTGACAAAATGGGAGCTTTGCTGCAGAAGGAGCTGTATTTCGGAATTTTAAGATTGTGGGCATTTTATAATGGACAGTGTGCTAAACAACAAAATGAAAGATCTTGCGTTAATAGTGCTTCTCAGGATCTCCCAAAGCACTTTAGCCAATAAAGTACTTTTGTAATGCAGTGACAGTTGTAATGTAGGAAATGCAGCAGCAGATTTGTGCACAGCACGGTCCCACAAATAGCATTGCAATAATGACTGACTAATCTGTTTTAGTGACAATGATTGAGGGATAAATATTGACGATGATACAATGGAGAACGTTTCTGCTGTCCTAAAATAGCAGTTTCAAACACGAACCACAATTTCTAACTCTACACTGTTTACCCTAGTTACTCCCCAAACCTGAAGTTCCTAACTCCACCAAATTCTAAATCACTAGTCAATGAATATCGCAATGCAGGATGCATTGATGTGCTGTGATTGCTGTGATGTCAATAGTTATTGTGATGTCATTAATAATTTAAGCCAATTGTCACTTTTTTAAAATAATGCAAATGAGTTGGTTTTTAATTATTCCACTTGGATATTTTTACAGTTATGGTGCATATTCTGTAACTGTGCCAGACAAGAAGAAGTGGAGTGATCTACAGAAAAGTAAGTATGTTGTTTTATTTTTCACCTCTGTTTTGAAATTCTGTGTCTTGCTAGTTTAAGTTGTGATGTATATTTAAATTCCTGGCTGAGAACTCGTCGTCAGCTAGCTCCTGGATATTGAGTAACTGCTCACAAGGAAGTGTTGAGCTCGTTAGAGAGATTCCCTGCTGTTTGCCTATTGTTGTGAGAAATCCTGAAATGACAGTCCAATTAATAGTATTATCTATTTTGAATCTCTGGAAAACGTAAGTCGAGGGTCTGCTTAAAATACTACCTAATTTTTGCAATGTTTTAAAACCTATGCCACTACGAGTCGAGTTCATGCTTCTCCAAATAGTTTTGGTATGTTGGGATATAAGCAATTCTGGAAGGTGTGCATTCAAGTAGTAGATCTTGGAAAGAAGTTCCAAAGAAATCTTCCCAGATATTGGATTTTGTTCTCTGGGAAAATAGTTTACTTATCAGCTGTCAATTTATTGCCCTCACATACAACGCTTGTCTAAATAAATACATCTCTCCACCTCATTATAGGAAGCAACTCTTACCTCAATTATTTATCTATTTTTCTATTTTTGAAATGTTTTCGAATGGTGCAGAACAACAATGCATATAAAATATTAAGCTAATTTTAATTTTTGTTCCTTCACTGCGTAACTCCACAGGAGTAATAAGTGTTATCAAAAGATTATACAATGCTTGTATTTACATATTGCCTTTGGCATAATAAAACATCCCAAGGCACTTCACAGGGATATCATAGAGGCCTACAGTGCAGAAAAAGGCCCTTCGGCCCATTGGGTCTGCACTGGTCAAACGAGTAATTCTAATCCCATTTTCCAGCACTAAGCCCATAGCCTTGCAAGCCATGGTATCGCAAGTGCACATCCAAATACTTCTTAAATGTTATGAGGGTTTCTGCCTCTACCACCCTTTTCAGGCAGTGAGTTCCAGATTCCCTCCACCCTCTGGGTAAAAAAATTCTTCCTCACATCCCCTCTAAATCTCCCTCCCCTTACCTTAAATCTATGCCCCCTGGTTATTGATCCCTCCACCAAAGGGAAAAGTTCCTTCCTGTCTACCCTATCTATGCCCCTTATAATTTTATACACCTCAATCATGTCCCCCCTCAATCTCCTCTGCTCAGGGAAAATAACCCCAATCTCTCAATCTATCCAATCTCTCCTCACAACTAAAACTCTCCAGCCCAGGCAACATCCTGGTAAATCTCTTCTGCACTCTCTCTAGTGCAATCACATCCTTCCTATAATGTGGATTCCAGAACTGCACGCAATACTCTAGCTGTGGCCTAACCAGCGTTTTATGCAGTTCCAGCGTAACCTCCCTGCTCTTATATTCTATGCCTCAGCTAATAAAGGCAAGTATCTCATATACCTTCTTAGCCACCTTATCTACCTGTCCCGCTACCTTAAGGGACCAGTGGACATGCACAACAAGGTCCCCCTGATTCTCGGTGCTTCCCAGGGTCCTACCATTCATCGTGTATTCCTATGCCTTGTTTGTCCTGCCCAAGTGCATCACCTCACACTTATCTGGATTAAATTCCATTAGCTACCGATCAGCCCATCTGACCAGCCTGCCTATATCCTCCTGTAATCTAAGGCTATCCTCCTCATTATTTACCACCCCACCAATTTTCATGTCATCTGCGAATTTACTGATCAATCCTCCTAAATTCAAGTCTAAATCGTTTATATATGCTACAAACAGCAAGGGACCCAACGCCAATCCCTGTGGAACCCCACTGGACACAGGCATCCAGTTACAAAAACACCCCTCGACCATCACCCTCTGCTTCCTGCCACTCCGCCAATTCTGGGTCGAATTTGCCAGATTGCCTTGGATCCCATGGGCTCTTACCTTTGTTATCAGTTTCCCATGCAGGACTTATCAAAAGCCTTGCTGAAGCCCAAGTAGACTATGTCAAATGCATTGCCCTCATCTACATACCCGGTCACCTCTTCGAAAAATTCAGTCAAATTGGTCAGACGTGACCTCCCCTTAACAAAACCACGCTGACTGTCCTTGATTAATCCCTGCCTCTCCAAGTGTAGATTAATGCTGTCCCTCACAATTGCTTCCAATAGTTTCCCCACCACTGAGATTAGACTGACGTTCCTGTAGTTCCCTGGTTTATCCCTTCCTCCCTTCTTGAATAACGGTACCACACTGGCTGTCCTCCAGTCCTCTGGCACCTCTCCTGTGGCCAGAGAGGTATTGAAAATTATTGCCAGTGCCCCTGCTATCTCCCCTCCTTGCCTCACTCAACAGCCTGGGATACGCTTCATCCGGGCCTGGAGATTTATCTACTTCTAAGCCTGCCAGACCACTGAGAACCTCCTCCCTTTCTATACTAATTATATCACAGTCCTTCTGCCTGATTTCCATACCCACTTCGTCCCTCTCACTTGTGAACACCAACACAAAGTATTCATTTAGAACCCTACCTACGTCTTCCGGCTCCATACACAAATTACCATTATGCTCCTTAATGGGCCCTACTCTTTCCCTAGTTATCTTATCCTCTTACTCTTAATGTACTTGTAAAATAACTTTGGCAGGTAAAATAAAGGAAAATCCAATGTTTTTTCATGGCCCCTTTTTGCTCTCCTAATTTTCTTTTTAAGTTCCCTCCTACACATTCTATACTCCTCTAGGGCTTCCGCTTCTGTTTTCAGCCCTCGGTATCTGCCATAAGCCTCCCTTTTTCTCTTTGCCCAATTCTGTATACCCCTCGACATCCAGGGTTCCTTGGATTTGTTGGTCCCACCCTTTGTCTTTAGTGGAATATGTTGGCCCTATACTCTCCCTATTTTCTTCTTGAAGGAGTCCCACTGCTCTGACGCAGATTTACCTAAAAGTAGCTGCTCCCAGTCCACTATGACCAAATCATATCTGGTCTTATTAAAATCGGCCTTGCCCCAATTTAGAACTCTGATTTCTGGCCCATCCTTGTCCTTTTCCATAACAACCTTGAATCTAACGGAGTTATGATCACTGTCTGCAAAATGCTCCCCCACTGATACCTCTACCACTTGCCCAGCTTCATTCCATAAAATTAAGTCCAGGACCTTCTACATACTGGCTTAAAAAGCTCTCCTGGTTGCATTTTAAGAATTCCGCTCCCTCTAAATCTATCACACCATTACTAACCCAGTTAATGTTGGGGAAATTGTAATCCCCCACTATTACAACCCTATTATTTTTATACTTCTCTGAAATTTGCCTACATATCTGTTCTTCTATTTCTCTCTGACTGTTTGGGGGCCTATAGTACACTCTTGAGGCAAATTTTGACACGGAGCTACATAAGTCATTGTTAGGGCAGATGACCAAAAGCTTGGTCAAACAGTTAGGTTTTAAGGAGCGTCTTAAAGTAGAACCAGATGAACTGAGGTAAGGATGGAGTCTGTTGATGTCATAAAGATGGAAATAGACAATCTTGGTGCTGTTGGGGATATGTGGTTAGAAACTTATCTTGGAGTCAAATATGACACCATGGTTGCAAACAATCTGGTTTGGTGTCAAAGTGTTGCCATGGAGAGGGTTGGAGTTGGTATCTGAGAACAGAGTTTTTGCCAGGGACCAAAGACAATGGCTTTCGTCTTCCCAATATTTAACTGAAGGAAATCTCTGCTTGTTCAGTACTGAATGTCGGACAAGCAGCCTTGATAATTTAGCAACGATGGAGGTGTTGAGAGAGGTGTTGATGATGTGAAGCTGGTGCTGTTAGTGTAAATGAGAAAATTAATGTTGTGCTTTTGTATGATGTCGTCAAAGGAGCAGCACGTAGATGAGAAAGAGGAGGAGGCTGAGAATAGATCCTTGGGGGACACCATTGATAACAGTGTAGGAGCAGGAAGAGAAGCCATTGCAAGTGATATTCAATTAGATAGAAAGGATAGAACCAGGCGAGTGTAGTCTGTGACGGTACAGTGGATGGTAAATGCTGAGCTGCTTAAATCCAAGTTGAAACAGCTGTCACAACTGTTTTGCAATTTGTATTTTTATTTCGAGATGCATGCCTTGAATTCATTAGTAGTAATGAATTCACTGAGATTTAAGAGGTTTTTTACAAAATTAAATTAAACATTTATTAATAAAAGAAAAGATTTTAAGCACAGGTCTGCAAATTACTACTAAGATAACTCCTAGCTCCCCTATTAACCTGACTCCCAGTTACACCTCCATTAAGGCAATAGTAAAAGCAACTAGACCTAACAGATCTAGGCAAAGCACAAAATACCTTGGACAGGGAAATTTAAAGTGAGCTTTTTTAACTTCGGTTCCTGTAGACAGCAATTTGTTGCATTGATAATGGACACTTTTCACACTTGTTCGATCTTAGAATGCCTTCCCCCTTACATACAACCTCATCTCCTTTATACACGTTTCTCCCTTTTTAATATAAATTCCATTGTTTCAAAATGTCTTTGCAACTTTCCTTTTTTAATAATATAAATCTTTCATAGCACTCATATTATCAGTAACCGTTGGGAAATAAATATACACACTGTTTGGCTTAACACCTTGCGGCTAAGTATAACATCTTGCCATCTCTTTGAATTTCAGATTACTCTGGTTTATCTAAAAATGCAAATGTTCCTCACACCTCACATTCTAAACCTTCAGCCATGCTTACATATTTAGCATTTCAAACCTAGCTTCCCTTTTGATCACTCAAAAGCTCCGGACCAACTCTCTGCAATTCAATTAAATCCCCCATACACAAATACACACAGAGAAACTAATCCAAACCTAGCTTTACAATAAATCACAATATTATGAAGATTATTATATTTTCATGGCACCCCCCCTCCTTACTGGAAAATGAACGGTCATAATTTAAAAAGACGGCTTCATTTTCTTAATCCATTGTACACTATCTCCTATATTTATCTATATTCTCATACTATTACATTACCAGATACATGCATTACCATAACTATATATACAAATCCTTGATATCAACAGAAATCATTCCAGTCCAGTATCCAGGTTTATACATGTCCAATTTTCCTTTTTGAGCTTCAAACTCTTGACAATGCATCTGCAATTAGATTTCCTCGTCCAGCCCCATTATTAATCTGTAGATTAAATGGTTGCGGTAATAAACTCCATCTGAATAGCCTTGTACGTCTGTCTCGAAATTTGTCCAGAAGCTTTAAAGGATTGTGGTCTATACAAACAATTGTTTCTGACAAATTGTTTGCAACATAAATCTGAAAATGCTGCAATGCTAACACCAGACCCAGAGTCTCCTTTTCAATCATTGAATATTTTTTCTGTTGTACATTCAACTTCGGTGAAAAACAACCTATCAGTTTCTCAATTCCAGTGTCGTCATCTTGTAACTTGCGTCAAAGGCCAAATTAAATTACTTGGCATAATTGGGTACTGCCAAAATTGGTAGTCAATACAGTTTTCAAATACCTTCTGACAACTCTGTCTATATTGGACATAACATAAGAACTAGGAGCAGGAGTAGGCAATTCAGCCCCTTGAGCCTGCCCCGCCTTTCAATACGATTATGGCTGATCTCATTTCGGCCTCAACTCCAATTTCCCGCCATCTCCCCATAACCTTTCAACCCATTACTAATTAAAAATCTGTCTATCTCCTCCTTAAATTTATTCAGCGTCCCGGCATCCACTGCACTCTGAGGTAGTGAATTCCACAGATTCATGACCCTTTGTGAAAAGTAATTCCTCCTCATCTCTGATTTAAATCTACCACCCCTTAGCCTAAAACTATGGCCTCTCGTTCTAGAATGCCCCAGAAAAGGAAACATCCGCTCCACGTTTACTTTGTCTATCCCCTTTAGCATCGTATATACCTCAATTAGATCTCCTCTCATCCTTCTAAACTCTAGCGAATATAGGCCTAAACTGCTCAATCTCTGCTCATAAGACAAGCCCCGCATCTCTGGAGTCAATCTAATGAACCTCCTCTGAACCGCCTCCAGTGCAACTACATCCTTCCTCAAGTAAGGGGACCAAAACTGTGCACAGTACTCCAGGTGCGGTCTCACCAATGCCTTGTACAGTTGCAACAACACATCCCTATTTTTATACTCTATCCCTTTAGCAATAAACGCCAAAATTCCATTTGCCTTCCTTATTACCTGCTGTACCTGCATACTAGCTTTCAGCGATTCGTGCACGAGGACACCCGGATCCCTCTGCACTGAAGCATTCTGAAGTTTCTCTCCATTTAAACAATAAGTCGCCTTTTTATTCTTCCAACCAAAATGGATAACCTCACACGTATCCACGTTAAACTCCATCTGCCAAATTTTGGCCCATTCATCTAACCTGTCCATATCCATTTGTAAATTTCTTATTTCTTCATTGCAACTTACCTTCCCACCTATTTTGGTGTCATCTGCAAATTTAGGTGTAGTACCTTCTATCCCCGAATCCAAATCATTAATATAGATTGTAAATAGTTGGGGCCCAAGGACCGAACCCTGTGGCACCCCACTAGTTACAGCTTGCCATCCAGAAAAAGACCCATTTATCCCGACTATCTGCTTTCTGTCGGTTAGCCAATCCTCTATCCAAGCTAATATATTACCCCTAATTCCGTGTGATCTTATCTTGTGTATTAATCTTTTGTGCGGCACCTTATCAAAGGCCTTCTGGAAGTCCAGATATACTATATCTACAGGATCCCCATTATCGACTTTCTTTTTTAATAGTTCAGTCAATGGAGCAACCATACTGCTAAAATTTGGTACAAATTTCCGGTAAAACCCACTCATGTCCAGGAATCTCAAAACTCCTCGTTGTAGTCACGAGGAAATCTACAAAAGCTTTGACTTTTACAACCCTTGGAGCCACCTTACCATGTCCAATGGTATGGCCTAGATATGTAACTTGTGCTTTTGCAGATTCACTTTTAGCCAAGTTCATTACCAAATTAGCTCCTTGTAATCGGTTAAATAATTCTTTCAGATATTATAAATACTCCTCCCACGTTTGACTGAAAACTATCAAGTTGTCAATGTAAACAGCACAATTGTTCAGTCCTGCATTTACTTTGTTTGTCAGTCTGAAATGTTGCAGGTGCATTTTTCATACCAAATGACGTGACTTTACACCGATATTGTCCATCTGGCGTCACAAAAGCTGATATCTCCGTTGCTCTCTCCGATAGCAGTACTTGCCAATATCCTCTGAGCAAGTCAATCTTTGTAATAAATTTTGATTGTCCCACTTTCTCAACACAATCTTCCAACCGTGATGTAGGATAATCCGCTTTTGTCACCGCATTCACGTTTCGATAGCCCACATACAGTCTTTGTATTCCAGCCGCTTTTGGTACTAGCACAATAGGCAAACTCCAGTTACTGCAACTAGATTCAATGACATCAATTTGAAGCATGAATTCAATTTCTTTCTGTATTTGTGATAACTTTGCTAGATTTAATCGATAAGGATGTTTCCTTATTGAAGATTAAACCTCTACACGCAGATCATGTATAGCTAAATTTGTCCTCCCCAGCTAATTCCCACAAATAGCTTTGTGTGACTACAAAAGCTTTTCCAAGTCACTTTGACACTTGTCTGGAAGGTGACTCAGCATTAGATTTAAATTTTCAAGTACCCCCTCATTATCTAATTTGATTAAAAGAAAATAAATTTCAGAATCCTGAATTTCTACCTCTTTCTCTTTTTCTACCACCATTAATACCTCCTTTTTGGCCCTCTTCCCTGTCAAAGTAAGCATATTTACATGACACACCCTCTGCTTCTTTCTTCTATCTGGAGTATTTATTAAACAATTTATTTCACTCAGCTTCTTTTCAATCCTGTAAGGCCCACTAAACCTTGCCTTTAATGAGTCAGCCAGTACTGGTAACAGTAACTGCTGTTTCCCCAGCAACAAAACTGCGAGCTGTAGCTTTCCTGTCTGCCTTTACTTTCATCACTTGCTGTGATATGCTTAAATGTTCCCTAGCTAACTCTCATGCTCTGTCCAATCTTTCTCTGAAGTTTGTTACATAATCCAGCAGAGTAGTTTCTGAATTTGACCCACCAATTTCTCATGAATTAATTTCAGAGGTCCCCTTACCTCATGACCATAAACTAGGACTACAACCAGTTGATGCATTAGGAACATCCATAATACCAAGAATGGAATTCCCCTATCTCAATCCTGTGGATAGTCCTGACTATATGGCCTCATCATAGTTTTTAAAGTTTGATGCCATCTTTCCCAAGCCCCTTGTGACTCAGGATGGTAAGCTGGTTGACTTAAACTGTTTTATCTCCAACCTGTTCATTACTTCCTTAAACAGCTGTGACATGAAATCTGAACCCTGATCTGATTTGTATTTCTTTAGGCAAACCATATCTTGTAAAAAATGTTGTCAGCTCTTCTACAATTCTCTTTACAATCTCGTACCTCTCAAAGGTATTGCTTCAGGAAACCTTGTAGTCACAACTCATTATTGTGATTTAAGTACTGATTTCCATCTTTAATCTTCGGGAGGGGTCCTACACAATCAATCATGACCCTAGTAAAAGGTTCTTCAAATGCTGAAATTGGAATGAAAGGTGCTGGCTTAATCACTACTTGTGGTTTCCCTATCACCTGACATAGAACCATAGAACACTACAGCACAGAAAACAGGCCATTCGGCCCTTCTAGTCTGTGCTGAAATATTATTCCGCTAGTCCCATTGACCTGCACCTAGTCCATAACCCTCCAGAACTCTCCCATCCATGTATCTATCTAATTTATTCTTAAAACTTAAGAGTGAGTCCGCATTTACCACGTCAGATGGTAGCTCGTTCCACACTCTCACCACTCTCTGAGTGAAGAAGTTCCCCCTAATGTTCCCCCTAAACCTTTCCCCTTTCACCCTAAAGCCATGTCCTCTCGTGTTTATTTCTCCTAATCTAAGTGGAAAGAGCCTACTCGCATTTACTCTGTCTATACCCCTCACAATTTTGTAAACTTCTATCAAATCTCCCCTCATTCTTCTGTGCTCCAAGAAATAAAGTCCTAATCTGTTTAATCTTTCCCTGTAACTCAACTCCTTAAGACCCAGCAACATCCTAGTAAATCTTCTCTGCACTCTCTCAATCTTACTGATATCCTTCCTGTAGTTAGGCGACCAGAACTGCACAGAATACTCCAAAGTTGGCCTCAACAATGTCTTATACAACCTCACCATAACATCCCAACTCCTATATTCAATACTTTGATTTATGAAGGCCAGTATGCCAAAAGCTTCCTCTACAACCTTGTCTACCTGTGACGCCACTTTCAGGGAATTATGTATCTGAACTCCCAGATCCCTTTGTTCCTCCGCACTCCTCAGTGCCCTACCATTTACTGTGTATGTCCTACCTTGGTTTGACCTTCCAAAATGTAACACCGCACACTTTTCCGCATTAAATTCCATCTGCCATTTTCTGGCCCATTTTTCCAGTTGGTCCAGATCTCTCTGCAAGCTTTGAAAGCCTTCCTCGCTGTCCACAACGCCTCCAATCTTAGTGTCATCAGCAAACTTGCTGATCCAATTCACCACATTATCATCCAAATCATTGATATAGACAACAAACAACAATGGTCCCAGTACAGATCCCTGAGGCACCCCACTAGTCACAGACCTCCAGTCTGAGAAGCAATCATCCACTACCACTCTCTGTCTTCTCCCACACAGCCAATTTCGAATCCAGTTTACAACCTCTCCATGGATACCAAGTGTCTGAACCTTCTGAACTAACCTCCCATGTGGGACCTTGTCAAAGGCCTTACTAAAGTCCATGTAGACAACATCCACAGCCTTTCCTTCATCTACTTTCTTGGTAACCTCCTCGAAAAACTCTACAAGGTTCGTTAAACACAACCTACCACGCACAAAGCCATGCTGACTATCCTTAATCAGCCCTTGGCTGTCCAAATAATTATATATCCGATCTCTCAGAACACCTTCCAATAATTTACCTACTACTGACGTCAGGCTCACTGGCCTGTAATTACCTGGTTTACTTTTGGAGCCTTTTTTAAACAACGGAACAACATGAGCTACCCTCCAATCCTCCGGCACCTCACCCGTGGCTAAGGACATTTTAAATATTTCTGCCAGGGCCCCTGCAATTTCTACACTAGTCTCCCTCAAGGTCCGAGGGAATATCATGTCAGGCCCGGGGGATTTATCTATCTTTATTCGCTGTAAGGCAGCAAGCACCTCCTCCTCTTTAATCTCTATATGTTCCATGAAACTACTGCTTGTTTCTCTTCCTTCCTTATACACTATGCCAGTTTCCTGAGTAAATACTGATGCAAAAAAACTGTTTAAGATCTCCCCCATCTCGTGAGGCTCCACACATAGACGGCCACTCTGATCTTCAAGGAGACCAATTGTGTCCCTTACTATCCTTTTACTCTTAATATACTTGTAGAAACCCTTCGGGTTTACCTTCACATTATCTGCCAAAGCAACCTCATGTCTTCTTTTTGCCTTCCTGATTTCCTATTTTAGTATTTTCTTACATTTGCTATACTCTACAAGTACCTCATTTGCTTCTTGTTGCCTATACCTGCTATACACCTCTCTCTTCTTCTTAACCAGATCGCCAATATCCCTTGAAAACCAAGGTTCCCTATGCCTGTTAACTTTGCCTTTAATCCTGACAGGAACATGCAAACTCTGCACTTTCAAAATTTCACCTTTGAGTGCCTTCCACTTACTGAACACATCCTTGCCAGAAAACAACTTATGCCAATCCACTCTTCCTAGATCCTTTCTCATTTCCACAAAATTCGCCTTTCTCCAATTTAGAATCTCAACTCGAGGACCAGACCTATCCTTATCCATAATTAGCTTAAAACTAATGACATTGTGGTGACTGGACCCAAAATGTTCGCCTACACATACTTCTGTCACCTGACCTGTCTGGTTCCCTAATAGGAGATCAAGTATTGCATCCTCTCTCGTTGGTAACTCTATATATTGATTTAGAAAACTTTCCTGAACACATTTGACAAACTCCAAGCCATCCAGCCCTTTTACAGTATGGGAGTCCCAGTCAATATGTGGAAAGTTAAAATCTCCTACTATCACAACTTTCTGTTTATTACATCGGTCTGCTATCTCTCTACAGATTTGCTCCTCCAATTCTCTCTGAATATTGGGCGGTCTATAATACAACCCTATTAGTGTGGTCACACCTTTCCCATTCCTCAGCTCCACCCATATGGCCTCTGTAGACGAGCCCTCCGGGCTGTCCTGCTTACGCACAGCTGTGATATTTTCCCTGACTAGTAATGCCACTCCTCCCCCTTTCATACCTCCCCCTCTATCACGTCTGAAACAACGGAACCCCGGAACATTGAGCTGCCAGTCCTGCCCCACCTGCAACCAAGTCTCACTAATATCAATAATGTCGTAATCCCACGTGCCAACCCATGCCCTAAGCTCATCTGCCTTTCCGACAATACTCCTTGCATTGAAATAGATGCACCTGAGAACATTTCTATCACGTATGGACCCTTGATTTCTGTCTATACATGCATTCCTCGCTTGACCTTTATCCTCCTCCACCTCACTATCTGCTCTAACACTCTGGTTCCCCTCCCCCCTGCAAATCTAGTTTAAACACCCCGGAGCAGCACTAGCAAACCTACCCGCAAGGATGTTAGTCCCCCTCCAGTTCAGGTGCAAACCGTCCCGCCGGAACAGGTCCCACCTTCCCTGGAACAGAGCCCAATTGTCAAGAAACATGAAGCCCTCCCTCCTTCACCATCTCCTTAGCCACGTATTTAGCTGCATTATCCGCCTATTTCTAGCCTCACTAGCACGTAGCACGGGTAGCACTCCTGAGATCGTAACCCTGGAGGTCCTGTCCTTCAACTTTGCACCTAACTCCCTAAACTCTCTTTGCAGGACCTCCTCCTCCTTCCTATCCACATCATTGGTCCCTACATGGACCACGACATCTGTCTGCTCACTCTCCCTCCTGAGAATACTGAGAACTCAATCTGAGATATCGTGGACCATGGCACCAGGGAGGCAACAGACCATCCGGGATTCTCGATCTCTCCCACAGAACCTCCTATCTGTCCCCCTAACTATCGAATCCCCTATCACTACTGCTCTCCTCTTTTCCCTCCCTCATTTCTGAGCTGAGGGTCCAGCCTCGGTGCCAGAGACGCGACCACTACAACTTGTCCCTGGTAGGTCGTCCCCACCAACAGTATCCAAAACGGTATACCTATTGTTGATGGGAATGGCCACAGGGGTGCTCTGCTCTTTCTGTCTATTCCCCTTCCCTCTCCTGACATTCACCCAGCTACCTGCCTCCTTAGTTTTAGGGGTGACTGTCTCCCTGAAACTCCTGTCTATTACTGCCTCTGCCTCCCGTATGATCCGAAGTTCATCCAGCTCCAGCTCCAGTTCCCTAACTCGGCTTCTCAGGAGTTGCAGCTGGATGCACCTTTTGCAGGTGTAGTCATCAGGGACAATTGTGCTGTCCATGACTTCCCACATGCTGCATTCGGAGCACTCGACTGCCCCAACTGCTGCCTCCATTACCTACTCCTAATTTACTTAAAAGGACTTTACCCAGCCCTACCCCACTGGGATCAAGCTCGTACTCAGCCTCTGTTCGTCAAAGCCTCTCGAGCCAAAGCCTCAAAGCTCCACTCCTTCACTGGGCCGCTCACAGGCTGGCCACTCCTCTTCAGCTTCCCCTCCTTTTATTTTCAACCTCCGCGCTCTTTTTCAACTGACCTGCCTTCAAGATCCATGCTCTTTTTCAAATATTGAGTGCAAGAGTCCTTCTCCTCGATTCCCTCCTGAGTTGTGGTGACGGCGCTGACTTCTCCCAGAATGCTTCAGTCACTTCTCACCAGCGCCCTCTGTTGGATGCCCTTCCTCCTGTTGAGTGCAAGAGTCCTTCTCCTCGATTCCCTCCTGAGTCGTGGTGACTTCTCCCAGAATGCTTCAGTCACTTCTCACCAGCGCCTGTGTGTGACATGTTCTACAGAACTTGACTACATTTGTATTTTCGCCTGTGTCTTTCTAATTCCTAAATGTACCCCCATTGGAATATCATGAGCTATTCTCAGAATCCCATTTCTACATCCAAATGGTATAACAATCTGATGCACTTCCCTCCAGCTTTTGTTTGCTGAAACATGACTGCAATTTTCTAATTAAAACATTACCCTTAAGGTAATAACATTATGGAAAACACTCTGCCTCTATTTCTGAGTAAGCTGTTTGAAATGACTGTCTTATTTGCGTATCCTTTTTCTGTAACTTTACCAACTGACTTGAGCTAAATACCTCAGCTTCATTATCCTCCATTCTTTCTTCCTGAACAATCTTATCAAAAACAGTGTCAGCTAATTGGACTTCCACACCTTCTCCCTGCCTTTTAACTTCCTGTTCTTCCTCTTTCAACCTGTGAGCCTGTGATCATGTTATCACACAATCTAGAAACAATCCAGGATGCTCTCTCTGCAACATTTCAATGGAAAACACCTTTGCAGGCTGCTAAACTACCATAGGTAATACCCATATCTGTGACCCAGCTATATCATTACCAAAAACAAATTGAACCCCTGCAATCGGCAATTTCTCCACTACTCCAACAATCATCTCACCTGTTTTCCACTTGCTCTTTAAATTTACCTTCCACAAGGGAATAGGTTTAGTATCTCCATGAACCTGCAATACTCCCTCTGAATAACAAATATTATTATCCCACAACATTAAGGATTGACTAACCCCTGTGTCTCTTAAAATTTTAACATCTTGTACACATGGAAAGATTTTCCCTTCACATGCAAAATCTTTAAACATTTCTGCAACCTGTTCCTCAGAAATCCCCTGGGTAAATTGTGAACACGTTCCCACTCTTTACCTATAACTGATTCTTCCCGTTTTACCTGTACACAAACCACTGGTTTTTCCTGTGCCTCAGAACCCACAGCACTTTTTTACTTCCAGAAGTTTTCTGCACCCCAATAATCCCAACAGATTTTCCCTGTAATTTCCAACACCCTGACTTCGTGTGTCCAACTTTATTACAATGAAAACGCCTCAATTTTCAAGTGTCACTTCTACCCTCAGCACCTTCCTTTTTGTTCTCAGAAAAAAACTTCCTGGGATTTTCCTCCTCTTCCTTGAGTATTCACCTTCCGACTTTCTATCTTTATCAGATTTAAAAAGGTGACGAAAGAAAAGTTTAGCTGTATGAACTAACTCATAATTATCAGCTATTTCTACTGCTTGTCTTACTGTTTGAACTCTCTGTTCCTCCACATGAGTTCTCAACACTGAAATAATTGAATCTTTAAATTCTTCCAAAAGAATTACTACTCTAAGTGCTGCATATGTCAACTCTATCTTTAATGCCCATATCCACTGGTCAAAATTACTTTGTTTTACTCGCTCAAACTCAATATAAGTTTGCCCAGGCTATTTTCTCATATTCCTAAATTTCTGCTTGTATGCCTCAGGAACTAACTCCTACGCATTCAAAATAGCCTTTTTCACCACATCATAGTTCACCGACATTTCTTCTGACAGTGAAGCATAAACCTCATGTCCTCTACCCACCAACCTAGATTGTAACTACAATGTTCAGTTTTCCTGTGGCCATTACATCTTTTTAGCTATCTTCTCAAATAAAGAATGCTCTTTTTCTTCAAACTTTGGAAGAGATTGTATAAATTTAAACATCTCCTCACTGGGTTCTGACTTGGAACTAAGTCCTTCCACACCTTCTGGTGTCGCTTTTTAACTGCCACCATTTTAAGATGGAATTCTGTCTCTCTTTTTTTCTCTTTCCTCCTTTTCAACCTCACTATTTCTAATCCCCTTTCCTGTTTTCTTTCTCTCTCCTGCTTTTCTGCCTGTTCCCTTTTGGAATGCCCACTCCCTTTCTTTTCCTGCTTCCTCTGGTTCCAATTTTTTTTTATTCCCAACTGAATTCATTTGAGCCCTTTTTCCATAATATAATCTTTCATAGTACTCATATATTATCAGTAACCTTTGGGGAAAATAACTACACTTTGGCTTAACATCTTATGGGTAAGTATAACATCTTACCATCTCTTTGAAATTCAAACTACTCTGGTTTATCTAAAAATGCACATGTTCCTCACACCTCACATTCTCTACAGCCTCAGCCATGTTTACGTATTTAGCATTTCAAACCTAGCTTCCCTTTTGATCACTCAAAGCTCCAGACCAGCTGTCTGCAATTCAATTAAATCCCACACACAGGTGCACACAGAGAAACTAATCCAAACCCCACTATTAAACTAGCTTTACAATAAATCTCAATAATATGAAAATTATTATATTTTCATGACAAGTCCCACCCAACTGGATGGCAATGTTGAAGGAAGGTGGTGTGCTCATGGTGAGGGGTATCATATTAGCATGGATAGAGGATTGGTTCATTAACAGGGAGTAGGGACAAAGGCAAAATACTGTGGATGCTGAAAATCTGAAACAAAAACAAAAAATGCTGGAAAAACTCAGCAGGTCTGACAGCATCTGTGGAGAGAAAGACAGAGTTAACGTTTCGAGTTCGTATGACTCTTCTTCAGAGCTCTGAAGAAGAGTCATACGGATTCAAAAAAGTAGGTACAAATTGGTCCTTTTTTGGGTTGGCAAGCTATAACTAGTGGAGTGCCATGGGCTTAACTGTTTACAATATAGATCAGTGACTAGAATGACAAGATTGAATGTATGGCAGCTAAACCAAGACAGGTAGAAAAGTAAGCTGTCGAGGAGGTAAAGAGTCTGCAAAGGGATGTAGATAGGTTAAGTGACTTGGCAAAAAATTGACAGATGAAGCATAATGTGGAAAAATGTGAACTGTCTATTTTGGCAAGAAGATTAAAAAAGCAGCATACTATTTAAATGGAGAGAGATTGCAGATCTGGGTGTCCTGGTACATGTATCACAAAAAGATACAGCAAGTGATTAGGAAGGCAAATGAAATGTTGCCATTTGTTGCAGGGAGAATGGAATATAAAAGTAGTGAAGTTTTACTGCAGCTGTACAGGGCCTTGGTGAGAAAACACCTTGAGTACTGAGTCTAGTTTTTGTCTCCTTATTTGAAAAAAGGATATATAAATGCGTGAGAAGCAGTTTGGAGAAGGTTCACTCGACTTATTCCTGGGATGGAATGCTTATCTGATGAAGAAAGGCTAAACAGTTTGGGCCTATACTCATTGGAGTTTAGAAAAATGAGAGCTGATCTTACTGAAACATATAAGATCCTGAGGGTACTTGATTGGGTGGCTACCAGGACGATGTTTCTGCTTGTGAGGGAGAATAGAACTGGGGGGGGGATAGTTTAATAATAAGAGGTCTCTTAAGGCGGAAATACGGAGAATTTTTCCACCTAGTCTGTGGAATTCTCTTCCCCAGAAAGCAGTGGCTTTGCCAGAAAGGCTGGGCCAATAAATTTATTCGAGGCTGAGTTGGATAAATTTCTGAAAGACATGGGGAGTGTTAAGAGAGTCAGAAGGTAAATTGGAGTTGAGTCCACAATCAGATCAGCCATGATCTTATTTAATGGCAGTGCAGGCTCGAAGGATCAAATGGCCTACTCCTACTCCTGCTCCTGCTCCTAAGTCTTATGTTCTAACCATGTCAAAGGCTGTAGACAGGATCACCACCACCTGCAAGGTCCTTTCCAAAGTCTTGCACTATCCTGACGTGGAAATATGTTGCTGCTCCTTCACTGTCACTTGCTCAAAAGTTGGAACTCTCTCCCTAACAGAACTGTGGGTGTATCAACACCACATGGACTCCAGTGATTCAAGAAACCATCTGACAAACACTTTTTTGAGGGCAGATAGTGATGGGCAATAAATGGTTGGCCTTGCCAACGATATTCAATCCTACAAATAAATAAAAGGTTGAGAAGGATGAGGAAAGATAGTTTAACTTTGTCACAGTCACATAGGATGTATTAGAAATTAAACAAAATTTATGGTACAGAAAGAGTCCTTTCGGCCCATCGTGTTCGTGCCAGTCGATTAAGGGCTACCCAGACTAATCCTTCCTACCTTGCACTAGGTCTGTAGCCCTGCAGGTCATGGCTTTTTAAGTAGACAGCTAATTACCTGTTAAATGTGGCGAACATTTCTGCTTCTACTACCCATTCAGGCAGTGAGTTCCAGGTCCCTACCACAATCTAGGTGAAAAAATGTTTCCACCTTTTCCCTCTAAACCTTCTTCCAAATACTTTAAATCTATGCCCCCTACTCTTTTTCATCTCTCTGCAAAGTGAAAATGTTGTTCCTATTTACTCCATCTAAGCCCCTCATAATTTTATGCACCTCAATTAAGTCGCCCCCTCAGTCTCCTCTATTCCAAGGAAAACAATCCCATCCTATCCAACCTTTGCTCATAGCTACATTTTCCAGTGCTGGCAACATTCCTGTAAATCTCTTTTACACCTTCTCCATTTCAATCACGTCTTTTCTGTAATGTGGTGACCAGAACTAGATGCAGTGCTCGAGCTGTGGCTTAACTAGTGTTGGATACAGTCAGGCATAAGCTCCCTGCCCTTAAATTCTATGCCTTATCTAATAAAGGAAAGGATGCCATATTCCTTCTAAACCAGCTTATCGACCTGTCCTGCTACCTTTAAGGATCTGTGGACATATACTCCAAGCTGCTTCTGTTCTTCCGCACTACTCCATATCCTACCATTTATTGCGATATTCCCCTGTGCTGTTGTATCTCCCAAAATGTAATACGTCACCTCTTCAGATTGAATTCCATTTTCCACCTTTCTGCCCAACTGACCAAACCATCTGTAACTTTCTGCAGTCTAAAGTTTTTGTCCTCACTGTCAAACACACAGCCAATTTTTGTACAATCTATAAAACCTCTTTATCATGCCCCCTACATTTAAGTTTAAATCATTAAAATAAACTGCAAAAACCAAGGAACTGAGTACTGAGCCTTGCAGAACCCCACTGCTAACTGCCTTCCAGTTGCAAAACACGTTGACTATTACCCTTTGCTTCCTGCCACTCAGCCAATTTTGGATTTAATGTGCTACTTTTCCTTGGATCCTAAGGACCTTTTTTTGACCGGTATGCCATGTGGGACCTTGTCAAAAGCCTTTCTAAAATCCATGGGGGAATTTTCCCCATGTCAGGTGGGCCAGTAGGGCATGGGCGGGCGTGGACCCAATCGCCGTCCGCGATCAGGTCCGTGCCACTATTTTACGCGGGTAGGACAATTAAGGCCCGCCCAGCGTGCCTCACGACTCCCGTGCATAGTGGGAGTGGGCGGGCGGCAGCAGGAGTGCTCAGCCCGCCGGGTCTAATGGCTACCCAGCGGCCTGTATAAAGGAAGGTCTGGCAGCCTTGGAAAGGCTGCTCGCAATGGCTGGGCGAAGGGCTCTGCAGAGAGGCAATGTTGGTGACGCAAGTCCAGAGGATAGGCCATCTGGGCAGGCCAGGCCAGAGGGTAGGCCATCTGGGCAGTGTGCCCCTCGTTTTTCAGACGAGTGCCTAGCTGCCCTCCTGGAGGAGGTGGCAGCGTGGTGGGAGGTCCTTCTTCCGAGGGATGGGAGGCGGAGGCCTCCCCATCTGACCAAACGTGCATGAGAGGAGGTGGCCAAGAGTGTTAGCTCCAATGATGTGGTGCGGTGCACATGGCTCCAGTGCTGCAAAAGGTTCAATGATCTCCTGCGCTCAGGAAGGGTGAATACCATTTTCCTTCAAGTCACTTAATGCAGCCGTCACACTTTCCCCCAAACCACCACCACCAGCCCCTCCAACCCCTCCACACCCCGCCCCCCCGCTGCTGCCGCCGCCGTGCACCCCCCCCCCCGCCCAAACTCTGAGTACAGTAATATCATTGAAACCCTCATGGCATTTATCCCTCAGTGGGTGTGACAGCAGAGATTGCCCATGCCCAATTCACCCTGAGAGGGTTGAGCTAGGATGTGTTCTGCATCCTCAACATGTGTGACACCAACACCCAGAGTATACAATGAGGTTGAAAGTCAAGGGTCTGCACCTAGGCAGAGTGCTGGAACTGCGAAGCATGTCAAAGCCAGGGTGCTAAAATGCTAGGAGGGGAGCTTCCAGTTGGTGGGGCACCAATCCATCATCTGGTGTTTGTGCTCCATGTGCTTGTGCCTCCTTGCTTAGCAAAGTGGCACCTTGTGGTGCCACATGTGAAGGAGACAGCATTTGGCCAATGTCGGGGTCGGGGGGGGGTTAGCCCTGGCGTGTTTGGGTGAGTGTGCGGCAGCTGCAGGGTGACGAAGAACTGGAGTCCTGCATTGTCCCACTCTGGCTGGGTTGGCAGAGATGCAATGGGAATTCAGGTGCAGGCTGGACTAATCAACGCTCCTCTCTCCTTTTCAGGAAATGACTGTGCACAATGCATCGGAACGAATGCGGACTGGCGGAGGGCAGACCCAGTTGTCAATTCTTATGGCTTTTGAGCAGCAGGCAATGGAACTTGAGAGGCGCCATGCCCCCAGGTCCACTGGTGGCGGTGAGGCTGGGGTGCCACGGGGAGGTATGTTTGGCGAGCAGTCAGGTCACCATGTGTGTCACAGAAGCCATGGCACTGCTGAATGCTCCTTGATGGAAATTAGCAACATGGGTTTACCCTTGATTATGGAAGGATGAGTACATAATGATCTGGGGGAGCGGCATGCAAGTTGACATTGTCTGCACTGTAACTAATCAAATGTCCTTTTTCTTCCTTTCAGCATCACCGGAGCAGGGCCAGGAGGAGGAGGCAGAGGCCCCACCTCTCACCCCTGAAGCCCCCAAGAAAATGCACTCTCCAGCGTCACACCATCTCAGCCAGGCAGGTACCAACAGATACTAGCGCCTAGGTGGGAATTAGATCGTTGGCTAGCGTCCCAGGGCACGGCAGTGAGGGCACTTCACACTCGCTTGAGGTGCGGGCAGTGCCCAGGGCGCTGGCCGTTGGAGGACTGCTGGGGACCAGGTACTTGCTCGGTTGGTGGCTGATGATGTGCCTCTGGAGTCGTCCGTGAGGCAGCGAACGCTGGAAGTGCAGCAGGGTATGTGGGATGATCTGGCGGAGATACATGAGGCCATGCATGGCATGGTGCCCGTGCTGGACGAGTCCATGCGGAGCATCACCGATGCAATGAGCCCCATGTTTCCTCCATGGAGAGAGTGGCGACTCTCGTGGAGAGGCACCTCCAGGGGAACAATCTGGTCCTCCTGGGGTTGCGCTCGGACCTGCAAGCCCTCACAGCGGCATTGGCCACAGCTGGTCAGCGCCAGTGTGGGAGATGGTCTGAGCACCAAGTATCCCAGCTCAGTGCCTATCCATCTACGGTGAGAAGGGAGGTCCGAAGTGACCTCAGGTCAGCGTAGCAGCTGCTTGTCATCTCTGCAGGCTCCTCTCAGGGCGCTCCGGGTGAGGGAAGCAGCTCCTCTGCCAGTGACTGTGGCATCCGATGAGGCTGCGATGACTGGGGAGAAGCCAGCTGTGGAGCTGGCCTCTCCCCGCCAGGCAGGGCCATCAAATGCTCCGCGGGCCAGAGGACATTGCCAAGATCATCGAGGCCAACAGGACAGCACAGTGAGCAGGCTGTCTCAGATGCCAGTGCCAGCGAGGGGACAGCACCTAGACGTAGCACCCAATGGCGTAAATTTAAGGAACCTTCGGCACACCACGGGTTTCTCACTGGTGCTTTTATGTTGGCCCGTAGTACTTCATCAAAGAATCGGTGTGATGTCCAATACATTTGTTTTGCTTTATGAATTTACTTTTGCTTGCTCAATAAATTTTGACATGTTGCCATGCCTTAGAGTGATTCCTTCCTTCTGCATGTGTACGGGAAGCCATGATATTATGAGTGAGTTGTTTGACATTGAGCTTTATTGACAAGGGCCTTAGTTAATGTTACTATCCAGGCTGATTTAGCACTCTGGTATCCAGTGTGGAGCTTGCAGCCCTGGCATGTGTTGAAGGTCCATCTGTGGTGGGCTAGCTGAAGGTTCTTTGGATTAAAACCTCCTGGGTGTCCCTGCCTCCCTGGAGTATGCCCGGGTCAGCGTCTAACCCCTCAGCGTTCTCCTGTGCATGCTTATCCTCGGACTCACTGCTGGACTCATCGTGTGCAGCCGGAGCAACTGCGTCCCAGTCTTCCTCGTCCACTGCGTCACCCCTTTCCAGCGCCGGATTGTGGAGAGTGCAGCATGCAACCACGATCAGCGACACACTATCTGGGGGGCATTGCAGTGCAGCCCCATGAGCGGTCCAGGCATCAGAAGCGCATCTTGAGAAGACCGATGGTTCTCTCCACCACAGCCCTTGTGGAGGCGTGGCTCCTATTGTACCACTGCTCAGCCTCTGTTCTTGGATTGTGGAGAGGCGTCATGAGCCACCTTCTGAGGGGGTAGCCCTTGTCACCCAGCAGCCATCCATCCAGCCGGACTGGAGCATTGAAGAGCCTCGGCATCTGGGAGTGTCTGAGAATGTAAGCATCGTGGGAGCTGCCCGGGTACCTTGCACAGACTTGCAGAATCTGCATCCTGTGATCACACACTATCTGCACGTTCATGGAGTGGAAGCCCTTCCTGTTGACGAAGGCACTGGGCTCACCTGCTGGTGCCTTGATGGCCACATGTGTGCAGTCGATTGCACCCTGGACGCAGGAGAAGCCAGAAATCGCTGCAAAGCCTCTGGCTCACTCTGTCTGACTGGCATTGTCCCAGCGGTAGTGGATGAAAGTCAATGCACGCCTAAACAGAGCGTCTGTCACCTGCTTGACACAAATGTAGACATCTGATTTGGAGACTCCGCAGAGATCACCCACCGAACCCTGGAAGGAGCCAGAGGCATAGAAGTTGAGGGCAACTGTGACCTTTGGAGCCACTGACATGGGGTGTCCACCCACACAGTTCGCAGAGATCTCAGGGCCTATCATCTGACAGATGGAGGTGACTGCCTCCCTTGAGAGACGGAGTTTCCTTCAGCACTGGACCTCAGACATACTGAGGTAGCTGCTTCGCTGTCTGTAAACCCTGGCAGCAGGATATTGGTGTCTTCTGCGGCACCTTCCACCTTGCAATTCCTGTTGGCCCTGCAACCCTTGAGCCTGCGCCTCTCCTCCCAAAGGTGGCTCCCCTGGAGGCTGAATGTGGACTCCTGGCCTCCTCCCCCTTCTGGCCCTCCCTTCCTCCTCAGAGGAAGTGCTTCCAGTGGAGAGTACAACTCCCATTCCCAGGCTGAGGGAAGGCTTCCTGAAAGCTGCAGGCCGCAGAAATCATTTCTTCTGTAGAGTCCTGACCAAGGCTTTTACTCCTGTCCTCGGAGCTGGTATGAGTTTTGAAGTCTTCCTGCTCACTCAGGCAAGTAAAAGTTAATTTCACACTTAAATTCCTCAAACATCACATTCGCGACCCTACTCACCCCTCTTATCCCGCCTGTGGATGAGGTTTATACAAATGTCTCCTACCCGCCTGCCCATTGCACCTGTGCAACATCCTGAAGATCGGGCGGGCTGCAAAAAATTGAGATCAATTGCTGCCTCAAGGGCCTTAACTGGCCTGTTAATTGATGGCGGGTGCACATCTGAACTTATAGCATGCCCGCCTTCCCAAATATCACGATGGCGCATAGTGATGTTGGGACGCTTGCCCGACGTCACCGAGCGTCATTTTACACATGGGCGTGCGAGGCCCGCCCCCGCACGCCAACGGAAAAATTCTGGCCCATGTAGAGCACAACCACTGCACTGCCCCCACCAACCTTACCTGTGACCTTCCTAAACAATTCAGTCAAGTTAGTCAGACATGACCTTCTCTTAACAAATCTATGCTGATTTTCCTTGATTAATCTATGCCTTTCTAAATTCTGGCCCTCAGAATTGATTACAATAATTTGCTCACAACCGAATTTAAGCTAACTTGCCTATAATAGTTTGGCTAATCCCTTCCTCCCTTGTTTAATGCCATTTGCAATTTTGAAAGAACTGTTTCGGTATTGTGGCAGGGGCAGAAAACTGATTGTGGGGATTCAAAAGTGGAGTTTCAGGAAAGATGGGCATGGATTTGGGAGATGACAGCATGTTCAAGGACTTTGGAGAAAAAAAGGAGGTAGGCTATGGGGTGGCAATTTTTAAGGGTGGTGGGATCAAGTATTAGTTTTTCTGAGGATGGAATGATGATGGCAGATTTAAAAGAGAGGGGCAACACCTGAAGAGAGAGAACCATTAACAATATCGCTAACATGGGGACCAGGAACGGAGGTTGGGTGGTCAGCAGTTTAGATGGAATAGGGTTGAGGGAACAGGAGCTGTGTCTCATGACAAGATGAGCTCAGAGATGGTATGATGGAAGATAGGAGAGAAAGAGAAAGATGTGAGTTCAGGGCTCGGGCATGGTGGAACTCCAGAGGTAGTTTTAGTCCTTTTGGTTAATGGAAGGGAGGGAAGCAGCAGAGGCAGCTGATGGGATGGTCTCAATATTAGTGACAAAGAAGTCCTTCCACTTATTACATATTCAGTATTTTTATTCAATCTCCCTCCAAACCTGAGAGAGCCTTCCAGAGATTGTATGAAAACAATGCTTGTCTAAGTTAAATTTTTTAAAAATTGGATTTACATAGCACCTTTTCTCACCCTCTTTCTCATCCCCTCTCTTGTCCTGTAGCATCCTCTGCCTGAGGATTCCTAATCATGGCTCTCCACCCATCACTGTGTCATGATATCGTAATGGGTCAAGACGAAAAGGTGGGCCCCAAGAACTACCCCAGCCAGTATGGGGACTAAACCCACCCTGTCAATGTTATTAAGCACCTGTTAGCTAGCTGAGTTAACCAGCCCCCTTTTTATGACCTTAGGACTTCCCAAAAAGCTTCACAGCCAGTTACATACTTCTGAATGTAATAACTTTTGTAATACAGGAAACCCAATGGCTAATTTGAGCATAGCAGGGTCCCACAAATAGTAATGAATTAAATGATCAGATCATTTTTTAAGTGTTGATTGTGTGTTGGGTGGGGGAGTGGTAAATGTTGGCAAGGACACCAGGGAGAACTCCTCTTCCAAAAATGCAGTGGGATCTTTTCCAACTGAGGTCAGGTGGGCCATCATTTCATCACCGAATGATGACCCCTCCAACTGTGCAACAGTACCTCAGTACTGCACTGAATTGACAAGCCTACCTTGTATGTTCAAATCACTTTTTCACAAAAAACAATCTTAAAGAAATGAAATGCAGTTAGCGTAACTTTTGGACTACATGACACAATACAAAATAGTTCCCCCCCCTCGTCAATTTTCTCATTGTTTAAACTGAAAATGTACACATTCTTGTAATTATTAATTGTAGATGTTCAGGAAAAAAAAAATACAAATGTTTTTACTTTCAAAGATACTTTGCACAATGTTAGAGTTCATGCATTTTTTTCCTGATGTTCATACAAACAAAATTCCTGTTACTTTTTCTGTTTTAATAATGGTGTCCATTTTTTTTTTGTGGTAACTTTGAATTGGATTGAATATGGCTTACCAGCAGCAAGTCTGGCTGCATTCTGTGAATGGCGAGTTTTGTTGTCTTTCATAAAACATCAGTAATTGCTGTTTAATGGATGCCTAGTAGTAACTGTAATTTGATATCTAGTTGAATCTCTTCAGCTGAAAATGATACCTCAGAAAAGATGAATGAATTAAAATCTAAGGCTTATTTCATGGGCCCCTGTTCGAAAATATTAGTTATATCTAGCACAGAAAATGCTACAGTAGAGGAAAATGTACTTGCTTTGGGTGCTGGAACTGCCACTGGCATCACTCTAGCAACCTATATGTAGAATAAATTCTGTCAAGGTAGAACAGACTTGAAGGAGGGGATGACTTAAGATCTGTATGTTTTGATGCTGGCTTACTGTTGATGGGTGCTCCAATGTTAGTGGAAAGCTAGCAATCTAAGGAAAACAACGCTGCTCTTTTCAGACTTCATGGAAACCTAATTTGTTTGTTCTGTGGATCAAACATTTGAACTTTTAGGTAAGGGTAGTTAACACAAGGTGTTTTTGGAATTGAACTAAAGTGACTGGGAATGCTACAAGACAAAATCATTGTGGAGTGAAAGCTCCAGCATTTATACTTCCATCTAATTTGTTTTACTTGATTTCCGCTTAGAAGCAGATGCAGAGTTGGCTGCTTTGGACAAGTTGAAACGTTGGAATATTGGACATGTTTCTATTACTCCAAGCACTGTTGGTGAGTGAAAAATTATCACTGAAAGTCTAATTTTTAAAACAGCCAAAATACTTAGTTAACTCACAAATGTCTGAAATTTTAACTTACATTCTGTCAAGAAATATATATCCAGTAATTTAAAAGAAGAAATTCTTGGATGGGGCGCCATTAATGAGTCTTTGTGGTGAACTGACTTCTTGAACCGCTGTAGCCCATGTGGTGCTTTTTTTTTTGGTAGCAATTTTTATATTGCTTGTTAGGTGATTTCAGAGGGGAATTCATTGGTATAGGATCAGACTGACTAAGGATCATATTCCTGAATCATTTGGGTTTTTACGACTACCTGACAATTTCATGGTGACTTTTACTGTTACACTAAAATCAGCTTCACAAACTGCCATGGTGGTAATTGAACTGATGTCTCTGGATTATTAGTTTAGTGATACAGCCACTACACTATCATACTCATGTTAAAATACACTGGTTTTATAACTTGGGTGGAACAAAATATGAAGATGTGTACAATTTCCTAAAATGGGATGAATTAAACAAGTCTTAGCAATTGAAGAAAGAACAAACACAAACTGTTCCTATCTACCTCCCAAGTCTAGATGTTTTCTCTGAACCAAAGTAAGTGCTTTTCTGGGAATGAGTAAGTTTTACAACATGTAAGTGGAATTTTGATTTTTTTTTTAAGGAGGTACACTGACACAAGAGGAAGTTAGAAGAAGGCAGCAACAGGACTTCAATAAGGCGAAAATGGCACAGGTAAAAATAGTTGACATATTTCATCTCCCACAATTTCACCAAATTCATGAAGAGGTGATTGAATCAGGTAAATTGATGTAATTAGGCTTATATTTGTAGAAACTATTGGTAATGTAGTTGGGGCAGTTTCATAATGCAAGAAGGGACATTGGCCCTCAATTAACTCAGGTGGCAGCGGGATGGGACATTGGAGAATTTCTTCAGAAAGTGCTCAGGGAGTATTGATGGATCATTAGAATGTAGGTGACTGAAAACTTTCCTCCATCATAATATCATAAGTGGGGACGTTCATTGATGATTCATCACCATTCACAACTCCTCAGATACTGAAGCAGTCCCTGTCCAAATGCAGCAAGATCTGGACAATGTTCAGCCATGGGCGGATAAGTGGCCAGTAACATTTGCGCCACACAATCGCAATAACCATCTTCAACTAAGATAGAATCTAATCATCTCCCCTTGACATTCAATGGCATTACCATCACTAAATCTCTCACTATCAATATCCTGGGGGTTACCATTGACCAGAAACTGAACTGGATCAGACATATAAATACTGCTCTTGTAGCCAGAAGTTGGAAATTCTGCAGAGAGCAACTCTCTTCCTGACTCTTTGAAGCCTGCACACCATCCAAAAGGCACAAATCAGGGTCGTGATGAAATACTCTCCACTTGTCTGGATGAGTACAGCACCAACAACACTCAAGAAGCTTGACACCATCTAGGACAAAGCTGCCTGCTTGATTGGCACCCCATCCACCATGTTAAACATGTACTCCGTCCACCACAAATGCACAGTGGCAACAGCGTGTACCATCTACAAGATGCACTGTAGCAACTCACCAAGGCTCCTTTGAAAGCACCTTTCAAACCCAATACCTCTACGACCTAGAAGAACAAGGGCAGAAGATGCATGGGAACACCACTACCTGAAAGTTCCCCTCCAAGTCACACAGCATCCTGACTTGAAACTATGTCACTGTTCCTTCACTGTCTCTGGGTCAAAATCCTGGAACTCCCTTCCCAGCAGCACTGTAGATGTACCTACACCACATAGACTGCACACCACCACTTTCTTAAGGGCAGCTAGGGATGGGCAATACATGCTGGCCTAGCCAGTGACATCCACATCCCATGAGTGATTAAAAGAAATTACCTGATCGTGCTTTTTTTTCCTTCTACCTTTCCAATTTTGAGGGAACTGTATGGTAGATGTGATGTATTCAATAAGCCAGAGCACAAGAACAAGAGTTTTTGTTAGATCCCCAAGTAAAGGCATGCTCTGGGTCGTAAGGGCTGAATATTCATAAGGGTGGTATCTAACACTGAAACATAGGAAAATATCTAGTGTAAGACCCCAAACTTGAAACCAGCTGCAATATAACAGTGGCAGAGAATAGGACATCTGTCGACCTTCTCATCCACCCCTTTGTCTCCTGGGTTTAAATTTAACAATTTGATAATGTGTTAACATTTGGTTATTGCACATCCAAAGCCTGAAATTTTGTTGTTTCATCAGCCTGAACTAAGTGGACAGCAAAGCCCAAAAAATGAAACCTGAACAGAATCTGTGGATCTTGCATTCAGCTTCAAGAAGACACCCGACCAAATGTGAATAGAATCTCAAAACCAATCAAACATAAAGGCATAACCACTGATGTAATGCAGGGCAGTGTTTCTTATTCCAGCTGCATTTGAAGACTCCCTTTATATCCCTGTGAGGTGAAAAAAAAATCTTGAATTTATATAGAGCCTTTATGTCATTTTCTTAGCACTAGCTTTCAGGAAAAAGTTGCTAATGCTGTTTACTTTGCTGGTTGTATTATTGCCTGATCGAGCAGCATTTTCCCTGTCTTCCTTATAAAGTAATGTATCCTGTTATATTCAGTAGTTTGTGTCATCAGTTCAGAGCTGCTTGAATTATGTTGTGATGAGGATTCCTGAAACATTCTTTTTTAACATGAGTTTCAAGTTTTTTTTTAAATTGCTTGTTTATACATCCCAAAAAGCTTACTGAGCGTCCTATCTGAGCAAGCAGGCTAAGCAAAATATTTTGTGCACATAGGTGAAATCATTTCATCAATGCAACTTTAAGCTTCACACACACTCACCACCAAAGAGTCATGTGCTAACTAATAGCAAAGTAAACTGATAGTTCAAACTTTTAATGTTGCACTACAATCCCTTTTTGTTATAAATGGAAATATTATCTGTTTACTTTGGCTTTTGTTTGCCCTTTATGTTCTACTGCTGCTTAGAAGTATTCTAGGGCAGACCTTTACACATAATGTACCTTGTATGCTGTAAGGAGTGGCACCATCGATAATGCATCTTCTTGATGTGGCTCCTGTTTATAATTACACAGAATGTCATTTTAACAAAATTTTAGTCAGTTAATTTAACACAGAATAGAGTTTGCACTGACTGCTTAATGTTATGCTGCGTTTCCATCCATGGTTATACTTGATGCCATCCTTATTGGAGTTGATCCACAAGCATTAATAATGGTGCAGTACACTGTTGTCAAAATGTAACAAAAGATACAGTGGCATACTCCTGGGTACAGACCTTAGCTCTACTGCTAAGCAATATAGTAAGACCACTGATAACTTGTCCCTTGAAAGTTCTGTATCCGCATCATGTTTAATCTGATTCCCTGACTAACATTTAGATTAAATTGGAATCTAATGTATCCGTGCTGTATAGAGGGTGAGCTGCAAGTGTGGGTTTTTTTTGTGAAAACATTTGTTTTCTATCATAGAAATGTTTTTATAAATATTAAGTCATTTCTAAAATTGTTACTTCTAAAGCCAAACTGGAATCTTTGGCAATCGCTCACCTTCTTTCCCTAAGTTGTAGATCTGTATCTTTTAAAACTATTGCTAATCCAACAACAATAGTGTTGTTTAATAAGAGTCAAATAGCAAACTTGAGTCAAGATGTTTCAAAGTTTCAGCACAAAAACTGCAGCAAAAAACATAATTTCAGATCGAAAGCAGGAGTTATTATACAACTTATAAATATATTAGGATAATGGAGAAAATCGTAAATGTTTGAAAGTTGAAATGGCAAATGCTTTCTCATTGTTGTAAAAACCCATCTGATTTAAAGGAAATCAGCCATCCTTATCTGGTCTGGTGTACATGTGACTCCAGACCCACAGCAATGTGGTTGACTCTTAAATGCCCTCTGAACTAGGGCAACTAGGGATGGGCCTGGCCAGTGACACCCACATCCCATGAACCAATATAAAAAAAAAGAGCAGGTCAGAGGCTGGGAATCATGTGATGAGTAACTCACCTCCTGACTTCCCAAAGCCTGTCCACCATCTACAAGGCACAAGTCAGGAGTGTGATGGAATTCACCAAGGTTCCTTCGACAGCACCTTCTGAACCCACAACCACTACCATCGAGAAGGACAAAGGCAGCAAACACTTGGGAACAACATCACCTGGAAGTTCCCCACCACTCACTCACCATCCTGACTTGGAAATATATTGCCGCCATTCCTTCACTGTCGCTGGGTCAAAATCCTGGAACTCCTTTCCTAACAGCACTGTGGATGTACCTACACAATATGGACTGCAGTGGTTCAAGAAGGCAGCTCACTGCCACCTTCTCAAGGGCAACTAGGGGACAGGCAATAAATACTGGCCTAGCCAGTGACGCCCATAACCCTTGAATGAATAAAAAAAAAATTGTTTCCCTGCATTCCCACCTTTTCCAAACTGAGTTCCTAATCTCATAGTTTTACTGTGTAACCTGTTTTAAACATTTTTCTAAATCTTGGCAAATATTGTACTGTGCAATTTTTTTGTACATTCTAGATGTTTCAATTACAAATATATTCAACCTATTTTCTTAATAAATGACACTGAGGAAAAGCTGTTCTTTTGAAATTACTGAGTGAATGAGTACCAGTTCCTTCACTGGAGGGATGAGCAATCATTCTTAGTTTATCAACCAATAATTTAACCAAGCTTAAACATTTGCACTCTGAAAATAATGAATAGGAAAGAATGGTTAGAATTTAATACTCTGCTCTTAAAAACCATGAGAATAAAGTTACAGCGGCTGCTATAATTCATGCTGCCCAGCTTCACTTTGGCTATTGCTGGGTGTCTTTTGGACGTTGATTGCCAGTGTACTTTTTGTAATTTGATGCATTATTCGCTTTGCACTGGATTGCAGTAAAACTATGGATTCACCATAAACTGTTGTCCCAAACAACTTTGGATTTAGATACCATCTTTAATGCACTTCACAGGAGCATTATAAAGCAAAATTTAATACTGAGCCACAAAGCAATATTAGGGCAGATAGCTAAAAGCTTGGTCAAAATAGGTGGGTTTTAACATTGTCTTAAAGAAAGAGAGGTGGAGATATTTAGGGAGGGAATTCCAATGTTGAGGGCCTAGTCAGCTGAAGGCACAGCCACCAGTAATGGAGCAATTAAAATCAAAGATGCTCAAGACTTCAAAAATAGAGGAGTGCAGATATCTCCGAGGGTTGTGGGACTGGAAGAGATTACAGAGGTAGTGAAAGATGAGGCCATGAATGGATTTAAAAACAAGGATGAGAATTTTAAAATTGAGTCTCACACACACTGTGTATTGAGGTAATTTCCATTCCTGTTGTGGGTCCATTCTCCTTGGTAGTACATGTCAGCGATAGAGATATAAGCCTTCTAGAGCTTATTTTTGCAACCTGCCCTGCCCTGTAGCAATTCTCCATGTCAAGAATGGAGGCTTGTAAAAAAACTTCTGAAGTTTGGCACCATTATCTTGTGAAAGAATGTTGTAAGCTATCCTGTCACTTTTTGTTTCTAAAGCTTTTGTTGAATTAATTGAATCCAAATGCAATTTTCTTATTTTGCAGTCTGTTGCAATATAGGGGCTTGAGGTACAGTGGATTCATTTATCTATTTCCTTAAAAGGCCAAGGAAGCAAGAATGTTTACAGCTTTGAAGTTTTACCTTTTGGTGCATATGAGTGAGTTGTACATAAGGATTCCTGAGGTCCAGGCCTATAAAACATTAAACTGAGCAGCTCTCTGCACAAGAGGAATAGAACAGATGACAAATGTTTGAGGAATTTAAACATTGCTATTATTTGCAATTGGTGTGGCTTTAGCCCAAGGCTGTGATACTTCCATTACTGCTATGGAAAGAGTGTATGCGTGCCAACCACTGGTAGTGCCACTTCTTCCTCCCCAAAAAACTCAATATTTCCCCACCACCCCCAATCCCCCTCCCATCACCCAATGCCCTGTCACACTGAACAGAAATTTACAGGTCTAAGACCAGTAGCACATCATTTGTATTAGCATGAGTTGCTAACATACATCTTATTTTTAATTCTAGCCCAGCTACTTTCTATTCCAATCTAAAAGTATGCCACAGGTACATCTTTGAATTTCACAAGCTTTAGATAAAGCTCTACTGTCAAAAAAATGTTACTCAGGTTTGAGGAAATCCCTTATTATCCCTGTTAAATTCCCTCTGGTATACTTCTCTTAGCCCTCAATTAACACCACTAAAATATACTTGTCATTTATCTCATTGGTGTTTGTGGAGCCTTGCTGTGTGCAAATAGACAGTTGCTTTACGTAAATTATTACAGCGGCTACACTTCAAAGGTAATTAGCTGTAAAGCATGATGGGGCATCCAGGGATTGTAAAAGGTATTACATAAATGCAAGTTTTTTTTAAGGCAATGGAATTCTATGTCAAACTTTGCATTGAGTAAGAAATTGGCTGAAATAAAGGAAGCAGGACATGATGGCTGTCCTAAGGATGATTGCTGAGTCCCTTCCTATTTTCAGTTACCTCTATTCAGAAACTCAATTTAGTATCTGCAAAATTACATTAGGTGAGAAAAGGGAATAGTCACGTAAGCAGCTGAGCAGTTTGACTGACAATATTTGCAAGTGGAAAGGACTAGATAAAACTGCATTGACTTTTATAAAATTACAAAATAGAAACAGGCTGACCACTCCAACCAGTCTATACTGGTGTTTATAATCATAGGGAAAAATATTCCCCCCGTTGGGGCGGTGGGGGGGAAGTGCGGGAGTGGGCGGGGGCGTGCCACTATTTTACCTGGGCGGGCCAATTAAGGCCCGCCCAGCGTGATGTCCGCCAAGAAGAGCTATGCACTCCCTGCGGGAATGTGCGCGAAAAAGTGCACAGATCTCCCTGAGGCCGTTGGGGAGAACTCCTCTGCTCTTAATCAGATAGTGCTTACTTGAAAACATCGCATCTGAATTGACAGTACCTCCAACAGTGCAGCACCTCCTCACCAATGTGCTAAACTCTCAGGCTAGATTATACAATCAAGTCTTTGGTTTGAACTGATGATCCTTGGACTTCACAGATAGAGCTTCATGACTGAGCCAAAACTTATGCTTCAAATACCTCCTGACAGGCTATTTATTTCAGGCTACAAACAACAATCAGAATTATTAAGAACAACTTAATACAGAATTGAGATTAAACAAAACAGATTTCACAAGGTTATAAATTTGTTTGGCACAGTTAGTAGCACTCTCACTTGAGTTAAAAGGCTATGAGTTCAATTCCAAGCCGTGACTTGAACATTTAGCCTTGGCTGACACTCCTGTGCAAGGGTATATTATTGTAGGGTGCACTCTTTCAGATGAGACATTAAACAGAGGCTCTTTTTTTTTGCAATATTTTAAAAATCTTAAGGGCATCCCCTGCTGTCCTGGCTAAGACTGTTCTCTCAATCAATAACACCAAAAACAGTTGTCCTGATCACCCTAACTTTTATTGAAAGATTTGATAAAAAATTTAAATACCCTCATGAAACCTCATCCCACCCGTGGATGAGGCTTCATGCTTTTTCCGAAGCCCGCCAGGGCCCCCAGCCTGCCCGCCAACCTTAAGGTTGAACAGACAGGTCTATTAATTACCTTAATTAGTTTTTCAATGGCCTCAGTAGGCCGTTGACAGGTCAGCGGGCACACAGCTGACTCGGCTGCGCTCCCGCTGACCTGAAAATGGAAATGACGTGGGGTGACGTCAGGAGTTCCACCCGATGTCATCCCGCGTCATTTTACATGTTGGCGAGCGGGCCCTGCCCATAAAGTCAGAGTCATAGAGTTTTAAATCATGGAAAGAGGCTCTTCCGCCCATCGTGTCCTTGCCAGTCATCAAGCCCCTACCTACTCTAATCTCATTTTCTAGCACTTGGCCTATAGCCTTGTATGCTATGGCATTTCAAGTGTTCATCTAAATACTTCTTAAATGTTGTGAGGGTTCCCGCCTCTACCACCCTTTCAGGCAGTGAGTTCCAGATACTCCCCCACCTTCTGGGTGGGAAAAAAACTCCTCAAATCCCCTCTAAATCTCCTTTGCCTTACCTTAAATCTATGCGCCCTGGTTATTGACCCTTCCACTGAAGGGAAAAGTTTCTTCCTATCTACCCTTTCTATGCCCCTCACAATCTTGTACACCTTAATCAGGTCTCCCCTCAGCCTTCTCTGCTCTAAGGAAAACAACCCCAGCCTATCTAGTCTCTCTTCACAGCTGAAACACTCCAGCCCAGGTAGCATCCTGGTGAATCTCCTCTGCACCCTCTCCAGTGCAATCACATCCTTCCTATAATGTGGCGACCAGAGCTGCACACAGTACTCCAGATGTGGCCTAACTAACATTTTATACAGCTCCATCGTAACCTCCCTGCTCTTGTATTCAATGCTTTGACTAACAAAGGAAAGTATCCCATATGCCTTCTTAACCACCTTATCTACGTGTCCTGCTGTCTTCAAGGATCTATGGACATGCACACCAAGGTCCCTCTGATCCTCTCTACTTCCGAGGGTCCTACCATTCATTGTGTACGCCCTTGCCTTGTTCATCCTTCAAAAATGCATCTCCTCACGCTTTTCCAGATTAAATTCCATTTGCCACTGTTTTATCCATCTGACCAGCCATAGAAAAGTTATAGCACAGAAGGAGGCCATTCGGCCCATCTTGTCCATGTCAGCCCAAGGACACCAAGGTGCCCATCTATATTGTCCTGTGGTCTAAGACTTTCCTCCTCGCTATTTACCACACCATCAATTTTTGTGTCACCTGTGAACTTACTGATCATGCCTCCTACATTCGTGTCTAGATCATTAATATACAGTACAAAAAGCAAGGGACCCAGCACTGAACCCTACAGTACGCCACTGGACACAGGCTTCCAGTCACAAAAACAACCTTCGACCATTACCCTCTGCCTCCTGCCACTAAGCCAATTTTGGATCCAATTTGCCAAATTGCTCTGGATCCCATGGGCTCTTCCATGTGATAGTTTTCTTGATCACATGTGGCTGTTCTATTCACATTCCTTTATTCCCTTTTCTCTACAACCATCTATCTAACCTATTGTTTAATGCTGACAGGCCCCTGCTTTCATTCAAACTCTAATGGTGTATTTCCCAAGCCTCGCATATTCCAATGATAAACATCAGAAATGGTGTGGAAGTAATTTGGAGAGAGTCAGAGAGATCTGGGCAAAATAGTAGACCCTGACAATGAACATATCCAGTCATTGCAGAGAATCTATTAACAACAATTTGGATTTATATAGCTCCTTTAATGCACCTTGTGGTGCAGTGTGTAGCACCCTGCCTCTGAGCCAGAACCTCTGGGTTCGAGTCTCAATCCAAGACTTGATGACCTGGGAAGGTGCATTTATAACGTGGCCAAACAGGTTGAGCGTCGACTTGTAAATCGTTCCAACGTATTCCTATGGCAGATGGTAACAGTAGGAGAGATTTCTGGTCATCCATGTGATGGAAAGAATTTGGAGCCTCAACCATCACTATCCATAACACCAGGTGACAACATGCATGTAAAAGTGTATGGTGCCACAGCAACTCTGACTACTTGGAGGGGCCGATAGACTAAGTTGGCTATAGACAGCTGGCGTGGATCAGACTGATTCAATTCCTGTTCTGGCTGCGGTGGATTTGGGACCTGTCTCCTTGCCCTACCCATGGTGGAGATTGTGGAACTGTGGGTCAGACCTGTCTTTGGGCAGAGAACTGAATAAGAATGTAATGAAACAGCCTAAGGGGCTAGACAGAAATTAATGAAGAGCTAAAGAAGGAGGCATTAAGACAAATGACCAAATGCTTAGTCAAACTGCTAGATTGTATGTAGTGTCTTAGAGGAGAAGAGAGAGAGATGGAGAGAAAATGAAGTTTGGGGGGGACCTTCAAAGCTTAGCATCTAGATGGCAAAAGGCATGGTTGCTAATGATAGAGCAAAGGCAGCGGAGAATGCACAAGAGGCCTGAACTGGAGGAATACCATCTTCGTGGAGGTTTGTAGAGCTGGAGGAGGTTATGAAGATAGGAGGAGCAAGACCATGAAGGGATTTGAACACTACAGGTTCTGGGAATGGTGTAGGGAACAGTATTAATGCTGACCCCTAGTGTAAGAAGAGTGACTTACAATAATTATTTGTAAAACTTACACATCAGCCTTGAACAAGGAATAAGAGGTGACATAATCGACCTGTATACGATATCAGATGCAAAAGAACTGTTTCAACTTGAAGCATAACTACAAAATAAAGGAGCATTGGTAAAAACTGCCAATTCAGGACTGATGTCAGAATGTACCTCTGCACACAATGAGTGATTACTAACTAGATTAATCTTCTTGGTAGGGTGCTCGAAGCAAAACACTCAAATCATTCAAGACACAGTTAAATGCTTTGAAATGGGAAACTATGGGTGTTTGTAAAACATTGGGCCAAATGGTCTTGCTCACAAAATAAATGTTTATATGAAGCTCTTCATTTCCTGCCCAGAACTTGGCATTCTCCAACCAAATTACATTTTTCATCTTTGGATATAAGTTAGTTAGGCCAGGATGAAAAGAAAATGATGATTGCAACAAATGGCAAATGCAGCAAGCACCTCCAATCAGCCAGTGTCCCAAATCCAATCTACTTGAAAAATAGCTCAGTTAGTAGCACTCTTGGCTCTGAGTCACAAGGCTGAAAGTCCCTGTGCAGAACTGAGGGAGTGCTGTTCTGTCAGAAGGGCCATCTTTGGATGAGATGTTACACCAAGGCCCTACCTGCCTGCGCGAGTGGATATAAAAGATACCAAGGCACTATTTTGAAGATGAGCAAGGGAAGTTATCCTGGTGTCCTGGCCAACATTCATCCTTCAATCAACATCACAAAGAACAGATTATATGGTCACATTGTTGTTTATGGGAGTTTGCTGTACACAAGTTGATGTGACTGCACTTCAAAAGTATGTCATTAGCTGTAAAGTGCTTTGAGATATCCAGTGATCATGATAAGTGCCAGATAAATGCAAGTCTTTCTTTTTTCTTTGAGATAAGGAAACTCTACCCTCACACCATGGGGGAATAGATATCACGATCAAAATTGTTTGCAGTTGAATACAAATGAAAACAAAACTTTTCTAAGCCTTGAATATTGACCCTAATTTATTTTGCAATGGAAAGGCTCTCAGATTGCATTTGTGGCAATAACGAATCAAACAATTGCCAATTAAAAATATCTTTCTAAATGCCTAATGTAATTCACAATTTCTAACCTATCAATAATATTAGAAGGGCAGTTTTGAATAAAGAAGTTCATACATTTGTGTCTGGCTTCATTGTTGACTCTGGCAAGAGCGAAGTAACTACCCTGGACGGGTTTTGGCTTCAGCATATAACTATTAGGGCGGCATTTTTAGGTCAGCGTACGGGCGTGTGCCCAGCCGGATCGGCCGCAAAATCACACAGGGTCACATTGGGCGAGCGTCCCAATGTCTTCCAGTGCTCATGCGATATTTCAGTCGGTAGGCACATGCCTGCTGACAATTAAGAGGCCAATTAAGGCAATTAAAATTGTGATTGTCGCTGACTTTTTGTGGTCCGTCCAATCTTACGGTTGGCGGACAGGCGAATCGACCAGGCGGCCTTTGAATTTTTCATGAAACCTCATCCAAGGGCGGGATGAGGTTTCTGTTATTAAATGAAAAAAAAAACTGTCTGGACAGAATTTTTATCATATATATGTTCAGGTGACTGATTCTGATGCGTGAACATTTTTTTCCAGATTTTAAAAACTTTATTTAATGGTTTTTAAGTCTTCAGCTCCCTGAGGCAGCTCTCTGCCTTCAGGGGGCTTTCATTCAATGCTCGCCCGCGCCCACACTTACGCCAGCGCCCACCCTCTTCCCACCCCCACCCCGGCATGTGCTTCACACTGGCTGGATGTTAATTGGCTAGCCAGCGTGAAATCGCGGTCGGGGGCTGATCACAGCCGGCGGTCTGCTTCCTGACTGCTCCCGGGTCCACTGATTGCGCCCTCCCGCCGACCTGAAAATTCAGGCCTTAAAATACTTAAGATAGCTGAGAGGTAAACTACATTTGGCATCTTATAAATGTAAATGTAACTGATATAAGTCCAGTCCAGTCCCTGTGCACACAGGTCAATCTGATATCTTCTAATGCGAATGTTGAAAAGTTTGAGAATACATTCTGACTAATGGGTGTGTTTCATAGTAAATATCATAACAACACCCACAAACTGAGCCTCCAGTTAGCATTATTGAGTTTTTTTAAAAAAAGAAATACAGCAAAGTTTAAGGCAGTTAAGAAAATGTTTATATCTTATGCTTTCGCCAAATACTATATGACACTGAGTTGAAGCTAAGTGTTTTAAATTTAATCTTTTTAAAATAACTAATTGGTTGTTGTGCCACATGATGAATTTGTGGCTTTGGAGATGTGGTTTAGCAGTTACCCTGTAGCCAGCAACTCCCAGATGAGCTCATGGAATGTAGAAATGCCTCCATTCGGTTACAATGTGGGCTGGGGGATGCAGAACGGCAGATTTGGCAGCAACTATTGAGAAAAAACAGCTCATCATAGCTCCTAAATTGATAATGGAACAGGAGTTATGAGTACTTGGCCTTACTGATTCAAAGCCTGGTTCATTTTTGAACCCTTTGATTTCAATTTCCTCAGCAATTTTTTTAAATCTACAACAGCTGAAAATTACAATAAGAGAACAAAAACAATAAATTTATTAGTACCTCTTCACAACTGCAAGTGGTGGCGGCGGGAGATGTCTCCTTGGATTAGAAGCTTGCTAAAACTAAGAAAAAATAGTTATCCTTTAACCAATTACATACCTTCCCACTGAAAAATAAATGCTTCACATTCCTGCTGTCTTGTGTATCAACATTTCTGATGTTCAAGTTGACTCCGTAGGATTGCCAGCATGCGTCTTATGAGCAGATTGAATGCAATTTAATTGGGGATATGTAATTGATTCACCAAAAGAATCTCTGACTGATAACCAGAGTTAAACATAAATGCCACTGATGAGAAGGTAGCTTCAAACTCATTAATACATCAAAATAAAAATACTAAACTCCGGTTTTCATTCAACGGTGCCTTCTCTGGCTGCAATTTTTTTCTATTATTTCACAGGATGTGGACATCACTGGTTAGGTCAACACTTATTACCCATCCCCAGTTGCTGTTGGGAAGATGGTGGTGAGCCACTTTCTTAAACCACTGCAGTCCATGGTACACCCACGGTGCTGTTAAGAAGGGAGTTCTAGGATTTTGAACCAGTAACAGTGAAGGAATGGTGATAGAGTTCCAAGTTGTTATGGTGCATGGCTTGGGGGAACTTGCAGGTGATAATGTTCCCATGCATGCTCTCCTTCTGACCCTTTACAACTCCTTGTGGGTGATCAATCTTTCAAAGCATAACCGTCATGAATTCCTTCTTTGACAACTATTTCCAAAGGAATTCTGCCTTGGAAGATCTTCATCGAGGAATCCCCTCAGAGTCTCTGTTTTTAGCCCTTAAATGACTATTACCTCATCTCAAGTCGGGCTCATTGTAACTTGACAATTGGTCAATTTTATTACTGAATTAATCTGATTGGGTCCTAATTATTACAGTCACTCCCGTGCTCATTAACCCAGACAAGGATACAATGGAGCTGTTTCACAGCGCCATCCTGTCTGGTTTTGGACAATTCTCTATTCATGCAATTTCAACCTTCTGGTTGGTAGAGGTCACGGGTTCAGAAGGTGCTGTTGAACAGCACCTTGACAAGTTGCTGCAGTGTATCTTGTACATATTGCTGCCATTGTGTCGGTGGTGGAGGGAAGGAATGAATGTTTAAGGTGGTGGATAGGTTGCCAAACAAGTACACTGCTTTGTCCTGGATGGTGTTGAGCTTCCTGAGTGTTGCTGGAGCTGCACTCACCCAGACAATTGGAGAGTATTCCATCACACTCCTGACTTGTGCCTTGTAAATGGTGGCAGGCTTTGGGGAGTCAATAGGGTGAATTACTCATTGCAGAATTCCCAGCCTCTGGTCTGCACTTGTAGCCACAGTATTTAAATGGTTAGCCCACTTCAGTTTATGGTCAATTGTGTCCCCCAGGCGAAAAACAGAAAGTGCTAGAAAAATTCAGCAGGTCTGGCAGCATCCATGGAGGGAGAAATAGAGTTAACATTTTGAGTTGAATCACACTTGTTCATAACCCCCAGGATAGTTGTTTGGTAGTACAAAACTTGAGTATTGCTGAAAAAATATACCTTTTTTGTTGAAGCTTTTCGTCTTGCACTTATCAGGACAATTCACAAGAAAATACCAATGTATGCCCAAATAGATGGTGTTGCCATGGGATCTCCTCTAGGCCCAGCTCTCACAAACACCATGAGAAATGTGTCTTCAATGGAATGACACCCAACCTCCTACCCCTTGCATATTTCCGATATGTGGATGATACGTTTGCTATATTTAAATCCACAGCTGCAAACATTTGAGCAACAGGTGAAACTAGCTGTTTCACGCTGCTACTATGCAGTAGCAACACAAGAGGTATTCGCCACTAACAAGATGCTGCCGTCAAACTATAAAAGTGTTCTGCCTATCACACAAATGAGTAATGTGGTGTATGAATTTCACTGCCAGTATGATGCAAGGTATGTAGACCAAACATTGGCAGATCATATCAAACAGCATGTCCCTTCCGCTGTTCGCAATGGGCAAGGTACATACCATTCCCAACTAGCCCATGCTTGCAAAACTCAAAACACAGTGTGCAACGTTAGATGTGATTCCGCGATTGGACAACATTTGCTAAATAATCCTCAGTGTGCTAAGAATTACGCTGACAACCAATTTACGATTGCCAGTCAGGCTCGCAATGTAGCACTTTTGCATGTACTAGAAACTACATATATTAAGACACGGGGCTCTGTTCTTTGCAGACAGAAAGAACATGTACACACATTTCGCCTGTTTCAGCTAAACAAAATAAGTGACAGCCATTCGCTGACTCATTCCTCAGGGCAATGTCTTGGTCGATCAGGGTCAAGCTGCCTGACTTAAATTGCAAACAATGCTTGGCAGTTAACTCAGTCATCATCAACTGGTGTATTCTCCTTGGCAACACCTCTACCAATCAGGGTCCACTTGCCAACCAATCAGCACTCTCTCCTCATACAGTATAAATATATTGTTTCGCCTGATATTGGTATTTTCTTGTGAATTGTCCTGATGAGTGCAAGCTGAAAGGCTTTGATAAAAAATGTTTCTTTTCTTTCAGCAATATTCAACCCCAGGATGTTGGTACTGGAGTTTATTTGCTTGTTTACCTTATTTTGACCTTGCCAACCCCAAAATAAAATTATTTGGTTCTGAAGAACCTATACAAATAATGTAAAATTTGATGTAAATGCTTCACTTAAATATGCAAATATAGGGAAATGGGTTGTCTCTCGCCATGAATCTGTTGAGAGCTTCCTAATCAATGGGAAACAACTTGGTGGTGAGCAAGAGCAAGCTAATTGACACCGAAAAGCATGAAAATGTGCTCCTTTAGTAGCTCAGTGATTTACTGCACCAAACGGACCAACAGGTGGCAGGTTCAAATCTCTTCTGTTTTGATCTCGGCTGAGTCTGTGGAAAAGCTTTCTCTCGATTAGAAGGGACAAAATCAGCAGACATAGTTGCTTTCCCTGATCCCATATCCAGTGACCACTGCTGGAAGTACTGATGTGCGAACGTCAGATAAGACTTGGCTGTGATGTCTCCGTTTGGTCCTACACCCTGTCAGCATGCACTATTCAGGATCACATATGAATAGTAGTCATTAACTAATGATAATGAGCCCCAGAGGAACCATAGCCCTGCAAGGAATTGGCACTTATAAGAGGGTAGAGATCCGAAAAGAAATGAAAGAAAAGTCAGAGTTGACAAACGGCCAATTAATTGACCCATAGAATCACATCGCTGATTACATATCTATTATTATTTTGAATAATCACAAGATTTCAGCCCTTATCTTTCTTGGTAGATTATTCCGAGCGATTTTTCCTGATACTTGCTCTGAATTTACTTTTCAGTAATTTCTATTGATGTTCTCTGGTCATTGTTGTTGTGATTTGGATGCTCTCCAAATATATTTTCTCACAAAGAGCAAAAATCATAGCAGGTGCCAGCACAGGCACCCCATCAACTGGACCATGACCTTTTGTGAGAAGTAATCTGGACGCTGCTGTGCTCAGGATAAACCCCTCATGCTGCTTTTAAATTCACTGCATATGGAAGAAAGATGTCTCTTATACTCTTCAATTGACTGAGAAATAATGGAAAGAAGGTGCATTTATACAGCGCATTCCTTCACTTCATGATGTCCCATAGAGTTTCATAGCCAATTAAGTATTTGCATTTGGGTAATGCATTTAGGAAGGACGCAAGAGGAAAAGAGAATAAGAGCAGGGAGGCTATGCTCACCTGGGCAAAGCACTAGTTAGACCGCAGCTAGAGTATTATGTACAGTTCTGGTCACCCCATTACTGGAAGGACGTGATCACATTAGAGAGAGTACAGAAGAGATTCACAAAGATGTTGCCAGGAATGGAGAATTTTAACTACGAGGAAAGCTTGGATAGCCTGTGTTTGTTTTTGTTGAGGGGGGGATGTAATTGAGGTTTCTAAAATTATGAGAGGCCTAATAAAATGGATAGGAAGGACCTATTTCTATGAGCAGAGGGGTTTAATAACCAGGGGGCATAGGTTTAAAGTAATTGGTGGAAAAATTAGGGGGAAATTTCTGAAAATTGTTTTCATCCCGAGGATGGTTGGGGTCTATAACTCACTGCCTGAAAGGATAATAGAGACAGAAACCCTTATCACATCTAAAAAAACACTTGGATAGGCACTTAAGGTGCTGTACTCTATAAGGTTACATACCAGGGGCTTGAAGGTGGGATTAGACTAGGTAACTCTTGATCACATGATGAATGGTCTCTTTCTGTGCTGCAAATCTTCTTATGTTTTGAAGTGTGGTCACTATGGAAGGTAGAGAAATAAGGCTGATAATTTTGAACACAACAAAGTTCCACAAGCAGCAAATTATCAACCAGATAAACTGTTTTAGTGACGGAGGTAGGAGGATAAATTTTGACCAGGCCATTGGGGAGAACTCCTCTTCGCTTAATCAGATAGTGCTCACTTGAAAACATCGCATCTGAATTGACAGTACCTCCAACAGTGCAGCACCTCCTCATCAATGTGCTAAACTCTCAGGCTAGATTATACAATCAAATCTTTGGTTTGAACTGATGATCCTTGGACTTCACAGATAGAGTTTCATGACTGAGCCAAAACTTATGCTTCAAATACCTCCTGACAGGCTATTTATTTCAGGCAACAAACAACAATCAGAATTATTAAGAACAACTTAATAAAGAATTGAGATTAAACAAAACAGATTTCACAAGGTTATAAATTTGTTTGGCGCAGTTAGTAGCACTCTCATTTGAGTTAAAAGGCTATGAGTTCAATTCCAAGCCGTGACTTGAACATTTAGCCTTGGCTGATACTTCTGTGCAAGGGTATATTATTGTAGGGTGCACTCTTTCAGATGAGACATTAAACAGAGGCTCTGTTTTTTTTGCAATATTTAAAAAATCTTAAGGGCATCCCCTGATGTCCTGGCTAAGACTGTTCTCTCAATCAATAACACCAAAAACAGTTGTCCTGATCACCCTAACATTTGCTGTTTGTGGGACCTTGCGCACAAATTTGTTTCTGCATACCTGACGGTCACTTCATTTCATGAGAAGGTGATACACTGAAAGTGATCCTTCAGTTCCTCTTTCAAAGCAACATAAGTAAAATGTTTAATAGCAGGAGGTGCTGGATGGGCTATGCATTGATAAAGAGGAGGGATTAGAAAGATTGACTATACTTAAAGTTGATAAATCACCAGGCTAGATCAGATGCTTCCGAGGATACTGAAGGAAGGGGGATTGCAGAGGCACTGGCCATAATCTTCCAATCCTCTTTAGATATAGATGTCGTGCCAGAAGACTGGAGAATTACAAATGTTACACCCATGTTCAAAAGGGTGTAAGGGTAAGTCCAGTAACTACAGGCCAGTCAGTTTAACTTTGGTGGTAGGAAAGCTTTTAGAAACAATAATCCATGATAAACACTTTGACAAATGTGGATTAATTAAGGAAAGCCAGCTTGGATTTGTTAAGGACAAATCTTGTTTAATTAACTTGATTGGATTTTTTGATGAGGTAACAGAAAGGGTTGATGAGAGTAATGCGGTTGATGTGGTGTATATGGATATCCAAAAGGCATTTAATGAAGTGCCACAAAGCAGGCTTGTCAGCAACATTAAAGTCCATGAATAAAAGGGACAGTGACAGCTTGGATGCAAAGTTGGCTGAGTGACAGGAAACAGAGTATCAGAATCACAGAATCACAGTGCAGAAGAGGCCCTTCGGCCCATCGAGTCTGCACCGACACGTGAGAAACATCTGACCTACCTACCTAATCCCATTTATCAGCACTTGGCCCATAGCCTTGAATGTTATGACATGCCAAGTGTTCATCCAGGTACTTTTTAAAGGATGTGAGGCAACCCACCTCCACCACCCACCCAGGCAGTGCATTCCAGACCGTCACCACCCTCTGGGTGAAAATGTTTTTCCTCACATCCCCCCTAACCCTTGAACTTGAACCTCACCTTGAACTTGTGTCCCTTTGTGACTGACCCTTCAACTAAGGGGAACAGCTGCTATCCACCTTGTCCAAGCCCCTCATAATCTTGTACACCTCGATTAGGTCGCCTTTAAGTCTTCTCTGCTCCAACAAAAACAACCCAAGTCTATCCAACCGCTCTTCATAACTTAAATGTTTCATCCCAGGATACATCCTGGCGAATCTCCTCTGCACCCCCTCCAGTGCAATCACATCCTTCCTATGATGTGGCCACCAGAACTGCACACAGTACTCCAGCTGTTGCCTCACTAAGGTTCTATACAACTCCAACATGACCTCCCTACTTTTGTAATCTATGCCTTGATTGATAAAGGCAAGTGTCCCATATGCCTTTTTCACCACCCCACTAACATGCCCCTCCGCTTTCAGAGATTTATGGACACACACGCCAAGGACCCTTTGTTCCTCAGAGCTTCCTAGTCCCATGCCGTTCATTGAATACTTCCTTACCAAATTACTCCTTCCAAAGTGTATCACCTCACACTTTTCAGGGTTAAATTCCATCTGCCACTTATCTGCCCATTTGACCATCCCGTCTATATCTTCCTGTAGACCAAGACACTCAACCTCACTGTTAACCACCTGGCCAATCTTTGTGTCATCCGCAAACTTACTAATCCTACCCCCCACGTAGTCATCTATGTCGTTTATATAAATGACGAACAATAGGGGACCCAACACAGATCCCTGTGGTACACCACTGGACACAGGATTCCAGTCACTAAAGCAGCCTTCTGTCATCACCCTCTATCTCCTACAACTAAGCCAATTTTGAATCCACCTCATCAAATTACCCTGAATCCCATGTGCATTTGCCTTCTTTGTAAGTCTCCCATGTGGGACCTTGTCAAAGGCTTTGCTGAAATCCATATAAACTGCATCAGCTGCACTACCCTCATCTACACACCTGGTCACCTCCTCAAAAAATTCAATCAAATTTGTTAGGTATGACCTCCCTCTGACAAAGCCATGTTGACTATCCCTGATCAAACCTTGCCTCTCCAAGTGGAGATAGATTCTCTCTTTCAGAATTTTCTCCAATAGTTTCCCCACCACTAATGTGAGATTCACTGGTCTGTAGTTCCCTGGCTTATCTCTACAACCCTTCTTAAATAGCGGAACCACATTAGCTGTTCTCCAGTCCTCTGGCACCTCCCCCATGGCCAGAGAGGAATTAAAAATTTGGGTCAGAGCCCCTGCGATCTCCCCCCTGGCCTCCCTCAGCATTCTGGGACACAAGTCATCCGGACCTGGAGATTTGTCCACTTTTAAGCCTGCCAACACCTCCAATACCTTGTCACTCCCTATATCAATTTGCTCAAGAACCTCGCAGTCTCTCTCCCCGAGTTCCATACCTTCATCCTCTTGGGTGAAGACAAATGTGAAGTATTCGTTCAACACTCTACTGATGTCCTCTGGCTCCACCCCTAGATTGCCCCCTTGATTCCTTATGGGCCCTACTCTTTCCCTGGTTATCCTCTTCCCATTGATATACTTATAGAATATCTTGGGATTTTCCCTACTTTTACCAGCCAGAGCTTTCTCATATCCCCTCTTTGCTTTCCTAATTGCTTTCTTAAACTCCACCCTGCACTTTCTGTCCTCCACTAATGCCTCCGCTGATTTGCTCTCCTTGTACCTGCTAAAAGCCTCTCTTTTCCTTCTCATCGTATCCTGAATATCTCTGGTCATCCACGATTCTCTGGGCTTGTTACTCCTTCCTATCACCCTAGAGGGAACATGTTGAGCCTGTACCCTCCCCATTTCCTTTTTGAATACCCCCCACTGCTCCTCTGTAGATTTCCCCACAAGTAGCTGTTCCCAGTCTACCTTGGCCAGATCCTGCCTTATTTTACTAAAATCCGCTCTCCCCAATCCAAAAATTTTTTTTGCAACTTGTCTATTTCTTTGTGCATAACAAGCTTAAATTGTACCATGTTGTGGTCGCTATCACTAAAATGCTCCCCCACCACCACCTCAGCCACCTGTCCGGCTTTGTTCCCCAGAATTAGTTCCAGCACTGCGCCGTCCCTTGTTGGGCCTGCACTAAATGTGCACAGTTAGCAGCTCAAAATGTGGCAAAAGAGCATCATGCTTCAGCAATGCATCCCTGGAATTGATGCTGCAGGCTGTAACTTCCTACAAGGAGATTTTGTTTCCCACAGACATAAGGAAAAAGGTAGCCACCAAAAACAAGCAGCCAAGGCTACAAGGGGTATTTGAGGTCAACAACAAGAGTGTGGTGCCTCGCTCCTGAACACATTGCCTGAAGAGAATTAATTACTTAGCGAGACAGGAAAAGTGAATGGCCTGGCACGTTCAAATACAAACCCCCTCACTCCACCTTTCCAAAGGTCTCAGGCACATCACTCTTCATACCAGCACACCCTGAAGCTGCACCCATCTATGTCAAGGCACCTCCTCACATCCCCATCAGACCAGTCACCATTGATCTCACTCTCATTACATGTCAATGTCACATCTACTCCTCCACAAAATGTTGTCCTTCCATTCTCTCAAAAAATTCCACAGCTCACATTCATAGGTCTCTTCTTCCTTTCCCTGCAGGAGAAGAGAGTACATAAGACCAAGGAGATGCAGAGAACCAGAGGTGGCTGCCCAGTCTTTTCCACTTTGACAGCTGCAGAGTGGAAGCTGGTGATATGCCAGGTGTTGACATGCCTGGCCACTGGAGATGGAGAGATGGGGCTCTTCCATGTTCAACAATGGAGAGTCCCCATTAGAGGGTACAGGATCTTTTAGGCTTTGCTCAACTGAAAGCACATACTGAGCTCGAGGGCCGTCGACAAAGAGGACTACTCTAGAGCAGCAGCAAAAAATGAGAGCGATTCCATCAAGCATTTCCAGCCACACTGCACACAACTGCAGAGAGACTGGAGGAGTCCATCTCCAGCACAAGTGCCACATTATCAGGCTGACACCTTATTAAGAACTGGGGAAAGCCTGGCCTTGGCTGTTCAACACCTCAGTGAAGTGCGGCAAAGTGCTCTCCAGCTCTTGATTAGCAGTGAAGTGAGGGTGGACCACAAGCTGGAGAAACGGTGCATGGAAGTGACAACTCTGTTCAGAGCACTTCCACTTCCAACCCCACCGCCCACGCTGCCTCCTGTTCTAATGGCAGTCTTCCCTCACATAGGTATAGGTGAGGCAGTCTATGGCAGGGTCCACTCAGGCTCCAAAGCCCACAGGATTTAAAAAAAAATTCATTCACAGGATATGGGCTTCGCTGGCTGGGCCAGCATTTATTGCCCATCCCCAGTTGCCCTTGAGAAGGTGGTGGTGAGCTGCTTTCTTGAACCGCTGCAGTCCATGCGCATTTGAGCAGAGCAGGGAAACAAACAGCCTGGATCTAGTGCTGCTGAAGCCACAGGGGCTGCAGAATGTAGTAATAGAAAAAGGAAAATAAGGATTTGTGGTTGCACAAGTGGATTCACTTGAATGTTTAAACACAGTGCTACACTGTCGCAATACTGTTTCATGTTTATGAACCTTTAAAGAGTTTTCACCATTCAATAACCTGTCTAGCCCATTTTTGCCTACCGCCTGCCAAATGACCTGCCTTTTGAAGAATGGTAAGACAAGACTTAAAGGCAAGTGTTGGGCGTCTGTGAGGGAGATGAGTTGTTAATTTTGGGTCTGCTTTGTGCTGGGGAGGTCACAGTGGGTTCAGAATTAGTGTGCCAGATGGCTGCATTGCCTCAACTTAACTGAAAAGTGTCTAAATCAGAACATTGAGGGCATCCCTGACAGATCTGTGCACGGCTACAGGTACCCTAGGCTTATCAGGCTCCTCGTCCTCCAAAGATGCAGTGCACCCAACACCTTCCTCCTCCTGGAGCCCCAGTCCTCACTGCTACACAATGTTGTAGAAAGTGCAGCAGACCACTCGTGTTTTGAAAATTCTGGCTGGCGCATCGTGAAGGGAAACATCAGATCTGTCCAGGCATCTTGAATCACATCTTCAGCATCTCGACTGCTTGCTCAGTTACAACTCTGGTGCCCATGTGGCTCCTGGTGTACTTGTTTTGGGCTTCAGTATTTGGAATTCTCACAGGTATCTTCAGAATGTAGCCCTTAACTTCAAAAGAGCCATATACTGATTCTGCTTCAAGATATGAATATCTCTGAGGGGCATAACTGGTGCAGGATGAATGCATCATGGCTGATCCCTGGAAATCTTGCAGACAGCCATGATGATCTTTTGGTGGTTGCAGCCCAGCTGAACATCGATAGAGTGGAATCCGTTTTGGCTGAAGACGACTCCTGGGTGATCTGGGAGCACCCTGATTGCTACATGTGTGCAAACTATGATTCTCTGGGTCAGTGGGAAGCCAGTCAGAACAGAAAGTCTAAGCACCCTCTCATTCTGACTGGCCTCATCAGTTGTGAAGTGTACATAAGTCCCAGTCCTGGCCAAAAACATGAAGCCATCTAGCTATCCATAACTTGTGAAATGCACTTGTGGGCAGCAGATTGCAGGATTCAACAAATATCACCTGCAGATCCTTGGAAGGAGCATGAGGCATAGATATTAAGGCTGTGATGACTTTGACCGCCACAGGTAATACATGTCCACCTGGGCCATGGCAAGGGATCTTCAAAGAGGGAACAAATGCCAGCTACCACCTAATAGGAAACTCAGTCTCCTGAGGTACTGGTGTCCAGGAAGCTTATCCTCTGCCTCTATACCCATGTTGCAGGCATCACCTCTATACACATCCCCTCTATCCTGTGGAATGCAGGTGGTTGGGGAAAAGATTGCTCCTGTTGTTCCTGCTGCTCCTCTTGTTCCTCATCTGAGGTCCAAGACAGAGATGGCCCCATCCTGGTCTGAAGGTTGACAGATGGGAAGTGCAGAACAATTGCAAAAATCACCAAAGGTAGCAGAAATGACTCCCAAGGTATTGGAAATCAGCTACAAAGCAATGAAAGCACATTCTTAGAACAAGTCCTGAGAACAAAAACCTTTCATTTAAGTAAGGAAGCAGGTGTTAGATCTCAGTATTTAAAACATTTTTTGACTGTCAATTGCTCAGCCCCATCAAATTTCACTGTCCTCGTCTTGTTTTCCCCAAGTCCCTGGAAGTTCGTGAAACCCATGCACAAACTGTTAAATTGGGAATCCACAGGAGTTTGCCACATGATGCAGTGTGCGCTCTGGTTAAAGACAGAAGTTGGCAGGTTCCTGCCAGCTTTCTGATGGGCTAGCAGTTTCAGCTGTTTTAACTTGCTGCCCTCACAGAAATCCACCCACCTTGACAGATTAAAATTCCCCTGTCAGGCGGGCTGAGCTGGCTCCTTGAGGACATGACCTACGTTGGGAGATTGGAACCAAATTGATTCTCTACGGTAGACTTGTTATATTCACTCAATAAGGTTCTTTGACTCTGCTCTGCCATTCAATATGATCATGGCTGAACTTCTACATCAACTCCACTTCACCGCCCTATCCACATATCCCTTGATTCCCTTAGTGCCCAAAAATCTACCTTGCTCTTGAAGATGCTCATCAACTGAGCATCTAGAACCCCCAGGATAGATAATTCCAAAGAAATTATTTTGAAATGACTTTTGATTTGTGCCAATTTTGTACTGACATTTCTTTTGAAGCAGGTGTCCGTAAAAGGCAATCATTTCACGATCATTTTAATTTGGAAAATCACATACCTTTAGTGTGCAATGTCAACTGCCAGACTGTAACACACCATACTGATTCCTGAAATCTGGTGATCTACTTTAAGCTTTCCAAAGGCATTAAAATTATTGTACCAACTGCTACCCAGGTAAGCAGCTGATGCAATAATTGTGAAGCTGTTGACATTTTCAGTTTTTTTCATAACGTTTCTAAATCCACAAAGACAAACTCAAATAGATGTAAGAACATACAAGTTGTGTAAGCTTGAAGGAACAGGTCCATATTCATAATAGTCATTTACAGCACAGGAGGCAGCAATTAGGCCTATTGAATCCATGCCAGCTCTCTTGTGGAGCAATCAGCTCTATTGGAATTAGGAACAGGAGTAGGCCCCTCCAACTTATTCTGCAATTCAATTAGATTATAGTTGATCTGTAGCTCCACTCTATTTACTCGTTTTGCTCTGCATCTTTTTGGAACAGAATTTCAGATTTCCATCACCTTTGTGTGAAAAGTTGTTTCCTGGTTTCACTTGCACAAGGGTTTAGCTCTAATTCTGTTCTGGATTGTTCCCCTTGTCCTGGATTCCAGCACCACAGGAAATAGTTTCTCTGCATCTACCCAATCAAATCTCATCATTTTAAACACCCCATCACAAGATAGCCCCTTAATCTTCTAAACTCAAAAGAATACCAAGTTGATGCTATCTGTCCACATAATGTAATATTTTAAGTCCTGATATCACTGTGGTGAACTATGTTGTACCTCCTTCAATGCAATGTATCCTTCCTGAGAGTCAGTGGCCAAAACTGAACGCGGTACTTCACATAGGGCCTGACTAAGGCCTGTACAACTTGATCATTTCTTCACTTTTGTATTCAAACCCCTTTGAGGTAAAGTCAATATTGCACTGACATTAAAAAGGTTGATTTTGAACCATCACAAATATTGCACTTCATGAAGAAAGTGGTACAAGAGGAGAGAAAACATAGCAGGAAATTAGCAGGCACTAGAGCCAGACTGATCCTACTGCCTTGCTCTCTCTCTCTCTCTACAATCTAGTACCATGCTCTATTTCAAATATTTCCACCAACAGTAACTGCATATATCAACCATAACAAATATATCAGAATGTATAAGATCAACATTACCTGCACTTTCTTCTTTTTCTCACTGACTGACAACAGCAGCATGAAACCCCTAAACATGCACAAATTGTATGTTTCTATCCCTGCATTTGTATGGCCTTTTGGATATATAGAAAGGACAGCAAAAGACCAAATGATTCATCCAACTGATCCCATCCAGCCATGATACAGCATGATGCACCATTATGTACATTAGGCTGTGTAGTTAAAGCTGTAATATTTCACTGACTGGTGAAAGCATACCAATGTAATATAATAGCATTCCATGACAAAGCAGCAGGACAAACACTTGCACCAATTCCCTTTCATACTTAGGAGTAGAAAAGCTATTAAAAAGGGAAAGACTAAGTTAAAATAGGGAATGGGAGTGTTTCCAGTATACTGCTCAGTTTTACTCCTGTTATAGCAGAAAGATCCAGTTTCTGTCAGCAGAACCAAAAGCCACCCAGAAGTAGATTTGGCAAGAATCCTTTCATGAGTATACCCTAACACTCCCCAGAATCAGGTTCTAAGGTCATCTGAAAACCACTTTGTAGGGCTCATCCATCAATGTCACTTTGGAATTTCATATCGAAATACATAGACTTACAACAGAAGTCCGTGCAGGTGGGTACACTTCTCAGGAGCAAATAGCCTCAATCACATTTACCTACTTAGTTCTCATAGCTCTTGAACCTCTTTTCCTTCATCCACCTATGCAATCTGAACTTGATTCTGCATCAGCTACGAACCCTAGAAGTGAATTCCACAGCCTCAAAATTCCGTATGAAGAAGTTTCTCAAGTTCTCTGTTCTAAACTCTGTTTTATCTTGTTTTTATGGTTCCTTGCTTTTGGCCCCTCAGTTACGGGAAGCAGACTGCGTTTATGCACCCTGTCCCTTTCATAATGTTAAATGCCCTGCAGATTCTGTATTGTTCGAAGGAAAAGTTTCTTACTTTTCAAGTCTTTTTGTATTTTTATTTCATCATTGCAGGAAGCACCTTACTGAACCTGTGTGGTACCCTCTCCAAAGCCTCAACATCCTGTAGCGCAGAGCCCAACATTAGTTTCTAACTAAGAGCTTATTAATTTTTTTTTATATAGGCTGAATATTAGCCCCTGGCTTTTATATTCTTTACATCTTAAGGTAAAAGATAGAATTATATCCTTTTTATATACAGCTGCATCAACCTCTTCTTCTGAAGCATCGCGCTCACTTGCATTCAGACTGTAGTTACTTTTGCATCAGCTCACATTTTCTGGCTTGCAGTTTCATCTGCCACCTTTTATTCCATCTGATCAATGCAGTTTCCTTTTGTCTTCTAAAGGATCAACTATACCTCCTATTTTGGTACTATCATCAAATTTCAACACAACTCCTTTCAGACCTAAATACAAATGACTAATATACAGAGTGAACAGAAGTGGCCTAAGAACTAAACCTTGAGGTACATTACTACCCACTTCCAGTCATTCTCAAAAAATGCCCTTAACTCCGACTCCGTTTTCTCCCTTCAAACTTATTTTTAATCTCATGCTATCCTCTCCCTAATTCTATACCATTTAATCTTCTATAGGAACCTCACATGTGGTACCTTGTTAAAGGCTTTCCTAATATCTATATACACTGCATCTTCCCCATCCCCAAGTCTCCTGCCTCCTCAAAAAATCCTGTGAGGAGTGTCTAACCTGCCAAGCCCCTTCAGAATCCTGTATATTTCATGTTTCAATACATATTTTACATAGATCGATACAATACAGAGATCATTACATATTTTAGAAATTTCATTCCCCTCTCTCCATTCCTGTCCCAGTGATAAACAGATAATTAAAATCTCTCAGACTTCCCTCTCAAAGCTGAACGTGGATTTCCTCATCCATTTCCTTCCCACTATTTGGAGGTCTGTACCACAATCTGGTATTGTAATGCTGTCTTTTTGACCTCTGGGCTTCAATCATATTGTCTGTATCCATTCCTTGTCTTTACCAACACTCCCCTACAGTTTGTATTTCCTCTTTAATCAATAACATCACTCCACCCTGATTTTTATTGCCTGATTATAGCCAGATTATGTTTATTTTCCACTCTTGTCCTTTTTGCAACCAGGTTTCTGTTAATGCTATAAATTCTTGATAATCTGCAAAATATTTGCTTCCAGTTCCTTAAGTTTATTTTGCACATTCTAAATAGCAATATATGCTTGCATTTTTAAATACTGCTCCTTTACAATGACTTATTTGTCTAAATTGCCCCCTCCCTTCAATTCAGTCCTTTCCCTCCAGTTATAACTAGTCCATTTAATTTTATTCCCCTAACTCCCTATCTATCTTGCTAAATTATTTTCTGCTTGAATATTATCTTCATTTATCAGGTTATCCTGGTTAATTTTATTTTCCCACCTCCTCCTTCATAATTCAAAAATCCCTTGTCACTCCTTGTTAACCATTTTTGTAGCCCATCCTGATAGATTAGCTCCCATCTTTCCCAAACTGATGTCAGTGCCTGAAGTATAATTCCCATTCCTGATATAACTCCTTTAACATTGAATTCTCAATCTTCCAGTCCTTCACTACACTACTCTATTGTAAGTACTGGGAGTAATTATGATATCACCATCCATGAAAGCCTAACATAAAGTGTGTTTACTAATTTCCCAAATTCATTTTGAAAGGCTTCAGTCCTGTCTTTATCTACACAATTAGCTGCCAAAAAGACCACAATAAATAGAATGCATATATAACAGAGTATTGGACCAAAGAAAGCAATGACAATAATAAAAAGAATTACATGCAAGGCCACTTTTCCTAAATAAAGGCTAACGTACTTGTTGAAATTCTCCAAGCGTATTGCATTTCACCAGTTCAAATACTCTGTTACATACATATATTCCAAAGAACATAATTACATAAAAGTCAATTTTATACTCTACTATATTAAAATATTAGACCCTCAACTGTGAGGCTAAGCTTCAAATGCCAGCTTCAACTGATCACATGAGGGATACCTAAAAGTTTTGCTGGTCTCAGTCAGTCCAAACCAAAAGGCCCCTTTCCAAATTACTCAAGTAAATCTCCTGGGAGGACTGGCCAAAAAAAAAGACAGTTCTTTTTCAGACTGGAAGAAGGCATATGTTGGGCTTCTCTGGGGATTGGTATTAGGACTATTGTTTTTCTTTATTAAATTTCTGTTTATTAACTTTTAACAACAATCAAAACGAGTAACAGTGCAAAAAAAGCTTACAGTACATCAATAATTTAATACACTCACATTTGGAAGAGAAAGTGAAAGAAAAGAGAAAGGAAAAGAGAAGCAGGTGGAAGAAGAAGAAAAAGGAAAGGACTATTGCTTTTCTTGATCTACTCTAATGATCTAGGATTAAATTTTACAGAGGGGGAGTGCGTATTACCTACCATCCCTGGAAGAAATGTTGGACGCCAGTCGACCCATGTTAAACGAGGCCGCCCCGCAGCGATAACACACCTTGGGCGACATGAATGAGATGAGAGTGGTACTTCTGCCCCTTAATGGGAGGAAGTTCCAATCTTGAGAGCTGCTGACTAAACCAACTGGCCAGCAACAAAGTGCCAGAACTCAGTGCTGAATGCTGCCGGGACTGCAAGCAGGCCCGCAGATGAAGAGGACATGGCCATCGGAGAGTTAAGTCTGGGGTTTTGGACAGGGAAGCACTGGGGAGCCTAGTGAGGGGGGTAAGGTGGGTGGGGTGGTTCAGGTTTTGGAGGCCGGGTGGGGGGGAAAAAAGGGGCGTATCATCTTGGGAGGGGGTGCCCACGATGCGTACAGGTCCCATACACACCTTCCTTCCCACCTTTTAAGCAGTTCCTGCCTGCCCACTCACGTCTACCTGGCCATGCCAACCATATTACGGCATAGGCAGCGTATTATTTGGGTCAATTGTCTTGGTAAAAAGCACAATTGACCCTTAATTCCCATAATTATATATTTAAAGATGGTGGACAGGCTGCCGATCTCGGGGGTGGGCAGAAAGGTGGTGGGCTAACCCCAAGCTAAAAACACACCTGGCAGGGGCCGTAAAATCCAGTCCTTAGTCTTAGGCAGATGGCAAAAAATTTGGAAGTGTTGTGAACTGTGAGGAGGATAGTGATAGACTTCAGGAGGACAGAGACGGGCTGGAAGTATGCAAAGGCTTTAGAGAGGTGCTGAAAAATGTATGAGAATGGTTGCAGAGATGTGGGACTTCAGATATGTGGATAGATTGGAGAAGTTGGGGTTGCTCTCCTTAGAGAAGTGAAAGCTGAGAAGGGATTTGGTAGAGGTGTTCAAAATCATGAAGTGTCTGGAAAGAGATGGGGACAAACTCTTTCCATTGGTGGGAGGGTCGAGAACTAGAGAACACTGATTTAAGGTGATTGGCGAAAGAACTAAAGGTGACATGAGGAAAAGCTTTTTTTATGTAGCAGATGGCTAGGATCTGGAACATACCGCCTGAGAGTGTGGTGGAGGCAGATTCAAATATGGATTTCAAAAGCTAATTGGATAATTGTCTAAGGAAGTAAAAAAATGCCAGGATACAGCAAAAGGAGGTAGAATGGGACTAGCTGAAATAAAAACAGAAAGTGCTGGAGAAATTCAGCCCATTTGGCATCATCTGTGGAGAGAGAAACAGAGTTAACATTTCTAGTCCAGTATGTTTATTCATATTGAGTCATATTGGACTTGAAATGTTAACTCTGTTTCTTGATACTGCCAGGTGGGCTGAGTTTTTCCAGCACTTTCTGCTTTTATTTCAGATCTCTGGCATCTGCAGAATTTTGCTTTTATTATGTGAGTAGCTGAGTTGCTCTTGCAGAGTGCCGGTCAGGACATGATGGGCCAAATGGGTTCCTCCTGTGCTTTAATGAACAATTAGTTATTTGGATGTGAAGCACTTTGTGACATCTTGAAGTAAGGAAAGATGTTATATAAGTTTAAGTTCTTTCTTCTATGGGTGACACAGTACTGAATCCTCTGATTACCTCTATCTGAACCGTAGCACAGTAACAAAGGGACCTGACAAACTGGGAAAATTCTCCAGTTTATATCTTTATCATGAAGGTTCTGAGCATGGAGCTGTCAATCAACACTAGCTCCCATGCAACCTCAATTAAGTGTCCGTTGTAGCATACTCCTACCTATTTTTGATGGTTCAGCAATCCCAAACAAATAGCTGTCTCCTTGAAGACTGATAATCACATTTTTAAACAGTTGCACTTTTCTGGATAGACGGAGCATCAAAAAATTTGTTAGTCTGCTAATTCTTAACAGATTTATCAAACAAACTGTGGTAGCAAATTGTGAGCAATAGGCCAAAAAGATTTCTCATGCCATATGCAGTCCATAGCCATGCATAGTTTCCTCAAACATAATTAAACACAACAGAGGAGAACATGAATTCAAGTGTGCAGTGTTTACACAGCTGTAAGCTATCATCGGCAGAAGAAATATCAAAATACAGCATCTTTTATGAAATTAAACAAGACATGGTCAAGCCTTAACGTCCTTAGTGCAATTAGGGACGGCAGTAAATACTATTGTTGCCAATGTCGCCCATATCCAAAAACAATTAAAAAAGATCACCATTCCTTTCTTGACCTAAACTGAAATAATCAATTTGATTTACTTTATTTGTCATTCAATGTTTTGTGTACTTTGATGATGGCCCCTCAACTGCCTTCTTTCTAGCTTCTCAGCCTATCTCCTTCACACTAGAAATCAATCTTTATTATAGTTAATCAGATGGAGTACAATTCAATGCACTAGGAAGGCTGCTCCACCCCCACCATATAAACAGCCTATTGTCAAGGCTTAAAGTTCTGCTGTTTTGCATTAATTTATTGACCTTGCGCTGCGGTGAAGGTGGCCTTCGATACTATAATACTGAATTCAGGGAACACATAAAGGTTTGTTACTGAATTTCACAGAGAACTGATTAAAGGACTCATAGAAAGCTGAGTCAAACAACTGGAATGAATAGAGATAAGTCTGTCAAGGTTGCAAGCCTACTAGACAAATTGGTATGTCATGCTGTCTGAACAAACAACAGTATAACAAATAGAGAAGAGCCTTGAAAAATGCTGATATCAGGAACTTGCCTTTCTTATTGCGATTCAAGTGCTGAGACAAGAATGGTGTGAACAATCTGATGAGAAGTTTGGCTTTGATCAAAACTAATTAAAATATGACCATTATCAGTCCCTCATATATGATGTCTAATTGAATGGCAAATTAGAATGAATTCACAGAAGAGAATTAATTACCTACGCTGGTCAAATAATAGTTTGGTTTGTAAACAGTCTTTGCTTTGTTAATGTCAGACAGGCAGCGTGACCCATATTCATAGTCATGGGAACAAGGGAAATTTAGAGAGATATAGCTGGAGATCATTGGCGTGTGTGTGGAGTTAAACCCATGGCCTGATTTTTACAGAGATAAAAACAAAAAACTGCGGATGCTGGAAATCCAAAACAAAAACAGAAACAGAAATACCTGGAAAAACTCAGCAGGTCTGGCAGCATCGGCGGAGAAGAGCACAGTTGACGTTTCGAGTCCTCATGACCCTTCATGAGAACTCGAAACGTCAACTGTGCTCTCCTCCGCCGATGCTGCCAGACCTGCTGAGTTTTTCCAGGTATTTCTGTTTCTGTTTTTGTTTTGCTTGATTTTTACCTTTGGCGGGCGCATGCAATCAGCGGGCCCGAGGCCGGTTGAGAAACAGGCCCCTGTCCGTGATTGGCCCATTAAAGCCCGCCCAGCATGAAACATGTCTTCCCAATAGTCGGGAAAGGCCAGGCAGGTGCCTTTTGGACCCCGAGTCCAATGATGACCTGGTGGGCGGTTTAAAAACAGCACAGGCAGCTTCTTGAAGGCTGCCAGGGAAGAACATATCTTCTGCGTGTGGAAGACCAAAGCTATGGCCTCAACTGCGGCTGGAGACGCCAGGCGGGAGGGCAGATCGGGTGGGCACTCAGCCCACTGGTTTTTGGATGAACATCTGCAGCCTAATGGATGACTCCAGAGGCTCATCATTTGCTTTCCTAGAGGAGATGGCTGTCAGGAAGGACACCCTCGTCCCCAGAGATGTAAGGAGAAGGCCACTGCATCTGACAATAAAAGCTTGGGAGGAGCTGGTAGCCCAGGTCAGCAGCCACAATGTTGTGTGGCGCACATGGGCGCAATGCCCCAAAAGTTTCAACGACCTGCTGTGCTCGGGAAGGGTGAGTACTGTTTTAGCATGGATCAGTGTGGTGAAGTGTTAAAGGCTGGCCATCCCTCTGTGGAACTCAGAGATGTTAGAGTCTGAGTGCCAACTAGAGCTGGCCAAGGGAGTGACCCCTGGCTGCTTGGACTGAGTGCTTGCGGCTTGAGTGCCACGACTCGGATGTGCCCTGCAAGGTATTCCTCAGGTGGGGTTGGCCAGGCTGCAATGCGCTGCAGGTAGAGTGGACTAATCAATGCTCCTCTGTCCTTTCAGGAGAAGATGAGCCATAACAACATTGAGAGGTCATGAACAGACAGAGGCCCTCCAAACCTCCTAACCCTTACAAGATTTGAGCAGGATGCCTTGGAGCTGGAGAGGCACCACGCACCTCGGTCAGCTGGTTGTGGAGAAACTGGGCTGTCAGACAAAGGTAAGAGTGCAGTGCACAGAGGTGAGAGTTTCAGATGGTGCAAACATTCTTGTATAGTCTCTTAATTGATGGGAGATTCAAAACTGGAGTCCCCATTGGTCATTGAAAGATGATGGCACCATGATGCAGATCACCATTGTCTCACCAGGGTGTCTGGCATGCATAGTGACAGTGTGATGACTCAAAGTAATGACATATTGTTGTTGTTCCTCAGATTCACCAGCACACACTCATTCGCAGGACCCTAAAGAGCCACCCTGAAGCCAAAGGATCGCTGGGCTTCAGATGCACTTGCGTCACATCCGCTCTCTGAACCAGGCACTGGCGCAGATACCAGCACATCGGTGGGCTTTAGATATTCAGCACATCATACTCGCTTGAGGAGCAGGTAGAGGCAGAGAGTGCCCAGGGTGCCAGCAGTCGGAGGACTGCTGGAGACCAGGCCGATGCAGAGTTGAAGGCAAATGATGAGCCTCTGGAGTCATCCATTAGGCTGCAGATGTTCGATGTCCAACGGAATGTGTTGAAGGATCTGGCAGAAATCCATGAGGGTATGTGAGCCATGTTCTCTGTTGTGGAGAAGTCCATGAGGAGCATGAGCACTGCATTGACCCTCATGGCCGAGCACACTGCCTCCTCCATTGAGAGAGTGGCAACTCTCATGGAGAGGCAACTCCAGGGACAGAATCAGGGGTTCCTGGGGTTGTGCTCAGACCTGCAAGCCCTCACACAGGCAATTACCTCAGGTGGTCAATGCCAGTGTAGGAGATGGACAAGTCACCCAGTATCCCAGCTAGGTGCCTTTCCATCAATGGCAAACAGGGAGGCCCAGAGTGACCTCACGTTAGCACACAAGCTGTTTGTTTTCTCTGCGGGCTCCTCTCAGGGTGCTCTGGATGACATCAGCAGCTCCTCCGCCCCTCTGCCAGTGACCGTGACATCTGATGAGGTCGCGATGACTGGGGGGATTAGAGCTGTGGCACTGACTGCTCCCTCCCAGGCGGGGCCAGCATAGGCTCCACTGGCCAGAGGACGACTGCCAAGGTCATCAAGGCCAACAAGACACCAGAGTCAGCAGGCTGTCTCCAATGCTGCTGCGGGGGGTGGGGGGAAACCAAGACATAGCACTCGTAAACATAAGTTTATGGCACCACGAGCACAAGAGGGACTGGTCACGGGTGATCTTCTGTTTTATGATGTTTTGCTTATGTTTACTGCTGTGGAATTAAACACCAGAGAAGGTTGTGTTAATTTGTTTGGATTGTGAAAATGACATCAATTTTGTTTTTGTCGTAATGGCCTGAGTGTGCCTCACCTTTTTATTTTCTTGGTGCAGGGTACGCCAGTCTGTAATGCTGGATGTGAGTGGCTCTAAACTTTATTTCACAGGCACTGAGTGGACTTTGGGTTCAAATAAAAGGGTCATTTCAGACATTCTAGATACAGTTAGCAGCCCTGGCATGAGGTGGAAGCAGATCTTTGGCAGCCTAGCTGAAGGAGTGTTGGATCAAGACATCCCTGTGTCCCTGCCTCCCTGAAGGATACAGAGGTCTGCTTCCACGCCCTCAACGATCTCCTCACTGTCCTCCACTTCTGACTCACTGCTGGATTCATCCTCTGTGGCCTGTGGAGCTTCATCAAGATCCTCTTCCTCCAGTGGGTCCCCCTTGCCAGTGCCAGATTGTGGAGAGCGCAGCATGCAACCACTGTCAGTGACACCCACTCTGGGGGGTATTGTAGTGCTCCCCTGAATGGTCCAGGCATCAGAAGTGGATCTTCAGAAGACCTATGGTCCTCTCTATCACTGCCCTTCTGGGGGCATGACTCCTATTATAATGCTGCTCTGCCTTTGTTCTTGGGTGGAGGAGGGGAGTCATGAGCCACCTTTTCAATGGATAACCCTTGTCACCCAGCAGCCATCCATCCAGTCTGGCTGGAGCACTGAATAGTCTCAGCACCTGGGAGTATCTCAGGGTATAAGCATCATGGGAGCTGCCAGGGTACCTTGCATAGACTTACAGAATCTACATCCTGTGGTCACACACTATCTGGACGTTCAACGGGTGAAAACCCTTCCTGTTGACGAAGGCACCCGGCTGACCTGCTGGTGCCTTGATGGCCACATGTGTGCAGTTGATTGCAACCTGGATCCTGGGGAACCCAGCAATCGCTGAAAACCCTCTGGCTCGCTTAGCTGGGCTGGCCTTGTGCGTATGGAAATGAATAAATGTCATTACCCGCCTGAACAGAGCTTCTGTCACCAGCTTGACGCAACTGTGGACAGTTGATAGGGACACTCCACAAAGATCCCCCACTGACCCCTGGAAAGAGCTGGAAGCAATGAAGTTGAGGGCCACTGTGACCTTCAGAGCCAGTGGCATGAGGTTTCCACCCACACATTTGGAGGAGATCTCAGGTCCAATCATATTTTTTTAATATTAATTCACGGGACATGGGCTTCGCTGGCTGGGACAGTATTTATTGCCCATCTCTAGTTGCCGTTGAGAAGGTGGTGGTGAGCTGCCTTCTTGAACCACTGTAGTCCATCTGCTGTAGGTACATCCACAGTGCTGTTAGGAAGGGAGTTCCAGGATTTTGACCCAAAAACAGTGAAGGAACGGTGATATATTTCCAAGTCAGGATGGTAAGTTACTTGGAGGGGAACCTCCAGGTGGTGGTGTTCCCATTTATCTGCAGCCCTTGTCCTTCTAGGTGGTAGTGGTCGTGGGTTTGGAAGGTGCTGTCTAAGGAGCCTTAGTGAATTTCTGCAGTGCATCTTGTAGATGGTACACACTGCTGCTACTGTGCGTTGGTAGTGGAGGGAGTGAATGTTTGTGGATGTGGTGACAATCAAGCGGGCTGCTTTGTCCTGGATAGTATCCAGCTTCTTGAGTGTTGTAGGAGCTGCACTCAACCAGGCAAGTGGGGAGTATTCCATCACACTCCTGTCTTGTGCCTTGTAGACGGTGGACAGGCTTTGGGGAGTCAGGAGGTGAGCTACTCGTCACACAATTCCCAGCCTCTGACCTGCTCTTGTAGTCACAGTATTTATATGGCTAGTCCAGTTCAGTTTCTGGTCAATGGTAACCCCCCAGGATGTTGATAGTGGGGGAGTCAGTGATGGTAATGTCATTGAACGTCAAGGGGCAATGGTTGGATTCTCTCTTGTTGGAGATGGTCATTGCCTGATACTTGTGTGGTGCAAATGTTACTTGCCACATATCAGCCCAAGCCTGGATATTGTCCAGGTCTTGCTGCATTTGGACATGGACTGCTTCAGTATCTGAGGAGTCCCAAATGGTGCTGAACATTGTGCAATCATTAGCGAACATCCCCACTTCTGACCTTATGATGGAAGGAAGGTCATTGATGAAGCAGCTGAAGGTGGTTGGGCCTAGAGCACTACCCTCAGGAACCCCTGCAGTGATGTCCTGGAGCTGAGATGACTGACCTCCAACAACCACAACCATCTCACTTTGTGTTAGGTATGACTCCAACCAGTTGAGAGTTTTCCCCCAATTCTATTGACTCTAGTTTTGCTAGAGCTCCTTGGTGCCACACTCAGTCAAATGCTGCCAAGATGTCGGAGCAGTCACTCTTACCTCACTTCGGGAGTTCAGTTCTTTTATCCACATTTGAACCAAAGCTTTAATGAGGTCAGGAGCTGAATGGCCCTGGCGGAACTCAAACTGGGCATCAGTGAGCAGATTATTGCTAAGCAAATGCTGCTTGATAGCACTTTTGGTGACCCCTTCCATTACTTTACTGATGATCGAGAGTAGACTGTCGGGGCGGTAATTGGCCGGGTTGGACTTGTCTCGGTTTTCATGTACAGGTCACACCTGGGCAATGTTCCACATAGCCGGGTAGATGCCAGTGTTGTAGCTGAACTGGAACAGCTTGGGTAGGGGTGCGGCAAGTTCTGGAGCACAAGTCTTCAGTACTATTGCCGGAATATTGTCAGGGCCCACAGCCTTTCCAGTATCCAGTGCCTTGTGCCGTTTCTTGATATCATGTGGAGTGAATCAAATTGGCTGAAGACTGGCATTTATGATGCTGGGGACCTCTGGAGGAGACCGAGATGGACCATCCACTTGGCACTTCTGGCTGAAGATTGTTGCGAATACTTCAGCCTAATCTTTTGCACTGCTGTGCTGGGCTTCCCCATCATTGAGGATGGGGATATTTGAGGAGCCTCCTCCTCCAGTGAGTTGTTTAATTGTCCACCACCATTCATGTCTGGAAGTGGCAGTACTGCAGAGCTTAGATGTGATCCGTTGGTTGTGGGATCGCTTAGTTCTATCTACTGCTTGCTGCTTATACTGTTTGGCATGCTAGTCCTGTGTTATAGCTTCACCAGGTTGACACCTCATTTTTAGTTATGCCTGGTGCTGCTCCTGGCGTGCCCTCCTGTGCTCTTCATTGAACCAGGGTTGATCCCCTGGCTTGATGGTAATGGTAGAGTGGGGGATATGCTGGGCCATGAGGTTACAGATTGTGTTTGAGTGCAATTCTGCTGGCCCACAGCACCTCATGGATGCCCAAGTGCCTCATGGACGCCCAGTCTTGAGTTGCTAGATTTATTCGAAATCTAACCCATTGAGCACGGTGGTAGTGCCACACAACACGACGGAGAGTATCCTCAATGAGAAGGCAGGACTTAGTCTCCACAATGACTGTGCGGTGGTCACTCCTATGATACTGTCATGGACAGATGCACCTGTGGCAGGCAGGTTGGTGAGGATGCGGTCAAGTATGTTTTTCCCCCTTGTTGGTTCCCTCACCACCTGCCACAGACCCAGTCTAGCAGCTATGTTATTTAGGACTTGGCCAGCTCAGTCAGTAGTGGTGCTACTGAGCCAATCTTGGTGATGGACATTGAAGTCCCCCATCCAGAGTACATTCTGCGCCTTTGCGACCCTCAGTTCTCCCTCCAAGTGGTGTTCAACATGGAGGAGCACTGATTCATCAGCTGAGGGAGGGCAGTTCGTGGTAATCAGCAGTAGTTTCCCTGCCCATGTTTAACCTGATGCCATGAGACTTCATGGGGTCCAGAGTCAATGTTAAGGACTCCCAGGGCAACTCCCTCCCGACTGTAAACCACTGTGCTGCCACCTCTGCTGCGTCTGTTCTGCTGGAAGGACAGGATATCCAGGGATGGTGATGGAGTCTGGGACATTATCTGTAAGGATGACTAATTCAGGCTGTTGCTTGACGAGTCTGTGAGACAGCTCTCCCAATTTTGGGGACTTTGCGGACTTTGCGGGGTCGACAGGGCTGCGATTGCCATTGTTGTTTCTGGTGCCAAGGTCAATGGGTATGTCCCGTTTCATTCCTTTTTTGCAGCGGTTTGTTACAACTGAGTGGCTTGCTAGGCCATTTCAGAGGGCATTTAAGAGTCAACCACATTGCTGTGGGTCTGCAGTCACATGTGAGGATGGCAGATTTCCTTCTCTTGTGAACCAGATGGGTTTTTACAACAGTCAACAATGGTTTCATGGTCATCATTAGACTTTAAATTCCACATTTTTATTGAATTCAAATTCCACCATCAGCCATGGCGGGATTCGAACCGGAGTCCCCAGAGCATTACCCTGGGTCTCTGGATTACTAGTCCAGCAACAATACCACCACGCCATTGCCTCCCACATATGACAAATGGAGGTCACTGTCTCCCTGCCGAGGTGGAGCCTCCTTTGGCATTGCACCTTGGACGTTTTGAGGTAGATGCACTGCTGCCTGTAAACTCTGGCAGCAGGATAGTAGTGTCTTCTGCGGCCCCTTCCATCTTGGACTTCCTGCTGGCCCTGCACCCCTTGTGCCTGTGCCTCTCCTGCCACAAGCCCATCCCCTGGAAGCTGCATTGGGACACCTGGCCTCCTCTCCCTTCTGCCCCTCTCATCCTCCTCAGAGGAGGTGCCATCTGCGGAGACCACAATCACAATTACCAGGATAACAGAAGGCTGTCTGATACCTGGCAGGGTCCACGTGGTCAAATTCCTCCAGGGGCCTTGGAGACACCAATGATTCATGAAATGCAGCCTAGAAATGTTAAGAATGAAGCTCTGAACAGAGATGAAGCTGTCAAGTTCAAATAAGCAACCAGCAGAAAACTATATCTGAAACACCTCACTGCTCACACTGGCAATGCTGCTAATCCTTTTTACCCTGACCTTGGTTGGGGTTTTGCAAAATGTGGGCTGCCCACCTGCCCTGTGATGAGCGTAAAATCACATGGAAAACATAAAATCGGGGTCAATTGGGTTTTTAATGGCCTTAAGTGGCCTTTAAATTGATGGTGGGCGTGGCTCTGACACTCACTGACCTGAAGATTGCACGCTGGCGGGATGGCATCAGGACACTTGCCTAACCTCATCGTGCTATTTTACGCCCGATTGGGTCGAGCGTGCGTCCACCTGTGAGGCGTAAAATTCTGCCCTATGTTTAGAGAAGATGTTACCGATGGGCAATTGTAGATCAGGAAGACGAGGGGGGTGGTCACAGATGGATTGTTGAGGGAACCCAAAGATAACTGTGCCCATCAGATATGGCAGATATTGCTGAAGAGGTGCTGGCTGCAATGGGACAAGACAAATGGAACCAAGCATTGGTTGTCTCACTGAGATGGCCCACAGAGGACTGGTGATTAAAGAAGATTCTGGGTAAATTATACTGAATGTTATGGAGAATGTTGTAACAGGAGCAGGCAATTCAGCCGTTTCACCATTCAGTTAGATCATGGCTGATCTGTACCCTAACCCATTTACCTGCCTAACAGTCTTGATCTTAGTCTTGAAAGCTGCAGCTGGGCCTGATTTTTTGGGGGGGTTGGGGTGGGTGGAAGGGGGTGGGGGAATTCCAGATTTCTGCTACATTCTATGTGAAGAAAAATCTGAGCAGAACAAAGGGATAACACACTGCAGACACAATCACATAGAACATTGTGGAAACTTTGACCTTGGATGGCTCATTACTCTGAGTTGGATAAGAAATGGACTGAAGGGGTTTGAACAGGGAATTGTGAAAATTATAGCCAGACAGGCATAGAGCTGGAAGAAAAAGGAGCGTGAAAGGGGGGAAGAAGTTAAAGCTTGTTGGATGTTGGGAACAGAGCAAGGTAGAGCTTGGAGGGCTGTTCAGGGCAGGGAAATCAAGGGGTTAGGTATCAGTTGTATGGATTGTCTTGAGATGGGCTTTTAGAAGTGAAGGTTAAAACTACTGCACGGACAGAGATGAATTAGCACGGAATGACAATTAAATCTAGAATATTTCTTATCTCAGTTCCTCAGTTCCACACTTGGCATTGTATTTACCAATTGTAATATGGGATGTGTATCTTTATTCTGGGAAAACTTAACATTCCAGATTTCCAAAACATAAATGATAATAGTTTGAAGGCATGATTTATTTCAATATTGCTGAAAACTGAGACACTCACCAAGACAAATGCAAGAATGCCAAATTTCAAATGATCACAACAATTTATACTATTAGAAAAAAGGGTGCTGATTGGCAGAAGGGTTGCCATGGAGAAAACAATGGTGAGCTATAGGTTCCCCAAGCTCCCAACTACTGCCATGAGAGATGCCACATAAATGAAAGTTTTCCTTTAGACTAAAATATGTAAAGAAAATGATCCATTAATATAAAACAAAGTATTTATTTTCTGATTGTTTCATTTCTTCATGGGATGTGAATGTAGCAGGCAAGGCCAACATTTGCTACAAATCCCTAATTGTCCTTGAGAAGGTGGTGGTGAGCTGCCATCTTGAATCCCTGCAGTTCATGTGGTATAGGTACACGCACAATGCTGCTGGGAAGGGAGTTCCAGGATTTTGACCCAGCGACAGTGAAGGAACAGTGATATAGTTCCAAGTCAGGATAGTGTGTGGCTTGAAGGAGAACTTGTAGATGGTGGTGTTCCATTGCCCTTGGTAGGTGGTAAAGGTTGCTGGTTTGGAAGATGCTGTTGAAGGAGCCTTGGTGAGTTGCTGCAACGTATCTTGTATATAGTACACACTACTGCCAATATGCGTTGATGGTGGAGGGAGTAGATTTTTGAGTTGGTGGATGGGGTGCCGAAGCAGACTGCTTTGTCCTGGATGGTGTCAAGCTTCTTGAGTGTTGTTAGAGCTGCACTCATCAAGGCAAATGGATAGTATTCCATCACAATCCTAACTTGTCACTTGTGGATGATGGACAGGCTTTGGGGATTCAGGACATGAGCCTCAGAATTCCCTGCTTTCACCTTTTTTTCTATTTTTATTTAGTTCTGTTGAAGAGTCATAGTTAACTGTGTTCTTCTCTGCAGATGCTGCCAGACCTGCTGAGTTTTTCCAGGTATTTTTATTTTTGTTTTGGATTTCCAGCATCCGCAGTTTTTTGCTTTTATCTAACCTGATCTTGTAGCCACTGTATTTATATGGCTAGTCCAGTTCCGTTTTGGTCAATGGTAACCTCCAATATGTTGATTGTGGAGGATTCAGCGATGGCAATGCCATTAAATACCAAGGGGAGATTGTTATATTCTCTTTGTTGGAGATGGTCATTGTCTGGCACTTGTGTGGCACAAATGTTGCTTGCCACTTATCAGCCCAAGCCTGAATGTTGTCCAGGTCTTGCTGCATATCGGCATGGACTACTTCATTATCCGAGGAGTCATGAATGGTGCTGAAGAGTGTGCAATCATCAGCAAACATTCGCACTTCTGACATTATGATGGAGAGAAGGTTGTTCATGATTACACAATGCTCGGCACCATTCACAACTCCTCAGATACTGAACCAGTCCATACAAATATGCAGCTGAAGATGGTTCGGCAAAGGACACTGAGGAATGTAGCAATGTCCTGGGACCGAGGTGATTTGTTGTGCTGATATTTATCCATTCGGTTGGAGTCAAAGAATCACCTGTAATAGTTTCTCTTCCCACTCCTGCGATGTGAGGTCTGGAGTGTGCTCGAGCATATCCTTTGCCCCTGCTATTTCTCATCCTGTGCCGCCCCTCGGAAAAATCACCCACACATGAACTGCAAATTGGTGTTGTCATTTTTGAGCTGAAGGAGAAAACAGACATTGGTTAATTAATACAAACAAATACAGTATAAACAAATGGACACTTTGACCCATCAAGCTCACATCATTAGCAGTCCTTTGTGTCAAAGATGATTCTCGCCTGTGTTGGCTGGGTGGAAGTGAGATGTCAGTGTTGGCTATAGTCTTGCAGATTATGAACCCTATCTTAGTCTTGCAGGCTGTCTGATAGTGAAGACATTTTTTATTCATTTAAGGTACATGGGTGTCACTGGCTAGGCCAGCTTCCTTTGCCAATCCCTAACTGCCTAGATGGTAGCGGTCAGGGGTTTGGAAGGTGCTGCCTAAGGAGCCTTGGTGAGTTAGTAAATAGAGATGTTGGCGGACTGTTAGCTCAAGCAACTGTCCTCTCTTTCCATCCATCTCTCTCTCTCTGCTCTCTCTTAGTGGCTGCTGCTGTTGATTGGAAGGTCTTGACACCATTTTTGATGATGGATAGTTAATTCCTTTATGGCACAGAGTCAATCCCTATCACCAACCCCACCTAAGCCATTTCACCTCTTCAGGAAAGATTTACAGAGACCCAACAGGCAGAAACAGGACATTCAGACCAACTTTCACCCCTCTTCATCTCAATCTACTAGTAAAACTTTCTGTTCCTTTCTCCCTTGTGTGTTTATCCAGCTTCCTTGGATTTAACAGCAGTGACCCCTGATCTTTACAGATAAATCATGCAAAATATGCTAACCTTAAAAATTATTTGTCATTAGCCACTGTCCTCCCCAGATACTCCATTCTCTAGCCCCTGACTCCATCCCTCTCCCTGGCGAGCACCTGAACCTGAACCAGATTGTTCTCAAACTTAATGACCTCCTGACTCCCCAAAGCCTGTCCACCAACCACAAGGCACTCACTTGCCTGCTTGAGTGTAGCTCCAACAATACTCAAGAAACTCGACACCAGGGGAGGCGGTGATATAGTGGTATTGTCGCTGGATTAGTAATCCAGAGACCCACAGTGATGCTCTGGGTCTCGGGTTCAAATCCCGCCATGGCAGATGGTGGAATTTGAATTCAATAAAAATCTGGAATTAAAAGTCCAATGATGACCATGAAACCATTATCAATTGTTGTAAAAACCCTTCTGGTTCACTAATGCCCTTTAGGGAAGGAAATCTGCTGTATTTACCTGGTCTGGCCTACATGTGACTCCAGACCCACAGCACTGTGGGTCTTAAATGCCCCTGAACAAGGGCAATAAATGCTGGCCCAGCTAGCGATCCTGTGAATGAATAAAAAACCATTCAAGACAAAACAGTACATTTGATTAGCATCCCATCTGGCACCTTAAACATTAATTCCCTCCACAACCAATGCCCAGTGGCATCTACAAGACGCACTGAAACAACTCACCAAGGCTTCTTTGATGGCACCTTCCAAACCTGTGACCTCTACCATCTAGAAGGACAAGGGCAACAGATGCATCGGAACACCACCAACTGCAAGTTCTCCTCCAAACCACACACCATCCTGACTTGGAAATATATCGCTCTTCCTTCACTGTCACTGGGTCAAAATCCTTGAACTTCCTCCCGAACAGCACTGTGGCTGTACCTACACCACATGCACTGCAGCAGTTCAAGAAGGTGGCTTGCCACCACCCTCTCAAGAGCAATTAGAGATGTGCAATAAATGCTGGCCTAGCCAGCGATGCCTACATCTCTGAACGGATAGCAAAAAATGAGATGAGCTTCTGGTCATATGTCTGTCACACCACCTGGTCACCTGTCTACTTCCACATCTGTAACACCACCTGGTTCTACCCCTGTTTTAGCTTATGTGCGGCTGAAAACCTCATCCATGCCTTTGTTACCTCTAGACTTGACTAATTCATTACACTTCTGACTGGTCTCTCACCTTTCATTCTCAACAAACTTGAGCTCATCTAAAATTCTGCTACCCATGCCCCAATTGGTACCAAATTCTGTCGCTGATCACCCCTGTTCTCGTCAACCTATATTGGTTCTCAATCCAGCAATGTTTCAGTTTTAAAATTCTCACCTTTTTTCTAAAATCCCTTCATGGCCTCACCACTTTCTAGCGCTGTAACCTCCTCCAGTTACACAACCCTCTGAGAATTCTTTGCTCCTCCAATTCTGCCCACTTTCACACCCCGGTTTTAATCATTCCACCATCTGAGACTGTGCCTTCAGCTGCCCTGGCACTAAACTCTAGAATTCTCTCCCTGAAGCTTTCTACATTCTTTAAGGTGCTTCTTAAAAAGCTACCTAAATAAACAAGCTTTTGGTCACCTACACTAATATCTCATTTTGTGATGCAGTGTTAAGCCTTGTTTGGTAACACTTCTGTGAAGTGCCTTGGACGTTTTCACTATTTTAAAGATCCTATATAAATACTAGTTGTTGTTACTTTTACTTTCCTTTTGATTACAAAACAGAGCTGAAAAAGGAAACGAGAGAAAAAGAGTCAGGGAGAATTTTTTTTCACCCAAGAGCATGTTTTGTATCTAGACGTGGTGGAAGTAGAGAGCATTATTGTATTCAAAAAGTACTTGGATAAGCACTTGAGTGCTGTAAACCTACATGGACCAAGAGCCAGAAAATAGTTGTAGGCTGAAACAAAAACAAAAATACCTGGAAAAACTCAGCAAGTCTGGCAGCATCCGCGGAGAGGAACACAGTTAACGTTTCGAGTCCGAATGACCCTTCAACAGAACTAAGTAAAAATAGAAGAGAGGTGAAATATAAGCTGGTTTAAGCAGGGGGGGGGGACAAGTAGAGCCAGTGATAGGTGGAGATAACCAAAAGATGTCACAGACAAAAGGACAAAGAGGTGTTGAAGGTCATGATATTATCTAAGGAATGTGCTAGTTAAGGGTAGAAAGCAGGACAAGCAAGGTACAGATAGCCCTAGTGGGGGTGGGGTGAGGTGAAGGAATCGAAAAAGGCTAAAAGGTAGAGATAAAACAATGGATGGAAATACATTTAAAAATAATGGAAATAGGTGGGAAAAGAAAAATCTATATAAATTATTTTTTAAAAAAGGGGGGGGTTTGGAAAGGGGGTGGAGATGGAGGAGAGAGTTCATGAGCTAAAATTGTTGCACTCAATATTCAGTCCGGAAGGCTGTAAAGTACCTAGTAGGAAGATGAGGTGCTGTTCCTCCAGTTTGCGTTGAGCTTCACTGGAACAATGCAGCAGGCCAAGGACGGACATGTGGGCATGAGAGCAGGGTGGAGTGTTGAAATGGCAAGCGACAGGGAGGTCTGGGTCATGTTTGCGGACAGACCAAAGGTGTTCTGCAAAGCAGTCACCCAGTCTGTGTTTGGTCTCTCCAATGTAGAGGAAACCGCATTGGGAGCAATGAATGCAGTAGACTAAACTGAGGGAAGTGCAAGTGAAATGCTGCTTCACTTGAAAGGAGTGTTTGGGCCCTTGGACGGTGAGGAGAGGGGAAGTGAAGGGGCAGGTGTTGCACCTTCTACGGTTGCATGGGAAGGTGCCATGGGAGAGGGTTGAGGTGTAGGGGGTGATGGAGGAGTAGACCAGGGTGTCCCGGAGGGAATGATCCCTACGGAATGCCGCTGGGGGGGTGAAGGGAAGATGTGTTTGGTGGTGGCATCATGCTGGAGTTGACGGAAATGGTGGAGGATGATCCTTTGATTGCAATTTTCCCCCTCCTTTTTGTTTTTTCCAATAATTTATATAGATTTTTCTTTTCCCACCTATTTCCATTATTTTTAAATGTATTTCCATCCATTGTTTTATCTCTACCTTTTAGCCTTTTTCGATTCCTTTACCCCACCTCACCCCCACTAGGGCTATCTGTACCTTGCTTGTCCTGCTTTCTACCATTAATTAGCACATTCCTTAGATAATATCACCACCTTCAACACCTCTTTGTCCTTTTGTCTGTGACATCTTTTGGTTATCTCCACCTATCACTGGCTCTACTTGTCCCACCGCCTCTTAAACCAGTTTATATTTCATTCTCTTCTATTTTTACTTAGTTCTATTGAAGGGTCATTCGGACTCGAAACGTTTACTGTGTTCCTCTCCACAGATGTTGCCAGACCTGCTGAGTTTTTCCAGGTATTTTTGTTTTTGTTTCCAATTAATGCCTGTATTTCCTGTTCTGTTCGGACGTTTCATTGCATTCGTATAGTCAAATGCAAAAAGACATAACATGAAGCAGTTTCACAACAACAATAACTTGCATTGATATAGCATCGTTAGTATTGAAAAACATCCCAAAACACAACAGTGAATCTACATTTGAAAGTATAAGTGTATAAAACCTACATTTTGAAAGTGGGAACCGAGCTCTCCTTCAAACAAAAGCAGTGTATGTGCCAACAGGGGAGCGTTTTGGTTCTGCATCTTTTAACCAGATACAACACCTGATAACACAGGTGAGTCACCAAACCTCTCCAAAACTCCTGGACAATAAATCCGAGTGACGCGAACGCGCATGCGTATTCATGGGGGGGGGGGGGGGGGGGGGGAGGCCTGGAATGTGACCAGTCTAAATTGACAATATAGGGTGATCCGATAAACACGTTCTTCAACTTCAGATAGTTCAGACTGAAGGGACGCTCCCCGGATGCAAATGAAAATAATAAGTATTAATATTGTTTTTAGTACCATCAGAGGTATCTGTGTGAAGTATGCTTTGCGATGGTGTTCGGTTATGTTGATGTTCCCCCCCTCTCTTGGAACAGGTGGTGGGGTGAGCGGGTCCGGCGCTGCGCGCGCAGCAATTGTCTGTTGGCTGGGCTCGAGCGAGCGAGCGAGGGAGGGAGCAGTGGTGGACCGGTTTGAAATCAGCGACCGGCCCTATGAGAGCGGCCACTCTGCGGACTTCCGACAGGGAGATGCCCACGAATAGGGACAGCATGATGTCCTACACGGCGGAGAATCACCATCAAGTCCGGATGAAAGCCTATTACAAAGGGTAAGAGTTAGGGTTAGGGCCGAGTTAGGGGAGTGGGGGTGGTTACAGGGAGTTGGGAGAGTGGGCAGGGAAGGGGGTGGTTACAGGGAGTTGGGAGAGTGGGCAGGGAAGGGGGGGGTTACAGGGAGTTGGGAGAGTGGGCAGGGAAGGGGGTGGTTACAGGGAGTTGGGAGAGTGGGCAGGGAAGCGGGGGGTTACAGGGAGTTGGGAGAGTGGGCAGGGAAGCGGGGGGTTACAGGGAGTTGGGAGAGTGGGCAGGGAAGGGGGGGGTTACAGGGAGTTGGGAGAGTGGGCAGGGAAGGGGGGGTTACAGGGAGTTGGGAGAGTGGGCAGGGAAGGGGGTGGTTACAGGGAGTTGGGAGAGTGGGCAGGGAAGGGGGGGGTTACAGGGAGTTGGGAGAGTGGGCAGGGAAGGGGGGGTTACAGGGAGTTGGGAGAGTGGGCAGGGAAGCGGGGGGTTACAGGGAGTTGGGAGAGTGGGCAGGGAAGGGGGTGGTTACAGGGAGTTGGGAGAGTGGGCAGGGAAGGGGGGGGTTACAGGGAGTTGGGAGAGTGGGCAGGGAAGGGGGTGGTTACAGGGAGTTGGGAGAGTGGGCAGGGAAGTGGGGGGTTACAGGGAGTTGGGAGAGTGGGCAGGGAAGGGGGTGGTTACAGGAAGTTGGGAGAGTGGGCAGGGAAGGGGGGGTTTACCGGGAGTTGGGAGAGTGGGCAGGGAACGGGGGGGTTACAGGGAGTTGGGAGAGTGGGCAGGGGTGGGGGGGCGGGGATTACAGGGAGTTGGGAGAATGGGGAGGGGGGGTTACAGGGAGTTGGGAGGGTGGGCAGGGAAGGGGGTGGTTACAGGGAGTTGGGAGAGTGGGGAGGGAGGGGTTACAGGGAGTTCGGAGAGTGGGCAGGGAAGCGGGGGGTTACAGGGAGTTGGGAGAGTGGGCAGGGTAGCGGGGGGTTACAGGGAATTGGGAGAGTGGGCAGGGAAGCGGGGGGTTACCGGGAGTTGGGAGAGTGGGCAGGGAAGCGGGGGGTTACAGGGAATTGGGAGAGTGGGCAGGGAGTTGGGTGAGTGGGATGGGAGCTCCGGGGAAGGGGGGGTGTTTGGGATTTGGAGGAATGTGTGTTTGGCGGGGGGTGGTTGGATGTTGGGGATTGACAGGGGGGCTTGGAGGGTTGAATGTTGGGGGTCAGAGAGCTCCGGGTTGGGGACAGGGAGTTGGTAGGGAGCCCTGAGTGGTGGGGTGGTGGGAGGACGAGAGGGCAGGGGTCCACCAAAGCGATAATGACCAGATAATTGGACTTCAGTGATATTGATTGCGAGATTATTATTGATCAGGACAGAAGGCAGAACTCCCCTGCTTTTGTTCAAGTGGCCAAGGAATCTTTTACAGCTACCTGAAAGGCAGGCAGTTGGGTTATCATCTCACCTGAAAGGTGGCATCTCCAACAGCGCAGTTGGTGTTGCATTGGCGATGCCAGCTTAGATAAGTGGTTGCCAGATAGCACTGGTTTCCGTTTGTGTAATTTTTTCCCTATCAGTATAACTAAAGTGATATGCACGTATAGCAAGGACGCGTGAAGTGAGGTGCGTGCTGATTGTACACAACATTGACTGTGAGAGCCGTGCTCTCCGTCTGTGTCCAAAGCGCTGCATGCGAGCAGACTTTTCTGCTATGGGACAGGTCAAATGCAAGAAGCGCAACAGACTGACGGATGGAAACCTCAGTGCTGAATTGCGAAGCATCTGCATATCCCCGAGTCCTAATCTAAGAGGGCTTGTGTCCAACCAGAAGTCACACTGAGAATGATGTGAGGTAAGCGTAACTATTTCTTTTGTTTTTAACCATTTGAAGTTGATGACAATTCTATTCATATATGAATGATTAAGCATTTTCTGTAACTCGTTATTAAATATTTGGCATGTGTTAAATATATTTAATCTTATTCATGGGGTCATGGGTATTGCACATGCTCAACCTCAGCCTTGCGGCCCACTGAGATGAAGGAGGGCCACTTGTGGTCCACTCACTAGCCTAAGTTGCCCATCACTGACCTAAATTGTGCGCTCAGGCCCCTGGCTTGGGACTTGAAGCCAAACTGCAGACTCAAGCGAGAGTGCCCATGAATCACAGCTGACTGTGATTGCAGAGGTATCTGGAAGACCATATTGTGGAAGAATTTGCAGTAAATTAAATGTCATAATATATTTCTTTATTAGTTCCCCGTGTTCCTGAGGACAGTGAATAATCTCAGCAGGTTGGGCTGAACCTAGTTTACATTTGAGGAAAAGAATTGCAATCCTCCTCAATGTCCTGGTGAACATCCCTTAAATAGCATTGCTAAAACAGATGATCTTGTCAGCTATCCCATTGCTGTTTGTAGGAGCTTGCTGTGTGCAAATTGGCTGTCAGGTTTCTGTACATTGCAATAGTGACTATACTTCAAAAACACTTCATTGGCTGTAAAGCATTTTGAGATGTTCTTAGATCATGAAAGGTGTAATAAAATATAAATCTATTTATAGGTTTGGAGTGGCGGTGTCACTTCGTATATTGCTGATAACTGATCAGTTCTTTGAACACCCTGATTCAATTGTGCAATTTAATTTTTTTTTAAAGTGCTAAGGTGTGCAAAGAGCATCTTTTTGGAATTTTATGTTTAGGTACAGTGAACTGTTAGTAGGAAAAGCTGATCTGGATTTGACATCTGTCTATTGCTTTAGTGTATTAGCAGATCTCCTGGGGTGTTACTAATGGTGATTGGAGGACATGTAGTTTACTAACAGTAGGAGTGTTATCTACAAAATGGATTTGATCGTAATATATATTGTATATGATAACTTGCATTTATACAACAACATACATAGCAAACATCTTGCATTGCTGCACAGAGACAAGACTTTAAAAATTGGATGCTGTGTCAAAGGAGGAGGTACTAGGGGTGAAGGTTTTTACCCTATGGTATTGTGTGGATTTTATCTACAGATGAATCATAAGCTCCATAATTTGTCAAGAACTGGAATCAAGACAATTGTTAATTACAATTAAAGATATGACAGTTTGAGCAAGCATTGTTACAAGTTTTGGTTCTCAAAATTCATTAAACTAAATAGCACATATATGTAAAATTGTCTTGTATAAACCCAAGGTAAATTAGTATGGATACACAATTGGTATGCAGCGAATTTTTCGGGATCATTTTGTGCTGAATTGGGCATTCTGTCTAATGGAAATCAATCATAAATCATTTGGCTTGCTGCAGTTTTATCCTTGAAATTCTGCCTTTGGATTTCACTGAATTTTGTGATAGGATGAGCATCCTCTGAGCAAAGTTGTTTCCAGGCAAACTGAAATCTTCTGAAGTTACTAGTGCAAAATCCAAGATCTGTTTACTATAATGAAAGAAATAGATAATAAAATATTATGGAAAGGATGGACAACATACATTTCAGTTTTTTTTTGAAGAGTGGGCCCAGTATGACCTCTGATCTTAAGCCAGGTGCAGTATGGTCATTAGAATTTTGTTGGTCCTGTGAAATTTTTACGGTATGCCTATTTAACCTGTGGAAAAACAACTATCACTACAAATCCTGATTTGTCCCACCCTAGTCACACCATACTTGGATAATGTCTAGAGACATGTAACAACTAGGGTGAAAATATTGGCAGCGGTGCTGCGAAACATTTTGGGTGATAATTTAAGAGCATTACAAAAACAATTGCTCAGCATTAAAGCATACTGTGTGCTTTTCTTTGCTAAACACTTTGGTACCAATATTGTACACTTAAATGAGCCGAGTGTCAAAACCACTCTATCCACAAATCAGTACAGACTGTGCTATTTATCAAAAATGCACACTTTTGAACGTTCAAGAGGATATTGCATGTTTTGTGCTAGTTGTTTCAAAATACTACCGATAGGGAAAACCCGAGGTTTGACCTTCGGTCTTTGCTGACTTGCACGATCAAAGGCGAGGCTTTGGTAGGTGTGATATGGTTGATCTTGATGCTCCTTTGTAAAGGGAGGAGAAAATCAGTAGAGTTTTTAATGGACATTGCTAACCTGTAACTACTTGAAGTGTGTGTGTTGGATTTTAGTTGAGGACAGGATCAGGCTTGATTGTGATGGTATGAAAGGCTGGCAACTCTGTCTGCACATGAATGCTTTGTTGAATTACGAGAAAATGAGTGGGAAAATAAATAGAAGTATATTCATTAAAAGGGTTATGAATCTGGATAGTATTTTGTTCTGTAAATTCTGATTAATGACCACTTCTTAACCAGGACAATGAAATCCTCAGATATATGATTTGAAACTGGTTCTATGCATTTATAAAGGAACTATGCCCTGAATACGATCCAAGGCACTTTGTAATGCCTACTCTTAAATCACAAAAAGCAGCGCAGAACTGCAAGAAGCAATCAAAAAAGCTAAATAAAAGCTATCTCAAGGAAACTGGAATGAAGTAATCAGGGTATCGAGAGATATGGAGCAAAGACAGGTAAATGCAGTTGATATACAGATGAGTCCTGATCTTCCAAAACAAGAACAGTAGCGTGTTTTTTTTTTATTGTACTAGTGTTCCAGAGGCTTGGGCTAACAACCCCGAAGATATGAGTTTGAATCCCAGCTGAGGAATTTAAGTTCAGTTAATTAAATAAATCAGGAATTAAAAATGATCAGTACCCCATTTGGAGTCCTGCGTTCAGTTTTGGGCACTGAATCTCAGGAAAGATTCACTGACCTTGGAAACTGATAGAACGATACCAGGAACAGGAGTAGGCCATTCAGCCCCTTGATCCTGTTTTGCCATTCAATTAGATCATGGCTGATCTGTATCTTAATTTTGATCAGTAGCTTAACCTTGGTTCTGTGTCCCCCAGAACCCTTGTTCACCATGACATAAAGGATTATGTTGTGAGGAGAGGTTATATAAGCCTAGCTTAATTTCCCTTGTGTTTATATGGTTGAAGGTGATCTAATCGTGGTATTTAAAATAGCAAAGGGATTTGATAGGGTTTGATATAGATGAATGATTTCCTCTAGTTGGGGAATGCAGAACAATGGTTCATAATCTTAAAATTTGAGCTAATCTCTTTCAGAATGAAATCACAAAGGGCATTTTCACACAGTCATAGAAATCTTGCTCCCTGATATTGTTAGGGCTGTAAATGCTGGGTGATAATTGAAATTTTCAAGACTGAGTTAGGTGGATCTTTTTTTAGGTAAGCGTATTGAGAGATATGGAGCAAAGACAGTTAAATGCGGTTGATATACAGATCAGTCCTGATCTGCCAATACAAGAACAGTAGCATAGTGTTTTTTTTTAACGAGACTAGTATTCCAGAGGCTTGGACTAACAACCTAGAGATATGTGTTTGAATCCCAGCTGAGGAATTTAAATTCAGTTAATTAAATAAATCTGGAATTAAAAATTATCAGTAATAGTGACCAGGCAACTCTGGGATTGTTGTAAAATACCCATCTCATTAATCTTTAGTGAAGGATCTGTTATCCTTATCAGATCTGGTTCATACATGAACCCAGAGCCACAGCAGTGTGGCTGACTCAACTGCCCTCTGAAATGGCCTGGCAAGCCAGCCAGTTATCAAGTAGGCAGCTCACCAACACCTTGAAGGCAACTAGGAATGGACAAGAATTAATTAATAAAATCAATCTAATTGAATGGTGAATTAGTCAAAATTTTAGGGCTGCATTAGTCTCCCTCTGTACATTGGCTAATACCTTTCTGCATTAATATTTCAGAAAGTTGAGTTGTGAACTTATGATTCACTGTAATTTGATAGAATTACACTAGATTTAAAAGAAAAAGAACTTGAAGATTTGAACATAGCTTTAGGTCTGTGAGTGGAATGTTAAAGCTCCTGTACATCTGAGTAAACATTCTTAAGAGAAATATGAATGTGGTAGCGGAGGACAGGCCAACACTTCAGATAGCGAGTTCACATGCCTATAGTTTGAGGTGAGGAAAACAGGTTAATGTTGGTAAATACCACCACAGCTGAGATTCATGGTTTCTTTTGTATTGTAAACAGATTAATGGAAATCAAAAACAAATAATATAGCAAAATATAGTGCAGCTAGTACATGCATGGGCTCAATTCTAGCCTTGTGCAAACTCAGTGATTGCATTCATTGTGCTCAGCTTTGAAGCTTGAGATTTGACCAGAGCTGGTGTAAACTATATGATGCAGTAGAATGAGATTATGCTGGTTATATACTCATTTGTACTTCATTATAGTATAATTTATGAGGATGTGCTGTCCTGTCGGCTAATATCTCAGTAGCACTTATGACATATCAGCTGGGACATATGTTTAAAGTTGCATTCTTTAGTTGAGATAAAGCATTGAAATCGGAGGAGCCATGTGCCAGTTTTTGAGTGCTGGAGTCTTCCAAAAAATGGGGGTGGGCACACGTCACTAAGGGATCTAGTCAAAGGTGCGTTGTCCAGAACAGTAGAATCAGAGAACAGAGCCTATACTCCCAGTATGGTCACTCCACCATTAATGGACCCTTCAGTTGCCTAGGTCCCAAGCTCCAGAATTCCTTCCCTTTCTCTGCTTTTCCACCTTGAGGAAAGTCCTTTAAGACACTTCTTAAACTGTACCCCTCAGACCAAGCTTTTTGGTCATCTGACCTAATATCTCCTATGTGGCTCAGTTTGTTTTATAATGTTCCTGTGAAGTGCCTTGGGATGTTTCATTTTGTTAAATATAAATATAAGTTGTTACACTTGAAGGGGATAAGTTCAAAACTAATCAGAAATATTTTAGTGAGCAACTAAATATGGAACAAGCTGTTGGTAACAGATATTGTTGATTCATTCAAATGCAAATATTTTGGGGTGCAGTTTTATGAGTAATTTGAGTCGTAAGTGTTGCATGCTTGGAAAGAATTGATTGACAAGGGAGTCAAGGTTATGGGGTGGGAGAGCAGATAGGAAAGTGGAATTAAGGCCATAGTCAGATCAGTCATGATCTTATTGAATGATGGAGCAGGCTCAAGGGGCCAAATGGCTTACTCCTCCTATTTCTTACGTTATGTAAAATGATACTTCCTTAACACAACAACATGCGAGGCTGAAGTAAAGGGTCCATCTTGTTCGCCTTCTACTATTCTGATAGCCACATGATAAAATAATGGAGCTGTTTACCTGTCATGGCAATCAATGTCTATCAGTTTGTCTACAACAGACCCAGGAGACAAGAAAAATCCCCAAGTGGTGGAAAACTTTGGGAATTTTAGCTCAACCTGCTCAAATTCCTCATAAGACAACCCCTCCAACCCTGAGATAAAGACAAAAAGCTAAAAGCTACTGCGGATGCTGGAAATCCAAAACAAAAACAGAATTACCTGGAAAAACTCAGCAGGTCTGGCAGCATCGGTGGAGAAGAAATCAGTTAACGTTTCGAGTCTTCATGACCCTTCGGCAGAACTGAGTATAGTTAGGAGAAAGATGAAATATAAGCTGGTCTCTGGAGTCAGCCCAGTGAACCTATTATGATCTTCAAATACAAGTATGTCTCGCCTTAAGTAAGGAGACTAAAACTGTACACAGCACTAGAGGCATGGTCTCATCAATGCCCTGTACAGTTGTAGCAAGACTTCCATGCTTTTATATTCTATCTCATTTGTAATAAAGGCCAACATTCTGTTTGTCTTCCTAATATACTTGCTGTACCTGCATGCTGGCTTTTGTGATTCATGTGCAAGTATACTCAGAACTCTCTTTCTTGCAACATTTTGCAGTCTCTCTCAATTTAAATAATATTCTTCCTGCCAAAGTGGACAACCTTACATTTTCCCACATACTCCATCTGCCAATTTTTTTGCCCACTCACCTATATTGCTTTGTAGACTCTTTGTATCCTCCTCATGATTTACTTTTCGACCTGTCTTCACATTGTCAGCAAATTTGGCTACAATGCAGTCAGTCCTTCATCCAACTCATTAATATAGATTGTAAATTGTTAAGTATATTATTTTATAGAGTTTTTCATTGGCTATTGGTGAGAAATTTGAAAGAATATGAAAGAAATTAATAGCGTTAAAGAGTGACAACTCCCCAGGATCAGATGGTTTCTACCCATGGTTTTAACAGAAGCAGGCAAGAATTTTGTAGTTGCTTTAACTATAACCTTCCAAAGTTTTCTCAATTTTAGCAACTGTCCCTTTAGATTGGAAAATTGTGCATGTCACTCCATATTTAAGAAAGGTGGGAGAGGGAAACCAGGGAATTATAGAGCATGTAATCTAACATCCGGTGCTGGGAAATTGCTGGAGCCTATAATTAAGCACAGAGTGACCAAACATCTTGAAAACTTACAGCTGATCAGAGAGGATTTATAAAAAGGCAGGTCATGCCTAATAAATCTGATTGAAAATTTTGAAGAGGTGACGAAAGTAGTGGTCAGGGGAATGTCTATGGATGTGATTTATATGGACTTCCAGAAGGCATTTGATAGAAATCTCTCATAAGGATCTGTTAATTAAAGTTGAAGCTCATGGATTTGAAGGCAGCTATTGACCTGGTTAGGTAATTGGCTGAATGTTAGGAAACAGTGGGGCTGATGGACAGGTACTGTAATCGGCAGGATGTGGCTATACTTATCCTGCAAGGATCTATGTTGGGGCCTCAACTATTTACTCTATTCGTTAATGACTTAGATAGAAAGCTACATATCTAAATTTGTTGAAAACACAAGGATAGGTAGTATTGTAAGCAGTGTCCGTGGAATCGTGAAATTACAGAGATATTGATAAATTAAGTGAATGAGCAAAACTGTGCAAATTGGATTTCAATGTAGGCAAATGTTAGGTCATCCACTATGGATCTAAAAGATGGAATGATAGAAGCTGTGGTTCTGGGCACCACACCTTAGGAATGATATATTGATCTTGGAAGGGAGCGCAGCGTGGATTTTCTAGAATGTTACCTGGGCTACAAGGAGAGATTAAAGAAACTAGGATTGTATTCCCTGGAATTTATAAGGATGAGACTATATTTGATTGAAGTTTTCACCATATTAAGGAGAGCTGATATGGTAGTTTGGAAGAAACTATTTCTGCTGGATGGGGAGCCTATGGACAGGGCATATTCTAAACATTAGAGCCAGACCTTTAGGGAGTAAAATTACTTCTACTTATGAAAGGTGATTGTTAATTTTTATTGGCCAAAGGTATTGAGATAATAGGGAATTATGTTGCAGGTCAGCCATGGTCTCATTTGAGTGGCAGAATAGGCTTTGGGGGCTAAATGGACGACTCCTGTTTCTATAAATACTACGTACACAATTATGATTCATCGTTAATCTTTTTGTTTGTATTTACTAAAGAAGGAATTCTGGTTTTAATTACTGATTACTCCCTGTTTCTCCGTGAATAGTGGTAGACTATAAACGATGAATGTGTAGATGCAACTTTAGTTTGATGCTTCATCTGTTGGGGCATGTTATAACTAAGTAACATATTGAGTTGTTCAGGATTGTTGAGAAGAAAGTCCCTGAGCTGTTTATCAGTCTTGATTGAAGTCCTGTTGTGAACTTGAGTGCATAATCTAGACTATCACTTCAGTGCCATACTGATAGAATGCTGATTTTTGATGAGATATTTGCCTGCTCAGGTGGATGTTGAAAGATCCCATGGTGGTGTCCAAAATCGAGTGGGGAGTTCTTCCAGTATCCTGGCAAACATTTCTCCCTCGATTAAAATGACCAGTGAACTTGAATATTTGACAATCCATTCATTTGCTGTTTGGGATCTTCCTGTGTGCTGCTTGCCTGTCACGTTGTAAAGCCTGTGTGACATCATGGAATCTCATTTACAGCACAGAAGGAGGCCATTTAGCTCATCGAGTCTTTGATAGCTCTCCATGGAGTAATCCATTTGGTCCCCTTCTCCCATTAAGTCTGTATTGCTTCCCTCTATCCCTTCTGTGAAAATGCATCACCTCACACTTCTCTGTATTAAATTCTATCTGCCACTTCTCTGTCCATTCTGCTAGCATATCTATGTCCTATTGCTGTTGTTTAGTATCATCCCCACTGTTTGTCACTCTTTTTCAAGTTTGGTATCATCAAATTTTGAAATTTTACTCCTTATTTCAATATCCAAGTCACTTATATAAATCAAAAAAGCAGTAATCCTAGCATTGACCCTTGAGGAACACCTCTATCTATCATCCCTTAGTCTGAAAAATAACCATTTAATATGACTTCTGTCATATTAACATAATATGTTTTCTGTCCTTATGCAATTTTAAGATTTTCTAGTAAGAGCATACTGAGCATGTGCAAAAGGAGCTATAGTGATGTCACTCCCTGAGAGCAGATGGCTGAGTAGCATCTCAGAGGGCCTATGACTTAATCTTATGTCTATGTCTTAGTCCTGTGTCAATGTCTTAGTCTTGACTAACCTTTGTAAATAGTCAGCATGTAAATAAATGTTTTTTGAACAAAGATTATTGCCCCCAGCTAGATCTCTTCTAGAGTAAGAAGCTAATGAATCCAGAAATCAAATCATAATAACAGAACACTGACCCTCCTATTCCATAAGCCACAATATTGTTAACCAGTCTTTTAGACAGTACTTTGTCAATTGCTTTCTTTTTTAAGTCCATACAGACAACTTTCATTGCATCCTCTTCATCAACCTTCTCTGTTACTTCATCAAAGATTCAATTAGGAAAAGATGCTCTGTAAATTAAATTCTAGGAACATGGGAAATCAGCCACATGCGTGGAACCCGAGAACAGTGAGAGGAAAGGCAGAATAAATTTTTGTTAAAAGAAGAATGAGTTTGACCCTTTTTGAAAGAAACCGGCTAATTTAGGATTCCTGAAACAACATGGGTATGCTCCCAAGGATGTAAATAAATATCATTAACCTCACATTGTTGAAGTGGTATTTAGCAGTTAATGAGTTGTACTTGCCTCAGCTAGATAAACAGCTTCTTTCCTGCTTAATAAAATATGTGCTCAGTCTTTTTGTTTGTGTGTGTTTTGTGTTGCATTTAACTCTTGTGGGCATACAGTGAAGGCAGCTTGGTGAAATCACTGAGAAAAGAGAGGACCAGGGAGATGCCTGGACTACATAGAAAATCTTGGGAATGCTGTGAAACTCCTGAACTTCTCATTCCCGTTTGCCGTGGTTGATTTTTCCTGATATGTAAATTATTCACCTTTGACATGCATGTTTTTGTTATTTTGTTGTACAATGATTATTTATGACGACATTTTTCAAATTTAATATTGGGTGGAAAAGATTGATTTGATATAATTTATGACATAACTTATTTAACTGGATGACAAAACAATGCTTTTGCTTCCTCTAAAGCTTGTTTAACCTACAAAGCTCCTTTGTTGATTAGTTGCACAACAGCAGAATTCCCAGTATGTTCCTCTTCTGTTAATTATGATACATGGGTTCATCACTCAAAAGAAATCACTCAAAAGAAATCCCAACTGAGGTAGACTAAAGGCGATAAAAATTGTTATAAATAGTAAAAAACTGATGTGACTACATCACAATTAATGATACTGTTGGTATTGACATGACACTCCACACATATTGATGTTTCCAAACCTATGCTTTTGAATTATTTGGTTTGCATTGCATTTTCCTCTATTTTAGTTGAATTACAAACTGTACCTGAAAAAAATAATCTAAGTGCGGAGGTTTTGTGATGGAGAAGTGAGGCTGGTTTCAGTGTGATTTTTCTCTGAAAGACAGTGAGCCCATTTTAAACGAGCTGTGTATATTCAACCTGAAAAACGCAATGGGATATTTTAGCAGTTTAATGTTCACATATCCTTGTATTTGAAATTGTGTGCCATTAGACTGCCCATTATGGAGTTTAGTGTTGTAATTGGGCTGATCGTAAAGGCAGCTTTTCTTTTGAAGTTGTAACTGCTGACTCTAGTTATTTCAGATGATCGTTGGCCTGTTGCGCATTTTCTGGTTTCAATCAATGACTGTCTTGACTCTCTCTTTCCAATACTGATCAATCTGCTGTGCAATTCCAGCATCCAATGTGACTTTTTTGTACTTCCAGCATTGTTGAGAGGTTTAAATACATATTTCCATGAAAATGTAGGCAAAGGGCAGCAACATTTGTAGGGGCATAACTTAGAGTAAATAATGAAATAATAGATTTGTATGAAACATTAATTCCATTGTGGCAGCAGCTTATTTTTGCTGCTGAAACTGGATGTTGTTTCCTGCAGAGGTGCCGGTGGGACTTATCTTTTCCTCTAGTATCTTGATAAGCAGAGGTGCTGGCTACAGTATTAAAGACTTCTCTAACTTGTGTTTTATTCAGTTTGCTGAATATTATATGTCGTCTTTTTCTTATTTAGATTGGATGTTTGTTAACTGCACAGTAATAACAAATTGCAATTGTAGGATAAGAAGTTAAGATGATATATCTGGAGAATGGGGTGCTTTCCTATTTCAGGCCCCCACTGTCACCTGTTGAATGATCAGTGCCCTGAAACCTGCCTAGAAGAATGTTGCTTCAACTTTTCCAAGGGCACTCCCAAATGCAATAATGTGATATCTTTATTTCCTATGTCAGTCATCTTTGTGGTCGATCTGTGAGATTGCATTTAGTGTTGTCACCCCCGCTTGCAAAGTATTGAGTTCTGAACTCCCAAACTAATTTTACAAGACTTAGTGAGGAGTCCTGCCAGTCAGAGTTGCATTCAAACCCAGTTCTCACTGGCGACTGATGGCACTCGCCCAGTTTTCACTCATTTCCAGCAGACCCAGAGACCTTCAACTGCACAACATTCACAACATTCCAAAGTAAGGAGCTTGAATCACTCAGCACTGATTCACCACAGTACACATCTGACGGATGAGTCAGGTGTAGATTGGGTGCTGTAAGTTTCAAGTGAATAATGCTTCTGACTTCTTAAAATTTGTAGACAGGGTTAATATTAATTCCAATTGTTCCTCTGAGTAAAATGTTCATGTTTTACTTTTCTGCAGAATAGGCACTGAAGTGTTGGTATGTCATTTTTTCATGATCCAAATTTTAACATTGATTTTTAGGAACTCTCAACATTTAATTGTCAGATACCCACTCCTGTTTAAAATATGCATAGTTATCATGTTTTATTTTTGACATTTTTATTTGCATATAAAGCACTCTTTTTTCCATTAGCCAATGAAATGAATGCATCATTTACAGAACTTTCTGGAATCAACAAAAACGCCACAATAGTGTTAGCAATTAATTTTGAAATGACAATTTCACCATGCCGCCTGAAAATCTGTAATTGTCGTTATAACTTATCAATACCACCAATCAGGTACCACACAGTTAAATACAGCAATATAATATGCAGTGCGATACAAGTGTAATAATGTTACTCTGTTAAGACAATTACGCAAAAAGGCCAAATCTAAGATGACTTTACTCATCACTGTCATGTCCAGGCTTCAGTAGCCTCAGGTAGACATTTCCCCAAGGAGGGTCAGTTTCACTGAATGCAGGGCCCAGCTCAAATCCATCAAAATCATTGCAACATTACGTCTGTCCTTTATTTGGTTGGTCCGTCCTTTTGTCCCTCCCTCCCACCCACCCACACTAATTTTGTATTGCTTGCCTGTAAATAGAAAGTTTGATCCAATATGCATTATACAACCACTAGAATTCTCCAACTGCTTATTTGAAATCTAGCCTACCCACACACAGCAGTTCTGAGTAAGTTTTATCAACTCCCTAGTTTGACTAGTCCATCTGTATTGTTGCAGCATTTTGCTGCGGCTGATGTTCAGTGACATGAACAAATAACGTGTAAATATCCCTAGTGCAGAGTTGGTACCTTTTAGATGTGTATTTAGATGCTAATTACGAAAACACTTTACCTGCAGTAAAAGGTGAAGCTAGAGCAAAGCAACAAACAGATCCTGCAGAATGTCAGTTACGCGGTATGCAAGGACCTGTACTGAGTTTTCTGTAGATGTATGTTCTGCTTGGATTTGAATTGTGGGTCAAATTTACCTTTCAGTTTTGCAAGATACCATGAATAGGGCCACTGGTTTATAACACCGAGTAAGCCAAATCCCTTTTTCATAACGTGAGTTGCAAATTTTACGAATTGTTTTGGGAATTGCAAAACAGTGACATTGCCTTGGGCACTTATGAAAGGGAAAGAGGAGAAGCTGTGTTTCTTGATGTTAGATATAAGTTCTAGCATAGTGGAGATAGGAAGGGCCGATGTCTGATTCATGTTCAAGATACTGGGACCTGTCCCAGAATGGTGCAGCAGGTTATTTTATAGGTTTGCATTTAGGAACAGTGGTCTCAATGTAAGAACATGTGTGAATGGGTCACTCTATATCTATGGACAGAATGCCCAGGTTGGGTATAATTTGACTTATTTTGCACCTAAACAGTATAAGTGCATACATTGGTGTTAGAAGGGTTGTCTCCCAAACTGCGTGCGATCCCTAGCCATATTGCTAGTTGCAATTTTTGCTTGGCGGGCAAGCTCAATATATGGTAGTATTATTAGTTAGGGAAAGTCAGAACATACCTCACTGTCAAAACATTTAATTGAAATCTTCAGTTAAGTATTAAATTAAGTTCCTGGAACCTGTCAGTAGAAGTGTTATCCTTGGGCAACCAGCTGAACAATTGAATAGAAGACTGATTCTGGGGCCTTCCAGTACTATTCTCTAATGGCCTAAATGGCGATGGTGATTACATTGAAATGAATTCATCAAACTTGATGGCTTATAATTTGCTGTAGCAGGGCAACAAATGCATCTGCTGTTAGTTATACTTGCCCTTGTTCGTTTAGTCTCAGCGATAATTTCTGCTGAAAGTTGCTGGAAGTGTGAACTGATTAACGTTGCAATGAGGAAAAACAGACATCTGGGACCTGAGAGAACAGAGCAAACAATTGGGTGTCTCATTATAAACTATACAATATAAGATAAGAACAGAAAATGCTGGAAATATCCAGTAGGTCTGGCAGCATCAGTAGAGAGAGAAGAAAGGTCATAGACCTGAAACGTTAACTCTTTTTGTCTCTCCATGGAGGCTGCTAGACCTGCTGAGTATTTTCAGCATTTTGTATTTTTATTTCAGATTTCCAGAATCTGCAGCATTTTGCTTTTATGTTGTGGATGTTTCCTTAACCAGTCAGATTGAAGGATTGTGAAACTAACAGCGTATGATTAAGAAAAAAGTATAAATTCAAATCGAAGAATTTCAAGGCAGGTACCGAAAGAAATAGAGACGGAAAGTGTAGGGGATGATGGTGTGTGTGTCAGCTTCACGTCTGACTTTTGAGCGGTTCGAATTGCTCCCACTCCCTGGGTTCTAGACCTTGGACTTATTTGGGGGTTGTGACAAAGTGCAGCAGACAACTGGTTTTGGTGCAAGAAAAAAAATGAGTTTATTGAAGTCACAAATGAACTTGTGACATTAGGATTACACTGATATTATACAGACTTACAAAGTGCACTTAGTTAAGAATGGGGAACACACGGCATTACGAGGGAAAATCATGCTACTAATCCCCTTACCCTACCCCCAAAACCTAACTAAATTGAACTAGGAGAGGTCAGGGATCAAGCGCATCAACCAGGGTTCCTTGACAGTTCAAAATCCAGCCAGGTAAGCCGGTTGCAGTTTTGGGGTACGCTCTTTGTGCCCTCTGGGGCCTGCCGTCCTCACGTGGTCCTGGTCTGTGGAATCTGCGAAGGTTTTTCAGTTGGGTGGAGGACGCGGTTGTGGATGGTCGATCTTCATGGAGGGCTGCGGTTGCGGCTTTGTTGTCTTTGGTTGAGCCTGCCACCCCGTGCCCCTCGCCGTGATGTTTCCTGCGGGCCTGCAAACCTCCAGATCTCCTCCCTGCTTGGCTTAGCTCCCTGCTTAAACTCAGCTTCAACCGCTCCCAACTGCTCATTGCCCTGTGTCAGCTTTCAAAACTGCTCACTCTTCTGTGTCCCTGCCCAAAACCTGCTCACTTCAGATCTCCTGGCCCAGTTATACTGTTTTTTTCGAATTTCTTATTTCAATCCAAATCAAGGTTAGTTCTTTGTTTGATTTTGGTGGGCTTCCCCAGGTGATTGTTGTCTCGTTGTTTTTAATGGGCTCGCATGATGTTTATCATTGTTTTCCTGCCCCCGTAACTAGTTTTGAACTGAAAGCCATTGTATGTGTGGAGTATTGATGGGTTCACATAATTGCATTGATTGTGGTCTACCTGCCCCCTTGGCTGGTAGCGATTATTTATGCAAGATTTTGATGGGCTTTAGTTTTGTGTTGATTGTTTTAAAGGGAAAAATGCGTATCCTGTCTCCTCTCGTTGCCTGGTTTCAGGTAAAAGTCCAAAAGTCATATCCTTGTTGATGATATAAAAAATGTGGGAATTTTGAGAACCCTACAAAAGAAAGATCGGATAAAGAGAGGAGAAAAAGACATAAAGGAAAGGTTTCTTAAAAAAAATTAATCTAGCATTTTTAAAATATCCAACAACAAATAAAACTGAAGGAATGAGATTCTATACTGGAGAATCTCAACACAGTACACCTGGTAATGCACTTCTATTAGATATGTTGGGTTTTTATGTCTTGTGGTAATTTTGATATTTAAGCTACACTGTTCTTGCCAACACAATATGGCCACTGATATCCATCTGCACATGCGCACTGGATCATGCAAGTGTAAAAATCCAATTACATCACTCCGCTGCGCCCAGCCTGTCATGCACTCTGTGCATGAGTCAATTACAGCACCACGCACATGTGCAGTGATATCAGTATGCCCTCTCATGGTCCTCCTCAGAGAGACATTGAACTATATGGCATTAATGGCTCTATTGAGGAGCTTGATGTAAAATAAGATTTCTGTTTGTCTTTTAACGGTTGTTAGGGTTAATTGAAACCCTGCTCCACGCAGCTGCTTTACCTGCATGACATTAAGAAAGGTCTAACAGGAAAGAACAAAAGGTGTAATTCAAAGGATAACATATGGCATGCACGTGAATGGGTCCTGCAAGCAAAGCCAATGGCCAAATGCAGCCTAAAATTGACATTTTGTCCAGGGCACTCCTCCCGCTTGAAGACAATCTCAGAACAGTCTGGGCATATCTCCATCTCAGACAACTTCCACCCACATAGCACTTCCTTTACAAATTGGTTTTGGTTGAATACGTATTCATATTGTTAAGTTTAGGTATTTTCTCCGTCTAATGGATTTAGAGCTGTTTTAACTTCCACTGTTTGGACAATTCTGCTTCTAGTGTATGTTGATTACTTAATGTTACCAAGGATAAAAGGACTCCACCACCTAAAACACAGCTGTAATGATTTGAGCAGTGCCATCTTTGGTCCTGGCTGCGGCCTACTCTGTCCCTCGCAGTGACGTAACGGAGTAAAACTAGAACTGCGCATGCACAGCATTGGCAACCAACGCAGTTATGTCTCCGGCCAATGCAAGATGCCCACCGATAGCCTTCTGGGCCTGTGCTCTGGTTCGCGCGTGCGCAGAAATTCACTGATGCCACTCCTCTGCACCTAGCCTGCCAATACCATGGGACAAGCGTCATTATACCACGCACATCTCTTTGTTCGTCAGCCTTGGCAACATGTTTTCAACTACACAATCCCAGTTCTGCGTGCTGCAGCTTAATGCGAACATTTTGGAAATATTGAGAGAGAATATTTTAACACCTAAAACGGATAGGGTGTGATGTCAATTTCTGAATTTTTTTCCCCTGCAGATCCTGAATGACTCATTATGTGCTTCCAGCATTTTCTCTCTTGGCTTAAGATTTATAAACATTGTTATTTCTTCTTTTCAGATCTTTTTAAAAATAGTCTGGGATAAATTGAAAACAAATTTCATGTAAAGGGTGTAAAAAGTGAACACCTGATGCTGTCTTTTATTTACATTGTGAAGAGGAACTGTTTTAAATTTATTTTGCATTATAAAACATTAAGTAAAATGCATCAAATGTGCTACAATGTAGTGCAAAGCCATCATGAAGTCTCAGACTTAATGTATTATATAAGTGCAAGTTTTAATTGCATGTTTGATAGGCCAACACTTCAGCAGTGTGTGGCCTTCTGCAGCTCCATGATGCTTCATAAATAAGCAATCATTAGTGCAATATTATAGAGTCACTCATTCACTTTTTGAAAATAGCACTCTCAAAATTATACACAGCATTACCTCAGGTAAGAAACAATGCATCTTCTGCAGTTGCAATTTTTAACACCCATGTATTTGAGAATACACAAGGGAGCATGAAATAAAAGCAGAAAATGCTGGACCAGCCAGAATCTATAGTGATAAGTGGGTTATGACTTTTTGGATATGTACATTACATAATATCCTATGTTTGTTCTGTATAGGTGCGTACTGACTTGATGTGCTGTTCCAGCATTTTGTTTTTACGTCAGCATTCTAGCATTTGCTTCTTGTCCTTTTTTATTTTACAGAAGGTGTACAAGCGACCAATGGAAGCACCCAAGTATTCTCTGAAATTCCATCACATAGTACCAGTATAATTAAGTCATTAGCAATAAACACGAACCTCATAATATTATAATCACATATCCCTGCCCATCAATAACTTATTAATTAAGTAAACAAACCCCCCCCCCACCCCGAAAGACTGCACCTGCTTTGAAGTCTTGTCCTATTATTGACTTCATTAGAATAGTTTTTGATAAACGACGAATCGAAAGGGAGAATCTTGATTAAACAAGGATGAAAACTGAAAGACTAAAAACACATTGCAGCATCTTACAATAATCAAATAAAAAGAATCCAAAAATAAAGAAAAGACAAGGTGAATAAAATATAACTACCGCCTAAAACACAGCCGTGACGATTTGATCAGTGCCACCTTTGCTGCTGGTCGCCACCTTCTCTTGCTCCCGCTGACGTAACAACATAAAACAGTGCAGCTGTGCGTGCACAGAGTTGGCAGCAACCTCTGCCTTTAAACTAACCATTCTTTGGGGTATGGTGGGGTGTTTTTTGAAAAACAGCAGCTGAAGAATATCCCCATGTACTCTTGTATCTTGATAATTATTGTTGCTTTTTATAACAGTTTAGCAGAAACGAGAAATAAAAACAGAATATGCTGGAAAAATGAAACAAGTGCTTTTTCGTATGGAACCTTCTTTCAGCTGCTGCTGTTCCCCAGTTTCTTATGGAGTTTTACCACATTCATTGAGAAGCTTGAGTTCTTTGGCAAAGGGCAGTTGTGTTTTTCCTCTTGAGAAATATCTTGAACGGAAATAACACTGGTATGAATCCTGGAGGAAGGAGCCTCTGTTCTGGAATCAGTTAGAACTTACTTTGCAATTTCGTGAAGCGGAATTTGTTTGGTGGTATTGATTATTTCTCATTGGTCTTTTACTCATTTCTTTGCTCAGGGACATCATGATCACACATTTCGATCCCTCCATCACGTATGAAAATCTTTGCACTGAGGTTCGTGACATGTGCTGCTTTGATAACGAGCAACTCTTCACAATGAAGTGGATTGATGAAGAAGGTACAGTAGTTTTATGACAAAATTTCCATCATTTATTTGCTTGCTTTGTATGTCTGGCATAAGAGGCCTTTCGGAGGGAGTGGGGCAGGAAGAAATGTATGAATGGTGTTGTGTGACCCTAGTTTGCCTCTTTCAAATCAAGCCTTTCATGTTTTTCATTTTTACCACTAAACTAGAAGCTTAACTATCAAAGTCATGCTTTACATTTGCAACTTTGTGAAATGTTTTGCTCATGCAAATAAAAAACTGAAGCATGATAGCAATAGGACTAAATATTCTGTCACAGTGGATTATATTTATTGTTGCATTGCAGTTAGCAGCTGAGGTGGCTTTTAACAGCAGATCAGAATACTGTGCCACGGAGTTCATCTGGTGATTTACACATATGCGCACCCCTCTCGATCTTAATCTCAGCCTTGCTGTTGTGGGCAAGTGCTGCGTGGAAACAGGTGCCCTGCCTTAGAGTGGCAGGAGAAATCAGAGGAAACTCTTTCGAGTTACCAACAGTCACAGATTGCAACTTCTTTCGAGTACAATCACAGTTCTTGGTTTCTGGGAGTGGGACATGATCCCACAACCCTCTGATTCAAAGGCGAGGGTGCTATGGACTGAGCCACAGCTGAATAGCTAGCTAATCAAGTCATGTCCTGTAGTTGATATCTCAATGTCCTGGCATAGAAGCACATTATTGCTTTAGCCTGGGACAAATAGCTGATGAATAACAAGTAAAGGGGAGTAAAGCACTTTAAAGGAGAGTGGCCCCTTGTTTGCTTTTCTGTCGTGCATGTTCGCTCTCTTAATTGCTTTCTTTATTGTTTTCAAGGAAGAGGGAGGGCAGAAAGGCAGAAACAAAAGTGAAACAAAATACTAGAATGAAGAGAGGATACATAGTGAGTGTTGTGGAAAGAAGAAATGTTACACATCAGGTCTGAAGCATAAATGGTGTACTTTACTAAAACTTGCAAGCTAATGTTTCCATTGAACTGATGAAGCAATTTATGCTTTGGCTAAATGTGAAATTGTTTAATCTTTGCTGTGGTACTTTAAATGAGGAAAAACATAACCTAGGATAAAAATGAACAGGAAATGTTATAAATTTCTAAATGATGTAAAAGATTATGTGATAAAAGAATTCCATTGAATTCATGAAGATATTGAGGCTGTTGGCGATAATGGAAACATCTTTGAATGGGGGAAATTCCTGTAGCTCACCTAAGCATTGTTTGAAACCCTGATGTTTAAAGTCAGAATTTTGGATAGTTTGTTTGCTATGAGAATTGTTTTCTAGTTAATCATTTCTTCTAAAATCTAGAGTCCTTCTCTGGCATGAGTTGTACCTGGCTGGTATCTTATGCTGCACTTGGGAAGAAGAAAGAACTTGCAATTATATTGCATATTTCACAACCTCAGGATACTCAAGGTGCTTTACAGTATTGAAATAGTTTTGAAGCTAGATACTGTTGAAATGCAAGGAAACACAGCAGTCAAATAACATATAGTAAGCTCCCATAAACATCAAGATACATGACCAGTTAATCTGCTCGACTTACATTATTTGAGGAGTGAATATTGGGCAGAATACCAGTAGAATTCCCATGCTGTTCTTCATATAGTACCATGGAATATTTTTACCCTTGCCTGAGAGGCAGATAAGACCTTTGTTTGACTTCTCATCTGGAAGGGAGCATCTGCCTCAAGACTTTGGACTGAGGCTTGAATCCACCAGATTTTAACTCTTGAGGCAAGAATGTGCTATTCAGCCTAGGCTGTAATCTGTTCAGCTTGCAGCCTCTGGGGGCATCAAGACTCAGGTGAAGAAGTGTTTTTTTTCCATGGTGGTTCTGGAGACTGTTGCAAAGACAACCACCAGCTTAGTGATGCAAATGGTATCCTGACAATTGTCTGTCCAGGCATTGTGTCCACTGTCATAAGATTGAGACACGGTTCATAACTTTCAAGCTGCTACAGGGGTTGGATTCCACTGTTATTAACATCTGTAACAGCGTTTTCTTTCTACTTGAGGTTGCGATATAAATGTGTTACATACCCCAATTAAGAAACAGTGGGTTTGTTGGATAAAACTTTGGAGAATTTAAAGTCAGTTTACTGGGTCAAGTGTCGCCTATTTAAATATTCAGGTTTATAAAGCTAGTTTGCAGAATAAGAAAATCATAATGAACAAGGTGACCATGTGCTGGACATTGTTGATAAATATAGATTGAATTATATTTAACTGTTTTCAGAGTTCTAGAGTTGTGCTTGTTCAACAATTTTGTTGAGAAACATTTGGGCAATATTGTACCTCCTTTCATGCGTAGCTTGATTCAAATTAACTGTGCTGTTGTTTCTTTTTATTAACCAATATTTGAAATTGTAGAATTTTAGCAATGGTATGCAATAAAGGGAGGAAGCTTTTATCTCTCAATCCATGGGATGGCAGTGTGCATCAACTCTGAGGCCTGAGCCTCATTCCTGTATTGATACCATTGTGATGAGGCAGATGGTGCTTCCAAAGGAAATGTGACAACATAAAATTGAGGTCTTGATGAGTGAAGTATGTGAATGATTTGGAACAAAACTGAAAATGTCTGATGGATCTTCCCATGTGTGGGAGTAGGTCAATGTCTTGAGGAAGTGGAGGAGGTGCTCAAGGAAACTGCACCACATTCTGAAATAGACAACACCCAGTGTGGTTTATGGGGGAAGAATTGAATGAATTAGGCAAACCTGACTCACTTGTTAATACTTTAGTAAATTACTGACTTCTAGCATATTTCATGTTTCTATCACACACATCTTATGTAGAGAAATAATCAGAATATTTTTATTTCTTCCCGGGTTACCCCCATTTCTTGTGAAACCACTGACTCTCACTGGTGTGAACCACTTGCCAGTATCCTGCCCAAATGACCAACATTTATGTGGGAGCCTAAGAAATGTGTCTGCAGCGTTTTCAGACGTGTGATATCATGGCTAGGCCTGATCCAGCCCTTGCTCAGCATCTGTGCACATGCATATTCCAAGCAGGGACTGCAGGACAGTGATCAGTATAATTTCATTTTACTACGCTGGGAGAAACTGACGAGAGCTTTATATCTGCTGTGCCCCACTGAAGTGAATTTTTCAGTCAGAAGCAACATTATTAAACAGCACAATGTAGTCTGTCTGGTGAAATACATACTTTGCTATGTTAAGTAACCAGGTATTCCTATTTTGCAGCTTGTGATGTAAATCTCTGGGTCTGAAATTACTGTAATCTGTGATTCACTCTTGCCCATGTCATCTTAAAATTTTGCTGCTCAAAGGCAGAAAAAAGTACCCAAATTCTCTAAATAAATTCCCATGGCATTTGATAAAGTACCATACAATAGACTTATTAGAAAAATACAAGCAAGTGTTATTACATTGTGATGGTAACTTGCATATGTATATAGCTAAGAGGTGTGAGCAGGATAGTAGCAGACTTCGAGGACATGTGTTGGTAAATTGGGCAGACGCATGGCAGATGCACTTCAATGTGTGTGAGGTGATGCACTTTGCAGAGACAATATGGAGGCGCAGCAGAATTTAAATAGTACTGTATTGAAGGGATGCAAGAACAGAGGCACCTGGGGTACATATTCAAATCATTGAAAGTGGTAGGGCAAGTTGATTTGGAACTTAACAAAGTGTGTGGGATACTTGGCTTTTAGGGCCATTGAATTCAAAAATGAGGAAGTTATACTAAACTTTTACAAATCATTGGGTTTGCCTCAGCTTGAGTATGGTTTGCAATTCTGAACACCCCATTTTAGGAAAGGTGTCATGGCCTTGCTGAGGATATAGGGGAGGTTTACCAGGCTGATACCAGGAATAAAGGGGACTTCAGTTATGTGGAGAGATTGGAGAGCTGGGATCATTTTCCTTAGAGCAGCGATATGTAAGGGGAGATCTAATAGAGGCATTCAGAACAGGACTTTGAGCAAAAGAGTGAAATTGTTTCCTCTGGCAAGTGGGTTGATAACATGAGATCGTAGATTTAACATAATGGCAAAAGAACTAGAAGAGAAATGAGAAATTATTTCACACACGGTTGCTTTAATCTGCAATGCGCAACCTGAAAGAGTGGTGGAATATAATTCCATAGGAATTTTCAGAATTTAATTGGGCATGTATTTGAAGAGAACTAATTTGTAGGGTTTGGGGATAAATCTGGAGTGAGGGACTATCAAAGAGCATGCACAGGCATGGCAGGCAAATGACCTCCTGTGCCGTAAGGATTCGAAGAATGACTGACAAATATTCAAGGTGGTAATTGACTTTTGGGGCTGCAATTGGCACAGTTTATAATGTACTCTGGATGATGAGTGTATGGAATAGGCTGCCAAGGGAGGCAGTGGGGGCTGACTGTATCAGCAAATTCAGGAAAGAGTTGGAAAAGTATCCAGAGAAAACTTGATAGGGGCAAGATTAATTTCATGAGATATGGTATTTCTTAGATACTGGGGTCAGTTAAATGGACCTGATGGCCTTTTCTGGTATTATGGTTTTTCCCCCTATGACGCCATTGTTTACTGCACATTTGTGTTAATGTGAAGATAAACTTGCTTCATTTAAGCTATAAAGCGTTTTTCACATGTGGAGTTGTCTGAATTAAATTTAAACATCTGATATGAGACCATCATGCACACTTTGATTTTGTACCTGTTGCAATATGCTTACAGCTGCTGAGGAGTATAGCCTAGTTTAAAAATCTAGCATGGACAACACAATTTGAGCGGTGTATTGAAATATAAAATGGTTAGTTTACATTTAAACCTGGGTCAAAACAAAACTTGGAAAATGGCACAAATTCTTCGGTTTTATACAATGTGGAAGCACGTAGGCATTTACAACATAGCTTATTTGCTGGGGCATAATGACATTTTCCCATGCATGCTCAGCATGTGGTTACCCCAAAACCTGTCAGTCTGTCACTTTATTGGAAAAATGAAGAAAACCTGAATCGGGAGCTAATGTTTGGAAAGAATGCATTTAAAATTTTGCTAGAATTATAGAGGGGATGTTCCTGCACCTGTTTGTGATGTCACTAAATGGAGTGACCTCTGACTTCAACCTAGCTTTCTGTGGATTTCTATCAAAACCAATTGCGTTGTGAACTGTATGTGTTAATCTGAAACCTGTAATTTGCCCCTTCAATAACCTGACTTCACACTGATTTTCTCATGTTGGCCATTTAGGAATGTTTTCTTATTGATAAGCAAAAGTATGCCATCAAACTCTGAAATTATGCTGAGAGAGTGTTCAAATTTCTGGTTGGAATTATTGTTGCTGTTTAATTTTGGTGGAAACTTTGAAAGCTGCAGTTCAGTCAATATGAAAGTACCCGGCCACGTAACAGGTGTCATCTTTTGATTGTCTATTTGAAAAAAATGGACAGGAAGCTAATTGTTAAAATATGTGAAAACGAATACTAAAATTAATGGCGGACTAAGTGACGAGTCAAAAATGTAAGCTGTAGTTTACAACAGGAAGATATCCTTGTAGCGACATGAGCCTTTGCAGATGTTTAAAAAATGCTCAGTGGCCGTTAGAGGCATGGTAATTATTCAAGAGGGAGCTTTTATTTTTCTGTTTAGGCAGACTGCTGAGTAGTGTCAATCAACATTTGATCCAGGAAGAGTCCTGTTTATGTGAGGATGCAACGTCAATAACATCTATTTAAATAGATCTTGAGCATTTTTACAGTTGGTTTGGATTTAATTACTTTAAAACTAAGCATTTTACAGCTATTAATTCAGAGATTTTCATGGACAAGTTTAAAAAAAGCCACATGACGTGGTATCAGTTTATAATTTGAAGTACTGAGCAATTAAGAACAAACGTATCGTTGGGCAGATCGACATTTGGTAATGGCCACCTCAGCAATGAGATGGGTAGTGTACATATTGACATATAAAAATATAAATTTCTGCCCATGTCTCTAACTAACAGAGAAGGGAGCTTGTCTTTATGTGCAGATCATATCCACAACCAAGATTTCTTTCTGGTGGAACCATTTCTCCAAACCAAGTAGGAACACAATATTGCACATTTCTAAAAGCAGTTGTCGTGCTGTCTGCTTTAATACTTAAATATTTTTTTTTCTGCTAGGCGCCTGGATTTGCACAGTTGATTTACAGTTAGAGACTATCAAACAGGATAAAGACAGGGCACTTAAATTCAGCAGTGGAAAGCAGAACTGAGGTTGAGAACTAGTATTTATATTTGGAATTTGTTTGGGAGATGGGGCAATAGTGGATGAAAATGTGCGATTAAAATGTGAGATAATGATCTTATGGATGCTATTGATGTGAAGTTAAGAACTTTAATGGCCGGAACCTTTGTAATGTTGACCATCATCTTATAAGAGTCAGGGATTTTTTTCCAGGTGTGAGAGGTACTTGTTTTTGTCACATTTTTATCATACTTTAGTGTCAACCGTTTCCATTATAAATGTTATTTGTGTCCAAATGCATGATGCAAACTGTAAATTTGTTTAACTACAATTACATCCTCCATCTCCACTTGGCATCACTCAGCTACTACAGAAAAGCTCCTATGCCACTACTTCTCTGCTTCCCAAAGTGTTAACTATTTAAAAAAATAAAATCAAAGTATTATAAAAATGAGAGAAAGTATAACATTTCAATGGTGACTAAACTGTGGTCCCTGATCCAATTTTCCCTATTCTCTAATTTTGCTTCACTTGAACACTACACTTGGTCTTGATTCACTTTTCACATCACAGTTCCTTGAGAGATCAGCTTTTACACTGTAACCTCTCCAGTCCCAAATGCTTGAGGTCAAGTCATTTCTGGATTTCAGAATTTTCAGGATTATGGAATGACATTAGAATGTCTAACCATAACTGGAAACCACCTTAGATATTGTATAATTATTTACCTGAAGCATAAAGAGTGATGCAACATTATAAAGCAGCAATAAAAATGGTTCTACATATTCAAATACTGTATCTTCCATGTTTCTGCTTCCAAAGTACTGTACTAAAATAATGTCAATGATGTCCAGGGTCTGCTCAAAAAATTTCCGGATGACTGGTGTTTCTGAACAATAGATTTCCAGACTAGAGTGTAATATATTTAAAACCTCACTTCTCATGCCATGATTTCTCAGTCATGATTTTTGTGGCAACGTTTGGAAAAGAAAAACCTGATCAATTTTTCCATGACATAAAAATGTTATCTAAACATATTTGCCAGTCGCTGAAATTGCATACTTGTTGATAGTGGGTAGTACCATCCTGCCTCCCTGGCACCATCTCCATCTACTATGAGCTGTATTGTTCATTTTTCCTTCCGAAGCTTGGTCCTTCCACCTGCCTGATACGTAGCCCATCTTCCCTTCATTTTCTCCCATATGCACATATGAAATTGACTGATAGGAAAAGATCAGGTGGCCCATCAAGTCTGTCTTACATCATATAATGGCTAGAACATCATGACTAATCACTTCTCATGTCTTCCCAGGCGCCTGGGAAGGTTGAGTAAGCTCTTCGCCAGTAGGTCTCTTTCCAACCCCATTAGGTAATCAAAACAGTCCAGGAGAACTTAAGGACGAAGTGTCATCTATAATGACACTTACCTTCTATATGATATGATCACTGTCACAGTCAAGAACCACTCCAGCTTCCTCTTGAAGGCATGCAGAGGGCACCATCTTTTGTTACATCATGAGTAGATGGTGGCATAGTGGCAATGTCACTGGACTTGTAATCCAGAGACCCAGATTAACACTCTGGGAACACAGATTCAAATCCCAGCATGGCAGCTGGTGGAATTTAAATTCAATTCATGAAAACAACCATCGGTATCAGTGACCATGAAACTATCACTGATTGTCGCAAAAACCCATCTGGTTCACTAATATCCAGTAGGGAAGAGAAATCTGCCATTCTTACCTGGCCTGCCCTGCACATGACCCCAGATCCACAGTAACGTGGTTGACTCTTAACTGCCCTCTGAAATGGCCTAGCAAACCACTCAGTTCGAAGGCAGTTAGGGATGGACGCCCACATCCCATGAAAGAACAAAAGAAAAGCCTCTGGCTGTTGTGACTTGCTGGCCAGTTTTGCTTTTGCCTGTTTCTTCCTCCAGGTTTTTTAACCTCCTACCAGTTTACTGCTTGTTTCTTTTTCCTTTTTCCTGCAGTTAGAGGCCCATTGCTACCTGAATTCCTGAAAGTTTATTTTTCCCCATTTCCCTTCTCCCCTCTCTTTCCTGAGCAACTCCCCAGATCTCCTCCTCCTCTGGTCTACATTGCAGCTCGTCTTGGATCTCCTGAACATAGGCATAATCATTTTCTCCTTCTAAGACACAACAGATGAAATAGAAACAGTGAGATTGGATACAGAAAGGGAGGGGAAACATAATGATAAGACGTCAGTGAAATTGTAAAGAAGATATAATAATTTTCATAATGTTATTTGGAATTTATTGTTAAGTAGAATAATAGTGGGTTGTTATGAGACAGCCTTTCGGTAAAGTTGTTATATAAAAATCCCAAAGAGAAACTTTAAACAGCTGTCATAACCTATATTTTAAGTGGTATGTTTGGGATGCAACTCTAAATTCAACGACTCATAGAGGTCTACAGCACAGATAAAGGCCCTTAGGCCCATAGCCTTGTATACCATGGCATCGCAAGTGCATGTCCAAACTCTTCTTAAATGTTATGAGGGTTTCTGCCTCTACCAGCCTTTCAGGCAGTGAGTTCCAGATTCCCACCACCCTCTGGGTGAAAAGATTCTTCCTCACACCCCCTCTAAACCTCCTGCCCCTTACCTCAAATCTCTGCCCCCTCCACCAAAGGGAAAAGTTCCTTCCTGCCTACCCTATCTATGCCCCTCATAATTTTATACACCTCAATCATGCCCCCCCTCAATCTCCTTTGCTCCAGGGAAAATAACCCCAGTCTATCCAATCTCTCCTCATAACTAAAACTCTCCAGCCCAGGCAACATCCTGGTAAATCTCCTCTGCATTCTCTCTAGTGCAATCACATCCTTCCTATAATGCGGATTCCAGAACTGCACGCAATACTATAGCTGTGGCCTAACCAGCATTTTATACAGTTCCAGCGTAACCTCCCTGCTCTTATGTTCTATGCCTCGGCTAATAAAGGCAAGTATCCCATATGCTTTCTTAACCACCTTATCTACCTGTCCTGCTACCTTCAGGGACTGGTGGACATGCACACCAAGGTCCCTCTGATCCTTGGTACTTCCCAGGGTCCCACCATTCACCGTGTATTCCCATGCCTTGTTTGTCTTGCCCCAGTGCATTACCTCACACTTATCTGGATTAAATTCCATTTGCCACTGATCAGCCCATCTGACAAGCCTGCCTATATCCTCCTGTAATCTAAGGCTATCCTCCTCACTATTTACCACCCCACCAATTTTCGTGTCATCCGCGAACTTACTGATCAATCCTCCTACATTCAAGCCTAAATTGTTTATATATACCACTAACAGCAAGGGACCCAACACCGATCCCTGTGGAGCCCCACTGGACACAGGCATCCAGTCACAAAAACACCATCACTCTCTGCTTCCTGCCACTCAGCCAATTCTGGATCCAAATTGCCTTGGATTCCATGGGCTCTTACCTTCGTTATCAGTCTCCCATGTAGGACTTATCAAAAGCCTTGATGGAGTCCAAGTAGACTACGTCAAATGCATTGCCCTCATCTATACACCTGGTCAGCTCTTCGTAAAATTCAATCAAATTGGTCAGACATGACCTCTCCTTAACAAAACCACGCTGACTGTGCTTGATTAATCCCTGCCTCTCCAAGTGTAGATTAATTCTGTGCCTCAGAATTGCTTCCAATAGCTTCCCCACCACTGAGGTTAGACTGACTGGCCTGTAGTTCCCTTCGTCCCTTCTTGAATAACAGTACCACATTGGCTGTCCTCCAGTCCTCTGGCACCTCTCTTGTGGCCAGAGAGGTATTGAAAATTATTGTCAACGCCCCTGCCATCTCCTCCCTTGCCTCACTCAACAGCCTGGGATACATTTCATCCGGGCCTGGAGATTTATCTAATTCTAAGCCTGCCAGACCGCTTAGAACCTCCTCCCTTTCTATGCTAATTTCTAAATTATATCACAGTCCTTCTGCCTGTTTTCCATATCCACGTCGTCCCTCTCACTTGTGAACACCAACACAAAGTATTCATTTAGATCCCTACCTACGTCTTCCGGCTCCATACACACACATTACCACTACGGTCCTTAATGGGCCCTGCTCTTTCCCTAGTTATCCCCTTACTCTTAATGCACTTGTTAATAACTTTGGATTTTCCTTTATTTTACCTGCCGATGTTTTTTAAGTTTCCCCTTACACATTCTATACTCGTCTGGGGCTTCTGCTGTTTTGAGCCCTCGGCATCTGCCGTAAGCCTCCCTTTTTCTCTTTATTCAATTCTGTATATCCCTTGAAATCCAGGGTCCCCTGGATTTGTTGGTCCCACCTTTTGTCTTTACTGGAATATGTTGGCCCTGTATTCTCCCTATTTCCTTCTTGAAGGAGTCCCACTGCTCTGACGCAGATTTACTTAAAAGTAGCTGCTCCTAATCCACTCTGGCCAAATCATATCTGATCTTATTAAAATTGGCCTTCCCCCAATTTAGAACTCTGATCTCTGGCCCATCTTTGTCCTTTTCCATAACAACCTTGAATCTAACAGAGTTATGATCACTATCTGCAAAATGCTCCCCCACTGATACATCCACCACTTGCCCGGCTTTTTTCCCTAAAATTAAGTCCAGGACTGCCCCCTCTCTTGGAGGACCTTCAGGAATCAGACCGCCAGTTCTCAAGAGGTTTTGTATTAAACTAAATGAAACGTTTTATTAATTTACACAAGTTAAATATATACATATAGCCACAAATTACTACCATCATAACTTTTAACAAATTCCCAAACTTATCTCCATTAAGGCAACAGCAACCCATAGACTTAACCAGACACCAGGCAAAGGATTTTCACTTTACGAATTCAAAAATTAGGTTCTTTTCACTTTGGTTCCTGTGGAGACAGTTGGAGGCTTACAGCTGTTTTTGATCTCACATTGCCTCTGATCTGTACACATGAAAACGAAAACTGCTGAAGTTATACCTAGCACAGCTCATTGAATGTAAATTCTTATTGTGTCACCAGCCTCTTTGAACCCACCTCTTCTAACAATAAAATCCCTCTCATAGTACCAATTTTATTAGCAATATAACCATATTGCTTGATCTTTGCTCGCTAGGTGCCAGATTTCACCCCACTTCTTAAATGCTCTATTCAAAAAATGCAGATGTACTTTACCTCTCTTACATCTCAAAACTAGCACACATCAAAGCACCCAGGCTAGCTGGCTTTAATCCAATTAAGACCCACCCACAGACTAAACCTCTATTTTAAAAGAAAAATATTTTTCAATAATACTATATACATTAATAGCTTCATGACAGGGGTCTGTGTATGTGTGGGACTTAATTGAATTAGAGACAGCTGGTCTGAAGGCTTTAATGTAAGAAGAGAAACTAAGTTTGAAATGTAAGTAGGTAAACATGGGGTGAAGTTTTAGAATGAGGTGTAAAGGGAACATTTGCATTTTTAAATAAACCAGACTAGCTTGAATTCAAAAGAGGGGGTGAAATCTAGCCAGAAGTAGTTAAGAAACAGCGTGTTTATTTTTCCCACAGATTACTGGCAAAATTGGTACTTTAATAGATTTTCATTATTAAAGCAGGAAAGTCCAAAGACATAGTGAACAATGGAATTTGCATTCAAAGGGGGAAAATATATGTAAAGGACAGAAGGTTGTAAAGGGAAGGCATTCTAAGATCTAACAAGTGTGTAAAACCTCCAGCCTCTGTGCCCAAATTGCTGTCTGCAAGAACTGAAGTTAAGAAAACTCACTTTGAATTTGACTGTTCAGGGTATCGTGTTACTTTGCCTGGGTCTTTTAAAATCTGTGTTTTTACTATTATATTAACGGAGGTGTAAGTGGGTTTTAGATTAATTAAGGGAGTTAGGAGTTAGCGTAGTAATTTGTAGACCTATGTGTGTGCTTATTTCTTTTATTAATAAATGTTTAATTTAGTTTTATAAAAACCCTCCAAGCCTCAGTGGCCACCTTTTTATTGAATTCAAAGCCTGCATCTCGAAATCAATACAAATTGCAAATAGTTGTGGCAGCTGCTTCAACTTTCCCTCTGGGATTTGAGCAGCTTTGCATTTACCATCTGCTGTGCCATAACAGGAACGACAGATTGGTCAATGATATCCGGGGAAGAGAGGAGGTTGAGAAAGGAAAGAGATCAAACAAAAGAAATATAAAGAGAAAGAAAATCAGAAATATCACAGAAGCAAAAGAGACAGCAGCAGACAAACCAGCGAAAACAAGCCAGGGTGGGGCTTGCTTTATGGGTGACAAGTTACTCAACAGACAGAATTAAGTGGTTTGCATCAAATATGTATCAAAGGCTACAATGAATGATATAACTAACAGTGCTATAAAGAGGAGGCTGTACCAGTAAGCCCTACACTAACAAACTGTGACATAATGGAAGGCGATGGGAATGACATGCTAGAACCAAGAAAGAAGAACATCATGAGGGAGAGCAGCAGGCAATAGAAAACGAACCATTCCACCTAACTCCTGAAATATCAGCCACCCAATTTCTGCGATCCTGTTCCCGACTATGTCATAGTCCTAACCACTCTGACCTTAAAAGGAAGTAGAAAAAGAGAGGCAGAATAGGGAGGGAAATGAAAATAACATGTAGGTAAAACATCTGTCCTTTGATTTCCATAAGCAAAACTATGGGGAACTCACTAGAACAGTATAAGCTGTTCAGGAAGGGAAAAGTAAAGCTAATTCCAGCGAAGTTCACTGTGAATAGCAGTGGGTGTATTTGTGCATATGGATCAAGCCTTGAGATTGAAAAAGCTTTTGTGCATTAAAGAATATGTTAAAATTATATACTATTTAGTAACTTGAAGTAACCCAAACCTACTTGTGGAAAACTTTGATTAGATAATGCATCACTGGATAAAATTTTCTAACATAATTTTCAGAAGTACAGTATCAGAGTTATTTAAATCATTTGGAACATTGCTGTTTCATTCAGTCATTACACTGCTGAACATAAACTGTCACTAGGTGGTACAGAACTTGAACATTTGAGTCGTCGGTCTCTGTTTGTGTTTTCTTTCTCCAACTCTCTCATCCTTCATGGAATGTTGTTTACGCCCCAGCCTGCTGTCTGCTTCTGTGAATTAATCATAATTCAACTTCTACTTTTTCACGACCCAATAACTGGTAAAGTTGGTACAAGGGGCAACCTTTGTAACTTCATCAAACATTATTTAACCCTTAAAAGCAATACTTCCAAATAGTTTAATTTGGTATTAAATCTTGTTACAGTTTCCCCCTCTGGATAAAAGGAACAGAATATAACTGGTTTTATGGATTATGGCAAGGGAACAGTCATAGGCTGATATTTCAAAGGATATTGTAAAGGGATGCCATCCTTGTGGCTGCCCTGGAAAAACGTGGGGAATAATCTATTTTAAGAGAAGGGGAGATCTGAATCTAAACGTGCCAGCTTATGGTAGGGGTGTTAAAGCAAGTCATTTTAGCTTTTTTTCAACACGTTCCACTGGAGATGTGGAGAATCCATTAGGTTGCAACTAAAATATTTTACTTTTCCTAGAACTATTATTGTTTATCACACTGAGAAGCTCTCTGTTATAATGCAGTACTGTGGCAAAATAATTTCAAAGTTTAGCTATGCTGCATCACAGTTTAACTTTATGCACCTTACTTGAACCTCAATAAACATGCATTTAGTTATGTATAATTCCCATTTTATGGTCTTTGGTTAGCACAGCTATTGATGCAAAATCAGCATTACACCAAAGCAAAATACTGTGGATGCTTGACATTGAAATAAAAACAGAAATACTCAGCAGGTCAGGCAACATCTGGGGAGAAGGAAATAGTTAATGTTTCAGGCCATTGACCATTTATCACAGCTGGAAAAAGTTAGAGATGTGAAAGTTTCAAGTAAATCCAAAGGCAGGGCAAAAGGCAGCAGCAGAGGACAGAACAAAAGGGAAAGTCTGTGATATGGTGGAAGATGGCGATTAAATGACAAAAGGTGTATGGCAAAATGCAACATTTCACATTTGGTTTAGCTTGCTTCCAGCCAGGGTCCCTTTTCTTCTCATTCCAAAAATTGCTTGGCACCTACTTACTCAGATTGGGTTTCAATAGATGGGGCATACATTCATATCAAAGACAATTTCTCTTGAGTTTTTATATTTGTTTTGTTATGTGCATTGCATTTATTTCCCTGAGGATGTGATGGTGTACCTCCATGAACCATGACAGTCCATGTGGCATAAAAGTAAATGAGGGCATGCAAATCACAATGCAAGTGAAATACTCCCTCTCCCATGTTTCTTCTTGCTTTCCCTGATAGAACATTGGACATGGAGCTGGTATCCATTGTTCCAGGGTTTTTGGGAGGAGCCGAGAAAATGTGGTATAGCTGCCCCAGGATCGTGATGCACATGTCTGAGAAGATGGAAAAGAACTTTCAAAACTTCTACTTTTCACTGTCAATCATGAGGCTATCAGCATTCCCATGCACAGGCGGGCTTCATTTTTTAAAAATTCATTCAAGGGATCTGGCCCTTGCTGGCTGGGCCAACATTTATTGCCCATCCCTAGTTGCCCTTTGAGAAGGTGGTGGTTGAGCATGCAGGCACAGATAGGAAGCTAAGTGGCATGTTAGCCTTCATTAAAGGGGGATTGAAGTACAGGACTGAGGAAGTCTTGCTGTATTGTACAGGGCTTAAGTGAGACCACACCTGGAATACTATGTGCTGTTTTGGTCTCCATATTTAAGGAAGGAAAAAATTGAATTGGAGGCAAGGCAACAAAGGTTCACTCGGTTAGTTTCTCAGTTGAAAGGGCTGTTCTGTTTGACGCGCTGAATAAATTGGGCCTGTACTCTGGAACTTTGAAGAATAAGAAGTGATCTTATTGAAATGTGCAAGATTCTGAAGGGGCTTGACAGGATAGACACGGGCTGTTTCCAAAGGGTGGAGAGTGTGGAACTAGGGGCACAGTCTCAGCAAAAATGGCAAATCATTTAGGACTGAAACAAGGTTCATTCAGAGGGTTGCGAATCTTTGACATTCGCTACCCCAGAATGTTGTGGTTGCTCGATCATTGAATATATTTAAGGCTGAGATGGACAGATTTTTGGCCTTTTTAAAAAATTCATTCACGGGATGTGGGCTTCGCTGGCTGGGCCAACATTTATTGCCCATCCCTAGTTCCCCTTGACAAGATGGTGGTGAGCTGCCAGCTTGAACTGCTGCAGTCCCTGTGGTGTAGGTATATCGACCGTGCTGCTAGGGAAGGAGTTCCAGGATTTTGACCCAGTGACAGTGAAGGAACGGCGATATATTTCCAAGCCAGGATGGTGAGTGACTTGGAGCGGAACTTCAGGTCATGGTGTTCGCATCTATCTGCTGACCTTATCCTTCTAGATGATAGTGGCCATGGTTTTGGAAGGTGCTGCCTAAAGAGCCTTGGTGAATTCCTGCAGTGCATCTTGTACATGGTACACACTGCTGCTACTCTGCGTTGGTGGTGGAGGGAGTGAATGTTTGTGGATGTGGTGCCAATCAAGCGGGCAGCATTGTCCTAGACGGTGCCAAGATTCTTGAGTGTTGTTGGAGCTGCACTTATCCAGACAAGTGGGGAGTATTCCATCACACTCCTGACTTGTGCCTTGCTGATGGTGGACAGGCTTTGGGGAGTCAGGAGGTGAGTTACTCGCAGCACGATTTCTAGCCTCGGACCTCTTGTAGCTATTGTATTTATATGGCTAGCCCAGTTCAGTTTCTGGTCAATTTTAACCCCCAAGGATGTTGATAGTGGGGGATTTGGTGATGGTAATGCCATTGAATGTTGAGGGGGCGATGGTTGGATTCTCTCTTGTTGGAAATGGTCATTGCCTTGCATTTGTGTGGTGTGAATGGTACTTGCCACTTGTCAGCCCAAGCCTGGATATTGTCCAGGCCTTGCTGCATTTGGACGTGGACTGCTTCAATATCTGAGGAGTTGTGAATGGCGCTGAACATTGCGCAATCATCAGCGAACATCCCCACCTCTGACCTTATGATGGAAAGAAGGTCGTTGATGAAGCAGCTGAAGATGGTTGGTCCGAGGACACTACCCTGAGGACCTCCTGCAGTGATGTCCTGGAGCTGAGATGACTGACCTCCAACAACCACAACCATTTTCCTTTGTGCTAATGGAGAGTTTTCCCCCTGATTCCCATTGACTCCAGTTTTGCTAGCGCTCCTTGATGCCACACTTGGTCCAATGCAGCCTTGATGTCTAGGGCAGTCACACTCACCTCACCTCTGGAGTTCAGCTCTTTTGTTCACGTTTGAACCAAGGCTGTAATGAGGTCAGAAGTTGTGTGGCCCTGCCGGAAGCCAAACTGGGCATCAGTGAGCAGGTTATTGCTAAGCAAGTGCCACTTGATAGCACGGTTGATGACGCCTTCCATTACTTTACTGATGATCGAAAGATTGATGGGGTCGTATTTTGCCGGGTTTGATTTGTCCTGCTTTTTGTGTACATGACATACCTGGGCAAGTTTCCACATAGTGGGATAGATGTGCCAGTGTTGTAGCTGTACTGGAACAGTTTGGCTAGGGGCGCGGCAAGTTCTGGAGCACAAGTCTTCAGTGCTATTGTCAGGGCCCAGAGCCTTTGCGTTATCCAGTGCCTTCAGCTGTTTCTTGACATAATGTGGAATGAACCGAATTGGCTGAAGACTGGCATCTGTGATGCTGGGGACCTCCGGAGGAGGCCAGGATGGATCATCTACCCGGCACTTCTGGCTGATGATTGTAGCAAATGCTTCAGCCTTATCTTTTGCACTGATGTGCTGGGCTCCCCCATCATTAAGATGGGTGTATTTGTCGAGCCTCCTCCTGCAGTGAGTTGTTTAATTGTCCACCACTATTCATGACTGGATGTGGCAGGACTGCAGAACTTAGATCTGATCTCTTGGTTGTGGGGCCCCTTAACTCTGTTTATCACTTGCTGGTTATGCTGTTTGGCATGCAAGTAGTCCTTTGTAGCTTCACCAGGTTGACACCTCATTTTTAGGTGTGTCTGGTGCTGCTCCTGGCATGCTCACCTGCACTCATCGTTGAACCAGGGTTGATCCCCTGGCTTGGTGGTAATGGTAGAGCGGGGGATATGCTAGGTCATGAGTTTACAGATTGTGGTTGAGTACAATTCTGCTGCTTATGGCCCACAGTATGTCATGGGTACCCAGTCTTGAGTTGCTAGATCTGTTCAAAATCTATTCCATTTAGCATGGTGGTAGTGCCACACAACATGATGGAGGGTATCCTCAGTGTGAAGGCGGGACTTTGTCTCCACAACGACTGTGTGGTGGTCACTCCTACTGATACTGTCATGGACAGATGCATCTGCGGCAGCAAGTTGGTGAGGATGAGGTCAAGTATGCTTTTCCCACTTGTCAGGGAATAGAGGGATATAGGGAATAGGTGGGAAAGTGGAATTGAGGCCAATGTTTAACCATGATTGTATTGAATAACAAAGCTGGCTCGAGAGGCTGTATGGCCTACTTGTCTTTTTCTCTTATATCCTTATGTTCTTATTGGCCATTTGGTTTTTGACAAGCTTGATGCTGGGGAGGTAAACCAGCATCACTGCAGTTTGACACCACTTGCAGTCTTACTGTTGTTGGTAGGAAGCAAACTTTAAAAGGTTCCTATATGCAAATTAAGTATTGTTAACAAAGTGCTCATTTGTCTGTCAACTCTTCAAAGATAACCATTGTTTGGACATTGAATGGAGTTTTGACTTATCAGAGAATGCCATTGAGGTATTGGTATAATTCAGCTGGCTTGCATCACTCTAATGCAGGTAACTGTTTCAAACCAGCACCTGCAGGAAGAAATCATGATTATTGTCTTATTTAACACACTAAGTTTGCTGTTATCAAAGGGACTGTACAGTTTCTGCACCTGCAGTGCAATGGCAAAAACCAATCACTAGAAGGTAAGCTTCTAACAAGTACGTGCGTAACTGTGTGAAACTTTGGCAGGAAAATTTCTGTAACCGGTGTTAGTTAGACTTGCTCTTAACCCATTTGACCTCTGTGATATTTTACATTGCAAGTTGCTGGGAGTGGGAGATGGAAACGGCAGTGTCCTGTATAGGGCATCTGGGAGCTGAACGGACAAGGAAGCAACTGTGCATTTCTTTAACCAGTCAGACTGAAGGATTGTGAAATGAACAGCACAAGGATGAACAAGGAAGTGTAAGTTAGAATGGTGAATTCGATGTCAAATTGGATACAGAAAATGAAATCAAGAGAGTGCAAGAAAGTTTGAATTGAGAGAGGAAAAGAAGACAGAAATAAGTAAGATTTTTTTTAAATTACAAAACTTTAACAATAAGTAAAACCTGAAGGAATGGAATGCCACACTTTTATTAATTTTAAGTACGAGAGAAGTTGACTAACAGTAATTAACACTTACTATGTCATTAAAAAGGAAGTTATTGCTGGTCAATGCATTTGAATGGGGAGCCAGACAACAAGGTGCTGTTTTTGTGGAACTACCAGTGGAGTGACGTACCTCCAACAGCAGCAACTTGTTATCTGTGTTTAATCAAGCACGCGTTCTCCCCTGAAGTTGCTGTGGTATTTACACTTCATTAACGGTGAGAGTTATTGGCCTCACCATTATTTTGACAGCAACTTTTGGGCCATTGAATGTTTTACAGCCATAGTTGAAGCTGTAGACTTTCTGACTAAATAAATGCACTGATTAAATAAAAGCCTGTGGAATTTCTCTACAACCAACTGCTTATTATGCTTAAAAATTTGTAGCAGTGATGTAACCTGATGAATATCATGTTGCATTCCTACCAGGAGACAGTTTAGACTGACTGCAGACATGTTATCTGGAAATACTAGAACACTAAAAGTGCATTGAGGAAAAAATTGAGTCATTGATGTGAAAACTGACCATAGCCTTCTTGCAGTTTGCACACACAGGAGTTGGATCTAGAAAACAATGACTGACCAGCTAACAAATAATCAACATATTCCACACACGCTGTGGAATTTATTGCCCAATAGCCAATTTTGGAGGTGGAGGTGGGGGGAGGGCGGGGGGGGGGGTCGGTGTGGGTGGCATTAAATCAGCAGGAGAGTGCGGGATGAAGACCCCGCCCACCTTCCTGTCTCTGCCTGGAAGCTAATTGAGGCCCTTATGTGGGTAATGAATGCCCACTTGAGGGCCTCACCCTGCCACGTCTGGTACTCAACCAATGACAGCAGGGGATTTGCCAGGCGGAAAGCCCAGACAGCAAACCCTGTTTTCTCTGAGGGTAGTGAGTGCGTTTTTGGAACTCCTTTCCTCAAAGGGCAGTGGAAACAAGGGTCTTTGAATGTTTTCAAGGCAGAGGTAGATAGATTGTATTGTCACTCGACTAGTAATCCAGAGACCCAGAGTAATGCTCTGGGGACCTGGGTTTGAATCCTGCCACGGCAGATGGTGGAATTTGAATTCAATAATTAAAAAAAAATCTGGAACTAAAAGTCTAATGATGACCAAGAAACCATTGTGGATTGTCGTAAAAACCCATCTGGTTCACTAATGTCTTTTAGGGAAGGAAATCTGCTGTCCTTATCTGGTCTAGCCTACATGTGACTTCAGACCCACAGCAATGTGGTTGACTGTTAAAAACTCTCTGAACAAGGGCAATTAGGGATGGGCAATAAATGCTAGCCTAGCCAGCGATGCCCACATCCCATGAATGAATAAGAAAAAAAAGATTCTTGATAAACAAGGGGGTGAAGGGTTACTGGGGGTAGGTGGGACGTTACAGTCAGATCAGCCATGATCTTATTGAATGGTGGAAAAGGCTCCAAGGGCTGAGTGGCCTACTCTTCCTAGTTTGTATGGCAGTCCCTTGTTCAAAGGCACACAGCTTCTGATCGACGGACCCGGGATCGGGAAAGAGAAGGCATGTTGAGAGCCACTCCCCCCTGACCCCTAACCGGCCCTCATTCGCCTGCGGTCTGTGCTACTGGCCAGTTTAGTACTTCATGGTACTAAACTGGCTAGTAGCACAGACCGCAGGCGAATGAGGGCCGGTTAGGGGTCAGGGGGGAGTGACTCTCAATATGCCTTCTCTTTCCTGATCCCGGGTCCGTCGATCAGAGGCATTTAAAAAGGTGGGACTTCCCCAACGGATGAAATTCTGCCCTTGGTTTTTTTCCCCACTGTGTTTATCAAATCCTTTTTCCCCATTGCGTTTACCAAATCCTTTATTTCGTATGTCACTATTTCACTCCTGTTACTGAGCTATAGGAAAACATTGCACTTGAGTCAATGTACTCCAACACTCTGCCACGTGTGAGACACTTTTAATTCACCACATAAAGTTCCTGCCACAGCACCAGAACCAGTACCTCACCCCAGCATTGTACTCCTCTAAATATTTTCTCCAGACCTAACCTAAGTATGAAGTGGCACAATCTGTAATTGTACGAATGATTTTCACCATTGAAGTGAACAAATTTTGCACTCTCTCTTCATAGTTTGCTAAAATTTGAGTCGGAAAGAACATTTCTACAGTGCAGTTGCATTAAATCTTTTTGGACCTATCATTACAGTTTTACAGAAATACGAATGGTGACAGCTGTAAGACATTATTAATGACTGGTCATTGTTAATGAATAATGGTTCCCATGGTAGGTTTTTAAATGAGTCTGAGGGGGGAGCTCCACAAAGTTGTCATATTTATGTTTGAGGCTTGATATAACATTCACCACAAACAAATATCAAGATTTCAACATTTTTCTGTATTTGATAGTTTACTACCATGTTATTTTTATTGCAGCAAACCATTTTCAAAAAAAATTACCCAAAGCAAAGCTGATGTTGTCTTTTGGAAGTTAGTATGAAGGTTCCTGAAAGTTCTTTTGTATTTTCAGCAGAATCCCTACATTTAAAAAAAAAGCTTGAAAATCACTGGTCTAAAATGTGTCAATGGTTCATAGAAAAAGGATTGATGGTGGAGTCAAAGGGGCTTGACAGGGTGGATGCTAAAAGGATGTTTCTCATGTGAGACAGACCAGAACTAGGGGACACCATAGATCCATAGAAAAGGTATAGCACAGAAAGAAGCCATTCAGCCTATGGTGCCTGTGCCAACTGAAAAAGAAAAAATAAAGAACTAGCTGCTTATTCTAATACCATCCAGCACCAGGTCTGTAGCCTTGCAGGTTACAGCACTTGAGGTGCAGATCCAGTTACCTTTTAAATGAGTTGAGCGTTTCTGCCTCTACCACCAAATCAAGCAGTGAATTCCAAACACCCACCATCCTCTGGTTGAAGATGTTTTTCCTCATGTCCCCTCTAATCCTTCTACTAATCACCTTAAATGTGTGCCCCCAGTAATTGACCTCACCGCTAGGGGAAACAGGGCATTCCTGTCTACTCTATCCAGGCCCATCATAATCTTGTACATCTCAATCTGGTCACCCCTCAGTCTCCTCAGCTCCAAGGAAAACAACCCCAACCTATACAATATTTCTTCATAACTGCAATTTTCAAGCCCTGGCAACATTCTTGAGAACCTTCTCTGTACAGACCAATTGTGTCCTTCCTGTAATGTGGAGACCAGAGCTGTACACAAAATTCTAGCTGTTGGCCTAATCAGCGTTTTATACAATCCCAGCATTACAACCCTGCTTTTGTATTCAATACCTCATCCAATAAAGGAGAGCATCCCATTTGCTTTCTTTACCACCATATCCACCTGTCCTGCCACCTTCAGGGACATGTGGACACGCACTCCAAGGTCTCTCATTTCTTCTACCCCTCCCAATGATCGACCTCCCATTTATTGTGTAATCCCTAGCTTTGTTTGCCCTCCCCAAATGCATGACTCCACACTTCTCTAAATTGAATTCCATCTGCCACTTTTCCACCCACTCAACCAAACCATTGGTATCAACTACACGGCTAATTTTTGTGTCATCTGCAAATTTCCCAATCATGCCACCCACATTTAAGTCTAAATCAATATATACAACAAACAGCAAGGGACCCAACACTGAGCCTGTGGAACACCACTGGAAACCATTTTCCATAGGCAAAAACATCCGTCAACCATTACCTATTGTTTCCTGCCGCTGAGCCGATTTTGGATCCAACTTGCCATACTCCCTTGCATCCCATGGGATTTTACTTGTGGGACCTTGTCTGCATGGATTTTAGTAAGGCATTTGACAGCATCCACTGCACTATGCTCATCAATCCTTCTCATTACTTCCTCAAAAATATCAATTAAATTAGTAAGACATGACCTTCCCCTAATAAAAGCATGCTGACTATCCCTGATTAATCCATCCCTTTCTAAGTGACAATTTAACCTGTCTCTTAGAATTAATCCTAATAATTTGCCCACCACCGAAGTCAGACTGACCGGCCTATAATTATTTGGCCCACCTCTCGCATCCTTTTTAAATAATGGTACAATGTCTGCAGAACTTGAATCCTTTGGTGCCTTGCCGGTTAAGGATATCTCATCTGGGCTGCAGAGGAACTTGGAATGGGAGGGGAAAGATCCAGTTGTCATGGCCCACGTAGGTACCAATGATATAGGTAGAACGAGGAAAGAGGTTCTGTTGAGGGAATATGAGCAGCTAGGGGCTAAATTAAAAAGCAGAACCAAAAAGGGATTAAACTTTGGATTACTACCTGAGCCATGAGCTAATTGGCACAGGGTCAATAAGATTAAAGAGGTAAATGCGTGGCTCAAAGATTGGTGTGGGAGAAATGGGTTTGAATGCATGGAACATTGGCACCAGTACTGGGGAAAGAGGGAGCTATTCCGTTTGGACGGGCTCCATTTGAATCATGCTGGGACCGATGTCGTGGTGAATTGCATAACTAGGGTCGTAGATAGGTCTTCAAACTAAATAGTGTGGGGGAGGGTTCAGTTGCATGGAAATATAAAAAATCAAAGTTTAGGGAGAGGGTAAGAGTGCAGGTTAGTGACGAGGCTGATTGTTACCAAAAAGTGAAAGGAAGGGACAATGTGTGAACGCTACATTGCACCAAAGAATCGTATAAGAGTAGGGAAAATTGACAGGGCAAACTTAAAGGCTTTGCTTCTGAATGCATGTGGCATTCGGAATAAAACTAATCAGTTAATAGTGCAAATAGAGATAAATAGGTATGATTTGGTGGCGATTACTGAGATGTGGTTACAGGGAGAACAAGTTTGGGAGTTGAATATTCAAGGGTACTCAGTGTTTCGAAAGGATAGGCAGGAAGGAAAAGGAGGTGGTGTAGCTTTGTTAGTAAAGGAAGAGATCATTGCTATAGTGAGGAATGAGAAAGGCACTGGAGAGCAAGACGTAAAGTCAGTCTGGGTAGAAATAAGAAATAGCAAGGGAAAGAAGTCCCTGGTGGGAGTATTCTATAGGTCCCCAAACAGTAGTTCAGCAGTAGGATACAGTGTAAACCAGGAAATACTGGGAGCGTGTAAAAAAAGGCACGGCAATAATCATGGGTGATTTTAATATGCATATAGACTGGACCAATGAAATTGGCAAGGGTAACCTTGAGGGAGAGTTCATAGAGTGTATTAGAGATTGTTTCTTGGAGCAATATGTTGTGGAACCAACCAGGGAGCAGGCTATTCTGGATTTGGTTTTTTGTAATGAGATGGGATTAATTAATGACCTCATAGTAAAGGATCCTCTAGGGAAGAGTGATCATAGCATGCTAGAATTTCAAGTTCAGTTTGGAGCGAGAAACTTGAGGCCCATACTAGTGATCTGGAATTAAACAAAGGTAACTAAATAGGCATGAGGGTAGATTTGGCCCTAGTGGACTGGGCAGGAAGACTACAAGGTAGGACGGTTGATGAACAGTGGCAGATATTTAAGGAGGTATTCAATTCCTCCCAAGTGAAATATATTCCAAAGATGAAGAAAGATGGTAAGAGGGGGAAAAAGCATCCATGGCTAAACAAGGAAGTTAAAGATAACATAAAGGCAAAAACTAAGGCATACCAAATTGCAAAGGTCAGTGGCAGGTTGGAAGATTGGGAAACTTTTAAAGATCAACAAAGGGTTACTAAAAAAATAATAAAAAGAACAAAGGTAAATTATAAAAGAAAACTAGTGCAAAATGTAAAAACTGATAGCAAAAGCTTCTATAAATATATAAAAGGAAAGGGAGTAGCTAAAATGAATGTTGGTCCCTTGGAGGATGAGACAGTGGAGTTAATAGTGGGGAACGCAGAAATGGCAGAGACGCTTAATCAATATTTTGCCTCAGTTTTCACGGTGGAGGACACTAATACTACCCCAATAGTAACAGGTAGTGCAGAGGATATAGAGAAGGAGGAACTTAGAACAATCACCATCACTAGAGAAAAAGTACTGAGCAAACTATTGGGATTAAAGGGTGACAAGTCCCCAGGACCTGATGGCCTACATCCCAGGGTCTTAAAGGAAGTGGCAGCGGAGATAGTGGATGCATTGGCTATAATATTCCAAAATTCCTTGGATTCTGGAAAGGTTCTAGTGGATTGGACAAATACTATTGCTTATTCAAAAAGGGGGGGGAGGCAGAAAGTAGGAAACTATAGACCAATTAACATCTGTCATTGGGAAATTATTGGAATCCATTACTAAGGAAGTAGTAATGGGACATTTGGAAAGCCAAAATGCAGTCCATCAGAGTCAGTATGGTATTATGAAGAGTAAATCGTGTTTGACTAATTTGCTAGAGTTCTTTGAAGATGTGACAAGCAAAGTGGATAATAGGGGTCCTGTAGATGTAGTATATCTGGACTTCCAGAAGGCCTTTGATAAGGTGCTGCACAAAAGATTAATACACAAGATAAGATCACACGGAGTTAGGGGTAATATATTAGCTTGGATGGAGGATTGGCTAACCAACAGAAAGCAGAGAGTCGGGATAAATGGGTCTTTTTCTGGATGGCAAGCTGTAATTAGTGGGGTGTCACAGGGTTCGGTCCTTAGGCCCCAACTATTTACAATCTATATTAATGATTCAGGGATAGAAGGTACTATAGCTAAATTTGCAGATGACACCAAAATAGGTGGGAAAGTAAGTTGCAATGAAGAAATAAGAAATTTACAAATAGATATGGACAGGTTAGGTGAATGGACCAAAATTTGGCAGATGGGGTTTATCGTGGATAAGTGTGAGATTATCCGTTGGCCAGAAGAATAAAAAGGCGACTTATTATTTAAATGGAGAGAAACTTCAGAATGCTTCAGTGCAGAGGGATCTGGGTGCCCTCGTGCATGAATCACTGAAAGCTAGTGTGCAGGTAGAGCAAGTAATAAGGAAGGCAAATGGAATTTTGGCATTTATTGCTAAAGGAATAGAGCATGAAAATAGGGAAGTGTTGTTGCAACTGTACGAGGCATTGGTGAGACCGCACCTGGAGTACTGTGCACAGTTTTGGTCCCCTTACTTGAGGAAGGATGTAGTTGCATTGGAGGCGGTTCAGAGGAGGTTCACTAGAATGATTCCAGAGATGCGGAGCTTGTCTTATGAGGAGAGATTGAGCAGTTTAGGCCTATACTCGCTAGAGTTTAGAAGGATGAGAGGAGATCTAACTGAGGTATATAAGATGCTAAAGGGGATAGACAAAGTAGACGTGGAGCGGATGTTTCCCCTTCTGGGGCATTCTAGAACGAGAGGTCATAGTTTTAGGCTAAGGGGTGTTAGCTTCAAATCAGAGATGAAGAGGAATTACTTTTCTCAAAGGGTCGTGAATCTGTGGAATTCACAACCTCAGAGTGCAGTGGATGCCAGGACGCTGAATAAATTTGAGGAGATAGACAGATTTTTAATTAGTAATGGGTTGAAAGGTTACAAGGAGAGGACGAGAAATTGGAGTTGAGGCCGAAATGAGATCAGCCATGATCGTATTGAATGGTGGGGCAGGCTCGGGGGGCTGAATTGCCTACTCCTGCTCCTCGTTATGTTCTGTATCTAGTGAGGATTGGAAACTGATCCTCAGTGCATCCACAATTTCCTCCTTCGCCCCCTTTAACAGCCTGGGATACAATCCATCCAGCCTTGGTGATTTATCCACCTTCAAGGATGCCAGTCCCTCCAGTACTTCCCCTCTCACTATGCTTATTGTATCTAATATTTCACACTCCTCCTCTTTAACTAGAATATCTGCATCATCCCTCTCCTTAGTGAAGACACAGAGTACTCATTGAGAAACCCTACCCACATCTTCATCAGAGCACAAGTTACCATATACATCCCTGCTAGGCCCTACTTAGTTATTCAGTTGCTCTTAATGTACTGATAAAACATCTTTGGGGTTTCTTTGATTTTACTTACCAATATTTTTTCGTATGCTCCCTTTGCTTTCCTAATTACCTTTTTTATTTCAGCCATGTATTTTCTCTACTCCTCTAGGCTTTCTACAGTACTAAGTTTTTTGTAACTGTCATAAGCTTTATTTTTCTGCTTTATCTTAGCTTGTATGCTTCTAGATAACCAGGGGGCTCTAGAATTGGCAGCACTGTCTTTTTCCTTTGTGTCGATACATCTAAATTTTGCGCATAGAATCTGGATTTTGAATGTCTCTTACTGACCTGTCACCAATTTCCTTTCAAGTAGCTGTAACCAGTCCACTTTCACCAGAACACCTCTCATTCATAAAATTTATCTTTCTCCAATTTAGAACTTTTACTCCTGTTCTGTCTTTATCCTTAATAATATAAAAATGAATTGTTTTTAGAAATGTTTTCTCAATTTTACCAGTGAGATTTGTGCCCAACTAAGTTTATAATGACTTATGTGATTTTGAAGTATAAAACTTAGGTATTAGGTTTCTTGTTCTCAGGCAAGAAAATAATTTTCTCTTGAGAAACTTGGGTGAAAAAGTAAAACTGTCGCTGCAATTAAAGACTAAGAGATGAAGAGATAAAATGAGAAATGAAGGTTGGGTAATGCCTGTGGAAAGAGAAAGAGAAAATAGAGGAAGTTAACGGAGTTTCTTCGTTTTAAGATCCCAGGAAATGATGAGCTGTGGTAGGAGACTGTGCAGTTTTTAAAATTTCATTTAAGCGATGTGGGCTTTGCTGGCTAGGCCAGCATTTATTGCCTATCCCTAATTGCCCTTGAGAAGGTGGTGGTGAGCTGCCTTCTTGAACCGCTGCAGTCCATGTGTAGTTACACCCACAGTGCTGTTAGGGAGGGAGTTCCAGTACTTTGACCCAGCGACAGTGAAGGAACGGCGATACATTTCCAAGTCAGGATGGTAAGTGGCTTGGAGGGGGACTTTCCATATATCTGCTGCCCTTGTCCTTCTAGATGGCAGTGGTCATGGGTTTGGAAGGTGCTGTCTAAGGAGCCTTGGTGAGTTTCTGCAGTGCATCTTGTAGATGGTATACACTGCTGCTCCTGTGCGTCGGTGTTGGAGAGAGAAAATGTTTGCAAATGGGGTGCCAATCAAGTGGGCTGCTTTGTCTGGATGGTGTTGGGCTTCTTGAGTGTTGTTGGAGCTGCACTCATCCAGGCAAGTGGAGAGTATTCCACCATACTCCTGACTTGTCCCTAGTAGATTGTGGACAGGCTTTGGGGAGTCAGGAGGTGAGTTAGTCCTAGATTCCTAGCTTCTGACCTGCTCTTGTAGCCACAGTATTTATATGGCTAGTCCAGTTCAATTTCTGGTCAGTGGTAACCCCCAGTCAGCCTAACATCTGCAGAGGGGACAGAAAGCATATAGGTTTCTATACCAGGAATTAAGGAACAAGATGAAAAGGTTAGGGGGTAAGTAATATTGACAAAATAAATACAATAAAGATTGCATTGGAGAGTGAGATGGGTTAGAAAGAGCAGGAGAGAGAAAATAGCTTATCAGATTTCTTGCATCACATCCAAAAGCATTGGAGAAGAACCTTTTTAAAACTTGGGAGTGGTGATAATAGCAAAGCTGCATTTAATCCTTTTGATCGCATCTCCACATGTATGTTAACTGTTTCCAGAACACTGACCCAGGGATGCTGAAGTAATGATAATATACGTCCAAGTCAGGGTGATTGATGTACGACTCAAAAGAACTTGAAGGTGATGGAAACATTGCTCTTGTTTCCGGCAGTAGATGTCACAGGGGAGGGATGTGTTGTTGAAGTAACTTTGGTGAGTTGCTGTAGTGTGCATTGCAGATTGTACATAATGTAGCCACAGTATGCCGGTGGTAGATTTTGAATCCAGTGCTTTGTTGTGGCTATATCCACTGAATATAGATATATTCCATTAAGAAATAAATCTATGAGAAGAATACACCATCCGTGGTTAACCAAGGAAATTAAGGGTATCAAATTGAAAGAAAAGGTGCACAATGTTGTGAAGATTAGTGGTAGGACAGAAGATTGAGAACATTTTAGAAACCAGCAAAGGATAACTTAAAAAAACGAGGGACAAATTAGAATATGAAAGTAAACAAGCAAGAAATATAAAAACGGATAGTATCAGCTTCTGCAAGCATATAAACAAGGAGAACAGCTACTGGAGAATTAATAAAGGGAAATAAGGAAAGAGTAAATATTTTGAACAAGTATTTTGTATCTCTCTTCACAGTAGAAGATACAAAAAGCATCCAAAGAATAGAAGAAATTCAAAGGGTAAAAGGGAGGAAAGAAAGAACTTAACAAGAGTCACTATCACGAGAGAATAAGTACTAGGAAAACTAATGGGACTAAGGGCTGACAAGTCCCCTGGTCCTAATGGTGTGCATCCTAGTGTCTTTAAAAGAAGTGACTGTAGAGATAGTGGATGCATTGGTTGTAATCTTCCAAAATTCCCTAGATTCTGTAAAGGTTTCAGCAGATTGGATAACCACAAATGTAATACCTCTGTTCAAGAGATAAGGGAGACAGAAAGCAAGAAACTATGAGTCAGTCAGCCTAACATTTGTCATTGGGAAAATGTTAGAATCCATTGTAAAGGAAATAGTAGCAGGACATTTAGGAAATTATAATTCAATCAGGAATGGTTTTATGAAAGGGAAATCATGTTTGACAGATTTATGAACATTCTTTGAGGTTGTAATAAGCAGGGTGGGCAAAGGGGAACAAGTAAATGCAGTGTATTTGGGTTTCCAAAAGGCATTCGATAAGGTGCCATAAAAGGTTATTACACGAGATAAGAGCTCAGGATTTTGGGGTGATATATAAGCATGGATAGAGAATTAGCTAATTAACAGGAATCAGAGAGTCTGGATAAATGGATTATTTTCAGTTGGCAAACTGTAACTGGAGTGCCACAGGGATTAGTGCTTGGGCCTTGACTATTTACAATGTATTTTAATGATTTGGATGAAGGGACTGAGTATATTGTAGCCAAATTTGCTGACGATACAAAGATAGGTAGGAAAACGAGTTGTAAGGAGGATACAGAGTCTGCAAAGGGACGTGGATAGGTTAAGTGAGTGGGCAAAAATTTGGCAGATTGGGTATAACTTGGGAAATGGCAGGAAGATTGGAGAAGCAAAATCTTATTCAAATGGAGAGATGCTGCAGGACAGAGAAATCTGGGTGTCCTTGTACAGTAAGTCCTCGATTAACGTTGCCTCACCTAACGCTATTAATAAAATAGTGTCAGTATGTCCGTTTAATGTTGCCAGTTTGGATAGTCAGAAGCTTTTTCCCAGGGTGGAAGAGTCAATTACTAGGGGACATAGATTTAAGCTGAGAGGAGAAAACTATAAGAGGAGATGTGCGGGGCAAGTTTTTTACGCAGAGGGTAGTGAGTGTCTGGAATTCGCTGCCAGAGGAGGTGGTGGAAGCAGGTACGATAGTGGTGTTTAAGAGGCAGCTTGAAAAGTACATGAATAGGATGGGAATAGAGGGACACGAACCCTGGAAGTGCAAAATGTTTTAGTTGACGGGCAATATGATCAGCGCAGGCTTGGAGGGCCAAATGGCCTGTTCCTGTGCTGTACTTTTCTTTGTACTTTGTTCTTTGTTCTTTTCCATAGTTATGCTAAACCTAACTGTATTGTGGTCACTATCTCAAAAATGGTTATCCACTGCTACTTCATTCACTTGCCCAGCTTAATTTCCTAAGACTAAATTTAGCATTACACTCCCTCTCATTGGGCTTGTTACGTGCTGGTTAAAAAATTTCTCTTGACTGCAGTTCAAAAATTTTGTGCCCTCTTGTGCCTATTACGCCGTTTGTATCCCAGTTGATATTCGGGTAGTTGAAGTCCCCAACTATTATTGCCCGATTGTTTTTGCACTCAGAAATTTGCCTACACATCTGTTCTTCTATCTCCTCTCATTATTTGGGGCCTATACTACACTCCTAGTAGTGTGGCTGCTCCTTTTTTATTTCTGAGCTCAACCCATATAGCCTCATTTGATGATTCATTTAGCATATCATTGCTCCTCACAGCGGTAGTTGATTCTTTAACCAATAATGCTACATCCCCACCTTTTTTTTTGGCCCCCTCTCTATCCTGCCTGAAAAGCTTATATCCAGGGATTTACACTTTTGCCATTTTTGCTCCTCTTTAAGCCAAGTTTCCGTTATAGCATTGATATGCTGCCATGTCTATCTGAGCCCTCAGCTCTTCGGCTTTGTTTGCTACATTCCTTGCATTTAAATGAATACTTTTTTAACATTGCCATATTCCTGTGCTGTAAACCTTTTAACTGTTGCTTCTCTGTCTTTCAGAGTCACTCGCTAATCTTTTGTTCTCTACTCTGAGTTTGTCCTATTTGAATCTGCACTCTGGTTCCCATCCCCCTGTCAATCTAGTTTAAACCCTCCCCAACAACACTAACAAATCTCCCTGCAGGGACATTCGTCCTGGTCCTATTCGGGTGTAGACATTACGGCTTGCACATAGCCCACCTTCCACAAAACTGGTCCCAATGCTTCAGAAATCTGAAGCCCGCCCTCCTGCACCATTTCTCTAGCCATGCATTCATCTGATATATTCTCCTATTTCCATACTCACTAGCATGTGGCCTTGGAAGTAATCCAGAGATTACTACCTTTTGAGATTCTGCTTGCTAATCTTTTTCCTGACTCCCTCAACTCAGCCTGCAGGAACTCATCCCTTTTTCTACCTATATCGTTGGTACCAATGTGAACCATGACCTCTGGCTGTGCACCCTCACCGTCCAGAATTATCTGAAGCCACTTGGTGATATCCATGACCTTTGCACCCAGGGAAGCAACATACCATGCTGGAATCACGTCAGCAACCACAGAAGTGCCTGCCTATTCCCCTAACTATAGAATCTTCTACCACTATTGCTCTGTTTTTTCTCCTCCCTCCCTGCACAGCTGAACCATGGTTCTCTGGTAATGACTGTCGCTGTTCTCTCCAAAGGAACCCTCTCCCCCATTGGTACTCAGAGCTGAGTACCTGTTAGAAAGTGGGATGTCCTCATGGGTCTACTGCACTACCTACCTTGCCTTTCTTGTCTATCTGACGGCCACCCAATCCCCCTCTGCTTGCTCTTTCTTAAGCTGCAGGGTGACCACCCTCTGAAAGGTGCTATCCATGTTGCTCTCATCCTTACGAATGCACCTCAATGACACCAGCTGAGTTCCAACATAACAACGCTTGTGTTTTTCCATCTGTGGCACTTTCTGAACATGTAGCATGGCTGTGTCCTGGAGTCCCTTCATGGTATGGGCAGCCCTGCTATGCCTCAAATTATTTATTTACTGCACCAAAATTGGAATTTAAGTAAACACAATAAAATGTTAATTAGCTCTCACTCTGGTTATTTTTTTAAATCCCCTGACTCTCGCTGGAACTCGTGCTCTGTTCAGCACAATTAAATAACACAATTTAAAAATAACGGGTCTCGCACTTAAAACGGAAATGAGAATTTTTTTCTCCGAGGAACTCTCTTCCCCAGAGAGTGGTAGACGCAGGGCTATTGATTGTTTTTAAGGCAGAGGTAGAATCCTGACTAACAAGGGAATCAAAGGGTATCGGGGATAGGTAGGATAGTGATGTGGTTGCCTCAATCAGATCTGCTGTGATCTTATTGAATGACGGAGCAGGCTCAAGTGGCGGAATGACCTATGCCTGCTCCTAATTCATATGTTTGTGTGTGTTTCCCCCCTCCCCCCACCCCAGCCTTGAATGAGTTGAGCTTCAATGAGCATCTTGCCAAAACTAATTAGGGAATCTTAAACCTGAAGTAATGAAATGTTCAGAAATCTGTGTAACTGCATTAAAATGTTCTGAAGATATAAATTGTGTTGTTACTCTCATTTATTGAACAGGCGACCCCTGCACTGTCTCGTCCCAGCTGGAATTAGAGGAAGCATTTCGGCTTTATGAGCTGAATAAGGATTCTGAGCTGATCATTCATGGTGAGGTGCAAATCTTTTAGAATCTTTAAATTTTATAGCAGTATTGTGGAAAAAAATTGAACAATGTTGGTTAAAAGCAAGGTGGGGGGGGAGGGCGGAGAGAGTAAAAAAAGTTTGCAATGTGTTATGTTTTTAATGATTTTTTATTTTTTGATATAAAACACCAGACAAAATTGCAATCACCCATCCAGATAGAATGGAAATGTTTCAGTGTTCCGAAGGGTCCTGAATAACAGTCGTTGGTTGTTCCTTGATCTGAGGATGATATCTATTCAGGGTCGTGAGTTTCTGTCACGGCTCTTCATGTGACTCAGTGGACCAATTCTCGATCCGCATATCTTTGGATACGTAGGTGGGCGTCCCATGAGGTACTGGGATCCAGAGTGCAGTATTTGGCTCCTTTTCTTTCCTCTGATGCCACTTTGCTTCATCATTAAGAGGTTGTGGCTCAAAGTATGATGCTGCATGATGGACAAGCTATCATCATTCTGAACAATTGGTAGCAAACTCCTCTTAGTCATTGATGTCAATGCTGCCGTGCTATAAGGAGAATTTCATTGTGTCTTTGAAGCTTTTTTTTTGTCCTCGCTTTGAACACTGGTCATTTGAGAGTTGAGAAAACATGACCTGGCTGGGGTGTGAGATACTTGGAGAGAGAAATCATTGGATATGATAATTTATGTGAGAGAGAGGATATCCCAACCTGTCTCACTCAGGATTCTTGACCATTTCTTACCTACAAGGTCTGGACTCGTATTCTTTAATAAAGACAGAGAGTTTATTGAATATTGCACAGAAATACAAAGTTAATACTTAACAACAGCAGTAGATATACAGCGAGACTTGGCTATGATGGTTCCTGCTTTCAAGCTCTCTGGCACACAGTCCTTTCTTCCTGAGGTCTGTTTACCGCAGTCTGTCTGTCTTCCTCTAGATGTGTGTCAGTGATGTCTTGTAGCTACTTTCTCTTATCCCTATCAAGAGACCCTTACCATGCCATATTAGGCCATAGTTTGTCCTGACCAATATGATTGGATCAAGTTGAGGCCATTGGTAATCCATGGAACCCCCTATGCTCCAACACGTAGACCCTTGCAGGTGTTTCCTGTTTTCCCAAAGGTTCTAAGATTCACATTTCTGTTCATCGTTCAACTTCTGCAATTCAGCAGTTTCACATTCATCTTCTACTGCCTTTCTGCATGCAAGCACTAAAGTCTCCATTTTATCTCTCCCATTGTTGTTGCACAAAGGTTTTAACAGAGTATAGCCTTAAAACAATTCATGATGAAGTAAGCCTTAACTCAAACAGACTTCAATATATTGGTGCGTATAACATATTAGTTATATTAGTTTAACTGTTAGGAGCTTAGGAGCAAGAGGCCTTTCTGCCCTTTGAGCCTGCTCTGCCGTTCAATTAGATCATGGATGATCTTCCACTTTAATGCTATTTTCTCGTACTGTCCCCATCACCCTTGATATCTTTAATACCCAAAAATCTATCAATCTCTGACTTGAATATACATAATGACAGTCTCCATAGTTGCTGGGATAAAGAATTCCAAAGATTCACCACCCCCTGACTAAAGAAATTGCTCCTCATCTCAGACCTAAATGGCCTACCTCTTATTCTGAGAGTCTGTCCCTGGTTCTAGAACCTCAGACAGGGGAAACATCCTTCCTATATCCACCCTGTCGAGCCCTGTAAGGATTTTGTACACTTCAATGAGATCACTTCTCATTCTTCTAAACTCCAGTGAATAAAGGCCCAGTCTATTTAATCTTTCCTCATAGGACAATCTCTCCATCCCAGGAATCAGTCTGTTGTGCCTTTGTTGCATTCCCTCTCTGGCAAGTATATCCTTCCTTGGGTAAGGAAGCCAAAACTGAACACAATACTACAGGTGTGGTCTCACCAAGGCTCTATACTACTGCAGCAAGACTTCCTTGCTCCTGTACTCGCATCATCTTTCAATAAAGGCAGATATACCATTTGCCACCTTAATTGCTTGTTGAACCTGCATGTTCGCTTTCAGTGATTTATGAACAAGAACACAGGGGTATCCTTTAGATGTCAACATTCCTAATCTTTCTCCATTTAAGAAAAACTCTGCATTTTCTTTTTTCCTATCAAAATGAATAACTTCAAATTTTTCCACATTATATTCCATCTGCCAGGTTCTTGCTCACTCACTCAGTCAGTCTAAGTCTCCTTGAAGCCTCTTAGCATCCTCCTTACAAGTCACATTCCCACCAAGTTTTGTGTCATCAGCGAACTTGGAAATTATAGTGATATGGACGGTGAATAGCCGGATCCCAAGCACTAATCCTCGTGGTACCCCACTAGTCACAGCCTGCCATCCTGCGAATGACCCATTTATTTTTACTCTGTTTTCAGTCTGTTAACCAATCCTCAATCCATGCAAGTATATTACCCCTCATTCCATACGGGGTAATTTTGCTTCCTAATCTTTTGTGTTTGGTCCTTATCGAAAGCCTTCTGAAAATCTAAATACACTACATCTACTGGTTCCCCCTTATCTATTCTGCTAATTGCATCCTCAAAAAACTCCGACAGATTTGTCAAACATGATTTCCCTTTCATAAATCCGTGTTTACTCTGCCCAATCCTACCATTATTTTCTAAGTGTCCAGTTATCACATCCATTATAATAGATCCTAGCATTTTCCCCTATTTCTGATGCCAGGTTAACAGGCCTGTAGTTCCCCGTTCTATCTTTCAGAAGTGTAAAATATGTTATAGTCTCTATCCCTGCAATGGCCCGTATAAGTTGATATGTGGGCCCCCTTACATCTGCATGGCTTCCCCTTTTTCAGGGTGAACTACATGTGGTTTTACACACACAGGACATCCCCAACATTGACAGATTGACAGTTTCCAGCAAAGCTGATCATCGTGCTTTGCAGTGCAGCCTTGACATTACAGATTCTTAAGAAGAATGTTACAGAAATATTATTATGAACAAGCCATAAAAACCTACTAAACCTACCAGGGGATGCACTTTTGGGCTATCCGGGTAAATCATGACCATAAGTCCTGGGGCACGTTACTTTGGTCATAGAATATTATTTTTCAGGGGTAAAATATTCCTCTTCTCCTGTTACACAGATAACTTGATGATCATCTCTTATTGAGCGTGAACTGGATAAATATGAAGAGCTACAAAGTTTGGCACAATGCATATAGTTTATGCCTCTATTGGGGAATTGTGTTGGCAGATGTTTGCTGTTGTCTTTTTTACCTTGTTCCTGCTGGAGGAGATTTTGTCATGCGGGACCCTAAGTGTACGTGCCTGCCTGAGGTGGCAGCTTTTATACTGCTTGAAATTGTTACTCTGTGCATTCCACATTGCTATCAATACTAGTTGGCCCAGTCTTTTCCGAGAATTAACTTTGCCCAAATTTTAAAAGTCTTGATTTTTTTGGTTGGTTTCACTAACAAGTCAGACCTGATGGCAATGGTGTAAATCCCAAGAGTTTTGGAGTTGAGAATAAAAGAATTATCATGCTCCTTGTGCACATCTAGCAGAAAGGAACATTTGTGTGGGCCTGGGAGTAGATTATTTCAGGGTCTTACTGCTGCAACAACTTAGATTTATATAGTGCCTTTAATGTAGTGAAACATCCCAAGGTGCTTCAAAGGAACAGCAACTAACAAAATTTGACGCAGAGCCACAAAATAAAATATTAGGACAGTTGACCAAAAGCTTGTTCAAAGACATAGGCGTTAGGAAGAATATTAAAGGAAGATAGAGAGGAAATTCCACAGTTTAGGGTCTCGGCAGCTGAAGGCAAGGCCACCGATTGTGGAGTGGTTAAAATCGAGAATACATAGATCAGAAGTGGAAGAGTGCAGAGATATTTGAGAATTGTAGGACTGGAAGAGGTTATAAAGTTAGGGAGGAATGATGCCATGGAGACATTTGAAGACAAAGATGCAAATTTAAAAACTGAGGCATTGCTGGATTGGGAGCTAATGTAGGTCAGTGAACAGAACTGGGAGCAATTTAGGATATGGGCAGCAGAATTTTGAATAAGCTTAATGTTGGGTGAAAGATGGGGGAATGGCCAGGGGAGCATAGGAATAGTCAAGTCTAGAGGTAACAAAGGTGAGGATAAGAATTTCAGAAGGAGGGTGGAGTTGGACAGTGTTATGGAGGTGGAATTCGGCAGCCTTGGTGATGGAGCGGACATGTGGCGGAAGCTTATCTTGGGATCAGATGTGACACCAAAGTTGCAAAAGGCCTGGGTGAGGGAGGGATGGAGTTTATGGATGGTGCTTGGCTTGGAGAAAGTTGTCTTACCTCTGCTACAAAATCTGATGTACAAATAGCACTCTACAAATTTTCTGGGTTCGTTTACATTTGATGTTAGGAAAGAGATTGTGATTCCATTTGAAATTTTAATTGTGCAGGACACATGTCCTTATTTAGAATGGTTTTTATGCAGCCCTGGAGCAGGATATTCATTTATTTTTTATTTGTGCTAAATCCTGGATGAATAGCTGAGGTAAAATCTTCTTTAAGCAAAAAGTCATTAAATATTGGAAGGAAAGGAAGAAGGAGAAGAAAGAACTTGCATATTTATATTGTGCTTTTGTGACCTGTGAACTGCATGAAAACTGACACAGTTACAGGGCTGTGGAGAGAGAGTGGGGCAATCTTAGCAAAGTGATTGCAAAGGTATGATGGGATGAAGAGCTTCCTTCTGTGCTGTAAATTTCTATGGTTCCACGGAATCAGGAAAATGTATATTCTGTCTGATTTGATTGCTGACTCCTAGGCTTGGCATCGTGTCACCACAGAGATTTGATAAATGCTGGAAATGAATTATGTCACTTTAATGTCTGCCTTCCTTTGCTGTAATGGACAATCAGAATTTATGATCTGTTTTATGGAACACCTTCAGATATTTTCTGCATTTAAAAGCACTGTATAAATGCAAGTTATCTGTGGGACGTACCCCATTGCAGGAAGGCAATGCACAGATCAATCCTAGCAACTAATATCCAGACAAATTCCAACACAGCACCCCCTTGAGTATGGAGTTTTAAATTATATTTGTTTTCCTCTTGTGTGAGCCCTTGTACCAGCTACCTGCTCCAGTCACATTTTCTGCCACTGGTTAATAAGTGGTATGTATGAGGGGCACAAATCAGTTCTTCAGATTTCCCTTTTCAGCTGAGAATAGAAAGTTCCTGTGTGGAGAATACAATATCGAAGCAATCATAATTGTCAGATCAGCAAAAATATGTTAATCTGCTACTTCTTTACGCTCATGGCAGTAAAGATTAAATACAAAAGACACTAAATCCTGAGTTTCTCATATTTGAAGGATGCAGACATGGTTTTTTTATTAGTCAAATGCATTTGGTGACTCAGCTAGTGGAAGATTGCCTTCCCCTTTCTCGAGATAAGATTAAAAGATTCTACATGTTTTGTCCGCTATTTCTTGAAAAATCATAAATGTTCTTTATGACAAGTGTTTAAGATTTCATTAGAAATAGTTAATCGAAGAAATCTTTGCAAATTTGTTTACGATATTGCCACATATGAGTGTTGGAGGTTTTATGTTCTCCCCACCCCCACAACCGCCATCTGTTGCACAGCTTCATCACGTTACATGCTGTGTATATTTCACACTTACTGAATCACAGCCCTAAAATTCAGTGACTGTGTTACACCCTCCTCCAAAATCTAGGAGTGGGATGTGCTAAACTATTTGTACAAATTGGAAGCGAAGTGGGCTTAGCTCCTGAATATTTAATATGAGAGCTAGCCAGACAAAGAAGTTACCAACATAGTTTTACTCCCCTGTGGCATAGAGTATTGGCCCCTTTATCACCACATTTATCACACTAGTTGAAAGTTTATATATAATCAGGACGATATGTGCCTCTTTGATACTGACTGGATTTTCATCTCCACAGTGTTTCCCTGTATACCAGAACGACCAGGGATGCCCTGTCCTGGGGAAGACAGTAAGTACCTCTCATTTTCCTTTGTGTTTGGAATGTTTTCTCTGGTGTATATTTGCACCATGACTTCATAAAATCAATTATTAGCCAAGCCCCATTGAATATTGATTACATTTTTCACCCTTCAAATTATGTTTGTTTTTCTTCCCCCTCTTAGCCTCCCTTCCTAAAGGCACTGAGTCTCTCAGCCAGTGTTGACAGGTTGCTTAATTGTGGAAGGCATTACAGCCAAGCCTGGCTCTGGCCCCTCAGTATAAATCACTAGTTACCAATTAGGAGCAGGAACTTCTGGTTAGGTTCTTTCTCCTCCCCTTCCAGGGACAGTTAAAACCAACTACACTGTGCCCAACACATCTTAGACCAAGAATCATATCTATGCTTTTTAATAAGTTATAAATATTGTAAAACAGGTCATCTTTCAAATTGTAATTCTTGACTAATCTGCATGAAAAAATTGTGGTAAGTTTTGATTTAGAGAACTTGCTGAAGAAATTCATAAAATGTGTGCAAATGCAAGTCAGCTTCAGGAACGTAATTGCATGTGTTTCAGACAACACAGTAAAAATGACCTTTTTTCAAATCAGATTGATATTTCGTTATGACCTGTAATTTTTTAAAATAAAATGCTCTGGTTAAAGTTGTCCAAAATTGAAACACAAACTTTAACAGATCTTGAAGTTTCTCTTCCCACATTTCTTGTGTGATCATTAATATGATACATGAAAGAATTTCATACACATTTATTAACTGTTCGTCAGCAGATACCACACAGTACAGCTTTCAGTGTATTCAATTATGTGTGGATAGATGTTCATGGGACTCCCATATTTTGACTAGAATGTAACAGCTCACGTAAAAAACGTGATACAGCTTTGTCACATATATGTTAATTATATGACTATGACCTTCAGTAGCCTCATGTTTGTAGTCCTTGGTTTCTGAACAGACTGGAACTTGGTTCTGTGGCTCCTAGTTCAGCTGCAAAAATTTGCTTCAGTAGCCATTAAGACTTTGGTTGCCAAGACTATTCAGCCCATGTGAACTCATCTATCCAGGAAGAATTGCATTACTCTGATCATAATGCCCATCTTTCTCTTAAATGGTTGCAAGAATGTAGCTATTTTAAATTCATTTACGGGATGTGGGCTTCACTGGATAGGCCAGCATTTATTGCCCATCCCTGGTTGATCTTGCAGTCCCTGTGGTACAGGTACACCCACAGTGCTGTTGGGGAGGGAGTTCCAGGATTTTGACCCAGAGACAGTGGAGGAACAGTGATATATTTCCAAGTCAAAATGGTGAGTGGTTTGGACGGGCACTTCCAAGTAGTGGTGTTCCCATGTATCTGCTGTCCTTGAGATGGTAGTGGTCGTGGGTTTGGAAGGTGCTGCCTAAGGCTCCTTTGTGAGTTTCTGCAGTGCATCTTGTAGATGGTACACACTGCTGCCACTGTTCGTTGATGGTAGAGGGAGTGAATGTTTGTGTCAATCAAGCAGGTTGCTTTGTCCTGGGTGGTGTCAAGCTTCTTAAATGTTTTTGGAGCTGCACTCATCTAGGCAAATGGAGAGCATTCCATCACACTCCTGACTTATGCCTTGTGATGGTGGACAAACTTTGGGGAGTCGGGAGGTGAGTTACTCGCCACATGATTCCTAGCCCCTGACCTGCTCTTGTAGCCGCAGTATTTATATGGTTAATCCAGTTCAGTTTCTGGTCAATGGTAACCCCCCTGGGATGTTGATAATGGGGGATTCAGTGATGGTAATGTCATTGAATGTCAAGGGCTGATGGTTAGATTCTCTCTTGTTGGAGATGGTCATTGCTTGGCACTTGTGTGGTGTGAATGTTACTTGCCACTTGTCAGCTCAAGCCTGAATATTGTCCAGGCCTTGCTGCATTTGGACGTGAACTGCTTCAGTATCTGAGAAGTCTTCCAAGGTGCTGAACGTTGTGCAATTATCAGTGGACATCCCCACTTCTGATCTTGTGATGGAAGGAAGGTCATTTATGAAGCAGCTGAAGATGTTTGGGCCTAGGACACTACCCTGAGGAACTCCTGCAACCATTTTCCTTTGTGCTAGATATGACTCCAACCAGCAGAGAGTTTTCCTCTGATTCCCATTGACTCCAGTTTTGCAAGGGCTCCTTGATGCCACACTTTGTCAAATGCTGCCTTGATGTCAATGGCAGTCACTCTTACTCACCTCTGGATTTCAGCTCTTTTGTCCATGTTTGAACCAAGGCTATAATGTGGTCAGAAGCTGAGTGACCCTGGCGGAGCCCAAACTGAATGTCAGTGAGCAGGTTATTGCTAAGCAAGTGCCACTTGATAGCACTGTTGATGACCCCTTCCATTACTTTACTGATGAGGGAGAGTAGACCGTTGGGGCGGTAATTGGCCAGGTTTGAATAGTCCTGGTTTTTGTGTACAGATCATACCTGGTCAATTTTCCACATTGCTGCGTAGATGCCAGTATTGTAGCTGTACTGGAACAGCTTGGCTAGGGACGCAGCAAGTCCTGAAGCACAAGTCTTCAGTACTATTGCTGGAATATTAAGAGTGCCCATAACCTTTGCAGTATCCAGTGCCTTCAGCCGTTTCATGATACTACATGGAGTGAATCGAATTGGCTGAAGACTGGCATCTGAGATGCTAGCATCTGTTATTTTATCATATTTTATCCATCATTTTATCAGCATCCATTATTTTATCAAGAACTCCTTTCCAAGTTTTGAGTACCTTAAATGTAAAGAGCTACTCCTATATTTTTTTTCTGAATTTGGCCTTTGCCATTTTGAATAGGTACCCCTTTGCCCCGTTTTCATAGTCTGAAATAGTGCTCAAGATTTACTTTTTCACACAATCTACCTTTGACGCACAACCTCTATATGGTTGCCTGTCAGTGTCTTCTGCTATGGCTGGGAATTTCAAGCCCCACCTGATTTTCCTGATACCCTAGCACCAGAGGATTGAATTATGGGTTTTGGGCATGAAGAAAGATGAAAATGAGTGTTGGAACAGCTTGGCCCTATGATTCTGTAAATTGAACAATCTATTCTGATTCTGATGAGCATTTTTGCCATTCAAAATATGATATCACTTTTCTGGGATACAATTTAATAATCAGACAGCTTAATTTGTTCTTGCGACTAGAATGTAACCATGACCAGGATTTTCCTGCCGGGTTGGGTATTACGGTCCCACTAAACTGAATGGAGATTTAAATGACTCACCGCAGCCACCGAGGCGAGACACACTGTGATGGGGCTGTAAAACCCTGGTCCATATCTCGGTTTTTTGTTTCAGTTTTTGTAACCTTTATTTCTCCAGAGTCCATTTACAGACGGGGTGCTCGACGCTGGAGAAAGCTGTACTGTGTAAATGGACATACTTTCCAAGCCAAAAGATTCAACAGAGTGAGAACAACTATTAACTTTTTTTTAAAAATGTGTTCAAGGTCAGTGCCAGGGAATGTAATTTTTTTTCGCACTTTTGACCCCCACATCTTCATCGGGTGCTCACAAATGAGGTATAACCTGGATTAAAGCTGGTTGTGTTTTTACTATGCGATTAAGGGAGTTGGGTTCAGCAGTAGTAAATACCAATCGCATGTAGTCACAAACTCTTGGAATCAGAATTAAAACACCACATATTACAAAAGCTAAGATTACTTGGTTCACTAATGGAGGACTCTCTAAATAGATTATTTGAGAAATTAATACCTAGACACGTCCAGGAATGGGTGCCTTCTGATCAAAGTATTTGCATCAGCCCTTTCTCCATGACAGTTTTTCCATCATTCTTCGTTGGCTGTTCCTGACCCTGTCCAAAAACTTGTTTGGGCTTGAAAAGTGTTGTAGTTCAACACTTCTTACTAAACCCTTCGTAGTTTATACCATCTCTACTTGCAGGAAAAGCGTCCCCACACCCTCACTTTATTTTGAAGAATCAGCAAACCATGCACAATAAATGGGCAAAGTGAGCCACTGGGATTTTAGAAGAACAGGAAATTTCAATGTTAATGCGCAATGACTGCACTACATGTTGCCACCACTGTGCATGGACACAATGAAGGAAAGGTAGTTCCCGAGAGCAGAGAGGAAGACTTTGAGAATAGAAAGCACTTGAGAGTCCAGAATAGGTAGGGGAATGGGATTAGACCAGAAGCAGCTGGGTGTACTTCCCAAATGAGCTACATTTCCATCAGTTGCAGGAATTTGAGTAAAATATCTCATCACTCTCTCTCACTTTCAAGCCCCAAACAATGACCTAAATTTCTAATCTTATAACAAATATTCACAATAATTAAGGTCACAGTTTAGAAATTATTTTGGAATATGAGCAATAAGATTTTTTGTGTGGTTTTAATAAAAAGTTACCGTAACCAAATTGTTCTGTTTGTGCTGAACATCAAACCCTTAACTAAGTTTATTTTCTTGCTCTCTCCTTCAGCGTGCGCACTGTGCATTTTGTACTGATCGGATCTGGGGCCTAGGTCGTCAAGGTTATAAATGCATCAACTGTAAGCTTCTGGTCCATAAGAAATGTCACAAACTGGTTACAATTGAATGTGGACGTCATGCTGTAAGTCTTTCTCTATTCTTTTAAGATACTTTCGAATTCTTAACTTGGGTTCTGTCCGCTTATGGAGGGGAAAATGGTTCTTTTGCGCATATTGGCATTGGCTGTGGCGTGTTAGAATTTGCGCTGTTAAACAATAATGTAGTTTTATTTTGGAAAGAAGTTTGTTACTTCCACAAACTGCTTGACCTGTTTTGTGCAAATGTTTTAATGACTGTTTTGAATCTGATGCTGACAAGTAACAACATGTCTCATTGGAGCTTAACACAAGAAATCCAACTCGATAAAAACAACATGAATTATGAGTTTTAAGTATTTGTTATTAGCTTCATGCTATAATTCTTAGAACTTTGGGATTTAAGATTTTTGTTTCAAGAAATATTCTTGATAGGTAAAATTTTCAAAACACTCTCACAGTGAGAATTATTTTAGCACTCTTCTGAGAAGAATCTTTTGGAGCAACTGATCGTTTCAGCTCTTGGTGGCTTGCCTTTCTCTTTCCAATGCTGACTGATCTGGTGTGTTTGTGGCTTTTTTTTTATCTCTGATGTATTCATTTTCTCAAGGCTTCACCCCTGTACATTATATTACTTGCTAATATCTCTGTTTCGAGTGGGAGAAAATGGTTTCAGCACAGAAATAAGCAGCCAGCAGTACCAGTTTTTCTTTTAATAATTTAATAACTGGTACTAGTGAATGGAGATTGCCTTTTTTTTTTACATACCATACTGTACATGAAAAGGTTTGCTTTTGTATGAGAAGAAGGCACAATTTCAGTATTAACTGTAACTGAAAAGAGACTTAAATGCTTAAGTTCATCCAGTAACGTTACAAACAATATACTTTTGCTTTAATAAACTACCAATATTTCACTGTGACATGGGAACAGGAGGAGGCCATTCAACCCCTTAAGCCTGTTCCAACATTCAGTTAGGTCATGTCTGATCTGTATCCTAACTCCATCTCAGTTAACCCCCCAACCTCAACAGCTTTTTGTGGGGAGAGAGTTCCAGACCTTCACTACACTTTGTGTGAAGAAGTGCTCCCTGACGTGGGGAGGTAATACTTTCTGCCTACTCTTATCAATTCTTTTGAATATCTTAAACACTTCAGTTACATCACCTCCTAATCTTCTGTAGTCAAGGAAATTAGTTAATGCAATCTGTCCTCATAATATAACCGTTTAGCCCTGGTATTGGTCCAGTGAATCTGCGCAACAGTCACTCCAAGGCCAATATATCCTTTCCTAGGTATCTTCAATCTCATTAGTTTCTCCATCACTTTTTTCCTGCTTGCATTGACCAAGTTAGTTCCATCCCATGATTTACTTTGTTTCCCCAGCATCACTGGAACCTCATCCTTTACGATATAATATAGTTATTTAATAAGACTGCCATTTCCTGATTTTTAATTACAGTATCATTTGCATCTGTCCTTTACTCTTAACACCCTCTATTAGTACATTTTAATATATAAAACTCTGTTTTCTTGATATCTCTCAGAAGCCTTTGCTTGCGTTTCCCTTTGCAGTCCTAACTGCTTCTTTTGTACCCCTTTGCTGTTCTTTCCCAGTGCACGCAATCTCTAAGATTCCTTTTGTAAACCTTTCCATTTAGTTCCATACTATAATCTCACTTCCCTTGTTTATGAATGTCTAATTATACGAGTAGCGCTTTGGCCTTTTAAGGGTATGTACATGTCTTGTATTCTACAAAATAATTTTCTGAACACTCTCTTAGTATAAATCGTAGTTTATCCTAATATTGAATTCTATCATATGGTCACTGTTAGCTAGATGTTCCCTAACCATTAGATTTTTTAAAAAATTTGGTTAATTTTGGGCTCATTACCAGATCTAACATTGCCTGTTTGCTTGATGGTTTAACAACATATTGTTCCAGAAAACTTTCAAATATGCAGCTTTTTTCTGAGTGTTTGTTTAGTGTGTATATGAACCTGGAAAGTCACCAAGTTAGTCTGCAGGTCGTTAACAGTAAGGACTTAATCAGTTGCCCTTGAGCGAGTAACGAGAAAAAAATCAGTGTAGAATCTTGATTCTGCTCTTGACCAGGGATCTTGTTGCAAATTTCACAGATGTTGGGCTAGGACAGGATTGGGCTTATCTGTGTGGCCTTCTGTACCTCTCAACACAAGTTCAACACTCATCATCTTGGCTGATATGACAAAAGAATGTTACTGCAAGGTTGCAGCAATGTTTGACACTGCATGCAATCTAAGTTTTTTCTTCCAGGAAAGGGACAGAAAGCTGGAAGAGAAATAAGCACAAAATATGTTAATTCCTTATTACCCTTTTGAGGATATTCAGTGCTTTAATTTTAGAGAAATGTCAGATGCTTGTGTATTCTTAAAGTTATAATGCAAATCTAAAGAAAACCTTGAAAATTAGGCATGTTATCGATCTAATACCATGGGCAGGATTTTAGCTTCAGCATTCCTGGCAAATGCCTTGCATATTGGGAAATGAAAAGTCGGAAGATTGTGTATAGGGGGTACTGAATCCCAGTGTTATATAATTGAAGTGCTGTCTTCAAAAATGTTGCAAAAAATGTTTTGGATTGGGGGAGGGCGGAGTTTAGTAAAATAAGGCAGGATCTGGCCAAAGTAGACTGGGAACAGCTACTTGTGGGGAAATCTACAGAAGAGCAGTGGGGGGCATTCAAAAATGAAATGGGGAGGGTAAGACTCAACATGTTCCCTCCAGGGTGATAGGAAGGAGTAACAAGCCCAGAGAACCAGGGATGACCAGAAATATTCAGGATACGATGAGAAGGAAAAGAGAGGCTTTTAGCAGGTACAAGGGAAGCAAATCAGCGGAGGCATTAGTGGAGTACAGAAAGTGCAGGGTGAAGCTTAAGAAAGCAATTAGGAGAGCAAAGAAGGGATATGAGAAAGCTCTGGCTGGTAAAATTAGGGAAAATCCCAAGATATTCTATAAGTATATCAATGGGAAGAGGATAACCAGGGAAAGAGTAGGGCCCATAAGGGACCAAGGGGGCAATCTATAGGTGGAGCCAGAGGACATTGGTAGAGTGTTGAACGAATATTTCACACCCGTCTTCACCCAAGAGAATGAGGATGAAGGTATGGAACTCGGGGAGAGAGACTGTGAGCTTCTTGAGCAAATTGATATAGGGAGTGACAAGGTATTGGAGGTGTTGGCAGGCTTAAAAGTGGACAAATCTCCAGGTCTGGATGATTTGTGTCCCAGACTGCTGAGGGAGGCAAGGGAGGAGATCGCAGGAGCACTGACCCAAATTTTTAATTCCTCTCTGGCCACGGAGGGGGGGTCCCGAGGACTGGAGAACAGCTAACGTGGTTCCGCTATTTAAGAAGAGTTGTAGAGATAAGCCAGGGAACTACAGGCCAGTAAGTCTCATGTCAGTGATAGGAAAGCTATTGGAGAAAATTCTAAAGGAGAGAATCTACCTCCACTTGGAGAGGCAAGGTTTGATCAGGGATAGTCAGCATGGCTTTGTCAGAGGGAGGTCATGCCTAACAAATTTGACTGAATTTTTTGAGGAGGTGACCAGGTGTGTAGATGAGGGTAGTGTAGCTGATGTAGTTTATATGGATTTCAGCAAAGCCTTTGACAAGGTCCCACATGGGAGACTTATAAAGAAGGCAAAGGCACATGGGATACAGGGTAATTTGATGAGGTGGATTCAAAATTGGCTTAGTTGTAGGAGACAGAGAGTTATGACATAAGGATGCTTTAGTGACTGGAAGCCAGCGTCCAGTGGCGTACCACAAGGATCTATGCTGTCTCCCCTATTATTCGTCATTTATATAGATGACATAGATGACTATGTGGAGGGTAAGATTAGTAAGTTTGCGGATGACACAAAGATTGGCTGGGTGGTTAACAGTGAGATTGAGTGTCTTGGGCTACAGGAAGATATTGACGGGATGGTTAAGTGGCAGATGGAATTTAACCCTGAAAAGTGTGAGGTGATACACTTTGGAAGAAGTAATTTGACTAGGAAGTATTCAATGAATGGCATCGCACTACGAAGTTCTGAGGAACAAAGGGACTTTGGCGTGTGTGTCCACAGATCTCTGAAGGCAGAGCAGCCTGTTAGTGGGGTGGTGAAAAAGGCATATGGGACACTTGCCTTTATCAATCGAGGCATAGAATACAAAAGTAGGGAGGTCATGTTGGAGTTATATAGAACCTTGTTGAGGCCACAACTGGAGTACTGTGTGCAGTTCTGGTTGCCACATTATAGGAAGGATGTGATTGCACTGGAGGGGGTGCAGAGGAGATTCACCAGGATGTTGCCTGGGATGAAACGTTTAAGTTATGAAGAGAAGTTGGATAGACTTAGGTTGTTTTCGTTGAAGCAGAGAAGACTGAGGGACGACCTGATCGAGATGTACAAGATTATGAGGGGCATGGACAGGGTGGATAGGGAGCAGCTGTTCCTCTTAGTTGAAGGGTCAGTCACAAGGGGACATAAGTTCAAGGTGAAGGGCAGGAGGTTTAGGGGGGATGTGAGGAAAAACTTTTTTACCCAGTGGGTGGTGACGGCCTGGAATGTGCTGCCTGGGAGGGTGGTGGAGGCGGGTTGCCTCACATCCTTTAAAAAGTACCTGGATGAGCACTTGGCATGTCATAACATTCAAGGCTATGGGCCAAGTGCTGGTAAATGGGATTAGGTAGGTAGGTCAGGTGTTTCTCACGTGTCGCTGCAGACTCGATGGTCTGAAGGACCTCTTCTGCACTGTGAGATTCTGTGACCATACTCAGGCAAAACTTTATAGTTGTACTGTTGAAAGTATGTAAGTTTTAAAATTTCAGCTGTCCATATACTTCACCAAAATCCTAGTGACAATATTAGTGTCATCTGCTTAATAAAGGAATGTTTGTGTAATGTGCATTAACTGTGTTGTATTTTACAGATCACACATCCTCATCATTACCCTTGGGGAAGCGGTGATCAGGTGTGAGAGTGATTCTTAGTCAGTTTGATAACATTGCTGAATTATCATCTTGCATTTTAATTGCTATAATTCAAATTTGCATACTGCTTCACAGCTGAGAATCTTGATTTTGTGCTTTGGTTTAGGAACATATGATTCCCGGTGCAGAGAATGCAGAAAACATTGCACCAGGTAAAGAGACTTTGTGTTTTTAACTGTGACTATTTTAAACACATCATCTTACTCCCAAAGGTCGGTGTCCTTTTGAATCCAGTGGACAGAGCAGATTGAGAAACTGCAAGCACAGAACTTTTACTGTGAGTCATTTGCTCCTTCTAACTTTCTCCCCTCCTTCCATGAAGGCTTATACTGGGACACAGATGGCAGCCCTTCAGTACCTCATCCAAGATCATTGTTTGTATGAGCTAGAAAAGTAAGTGCCAGCAGGCTGCATGATGATGCACGAGCTCCACAAATGAACTCAGTCCAGTTCTCACCTGACATCCATACTTTGTAGCATAGGTTATTACATAGCAGTCAGGAGCAGAAAGCCTGGATGGATTCCTCCTCTTTCCTCACCTTTCTCCTCTTTTCTGGAGACCAGTGTTGTTGAGGCTAACTGAATGTAAATTATACTGAGAGCTTCCTGGTATGCAGAACTCACTACCAATGTATTCACTAAGTCAGCAGAGGAAAGTTTTCTGGCAAACACCATTGTCCTGACCATTCATCACTGTCCTTACCATTAGAAGGGAAACAGAGTAAAAATAGAAATAAAACCATCTTGAGTGTGTGTATGCACGCATGCAAATCTTAGGCTGCCAACTTCCTGCCCGCAAACCTTGCTTGCTGTTGTCGTATTACTTATGCATCAATACTCGCTATTGTAACTTACTCAGTTACTATTGCAAATCTGAATGGGAAACAATGACAATGTCGTTATGCACATTGGTGCACTGTGGAATAGTTTCCCCAGCTCGGTCTTCCATTTTCTTTTTCTGTCTTCTCTATTTCTACCTCCTCCCCACTTCTCCTTGAGCCTGAAGTACTGAAGCTGCTGGACCCTACCTTCTCATTGACTGCCATTCTCAGAGAATGAAGTGCTTCATCTACTTCTTTCCCCTTCTCTATCATTGTTGTGTCGTCTCTGTTTTCCCTGCATCATTGTCCATCGCGTTTACCACTGGAGTATTAATGCATCAAACATTATCCCAGAAACAGTGGTGGGAGGAGAATAATAACAGTCTTGAAGAAGGAAATGGATAAATATTTGAAAAAATTGGGGGGAAAGGGGGCAGGGGAGTATCATTAAATAGATAGTGCTTTCAGAGAGCTGCTGCAGGCATGATGGGGCAAATGACCTCCTACCGTGATTTTGTTTGCTAAACTGAGCACTGTTGGGTTGCAGGGTCTGCTGATTAGCATACTCTTTGACAGCCAATCCTCTGGGTTTGAATGTGTGATTTTAAATGAAGAAAGATCAGCTTGATCTCACGTTAATGGTGCATTCACAATGTGACCTTCCAGTTTGCTGGAAAACCAAAACCCACCTGAAGCCATTTAAAACTTTTTAAAATCTCTCTGGTAATATGGGCATTGGCAGCAGGGATTCAAAAGAATAAAGGTCAATGAAAACCCAGTGAGTTGGGGTAAAGTTTTAATGGGTAGAAATCTGTGGAATTCATTATCCTAGAGCGCTGTAGATGCTGAAGCATTGAGTATATCCAAGACTGAGATTGATAGATTTTTGGATACTAAAGGAAACAAGGTATATGGGATAGGTTGGAAAGTGGAATTGATGTACAAGATCAGCAGTGATGTTATTGAATGGTGGAGCTGGCTCGAGAAGCCATATGGCCTGTTCCTGTTTCTTATGTTCTCCTTTACTCTTGGAAGTGAACCAAATAGTAGCATGTAAGCAAAGGTAGCTAATTTGATGTGTAAGTTACACCATGATGGGATGGGTCATGGTAAATGGACCATTTTGTCATTTCCTTTTCCTTCGTTGATGTGAAATCATTTGTATTTCTATTAAACAAAGAATGGATATGGCAGAACTTGCAGACAGGTTTTTGGACTGGAATGGTGAGTTAGGGGCATATTTTGACAATACATTTTGCACATAAATATTGTTTAGAAAAAATATGGAGAATAGCTCATGACAAAGTTTCAAGATTCTAATTGTTGCTTTCAGATGTCTTAAAAATCCTGCATGGGTTTCCCTTTTGTTTTTTCCTCTTTTTAATCATATGATTGCAACTATTTGCATATCTTCAACCTATTTGAATGATTAGTATAAATCATGCCAAGTTTGAGCAGTTTGTTTTCTTTCGACATTCTTGTTTTTTTACTGGTGTTTCATTTACTTTTATCACATGCTGCAGTGTGAATTGTTACTGTCCTCTCTGAGGAGCAGTGATGTATCCACTCTTACAAATTGATTTTTATAAGTAGCAATATGCTTTAAGTCCATTATTTTGATGAGACCTGATGTTCAACTAAATATTTGGGCGCACTTAGCAATTTTTCATGTCTTTGATTTTCTCAACTACCCCATGCAACCAATGAAGTTGTAATTTTTAACAAAATTGTTCTTCCTAGGATCATCATTCTGCTGTCCCCTCTCTGCTAACTGTGACTGAAATGATCTTTTACACTACCGCATTATAGTGGCCATTGCACATGGACAATTAATGTTCGCATGGAGACGCCCGCAATAAGCAGTGGGGGCTGTTTCTTTTAATATATCCTCTTTGGAGTTTTTTTTCCAACTTCAAGTCCAACTATGAGCATTCTCCACAACAAACAATTGAATGTTAATAAGTAATAGAAATCTTTTTTCCAGCAATTTAATACCTTATAAATAACGTATCATTTGAAATCCTGAGTAATAATGTATTTCACTCTATGCTTTCTGCAGTTATTCCATATAAATCTTCCAGCCAAGAAAACCTGGATCATATTGGTGAGGAGAAGGAGGTAAAGAACCAAAGTCTATGTGTTTGTTGGCCGTTAACATTCTAAAATACGATAACATGTTAAGAGCTGGAACATCATTAAAGAGGGAGACTAACCTTCAGGTTCCCTTGCAGATGGTCAATGTCAGTGTCCTCGTATGTTACAGGGAAGTAATAGGAAACATCAACTGGTTGCAAAGAACTATGGCTGGTGTTGAATGCCTTTTTCTTGCATCTATTCTACAGCTTTATCAACTATTTTTGTTTAAACCGTAAGTGGAGGAATGCAGTGCAGTTATTGACTTCAAGAAATTAGTGAGGCTGACTGAAGCTTGGGGGGAGATTTGGAAGAGGTGCTCAAAATTATTAGGGGTTTTGATTGTATATGGAATTATTGATTTGGTCCAATGTGCCTGTGTCACCTCTTTAGCAGAGCTATGCAACTAGTTATATTCACTCACTCTTTCCCATAGCTATCCGTTTTTTTCCCTTCAAGTATTTATTCACTTTCCATTTGAAAGGTACTAATGAATTTGTTTCCACAACCCTTTCAGGCAGCGCTCTCCAGATCACGTCAGCTTGCTATGTTTATATATTTAAAAAATCCTCGTGTTGTCTGATTCGTTTGCCATTCACCTTAAATCTGTGTCCTCTGACCCTCTGCTGTTGGAAATAGTTTGTTCTTATTTACCATATCAAAGCCCTTCAATTTTGAACACATCTATTAAATCTCCTTTTAACCATCTCTTCTGGAAGGAGAACAGCCCCAGCTTCTCCAGTCCCTTGACATAACTGAAGTAGATAGGAATAAATTGTTTCCATTGGCAGGAGGGTTGGTAATCAGTGGGCACAGGTTTAAGGTATTTGACATTGAAAAAAAAACCTGGGGGGGTGCAGGGGCCCTGAGATTTTTTTAATGTATCAAGTTGTTATGATTTGGAATGCATCACCTGAAAAGGTGGTCAGAGCACATTCAGCAGGAACTTTCAAAAGGGAATTAGGTACATTCTTGAAAATGAGAACTTTGCAGGGCTGTGGGCAAAGAGCAAGGGTGTGGGAATAATTGGTTAGGCCTTTCAAAGAGCTAGCACCAAAGTGATGAGCTGATTGGCCACCTTCTGTGCTGCATGATTCTATGACTGTCATGGAGCTGAATTGTCATTTGTCGAAAGATATGTTTGTAAACTCAGAACCAACTGTCTATGTTCAGCTTCTTCCCCATGTCAGGCTGTCATCTTGCTAGATTCAGGAACTCTGACAATGCCATTAGTTCTTGCTATTATTTCAAAAATGGATTGGACAAATGGATCATTTCACAAGGATGATACCAGAAATGCGTGGGTGTATATATCATGAAAGGGTTGACAGGCCGGGCCTCTTTCCTCTTGAAAAAGGAAGGCCAAGGGGTGACCAAATAGAGGTCTTTAAAATGTTTTAGATATATTTGGATAGGGTGGATACAGAACATTTCCTCTTGTGAGGAAGAGCATAAATAGAAACCATCAATCTAAGAGAGTGCTCAGGAAACCGAAAGAGTGATGAGAATGTGGAACTTGCTACACAGAATGGTTGAAGTGAATCGTATAGATGCATTTAAGGGGAAATTAGACAGACATATGAGGGAGAAGGGAACTAGATGGTTACAATGGTAGATTTAGATGAGAAAAATTGGGAGGAGGCTTGAGTGGAGCATAAACACCAGCATGGACTGGTTGGACCGAATGGCCTGTTTCTGTGTCATACATCCTACGCAATCCTATGTAAATATTTAGTTGTTAGCTAATTGATAAAAGAACTTGAAGAGTGTTTTAAAAATAGGGGAAGTTGCTAGTTAACAGAAAAGCATGCTTGTATCATAATTATGTTTACAACAGGTATGTATTTCCTGTTGCAATGTAGCTTCATTAAAAAATTAGATTTTGAGAATTCCCAATTACCATATCAAATGTAAATTCATCAAAGCAGTTGTGTTGGATCAGACTAGATTTAATTTTAAATAGTCAAGATAAAGTCTAATAAAGATTAAAGACTGTTTTTGTTGCTATTTGGCTGGTGGATTTATTGAGAGTCATATTGGTGAGGGCTGTTGGTGTTCAGAATGCAATCTATAAATATAGATGAGGCTGTCTGCAAAAGAGGCTGTTGAAGAGACCTGCTGCCTCCAGCTTACTCAGATCATTGCTGAGATCCATGATTTTGCTGCATTTAAGAGCAAGCTGATATTGGTCTGCTGTTTTTCCCAACAGGCCATGAGCAGCAGGGAAAGCGGTAAAGCTCCCACCAGTTTAGGCGTTCCAGATTTCGATCTGATCCGTGTCATTGGAAGAGGCAGCTATGCCAAAGTCCTCCTCGTCCGACTGAAAAAGACAGAACGCATTTATGCAATGAAAGTTGTGAAGAAGGAACTGGTTAATGATGATGAGGTGAGAAGCATTTAATCATGTTATAGTTGTTAGACTTTGAAAATATAAAAATTGTAGAACTGGGAATTGATAACATTTGAAAATTGAATGTTAAGAAAATTCTTCCTTGGAAATATTAAAGATTTTCAAAATCTTTGAAGGTTTTTGTGGAAGAAACTTTGGAAAGTTCAGTTGCTTACCAATGTCACTGTTGCAAAGAAAGAAGGCCTTATACATTTTTTTTGGGTTCAGTTTGCAAGGAAGCAAGGGATCAAAATCACCAAGGACAATTGTGGCAATATGCCCAGTATATTTCCGCAAAGCAGAAAAGCATTGTGACAACTTCCTGACAACTTTCTGGCCATGGGAAATCGCCCATGCAGATATCATATACTGAGAAGAGTCACTAATCTGAACGGCTTCTTTTAATTACTGTTTGGAAAGAATCCATGTTTGTTACTGGCTTCAAGCTGTTGAATCACATCGGCATGGAATGTAATAATGTAGCTTCTACGACAACGTGATAGTGAATACATAGTACGTTCAACTTCACTGTAAAGCATGCTGTAGAAGTGAAATCCAAGGAATGAGCTTCAGATTTTCAGTTTAAAATGAAAATTCCCTTTCCTGCTTATGGTTTAAATTTGTGATGGATGGAGAGTGTATGGTGCCCATGGTAGGGCTTGGCTAATTGAATCCAATCTTTGATGGGAGGAGCTACTGTATGATGCATTTTTGTTGATGTCTTCCTTGAATCCTTTCTTTTCCAAATCCCTATATAACCATTCATGCAGATGTCTGGTTGATTTCAGATAAGGAAGTGGCAAGGGAGTGGTATTTGGGAATGGAAAATTCATGTTTGGGCTGCAACTCCTGATCACTTTGAATTTTTACGCAGCATTTAAGGAATCTGAACAGTCTCTTGGTCTGCTTTAATTCAATTCAGAAAACCTCAGTTTGATTGGCAGTAAGGGGAAATTATATCCATATAAAGTGGTCACGACTTGTACGTGAGCTTATGGCTCTTAACAGAGGCATTGTGAAACCTTCTGTAGTGATGGTCAAAGTTGAACATAGTTAAATAAATATTGGGCCGAATCTTCCAAAGAATGGCAATCACCATCAGATTGCCACTCAGCCCCTATTTTTTCACTAAGATGGAACTCCATATTTCTGGTCCAGACTTCAGAAACCATGCCTCTTTCTGGGAGTACCTTTTCTCGGAGTCCTCCATTGTAGTGCACGATCAAGGGGAAGGCATGCCATGCCCATCTCAGCCCTCTTTTTACGCACCAGCTGCCACTTTTTGGTAAGTCCACATTCACTAACACACTGAAAAGCTTTGAGACATTTAAATAGATTTTCAGTGTGTTAGTGAATGAGCGTGAGTGAGGCAAGTGGGTAGGATAGCAGAGTGGGTACGATGGTGAGGCCAGGGGGTGGTTGGGGGCAGTCAGCGGGTTGGGGAAGGTCTGTGGGGGTGGGGTCGAGGGCAAATGGGTCAGTTGTATAGTTACCCAGGAGTTAGATCTGTTTTTTTTTACAGTCCAACATTTCCTGGGTAACTATCCAGGTAAGTGAGCCAGCTCTAACTAGGAGTGGGAGGCTTTTTTGGAGGATCCTGCGGAGCAGGGAAATGCCCAATAGAAGTTGAAACTTGCCAAGCAGTTCCCGTGGACCCCTTGCATTGGAACTTCCAAGGGGACCACACAGTGCATCTTTCAGGTTACGTCCAGGGTACGAGAGTCCGGAGACCAGGAGATTTTATGGGTTTCAAAGAAAACTTGGAATATGTTTAAGTTTTGAAATAAAAGTTTTGAATTTTTTTGCCTGTACAAGTCAAGTGCGTGGGCATGACCCTGTGGCACTAATCACATGTCGACTGTAATGTTTATGCTGGAGGTGGATAATGATCTCTGTTCCGAACATGGAAAACGTTAGCCATAGAAATGTGGTCTCCATCTTTTCAATACTCCTTTTATCTCTGTTCCCTTCATTCATTGTGTTCTTTGTTATTCTGTTTTATGAACTTGCACTTCAGTTTTAGCTAATATTTACCCATTTTTGTAATTCTCTTGCATAAATGTTAAAGTAAATGAAAATATTTATTTCAGTAATGGCTTTACCATGCTCAGCTTGTTTTTGCAAGCCCCAGTTTTCTAAATTTGAATGTGATTTTATCGTGTTTTCTTTTGTTTTATTTTGATGGTGTATTTTTGTACTTAGTGTGTTATTTGTGATTTGATGTCTGCGTATTAATGCTTCAACACATTGTATTACCGTGCTAAAATTAAAATTGTATTAACTTTAGATCCAGTTCCCTTTAATACTGCAGTATCTACGCTTTTGAAGGGGGACTGTTGTAAAAACCTGGTTAGAAATGAAATATGAATTTTGTCTGATCTGAGGTTTATGTAATCTTTCTATCATTTTAACAGGATATTGATTGGGTGCAGACAGAAAAGCATGTGTTTGAGCAGGCATCAAATCATCCCTTCCTCGTAGGACTGCATTCCTGCTTCCAGACTGAGAGCAGGTGGGATAAGTTTCCAAAAGCACTGTCCTGGCTATGTTGCACTGTAACTGTGTAATGAGACCACAATGAATCTTTGTATGTGTGTCTTGCTTAGGAAAGACGATAGGTGACTGATTTTTGTACTTTGAACTGGTGACGTACATAATGAGTTTTAGGGACTCGCAACGCAATAAGCTTTTTTTGTAGAATTTTTTATTTTTGTAGCTAATAATTGCATAAATAAATTTACACTGCTGACTTCAGCGACATTTTCTGATAAACTTATTTCACAACTTGATCACCTTTTGAGTGAAGGGTTCTGTTTGACTCTTTTGTAATCCAAATTTCCTAAAGAAAAAAATAACCTGTAGCCACCTGTATTTCAAGATTTCACTGTTGTGAACTGAGTATGCTAATATTAGAAACTTGATAAATTTAAATTAAATAGGGTATATCATCTATGATAGCTCTGTCACCACTATAGTAACATACTGTTCTCGGAATATATAATCCAGTATGTTTGAAGCCCTCGCTTTGGGAGAGGCTGGTGATCAGAGTTGTTGCCTCCAAGAAGTATTGATCAGTGCAGATTCTAACCACATCTGGGATGCCTTTTAAAGGGGCATTCTCCAAGATGCTGCATTGCACAAAGAAGGTGCATTAAACAATGTAGCACGTGTCGTCGTATTTTTAAAGAAGAGAAAGCTGCCTGTCTGAAACCTGGAACTTTTCTACTGAAGTGGGTACTATTTCCGGATTTTCTTGAAAATGTAGTTCTCCTGCTCCTGGGAGGCGTGTTGCAGGCAAAGGAAGACCCCTGGGTTAATGCCTGTTGGCAGCTCCTGAATTAGCAAGGGAGGATACAACAACTCGCCCAAGCTTCCTTGGGAGAGAAAATCAAAATAAAGTTGAGCAAAAGTTTCCAGATTGTTACCTGCTGTAAAATGTACTTGTGGGAATGTCTAGTGAGGACAACATTGTACTTGGCTGTGATGCATTCCACGATCTCTCAGATGCTTGTCTAAATGCACGTGCAAAATGGACATTTGCAGAGATGCTGAGTGCTTGCCAGCACCTGTGGAATCATTTCTCAGCATGGTTCACTGATTCAGCAGAGGAGAAACTCGAGATGGGGGGGGGCATTGATCAAGAAAATGTAAATACCATATTTTTAAAATTGTGTTACTGCTTCATTTCCTTGTGCGCTTCCTTCCTTATACTTCGTTTGCTATGCAGACAAGAGTGTATGCAAATGATTTGCTAGGTGGTTAGGTAATAATCCCCAAGCCCAATGTTTCTTCCCTTCTGCGTTTAATTATTTATATTAGTTTGATTTGTCAAACAAGAAACCTTGATAGTGGTGAGTGATTTTTTTTTAAAGGATCTCGGTGTTAAGTTTCATTGCTGTCTCTTGTGCTGTGGTATGCTAATTTGGAGTAAAAGATGGCAGGAATGACTTCACACAGCTTCCAAGCCTTTGGGTAAACAATTTTGAGTTGACTTCAAAATTCTTTTCAACCCACTTTAGCTTTCCAGTAGCTCTAAACCATCAATTAAATTATAAAGGTACGCTCCTTCTACTGGTTCGAAGAAGCAACTCCTTAAAAAAAAAACGTAATTGAAGATTTTGTCCATCCAGTGAATTAAAAAAATTGCAGCTGTTTAATGGTTGATTTAAATTATTTTGTTGCAGGCTATTTTTCGTCATAGAATATGTGAATGGTGGAGATTTGATGTTTCACATGCAGAGACAAAGGAAGCTTCCAGAAGAGCATGCCAGGTTAGAGGAATTGGGCTGTGGTTTCTATTTGTTTTAGAAGTAAAATGAAAACGTTTTAAATTAATGACGCCGAAGGGAATTGTATCCCTATTTCTCATGTTGTCTCTCTGACCCTTGCCCTGAGCCCCATCACCTTATCTCACCCCTGCCACTCCACGTGAGGCAGAATGGAGAGTTTTTAATTGGCCTCCATGGTGGCAGAGAAACCACGCCATCCCCGGGAAAGAACCATGCATGAATTTGGTTCTAGAGATGGAACAGTTTTTCTGCTGCAATGGATGCTGGGCAAAGAGATATCCATTCCACCATTTCTTTCTTCCGTTTCGGCCTTGCACTTAACTGCGTGTCCTGTGTTTTAAGTTGTAAATCAATTTTGGTGCATTGTGAAGTTTGTCCGCATTTCATCATTTGTAGTGTCCATAGTGTCACGAGTAGTTTATAAGTATTACAGGCTAATTAATTTGGGGCTGTCAGTAAGTGTTTGTGTTTTGCAGGTGTTTATATTTTGGTGGCATGCGTTTGTGCGGATTTCACTATATTCCATTCTTAAGCTAAATGAGCTCACAAGATTTAAAACCTCTTGTTCCCATGAGTTTTTAGCTAAGAAATCTAGCAGACTGGCAAAGCCCCATGCTGCAAGACTCCACCAAAGCTGAAAAGCCTTGGACTGGAGGCCAAGTAAGTTAAGAAGTGGTTAGTATGTTGGGTAATTAGGAAAGCTAATAGAATGTTATCACTTATTGTGAGGTGAATTGATTACAAAAGTAGGGAGGTTATGCTTCAGTTGTACAGGGCATTGGTGAGACCACATCTAGAGTATTGTGTACAGTACTGGCGTCCTTATTTAAAGAAAAATGTAAGTGCATTATAAGCAGTTCAAACAAGGTTTACTAGACTAATATCAGGAATGGGTGGGTTGTTTTATGAGGAAAGGCTGGACAGATTAGGCTTGTATCCACTGGAATTTAGAAGAGTAAGAGGCGACTTAATTGAAACCTTTAAGATTCTGAAGAGTCTTGACAGGGTGGATGTGGAGAGAACGTTTCCTCTTGTGGGAGAATCTAAAACTAGCGGTTGCTGTTTAAAAGTAAGGGGTCCCTCATTTAAGACAGATGAGAATTTTTTTCTCTGACGGCTGAGTCTTTGGGACTCTCTTCCTCAAAAGACGGTAGAACCAGAGTCTTTTGAATATTTTTAAAGCAGAGCTAGATAGATTCTTGATTAACAAGGGGACGAAAGGTTATCAGGGGTAGGCAGGAATGTGGGGTTGAGGTTACATTCAGATCAGCCATGATCTTATTGAATGGTGGAGCAGGCTCGAAAGGCCGAGTGGCCTACTCCTGCTCGTAATTCGTATGTTCATATGCAGTTACCTGAAGCAAGTGTAGGTTGTAAAAAGTCAGATTGTTGGAGGAAGTGAAGACCACAAGGTTAGGAGCTCCACAGTTTTGAAGTTTGGGAGAGAATGAGTTGAATGTAGTATTGGTTTCGCCACACTGAAGGAAGAGGGATGACTATATAGTCACCAATCAGTGTTGTTATGTCCATTGGTTGGAAAAAACACTTGAGATAGAAAAGTGAAATTGACTTCTTTTTCTAGTTAGATATAGACATAGAAAACAGAGGAGCAGGAGGAGGCCATTCGGCCCTTCGAGCCTGCTCCGCCATTCATCATGATCATGGCTGATCATCCAACTCAATAGCCTGCTTCCGCTTTCTCCCCATATCCTTTGATCCCTTTCGCCCCAAGAGCTATATCTAACTCCTTCATGAAAACATACAATGTTTTGGCCTCAATTGCTTTCTGTGGTAGCGAATTCCACAGGCTCACCACTCTCTGAGTGAAGAAATTTCTCCTCATCTCAGTCCTAAATGGTTTATCCCGTATCCTCAGACTATGACCCCTGGTTCTGGACTCCCCCACCATCAGGAACATCCTTCCTGCATCTACCCTGTCTAGTCCTGTTAGAATTCTATAGGTTTCTATGAGATCCCCCCTCAGTCTTCTGAACTCCAACGAATATAATCCGAACCAACTCGATCTCTCCTCATATGTCAGCCCCGCCATCCCAGGAATCAGTCTGGTAAACCTTCGCTGCACTCCCTCTATAGAAAGAACATCCTTCCTCATAAGGAAATTAAAACGGCAGACAATATTCCAGGTTTGGTCTCACCAAGGCACTGTATAATTGCAGCAAGACATCCCTGCTCTTGCACTCGAATCCTTTCACTATGAAGGTCAACATACCATTTGCCGCCTTTACCGCCTGCTGCACCTGCACGCTTACCTTCAGCGACTGGTGTACAAGGACACCCAGGTCAAGTTGCACATTCCCCTCTATCAATTTGTAGCCATTCAGATAATCTGCCTCCCTGTTTTTGCTACCAAAGTGGATAACCTCACATTTATCCACATTATATTGCATCTGCCACGTATTTGCCCATTCACTCAGCTTGTCCAAATCACACTGAAGCATCTCTGCATCCTCCTCACAGCTCACCGTCACACCCAGCTTTGTGTCATCTGCAAATCTGGGGATATTACATTTAGTTCCCTCATATAAATCATTAATATATATTGTGAATAGCTGGGGTCCCAGCACTGATCCCTGCGGTACCCCACTATTCACTGCCTGCCATTTGGAAAAAGATCCATTTATTCCTACTCTTTGTTTCCTCTCTGCCAACCAGTTTTCTATCCATCTCAATACACTACCCCCAATCCCATGTGCTTTAATTTTACATGCTAATCTCTTATGTGGGACTTTGTCAAAAGCCTTCTGAAAGCCCAAATAAACCACATCCACTGGCTCCCCCTCATCAACTCTATTAGTTACACCTTGAAAAATTCCAGTGGATTTGTCAAGCATGATTTCCCTTTCGTAAATCCATTCTGATTCTGTCCGATTCTGCCACTGTTTTCCACGTGCTCAGCTATTAAATCTTTTATAATGGACTCTAGAATTTTTTCCCACTACTGACGTCAGGCTGACTGGTCTATAACTCCCTGTTTTCTCTCCTACCTCCCTTTTTAAATAGTGGAGTTACATTAGCTACCCTCCAATCTGTAGGAACTGTTCCAGAGTCTATAGAATCTTGGAAAATGACCACTAATGCATCCACTATTTCTAGGGCCATGTAAGTACTCTGGGATGTAGATTATCAGCCCCTGGGGATTTACAGGCCTTCAATCCCATCAAATTCCCCAATACCATTTTCCTACTAATACTGATTTCTTTCAGTTCCTCTGTGTCGCTAAACCCTGAGTTTCCCAACATTTCTGGCATGTTATTTGTGTCCTCCTTTGTGAAGACAGAACCAAAGTATGTATTTAGTTGGTCAGCCATTTCTTTGTTCCCCATTATAAGTTCCCCTGTTTCTAACTGTAAGGGACCTACATTTGTCTTTGCCAATCTTTTTCTCTTCACATACCTGTAGAAACTTTTACGGCCAGTTTTTATGTTCCCCGCAAGCTTACTCTCGTACTCTATTTTCCCCTTTTTAATCAATCCCTTGGCCCTTCTTTGCTGAACTCTAAACTGCTCCCTATCCTCAGGTCTGTTTTTTTAGCCAATTTGTATACCTCTCCCTTGGATCTAATACTATCTCTAATTTCCCTTGTAAGCTATGGTTTGGCCACCTTTCCTGTTTTACTTTTGTGCCAGACAGGAATAAACAATTGTTGCAGTTCATCCATGCGCTTTTTGAATGTTTACCATTGCCTATCCACTGTCATCCTTTTAAGTAACGTTTCCCAATCCATCATAGCCAACTCGCACCTCATACCATCGTAGTTTCCTTTATTAAGATTCAGGACCCTAGTCTGAGAATCAACTACGTCACTCTCCATCTTGATGAAGAATTCCATCATATTATGGTCGCTCATCCCCAAGGGGCCTCGCACAACTAGATTGCCAATAATTCCTTTCTCATTACACAATACGCAGTCTAGGATGGCCTGTTCTCTAGTTGGTTCCTCAATGTATTGGTCCAGAAAAACATCCCGTATGCACTCCAGGAATTCCTCCTCTACGGCATTGTTACTAATTTGATTTGCCCAATCTATGTACAAATTAAAGTCACTCATAATTACAGATGTTCCTTTATTGCACGCGTCTCTAATTTCCTGTTTAATGCCATTCCCAACATCACCACTACAGTTTGGGGGTCTATATACAACCCCCACTAACGTTTTTTGCCCCTTAGTGTTTCTCAGCTCTACCCATACAGATTCCACATCGTCAGAGCTAATATCTTTCCTCACTATTGCGTTAATTTCCTCTTTAACCAGTAATGCAACTCCACCGCCTTTTCCTTTTTGTCTATCCTTCCTAAATACTGAAGACCCCTGGATGTTCAGTTCCCATCCCTGGCCACCCTGCAGCCGTGTCTCCGTAACCTCGACTATATCATACCTGTTTACAACTATTTGCGTGGTTAATTCATCCACTTTATTGCGAATGCTCCTTGCGTTAAGGCACAAAGCCTTAAGGCTTGTCTTTTTAACATTATTTGTTTTCATTTTGCCAATTTTTTTGTTTGCAAGAGACTTGAACACTTTTTCATTTGTGGCAGATTTTATTCTTCAGAGATCAGTCTGGCTTTAAACTACCTTCATGAACATGGGATCATTTACAGAGATTTGAAACTGGACAACGTCTTGTTGGACTCTGAAGGACATATTAAACTAACAGACTATGGAATGTGTAAGGTAAGATCATTTTGAAGCAAAAGCTGAGAAAGTGCTGGCTCAGATGGTCCAGTGCTTGAGTGTTGTACATGCAGAGAATTCAGTTTTTGAATTAATGTGAGGCTACTTGACCTTTTTGGGCATATTTTCCTGTTCTTTGCCATGTCAGTTGATCGTGGACTATTCGGCAGTGGCATAATCAAGCTTGAAAAAATCAGGAAGGAGGAGGGCCTTGATTTCTTATTGTTTGTTCTTGGAATGTGAGCATCTCTGTCAAGGCCAGCATTTGCTGTCCATCTATAATTGCGCTTGAGAAGGTGGGGGTGACCACTTTCTTCGCCCACTGAAGCCCATGTGATAGGTATACCTACAGGGCTGTTAGGGAAGATGTTCAAGATGTTGACTCAGCGACAGTGAAGGGACGACAATATATTTCCAAGTCAGGATTGTATGTGACTTGGAGGGGAATTTGCAGGGGTGTATGTTCCCATGTGTCTGCTGCCCTCGTCTTTCTCGGTTGCAAAAGATGCTGTCGAAGGAGCCTTGAGAAGTTGCTGCTGTGCATCTTGTGGTTGATGCACACTGCCACCCCTGTGGGGTGGGGGTGTGAATATTTGCCATGGTGGATCAAACAGGCTATTTGTCCTGGATGGTGTCGAGCTTCTTGAGTATTGTTGGAACTGCACTCATCCAGACAAAATGTCATAAACACTTCAATCACGGAAAATGGTTGATCTTCGAGGACTAAGAATGTTTTTGAAGAATTTGTGGCTTTTCAAAGGCACTTACCCTTAAAGGGTTAATGCAAGGACTCTTGTGCTGCTGTTCTGAGAAAAGACAGCATTTTACAAGAAAAGCAATTGAACATTTTTTTTAGGAATCTGGCAGACCCCTTGACCCCGGTGGACTGCTTACAAAAGGGTCACGGTGATTTATAGCTTTGAAACAAAAAACATGCCTTGAAAACTCTATTTTAAAAAGCTAGTGAAGGTTTTTGCTGGGCAGAAGGAGATTGACTGCTCATGTAAAGAAGACCACAGTCCCTTAAAGGAAAACCCAGTCCAGAGCAGAAAGTGAGTGGAAGCTGCTCTGAAGTCGCTCTAAGCTCTGCAATCAACTGCCTCCAAGATCTCCTCGCTGTTCACCTGAAAAATACCATTGACTTTTAACATTTTGGCAGAATTCCTCTATTTTTATTATTGTGTGTGTGTGTGTGTGTGTGTGTGTGTGTGTGACTTGATTAGTCTGGTTTTTGTAATAAATGAATAATTTTATTGTTTATTGATGAAACCTGATCATTGAGTGGTCATTCTGAAACTAATTGGTAAAGTTCATAATTGACCATATAGCTAGCTGGAAAAATCATTTAAATATGTGTTGTGACTGGTGGAGTAGTGGAACTAGAGACAGACAGTGCACTCCTCCAGTCTCTGTCGTAAAAAAGTGGAGAGTGTTCCATCACATTCCTGACTTGTGCCTGGTAGATGATGGACAGGCTTTGGGAAGTCAGGAGGTGAGTTACTCGTCACAGAATTCCCAGCCTCTGAATTGCTCTTGTAGCCACAATATTTATTTGGCTGATCCAGTTATGCTTCTGATCAGTGGTAACTCCAGGATGTTGTTGGTTGGGGATTTAGCGATGGTAATGCCGTTGAATGTCAAGGGAAGATGATTGGCTTCTGCCTTGTTGGAGATGGCTATTGACCAGTACTTGTGTCTGGTTGGTCTTGCAACATTACTCTGTTCCTCTCCATCCCTAGAATTGTGTAGTAGAGTCAGTAGTGACTCAAATGTGGTCTTGAGACTCACATTTTAGATGAAAAAGGAAGCGAAGAGAAGGTGACTCAGAACCTGAAGGATAGAAAAACCTTTTCAAATGAATTGCATTTTTCTGGACTGGGAACATTTCCTGTGGCATTTAAAAAAAAAAATTGAAGAAAACCATTAATGAAATCTGTACGGTATTTTTGCATTCTTATCAAAGAATGTGACAAGGAGATTGGGGAAAAACAGTACATTGCTTAAATTTACCAATGTGTTCTATTGAATTATGATTAAAATTAATCCTTCACTTTACTTACAGGAAGGTCTGAGGCCCGGCGATACAACCAGCACATTCTGTGGTACTCCCAATTACATTGCTCCAGAAATCCTGCGAGGGGAAGATTATGGTAATGTTGTTTGAGTGCTACTTTATTCTAAAATGTATTTCAGCAATTAAAAATCCACTTTCCTTGTTAATAATCAACTTGTGGCTGGAGAGATAGGGTGCTAAATTGGAGCTTTGTGTCTGTAAGTTGTTACACAGTTGTCAGTCTCTTCTATGGAGAGCTGCAGAGCATAGCAGTAAGTCTTGTTCGATTTTCATGTGTCTTCAATTGGGCCACCCTTAGAGCTGCACTGTGAACAAATCATCTCCCCACCTCATCAGATGGGGAAGGTGTATGGCATTGGAAGGTTATTAAGGGAAGGAGAGAATTTATTTTTATACCTTAAAAAAAACAATGGGCCAAGAAAATGGTTATAATAGTCAAGGTGGCAACTATAGGATTAAACTTATTTTGTATAACACCTATTGTGACTTCAGTCTTGGTTAGAATTTTTTTGACTTCATAAACCTTTGTCTACTCAAATAGGGCCTCCCAGACCTTTCATGACATCTTGCAGCATCAAAGCATAACGTTACTTAGATAATGCTAAGCTTATTTTTCTTTAAAGAAAACCTCTGTGCTTGACTATAGCCACCCAAGGTGTTACCCACATCTTTTCTTAGATTTTTTGTTATTTACCCACTGTTGCATTATTCAATACAGCAGAACTTTGGTGTTTTGCTGGCTGTAACACATTGCAGTAAACTGGCAATTTGATTTCAGCATGACATAATCTGGAGAGTATTCTGTCAAACCTCCAGTGAAGTATTGCATAGAATTCCAACACGGAAACTGGTCTTTTGACCCAAGCAATCTATAATGGTGCTTATCCGCCATTCAACTGTAGCCCTAATCCCATGAGCCTGCCCTGTTCCTATAATTCCTTAATTCCCTAATTCCCTTCCTACAGCCACCTAGCAAACCTATTTTTAAATACTGACATGGTATACAATGCTGACCAGTAGTTCAGACACCAATGCCTGAATAGCAGCCTTTTTTTTAGAAAGTATTTAATCAGGAAAAAGCAGTGAGTGAGTCATGTTCTGAAGTGCACTCCCTGAAAGGGTGGCTGAAGCAGATCCAATCGTAACTTTTGAAAGGAAATTGGATATACATTTGAAAAGGAAAACATTTGCAGGGCTGTTTCAGGGAAAAAGCAGGAGGCAGGACCAATTTAATAGCTCCGTCAAAAAGTCAGCAGAGGCACAATGGGCTGAATGGTCACCTGTGCTTTATGATTCTGTACTGGTATTGTCGGGTATGTAATTAGCACAATTTTCAAATGTACAGATAATTAGGTACATGGAATCAACCCATGTCAATGTAGTTCATACTTCGAATTTTTGAAAAGCCATTTGGTGAATGATTAAGAACATAATTGAAGGTTCTTCATGTAAATACAATGTATGTGATCAAACACTGTTGAAGATTATACCTCCAGTGCTACTGAAGTTATGAAAATGCTACCTGAATAATTTTAGTTGAATTTCCTGGAGTTGAGATAAATATTGCATTTGTGGGCTTGTGTTTTTTGTTAAACGTTTTCCTTGTGATTGGTTACATCCCTTGGGAACATAACCCATTTAAAGTCCCCAACAGTGAGCAGGTACTGACTTGATGGGCTCTTTCTTGATGCATATTTATTAAGTTCATTGGGTTTTTTTAATCCCATAAGCTTATTTTCTTTAAAATTTTTTCACCAACTTTGCTTGTGGCAGCCTTGTAGCAAATGATTTGTTCAATCCTAAATGTGATGCGCCAGGTGTGACATTCACACAAACCAGTCAAGGAAATGGAAAATGATATCTTTAATTCCACAATTTATAAAAGAATGATCATTAAATCATTTGATAAAATCAACATCCTATTCTGCTTGGATTTAATTTTTTTTAAATCTTTTATTTTGGAGGGGGTTGAGGTGGGAAGAGTATAAGGAATTGGAGAAGCAGTAAGCCATTTAGCCCTTTGAGCCCGCTTCACCATTCAATGAGATCGTGGTTGATCTTCTATTTCACAATTTTCCTGCACTATCCCCATATCCCCTGATGTTTTTAATATGTAGAAATCTATAGATCTCAGTCTTGAACATACTCAACAACTGAACCTCCACAGCCCTGTGGGGCAGAGAATTCCAAAGTTTCACCATCATCTGAGTGAAGAAATTCCTCCTCATCTTAGCCTTAAATGGCCTTCCCTGACTGTGTCCCCTAGTTTTAGACCCCCAGCCAAAGGAAACATCCTTCCTGCATCTACCCTGTTGACCCTTGTAAGAATTCTGTATGTTTGAATGAGATCACCTCTCGTTCTTCTAAACTCCAGTGAAAAAGGCCCAGCCTATTTCATCTTTCCTTATAGGACAATCCCTCCATCCCAGGAACTAATTTAGTGAACCTTTGTTGCACTCTCTCAATGGCAAGTATATCTTTCCTTAGACAAGGTGATCAAAACTGCGAACAATACTCCAGGCGTGGTCTCACCAAGGCTCTATATAATTGCAGTAAAACATATTTACTCCTATACTCAAATCCTCTTGTAATAAAGATCAACATACCATTTGCCTTCTTGATTGCTTGCTGTACCTTCATGTTAGCTTTCAATGACTCGTGAACAAGGGCACCCAAGTGCCTTTGAAGTTTAATGCTTCCCAGCCTCTCACCATTTAAGAAATACTCTGGTTTTTCTGGTTTTCCTACCAAAGTGGATAACACCCTTCTCAAGGGCAACTAGGGATGGGCAATAAATGCTGGCCCAGCCAGTGAAGCCCACATCCTGTGAATGAATAAAAAATAACAATCACTTTGCTCCACATTGTATTCCACCTGCCAGATTTTTGATCACTCGCTTAGCCTCTCCAAGCCCCCTTGTAGCATCTTTGCATCTTCCTCACAACTCTTATTTCGACCTGGTTTTGTATCATCTGCAAACTTGGAAATATTACATTTAATCCCACATCCAAATCATTTATATAGCACTGATCCTTGCTGTACCCCACTAGTTAGAGCCTGCCAACGTGAAAATGACCCATTTATTCCTGCTCTGTTTTCTGCCTGTTAATCAGTTCTCGGCCAGTATATTGCCCCCCAGTCCCATATGCTCTAATTTTATTTAATAATCTCTTGTGTGGGACGTTATCAAAGGCTTTCTGGAGACCTAAATACACCACATCCACTGGTTTCCTCCTTACCTATTCTGCTGGTTACATCTTTAAAAAACTCCAAAAGGTTTGTTAAACATGACTTCCCTTTCATAAATCCATGTTGTCTCTGCCCAATCCTACCATTATTTTCTAAGTGTCCTGTTATCACATCCTTTATTACCAATTCTAGTCTATTGCAGAAGAGATATCTTGTAGTTCTGACACTTTTAGTGAAAACATCCACAGTTACACTGAAATCCTAGTGACAACACTGACAGGAATTTAATCCAGGGCAGCACAGGATGGTAGATTCCTGTTTACGAGGGAGACCCTGAACTGCAGCTTAAGTGAGTCATTCTGCATCTGCCTCTGAACAGTGAGTTAGCGGATGGCAGTGGAAGAGAACTGGAAGCATGTTGCTTGCCAGTCCACTCTGATGAGCAGAATAGTGCAGAGGCCTAAAAAAAAAGACTGCAGGGGCAAAATGACCTTCTTAATTGTAATATGGTTTTGACTCTATTTATTTTTATGTTTAGTTTTAAATGGTCATGTGTTTTATTTGCAGGCTTCAGTGTGGATTGGTGGGCTCTGGGAGTGCTGATGTTTGAGATGATGGCAGGGCGATCGCCTTTTGATATAGTGGGGAGCTCAGATAATCCAGATCAGAACACAGAGGATTACCTCTTCCAAGGTGAAATGTTGCAGTTTTTCTTTTGTTTATAATTTTTCCTCTCAACTCTTTCATGCCCTGAGGCTGGTGAGTAAGGTGTCAGTTAGGATGATGGCACACTCCATCTGGGCTCTCACATGAGAAATGGCCATTTGGGCTAATCAGTAGCGATCCTTATCAATGACTGCATTTATAGGTTAGAATTGAGAACGTTGTCAAGACCATGAAAATTGCAGGTGCGAGCAATGAAGGTGAATCTTTGGTCCAGTAGAGGGTGCTGTATATAAACTGTGGATTAAGGCACATTGATTTGGCATGTGTGTAAGTAGCTTTAAACTGTGCTTTACTGTGCCTCATCAGAATGTGTTTAATGTTGCCACTGGGGGCAAAGATGAAGAATTCCCCTGCATTCAAATAAATGAGAAGGGGGGGAAAAACCTTCAATATTCAGAAACAAGAACAAGTCATCTTGGGACCTGTGGCTATAAACCATTTAAATATCTGACATATGGCTTGTGTTTCTCGTGATATACAACAACCAGATTCATTAAGAATTTTAGGTGCAAGAAACACAAGTTTGATTTGAGTTTTTAATTAAAAGTTAAAAATCAACATTTGGTTAAACATTTCATAGCAAATGTTACCAGGAACAAAGGAAGATGGGAGGTTGGAGCACTGCAAAAGTTGTGTGCAGTGCTTCAGAAAAGTTTTTCAATGGAGGGAAGTGAAGAGACAAACTGACAGTAGCAAAACTCATTTCCTGTACATCCTGAAGAAGGTATAGGTTGGACGAAAAGCAGGATGGAGGCTTCTCAAAGCATTTTGGAGGTAACAAAGTGTCGGTCTCAGCTTAGTGGTAGCACTCTCACCCCTGAGTCAGATGGTTGTGGGTTCAAGTCCCATTTCAGAGCCTTCACACAATCAAGGCCGATCCCTTAGTGCAGTATTGAGGGCCACTGCACTGTTGAATGTGCTGCGTTTCAAATGAGACGTTAAACCCAATTGGGTGAGGGCAAATGATCGACTGCACTATTCGAAGAAGAGCAGGAGAATTGTCCCCCCGTAACATACCTAATATTTAGCTCTCAACCAACATCACTAAAGCAGATGATTATCTCATTGCTTTTTGTGGGATATTATGCGCAGATTTACCATGTTTCCTATATAACAACAGTGACTATACTTCAAAACTACATCGGCACTTCCTGAAGCTGTGAAAGGTGCAAGCTCTTTCTTCTCGTGAAGAATCTAAAGGTTAATTATCTATGGTATCGGTTCTGTGTTCCATCTTTGCATTGATTTCTTTTTAATTTTTTTTAATTTTGGTGGGTTGTGCTAACAGCTAAACCTGTTCCTGCTGTCGTCCAACATCCGTGTGCACACACGTTTTCCAGCATGAGTGATAAGAAAGTGACCAGGAGCAGGATCCCTAGCTGTTGTTTTTTTTCTGATCTCCAGCCTGGAAATTTCCCTGCAGTTTGCCCAGATTTTGCTGACACTTCTTGGGTTCTATCAGCAACTTGGTTAAGTATCACCTGTGTACCTTTAAACACAATTCGAATTTGTGACTGCTCTCGATTGCCTATGTGATTTTGATTTGGTCTCATGGGTTCGCTCCCTTTTACTTATCAGGCATAAAATTCTTGAAATAACTCTTTAATGATTCATTTTTCCCCATTGTCACGGCCTTGTTTCAAACATCGTCAGTATTTGTGTAACTGATCTCATTTACAGTTCCTCGGGCAGAAAAGGAAAGAATTACGAGTGCACCAGTGTTTCCTTAGCAACATAATGCCAACCAGTTCTCCAGCTGCTGCTCTGTGGAGGCACTGACCAGAAAAACTGAGTGGGGCTGTTTCTTTTGAAACTAAGATTGTGCAAAATGGTGACAGATTGTCTTTCACTTTAAACATACACTTGGTGAGAATGAAAGGAAGTGAAGTTGGGCTTATGTGTCAAACAAGGCTGATATGGTATTAAAAAAATCCTGCAGATTGTAATGTAGCAAATTCCAAAGTTTCACCACCATCTGAGTGAAGAAATTCCTCCTCACCTTAGTCTTAAATGGCCTGCCCTTTATTCTGAGACCACCATTTAAGAAAGGAAAGAGAAAATGGGGAACCACAGACCTGTTAGCCTGACATCAGTTGTAGGGGAAATACTAGAATCTATTCTAAAGGATGTGACAACTGGGCACTTAGTAGGATTGGGCAGAGTCAACATGGATTTATGAAAGAAAAATCATGTTTGACAAACCTATCGAAGTTTTTTTGAGGATGTAACCAGCAGAATAGGTAAGGGGAAACCAGCGGATATGGTGTACAGTATTTAGATTTTCAGAAGGCTTCCGGTAAGGTCCCACACAAGAGGTTAGTAAACAAAATTAGAGCACATGGGATTAGGGGTAATATGCTGTCATAGATTAAGAATTGGCTGACGGACAGAAAAGCAGAGAGTAGGAATAAATGGGCTATTCTCAGGTTGGTAGGCTGTGACTAGTAGGGGTGCTGCAAGGATCAGTGTTTGGGCCCCAGCTATTCACGATCTATATCAATGATTAGGATGTGGGGACCAAACGTAATATTTCCAAGTTTGCCGATGACACATTCCCACCTAGTTTTGTGAATTGGTGAGGAGGATGCAAAGAGACTTCAAGGGTATTTAGACAGGCTAAGTAAGTGGCCATAAGGAATATAATGTGGAAAAATGTGAAATTGTCCACTCTAGTAAGAAAAACAGAAAAGCAGAGTATATCTTAGATGGTGAGAAATTGGGAAGGTTCATCAGACTAATTCCTGGAATGGTGGGATTGTGCTATGAGGAGAGATTTTTAAAAAAATTCTTCGATAGGATATGAGCATCGCTGGCAGGGCTAGCATTTGTTGGCCACCTCTAATTGCTTTGATCTGAGTGGCTTGCTAGGCCATTTCAGAGGGCAGTTGAGAGGCAACCACATTACTTTGGATCTGGAGTCACATGTAGACCAGACTGGGTAAGGATGGCAGATTTCCTTCTCTAAAGGCCATTAGTGAACCAGATGGGTGTTTACAACAATCAATGGTAGCTTCATGGCATGATTAACTGAGACTAGCTTTATATTCCATATTTATTAATTGAATTTAAATTCCACTAACTACAGTGGTGGGATTTGTACCTATGTCTCCAGAGCATTAGCCTTGGTTTCTGGATTACTAGTCCAGTGTCATTACCACTCTGCCACCGTCTCCCTTTAAGATTGAGGAGACTGGACCTGTATTCTCAAGTTTAGAAAAATGAGAGGTGATCTCCTTGGAGTATACAAAATTCTTACAGGCTTGACAGGGTAGATGTGGGAAGGATATTTCTTTTGGCTGGAGGCTCGAGAGCCAGGGGACACCATTTCAGAATAAGGGGTAGGCAATTTAGGACTGAGCTGAGGAAGAATTTCTTTACTCAGAAGGTGGTGAATCTTTGGAAATCTCTACCTCAGAGGGCTCAGTCATTGGGTATGTTCGATGGAGATCAGTAGATATCCAGATATTTAAAGACATCATGGGGATGGTGAGGGAAATTATATTGAGGTAGAAGATCAGTCATGATCTATTTGAATGGCTGAGAAGGCTTGAGGGGCCGAATGGCCGCCTGCTCCTATTTCCTTTGTTCCTGAATCAGAACAAGCTGGAAATACAGCACTGATGAAAGGTCATTGATCTTTGCAACATTAACCCTGTCTGTCCACAGATGCTGCCAGACCTGCTTAGTGTTTCCAGCATTTACTGATTTTGTTCCACATTTCCAGCATCTGCAGTATTTTTTTTTCGCAGTAAGGTTGATATGGTGCAGTGTGTTGCCTAGCAGAACTCTTAAAACATGTCCCAACAGTGTTGCTTACTTCTCATGGCCCTTTTATTTGATGTGTTGTTGACCTAATGTTATGTCTTAAGCCCAATCAGTTTGCATCATCTTCCAGCTTTTTTCGCGGCAGCAAGTCTGCTCTTCTCTTTTCACTACCCAAAATATTTATCTTTTGGATCAATGAGGAACAAAATCTCTCCTTGATTACTTCAACTGCATGTTGACTGTGCTGTATAATTACTATTTGGTAGCTATCAAGCTGGGAATTTTTTTAAAAGAATAAGACTGAGGAAGGTGTACATGTGTACACTGGATAAATGGAGTCTCAAGGAGACCATATCAAGAGTTTCAATATTCCAAAGGGTATAAATCGACTGAATTCTGATAAATTGTTTGATGTAATCATAAGCTCTGAAACCAGGGTCATATGCTTAAACTCAGGAAAGATAATGTGAGCAGTTCAGAATTACTTGCTTCACTTAGAATTTGTGAACTCATGTATTGGCCCAGAGACACAGTGGAGGTGTATTTATCAAAATTCAAGGGTAATCTGGATTTTTGTTTTGAGAAAAGAAAAAAAAAATATGTGGAGTCAAAGAAATAAGAGTGCAGTGTGGTAATTTTAAACTGCCCAAGTGGATTAGAGTGGTTGTCCCTGGTTCTGGATATTTTTAATACTTTGAAAGTCTAAAATCCTGATCCTTTGTTTAGTCTGACTCGTACCTGAAACAAGCATTGATTAACCTAACCATTCTCTTATCAGATTCTTTATTGTCCTGAACCAGAAGTAACCTTCTTCTTTGAAGTTAACTGCAATGATACATAAGCTGGAATGCATACAGTCAAGATGACAAATGCATTGAGTAGCAGTATGATGAAAACAGAAAATGCTGGAAAACTCAGCAGATCTGACAGCATATATGGAGAGAAAAACAGTGTTAACGTTTCGAGTCTGTATGACCCTTCTTCAGAGCCCTGTTTTCATTTCAGATTTCCAGCATCTGCAGTATTTTGCTGTTATCTTGAGTAGCAGTTTGATGTGTTAAATATTGGAATAGTATTGGTGCTGGGCACAGTGCTAATTCAATCTCCTCTTGTGAATTTCAGTCATTTTGGAAAAACAAATCCGCATTCCACGTTCCCTCTCTGTCAAAGCTGCAAGTGTATTGAAAGGATTTCTCAATAAGGTATGAGCCATACTCATTACCTGTATTTTGTAGTTTTGCATTTCTTAGAAATGCAAAATGATTGCAGGATATCAATATAATCTTTCTCTCTCTTGTTGGTTGTGCATATTGTGAACTTCAACTTTTGCTAAATTTATTTGTCACCTTGCACAAATTTGTAAAACTGAATGTATTTCCAACCCTTTGAAATTTTGTCCTTCAGTGCGAGGGAAATATGGAGTATTAAAGTAAGGAAGTCTTACTACAGCTGTACAGTGCATTGGTGAGACTGCACCTAGAGTACTGCATAGTTTTAATCATCTTACTTAAGGAGGGACACGATTGCACTGGAAGCAATTCAGAGAAGGCTCACTAGGCTGATTGCTGTGATGAAGGGCTTGTCTTGTGACAAAAGGTTGAGCAGGTTGAGCCTATACTCATTGGAGTTTAGAAGAATGAGAGGTGGCCTTATTACAACATAAAATTCTGAGGGGGCTTGACAGGGTAGATGCTAAGAGGATGTTTCCCCTTGTGGGGGAATCTAGAAATAAGGGGCACATTTTAAAAATAAGGGATCTCCCATTTAAGATGGAGATGATGAGAAATTTCTTCTCAAGAGGGTTGTTAGTGTTTGCAATTCACTTCCCCAGTGAGCAGGGGAGGCTGGGTTATTGAATATATTCAAAGCTGAGTTAGATAGATTTTTGATTGACAAGGGAGCCAAGGATTATGAGGCAGGCAGGAAAGTGGAGGTAAAGCCACAATCCGATCAGCTATGATCTTATTGAATAATGGAGCTGGCTAGAGGGGCCAAATGGCCTACTCCTCTTTCTTATGTTTTTACCTTCAGTGTTCTTAGACTACTGGGGCTGATGGTGTCATCTACTCATCAACAGCCTGTACCATTGTGTGTGATGGAACCTTCAGTCACCTTGGCCCTACTTTGTGGCAGTCCCTTCACAAACACCTCTGCCTTGTGAACTCTTTCCACCTTTCAAAGCCTAGCTCTTCAAGTTCTATTGGTTGTCAACTCTTTAACTCTCCTGTTACTGTTTGGTGTCCATTTCTCTTCTGCAAAACCCCTTGAAGCATTTACTATAGCAGACAATATATAAATACACCTCATCACAGGAATCAACTTCGTGAACCTTCAGAACTGCTTCCAGTGCATTTATGTCCCTCCCCAAGTAAGGTGACCAAAACTGTACACAGTACTCTAGGGGCAGGTTATTGTCCCTTTGTTTGTTTAAAAAAAAAGTCATGTTTTGCACTCTGAACCAAAGCTGGCTGGAGATCCATGGTGCATGTACATAGAGATCTGGGAAGATCTAAGGATTATATCGGCTAATGTATTTCAGAAAGCTTGATTCATGTAAATGTATTACTGAAATTATTATTAGGTTGCGCAACCCGGTGTTGCATATTAACATTGATGGAATCCCAGAATTTGAACTTTACTAAGATTTGTCTGTGATTTAGTTTAAGTTGTGTTATCTTTGTTCATTGAATTTCAACACTCTAGACCAGGCTGTTAGTGGAGGAATCATAGGCAGAACATGTTAAGGGATTAAGAGACACAGAAAACTAACATGCAATCCCTACTCAACAGAAATGCATCTGTAATAGGGAGGCAGGGCTGGCAAGAGCAGGTGTTAGACAACTATCCTTAAAATCCAAAATGCTGAGATTGAATGTTATAGTGCTAGCCTTTCACCTCTATGTTGGATTCAAATCCAGCTGGGATTCTAGGTATGAGAGTTTCCTTTGCTGTCTTTAAAGGGCCTACATTAAATGAGCCTGCCCATCTCAACCCCAAAGAACACATCACAATTCTAACTCATTACTAACTAACACCAAATTGGTAATCTTATTCTGAAGGGACATAGAATGGCAGATTTGGAAAGTGGATAGATATTCTGTTGGCTCAGTATGGGGTGTTCCTTTAAAGGTAGGTTGTGACACATTGCTTGGGCAGATTAGGAGTAGCTCTGATTGATTGATTGGTTTTACCTGACTTGGGAGTCCTCAACACTAATACTTAATAGCTAGAATGGAAAATGTTCTATTCCCTACCATTAATAGCCCTCATTTTTAGCAAAGTCAAACTAGAAAAAAAACTAAAATCTATATGCTGACTGATGTAAGACTTCCTTTGTTCTTCAGTGTTGTCTTATAAATTATGTTTCTGTTTCAGGATCCAACAGAGCGGCTTGGATGTCACCCACAGACAGGATTCGCTGATATTCAGGGTAATCCTTTCTTCCGCAACGTAGACTGGGATTTGGTGAGTTTGGAGGGGAACAGATTCATCTTCAAATGAAAACTGCAGCATAAAATGTATGATAGCGCAATCAAATTAATACTTTTTCTTGTGACTCTTACTTTTTTGTATTTATTTTAAAAAGGTATTTACAGTTTTATATATGGCACGTTGTTACCATGTATCTGCTCATTAGAGGCTAAATTTATAGAGACTGTAACGTGGATAAAATTAATAATCACCTGGAAAGTCAAGGGTCACCGTAAACATGAATGTATAATCGTGCTGACAAAGTTAACCCAACAATGTAGTGATGGAGGTAGTGCTTGTTATGCATTCTACTTTGCGTTTTAGGCATTTGATTAACATGCCAGATAGAAGGTTCGTTGATAACAATGAAGGCAAACAGTATTAAAGGGAATGTGGCAACAGGGGTAGAAAGTTGGTTAATGGGCAATGTTATGATTTTGGTCTACCTGCCATTGGCAACTATTGCTTTTCAATAATGCTAGGTTCCCCTTTAAGCAGCCTGGTTGTTTGTTTTTTTTTAATGGAGGTTGACCCCAGTTGACCTCTGTCTACTGGAGCAACAGTGAGGGCCAAGAGTGTGACAATGGAACTCCCTTGAGATCTGGCCTGGGTCTCTGTCCTAACTACATGAACTCCTTTAGTCTCTCTCGCTGGCAGGCACCTTTTGGTGTGACTTGTAAACTAGTTTATTTCATGTTAGATGAGGGGTTTAGTTATGAGAAGAGACTGGCGAAACTGTAGTTCTCTTCATTAGAATGAACAAGGTTACGAGAGTTCTAATAAAAGTGCAAAATTATGAGAGAGTGTCATGAGATAAAACTGGGTATGGGGGGAATATTTTAGTGGTTGGTGAGTTGGCACCTAGAAAGCATGTATTTAATATCTTCAGCAAAAGAATGATTGGTGTGATTAAGATGGTTTTTATTTACATAAAGCGTTGTTATGACATGGACCTATTTGAAATGGTGGTTGAAGCAAAATTGCTAGCTTTTAAAATAGATATTAAAAAAGGAAAAATTTAAAGAGTGAGTGGAGAACCAGCACAGGAGGGGGTGGGCTTTGTGTGCTGTACAACTCTAAAGATTTCATCCTCCTTTCATATGAGGTATTTTCTCTTTTTTCTTCCTTTTTGCCCATCTCATGAAAATGATAGCTCATTTTGAGGTATTGATAGTTAGACGTGGCAGCCCTCTGCTACACATTAAATAGTGAATATTATTTCCAGCACTTATTGAGTCAGTAAGTAGAGACCAAAATATCCCAATTTGTATATGATTCCAGATGATGAGTGGTGGCAGGTAATTTGACCATAGGGGCACTTATGACATGCTTGATCTTGCTTTTGCCTGATCTATGCCTGTGTGCATGTGCATGCTCAAGCAATGAAGGAGAAAGATATTTCTACATATAATTATCATTATACTGTTCAGTGGAGGTCACTAATTTGGGTTAGGAATGCTCCCTAGTTCAAGGGACCCTGCTTCAGATGAGAATGAAATCATCAAACTCCGCATAGGGCAGAGATCAATCTTCCTGATTTCTATGACTCAATGGGCCACCGACAACTGAACGAAGAAGGGATGGCTGGGGTGGGGATTTGTTGGAGCAGGAGGATGCCGTGGAGTCGTTACGGCACAGGAAAAGGCCAGGTCATTTCCACTTGCTGCGTTTAATAAAAAGTTCATCCCCATATCTCTCCTGTATGTCTTGCCTAAAAACTTAAACCTATGTCCCCTAATCCTTGTACCATCAGCTATTGGGAACAGCTTTTTTGTACCTATCTTATCTAAACCTGTCATTATCTTGTACGTCTCTGTCAGACCTCACCCTCAATTTGCTCATTTGCTCATTTTTGCAATATCAAAAAGAATAAGTAAAATCCAGTAAGCCTGGATTTTCCAATCAATGTTATTTTAATGCCAGGGAAAACCCATTTAAAAGCAACAGGTTACTGCTGACATCAAATCACAACAGCAAGAAAAATCTGCCTGATATGTGCAACTATGACGTCACTGCCCAGTGTAGGAATTCTCACCAGCAACGTTTCTAAAATTATATTTTGGCTGTCGATCTTTCATCAGAATTGGCAACTGGAAGATAAATAAATGCATTTATAGGACTGAACATCTAAAGACGAGAGAACAGCAGCATTTAATAGCCAAGATCACTGAATACTGTTAGAGAGGCAGTTATGGGTTTAATGATCTATATCAAGCAAGAAAGGCCTGATCACGGGCAGGTAGATCAAGATCTTTTCAGTGAAGGTGAAAAGTCATGTATAGATCAAAAGAGCTGAGTGAGACTGAAAAAGCACGGAAAAACAAACACTCGAAATATCCACATTGGAGGGGAATGAAATAGACACTGGATGGGAGAAACTGGCAAGGAACTGAGAGGCTGCTTAACAAAGGTTTGGGGCAAAAGACGAGAGTACTTAGAACAATAGGATAACATTTCTCTGGCTTTTGCACTGAGTTTAGTTGGGATAGTATCGCAGGCAAAAGAAGAATGGCTTGGTGTGGAAAGGAAGAAACTGGAAGGAGGTCAGTGTCACACTCAAACAACATAAATTTCCTGAAAGCGGACAACAAACCTGCATTTGATTCCCCCCACTATAGAGGAGGTTGCGCCATGACCAATAATTTGTCATACATTCGATTAAGGAAAGTCCACTTAAATTGCTGTTTCATGATTTCCATTATATGCTCCTTGGAAATATGCTTCCTGATGGGAGTGTTGAAATGCAGAATCATCCCTTAAATTCCTGGTAATTTGCCTGTATTGAGTAACAGAGTCTGGATTCTGTAGCAGATTTCCCTTTAAAGTGGGCAAATATTTAAATTTACAAAGGGTCATGATCAACTTGAATAACTTTATTTGTAACTGTTTAAATACTACATGCTAAAACTGCATCAATAGAATGAATTTAGGGGAATCAGTCCAAAGTTTTGAAGGAATGGAGTTAACAATACAAGTTTAAACTCAAGAACCATTGGCCATGATTGCCCCATGGCTTTGCTAGAAAATGTACTTTAACCTGAATCTCAGAGGAAGCCTCTTTATTTCATCAATGTGTCATTTTCAGTTCTCACACTACTGTTCTTATTTCCTATCCAAAGTTATTAATGGGTGACAATCATTATGTAATGAAGGGTGATTTTGTGCTTAGAATTTACATTAGGAATTGCATTGGTGTTAACCATAGTCATTCCACATAGAAGCCCTGCAGCTGGCAGAGTGAGACTGACTACACAATTTACCATAAAGAAAACTAATTTGTGAAAATTGAACATTTTCATTTTTATCACTGATAATCTAGATGGAACAGAGACAGGTCATCCCACCCTTCAAGCCACACATTTCCGGTGAATATGGACTTGACAACTTTGACTCGCAGTTCACTAATGAACCTGTCCAACTCACTCCAGATGATGAGTAAGTAGCAGTCATGGTCATTTTCCTCCGTTCTCCATAATAAGAGCCAAATAGTTTATGTTGCTTATCTGAGATTGGAGAGAGATTAATTCAATTAAGAGGAGGTGATGGCATAGTGGTACTGTCGCTGGACCAGTGATCCAGAGACCCAGGGTAATGCTCTGAGCACCTGTGTTCGAATCTCAGGTGGAATTTGAATTTGATTAAAAATCTCGAATTAAAAAAGTCTAATGATGACCATGAAACCATTGTCAATTGTTGTTTTTAAAAAAAAACCCACCTGGTTCGCTAATGTCCTTTTAAGGAAGGAAATCTGTCGTCCTTACCTGGTCTGGCCTATATATGACTCCAGACCCACAGCAGTGTGGTTGACTCTTCAATGCCCTAGCAAGCCACTCAGTTGTAACAAACCACTACAAAGTCACAAAAAAAGAACGAAACCGGACAGACCAACTGGCATCGACCTAGGCACTGGAAACTGCAACGGCAACCTGTTGACCCTGCAAAGTCCTTCTTATTAACATCTGGGGGCTAGTGCCAAAATTGGGAGAGCATTCTTGTAGACTAGTCTAGCATAGTCATCCTCACGGAATCATACCTTACAGATAACGTCTCAGACACCACCATCACCATCCCTGGGTATGTCCTGCCCCACCGGCAGGACAGACCCAGCAGAGGTGGCGGCACAGTTGCATACAGCTGGGGCAGAGTTGCCCTGGAAGTCCTCAACATTGACTCGCGACCCCATGAAGTCTCATGGCACCGGGTCAAACATGGGCAAGGAAACCTCCTGCTGGTTACAACGTACTGCCCTCCCTCAGCTGATGAATCAGTGCTCCTCCTTGTTGAACTCCACTTGGAGGAAGCACTGAGGGTGGGAAGGACACAGAATGTACTCTGGGTGGGGGACTTCAATGTCCACCACCAAGAGTGGCTCGGTAGCACCACAGCTGGCCGAGTCCTAAATGACATAGCTGCTAGACTGCGTCTGTGGCAGGTGGCGAGGGAACCAACAAGAGGGAAAAACACACTTGACCTCATCCTCACCAACCTACCTGCCACAGATGCATCTGTCCATGACAGTATTGGCAGAAGTGACCACCGCACAGCCGTTGTGGAGACAAAGTCCCGGCTTCACATTGAGGAAACCCTCCATCGTGTTGTGTGGCACTACCGCCTTGCTAAATGGGATAGATTTCAAGCACATCTAGCAACTCAAGACTGGGCATCCATGAGGCGCTGTAGGCCATCAGCAGCAGCAGAATTGTACTCAAACACAATCTGTAACCTCATGGCCCGGCATATTCCCAACTCTACCATTACCATTAAGCCCGTGGATCAACCCTGGTTCAATGAAGAGTGCAGGAGGGCATGCTAGGAGCAGCACTAGGCACACCTAAAAATGAGGTGCCAACCTGGTGAAGCTATAACACAGCACTATTTGCGTGCCAAACAGCATAAGAGCAAGTGACAGATAGGGCTAAGCGATCCCACAACCAACGGATCAGATCTAAGCTCTGCAATCCTGCCACATCCAGTCTTGATTGTTGGCGGACGATTAAACAACTCACTGGAGGAGGAGGCTCCACAAATATCCCTATCCTTAATGATGGAGGAGCCCAGCAAGCAGTGCAAAAGATAAGGCTGAAGCATTCGCAAAAACTTTCAGCCAGAAGTGCTGAGTGGATGATCATCTCTGCCTCCTGCAGAGTTCCCCAGCATCACAGATGCCAGTCTTCAGCCAATTCGATTCACTCCATGTGATATCAAGAAATAGCTGAAGGCACTGGATGCTGCAAAGGCTGTGGCAATATTTTGGCAATGGTACTGATGACTTGTGCTCAGAACTTGCCGCGCCCCTAGTCAAGCTGTTCCAGTATGGCTACAACACTGGCATCTACCCGGCTATGTGGAAAATTGCCCTGGTATGTCCTGTACACAAAAAGCGAGACAAATGCAACCCTGCAAATACCGCCCCATCAGTCTACTCTTGATCATCAGTAAAGTAATGGAAGGGGTCATCAACAGTGCTATCAAGTGGCACTTGCTTAGCAATAACCTGCTCACTGACACCCAGTTTGGCTTGCGTCAGTGCCTCTCAGCTCCTGACCTCATTCCAGCCTTGGTTCAAACATGGACAAAAGAACTGAACTCCTGAGGTGAGATGACAGGGACTGCCCTTGACATCAAGGCAGCATTTGACAGTGTGGCAGCAAGGAGCCCTAGGAGCCAAAACTGGGGTCAGTGGGAATCAGGGGGAAAACTCTCTGCTGGTTGGAGTCATACCTAGCACAAAGGAAGATGGCTGTGGTTGTTCGAGGTCAGTCATCTCAGCTCCAGGACATCACTGCAGGAGTTCCTCAGGGTTCTGTCCTTGGTCCAACCATCTTCAGCTGCTCCATCAATGACCTTCCTTCCATCATAAGGTCAGAAGTGGGAATGTTTGCTGATGATTGCATTTACGACTCCTCAGATACTGAAGCAGTCTTTGTCCAAATGCAGCAAGACCTGGACGATATCCCGGCTTGAGCTGACAAGTGGCACGTAACATTCGTACCACACAAGTGTCAGGCAGTGATCATCTCCAACAAGAGAGAATCCAACCATCGCCCCTTGATATTCAATGGCATTACCATCACTGAGTCCCCCACTGTCGACACCCTGGTTACCATTGACCAGAAACTGAACTGGACTAGCGATATAAACGCTGTGGCTACAAGAGCAGGTCAGAGGCTAGGAATAGTACGATGAGTAACCCATCTCCTGACTCCCCAAACCCAGTCCACCACCTACAAGGCACAAGTAAGGAGTGTGATGGAATACTCTCCACTTGCCTGGATGAGTGCAGCTCCCAAAACACTCAAGAAGCTTGACACCATCCAGGACAAAGCAGCCCTCTTGATTGGCACCACATCCACAAACATTCACTCCCTCCACCACTGACGCGCAGTGGCAGTAGTGTGTACCATCTCAGATGCACTGCAGAAACTCACCAAGGCTCCTTCAACAACACCTTCCAAACCCACGACCACTACCATCTAGAAGGGCAAGGGCAGCAGATAGATGGGAACACCACCACCTAGAAGTTCCCCTCCAAGTCACTCACCATCCTGACTTAGAAATATATCGTCGTTCCTTAGTATCACTGGGTCGAAACCCTGGAATTTCCTTCCTAACAGCACTGTGGGTGCACCCACACCACATGGACTGCAGCAGTTCAAGAAGGCAGCTCACCACCACCTTCTCAAAGGCAACTAGGGATGGGCAATAAATGCTGGCCCAGCCATCAAAGCCCACATCCCATGAATGAATAAAAAAAATTCTACTTATCACCCTCACTATGCAAAATTGTAAACATTGTGAACAGCTAAAATTGTTTCAGTATACCTTGATAAGGCTGGCCTAAATTTTTTGTGCCTTTAATACTTCTATTGGCCTTGGTTTATATTCTAATTAAAAATGTGTGCTGTAAAGGAAGCAAGAAAGCTACGACTATATTGTGCGCATCTGTTGCATTGGCAATCATTTATGTGACATCTTCTATGAATAAACCAGGAAAATTTGTATGGTTTTAATGCAGCTTCATTCTATAGATATTTTATATTGAATTTAATCATGATTTTTAGGAGGACATTAAATACATTTGAAATAAACTAAAATAGAACTAGTATTGTTTCATAGTGTTGTAGATTATACAGCCCAGAGAGAGGCCCATCGTGGCCATCTCTTGAAAGAGCTATCCATTTAGCCCTACTCCCCTGCTCTTTCCTAGTAGTCCTGCAACATTTTTCTTTTTAAGTTTATATCCATGTTGCTTTTAGAAGTTACTGCTGCATCTGCTTGTACCAACCTTTTAGGCAGTGCATTTCACATCATAACTCAGAGCAAAAAAAAATTGCTTTGCATCTACCCCTGGCTTTTTTGGCAGTTATCATAAACCTGTATCCTCTGCTAGTGGAAATGGTTTTACCCAGTATATCAAAATGCATTAAAATTTTGACACCTCCTCAACCTTCCTGATCCATGGAGAATAATCCCAACTGCTGACCTCTCTAAATATTTAAATTGTGATAAATCTGGTGGTTGATATCAAGATTTATACCTTTGTTTATAAAGCCAAGGATTGCACCTTATTAAATAAAAACAGCTTTGTCAATTTGTTTTTCCACCTGCAAAGATTTGTGGTGTAAAATTTAGATAAATACAAAATTTTCTTTCACATATCCCTGGTTGTGGCTTCTGACTCTTATTTTGTAAGATTATGTTTAGGACAAATGATTTGTCTCTCGAACAATTCTCACTGCATTTCAGCTTTTTGTGCACAATTGAAGTACTCAATCAGCAATTTCAGCTACAGGTAGGATATGTTGCAGGCTGTCATACTGAAACAAATCACCTGCTTTAGTTTCACTCTTGACCTTTTAGACAGTTTCCCTTCCGTCCCTCCATGCCACGAGCAATTTACGTAACTGAAAGTGCAGTCAGACAAACGGCTGCCAAGTCTCCGTTATTGCTCCATTTAACTGAGTTGCAAGGATTTAACTGTCTGATCTTTTTTCCCCATCTGCCCTATCCAGAATTACTTTCTCTAAGGCAACTAAGCAATGATTATATTATTACGGTTAAATTATAAGGGACTACCACTCACCCACCCCCGCCGCCAGTCCCACTGATGTGTTGTACAGGAGTATGTAATGTTGGTGACTTGATCTGATGTCATTATTACCCTTTTTAATACTTTCCTTTTCCCATTTTTTTTTTTAAAGTGACGCTGTAAAGAAGATTGACCAATCAGAATTTGAAGGCTTCGAATATATCAATCCCCTTCTGATGTCAGCTGAGGAATGCGTCTGACGAGCTGGAATCTGCACACTGTGCCCAGTGCCTCCAACCTTGCATGTGAAAGAGCTGAAAACAATGAATGCCTTGCTTTAGTAGCAGAAGCCTTTTCTCTGTACAGCTAATGGTTTGAGAATGCTCATCCCAGCTCTAATCCAGCAGATGACCAGTGACTACTTACATATTTCTATTCCAATGTAACAATAGGCTACAGGTTAATTGCCTGAGTTCTCAACCACTGCAGCTGAGAGATTATCTTTTTTCCGCTATATTTCCTGCTGAGAGACGCTGTTAACTTGGTGGACAGGATAGTTTTTGTCAGGGAGCAAGTGCTATCTTAGCTTATCTAAGAAATGACTTGCTTGTTTTTTCATTGGGAGGTTGGGTGGAAAGTTAACTTTATTCTGTTGGTGTTATGGTAAACTCTTAAGTGCATGACTTAAAGGCTTCATTTGCTCCCCCAAGACACCTCTATCAGCCTGCGGCTGGTAGTATTGCTCAGGGAGATGGCAGCTGATGGCTTTGACAAAAATGCTTTTGCTGGTAAAACATTGCCCTTATCTACTGGAAAGGTGTGTCAAAGGTTAAGGGAAGAAAAGCATTTCAAACATTGCTTCCAACTACTCATACATTACCAGCAGGATCATGTACAAAAACTGTATTGTAGAAAAACTGACAGCATTTATCTCATTTGATTATTAGGTTTTTTTTAAGTTATCAGAAGATTTTTGGGACCACATAAATGAGAATTACAAAATAACGTGCACAAACATGCTGTGACTATACTTTTGTCTGCACTGATGTGAAAGGTGTCTTTTTTATATAAATATATATATATATAAAAGCCGGTAAAGTTTTGTTCTGCACCATATTGTGTCGATTGAGGCTTTCAGTCCTGCCAGTATAGTCCACTGGAACTAAGGAGTTATGCAGAGCAGGGAGTGATCTGCCCATATTGTCATTGTTATACTTCATACATAAATGACTAAAATGACTGTCTCCTGCTATTTGTAGTGCTGCAGCATGCCAGGAAAACAGAACAAAGTTTTCCTAGGAATTGCTCAAACGCTTGGAAATGAAAAATGCATTCATAGCCGTACTCCTCCACCTTGCCCTGGAAAAAGAAACAAGTTTCAATACATAAGTAAAATTCAATAGCTTTCACTACAATACTTTGCTGCACACCTGACACTACATGAAGTTTGTTTGTTGCTCCATGAGAGATTCAAATTTAAGTAATTTCATGTTAAAAAGCAGAAGCAAAACTCGGTAGGAATTCCTGGGTAACTAGATTCTAATGATATTCATCAACTTCACTTTTGATATTTCTCATCCTCCAGACTCTTTCTGTTTTGCAACAGCACACAAGGGTCACCCATGGTCCCATGTAAAGAAAATCGTTATTGTCGGTTTGATAAATTGCAGTTACAATTATATTTTGAAGAGACATAACCTGCTAAACTGAATGCACTATATTCTGATGATTTCTTTTACAGTTAATCGAACAGACTTTACATATTTGTCTCATTATGACTTACTTCCTGCCCCACTTTTTCCCCACCAGTATTAGTTTACTTTAGTGAATATAGTTTTGATTCTATGTTAGAATTGTGAGAAGTGTAACTTTGCCAAATTTGGGCTGCAGTTTTATCTGGTCATAAAATAAAATAAGGTTATTATGTTCCTGCCTTGTCCACACCCATTTAAACTTCAGGTTTTAGTGGTTGCATTTAATACTTGGCACAGTTAACTCAGTCCCTTACCTACCTGAAAGAGACTTTTGTGCCGCATAACCCTAAATGTGCAAAAAGAGATGACCACAGTCCTAGCGGCGTCTGTTGTTCTGCTTTAAAACAGCTGTGTGCAGTCCAGCTAAAATGAGATATTCTGTGTACGTCTTTCCCTAAAACATTCCTTGTTTAAAATAGGTGACTAAGTTAAATTTGTTTCTTTTATTACTTGAGATGCAGGAAATGTTAATGATGTTTTGGGGTTGCATTCAACAATTCCGTCCATTGTTCTGTGAGGGTAGAAAGCCAGTGCCATTACTTATGACTAAGAGGGGATGTTATTTGTTATATTCAGAGTCATCGGTTTACAGATAATGAACGGGTCAAATTCAGCTGCATTATAGGATTTTGGTGTACTTAAACTATTTCATTTTGCAATATTATCCTTTTTTTGTGATGACAAGAGTGGGCTTAATGATTGCCAGAATGTCCTGTTGCAGTGATTAATGTCAATGGTTAGAGTGCTGCTTTTCATACTTAACTCCCCATTCTGGGCATCTATCAATTTAAAGCACATAGCTGCTTATGGGGAAGTCTGAGAAATACCAATACTTTAGCATTCTGGTATAGGTCAATATGCTACACATCCCCCTTACATCTGTCACACATTTAAGACTAGTAAAGAGACCATATCTCCTTTTTTCATGGTCTGTTCTGTTTTTTGAGCACTGTAGTAACATTCACAGTATTTTCTGTATGGTTAGACAGATGAATGTAACAGTGCAGATGTTGGCTGTCATCATAACTTGCACCATTGTTGAAGTTTATTGTTGTCAAACTGAGTGCTGGGTAGTACAGAGCTGCTGGAGGAAGATGATATTTTTCCAAACTCTTGATTCCTCCCACCGCGCCCCCCCCACCCCTCATTCTTTTTCTACTCAAGACAACTACTGGGGAATGAAAACTGGGTGCCAGCAGTCCTATGATACCTTGGCAATGTGGGCATTCTTCATGTGCAGGATGGTGAATGCTGGTAGGTTATTCAATTATGAATTATGGGGAGCAGCGACTAGTCATTGCCAAAGCAAAAAAAAATCGTCCACACTTGCGCACCAAGGGAATGGGTTATGGCCTCTTTAATCTTTATTTATTCAGGTTGCTGAAATGCATGAGACTCAGCCAGGATGAATGTTGTTCATGATTCAGAAATGCTCATTGCAAAGTTTAATTTGGAAACTGCATGTCATTTCTTCTTAAAATACCAGTGAGCTAGTGATACAACTGCATGGGTATTGGGAACATGCCCAGACCTGGACTATGCAGTGAATGCACTAAGTTATTGGCCAAATTTGCAGGAGAATCTGAGTCTGTATAGTTTGAAGTAATTATTTTGGTTTTTGTAAGAGAATGTTCTTGATTATGTACAACTGCCAAGAGAGAGTGGGAGTTTGTTGGTTTTGAAAGCTTCACATACAGAATGATTCGTAAACTGAATAGTGCAGGTATAAAATGCTATGTGGCCATCCAAGTATTTACCTACTCTATAGTAATTTATCATTTTAAGTTGTTCTTGTTCCCCTATCCCTCAAATAATCTTTAGTGTACCGATTTTATTAATATAAAAAATTAGTTTGCTAACTACTGGAATGGAGGTCCTGACTTGTGTTACTGGTCATTCAAGGACATGTTTCCCTTTTAAACTGGTAATGTTTCCACTGACTGGCCTAAAGAGTCCAAGAAATCTGCTGTGGGAAAAATAAATGACCTAATGGACCACACCACTACCTAAATCCTGATATGTTGCCCATGCTCTTGTTTGGGCATATTTTCAAATAATTTTTTTAAAATAAAAGCAGAAAATTCTGGATATGCTCACCAGGTCTTGCAGCATCTGTGGAGATAAAAGTTTGCAGGTTGTTAAAGACCCAACCAGATTGGTGTTCAACAGCCCCTACTTGTATGATTTTATCTCATGTCTTAACTCCACTTTCATTCAGATCCATTTAGCATTTATAGCTTTTGGAGGGGAAAAAGAGACCCTTCTTAATATTTGCCATAGTACTAATTCATGCCCAGTTAACAGACATCATACTGGCTATGACGTTTCCCTTGGCCCCTCTTGTTTCACCAAGTTGCTGTTCATCTACAAACCAGCTCCTGATGGCAGTAGACCAATTAACTCGAGGCTTGAGGTGTTTTATAGTCGTATTGGACCCTCAACTTTGATGGTATGAACCCTGTTGCTGATTCCAATTGTCAGTGAAACTTGGAATCAGGAAATTGAGGACTTGGCAGATTAAAGCTAGGCTTTTCATTCATTTCTGTGCTTATTGGTTTTGAAAAAAGGATTAAATATTGGCTTATTTTAAATTAGAGTATTGCAAAACTAGCGTCAACCACAACTAAGTTTCTGGGACCTCTGACTGTTACATGAACCCTTTTCTCATTATTGCCCCGCTCAATTCTCTTACGTAATTTTTGCAATTTAATTTGTCTTAACTCCAATGTTTTATGGCTCTTTTGATTTATTAGGGCTCAAGCACCAAGTTTTCAGTTTAGCAAAAGTTACTTCCGTTTATTTTGTGTTTTGTAACTGTTTAGCAACAACTACTGATTGTGTTTACAGTGCTAGTGTGAAAGAATATTAGTTTAGTTTTGTACTGTCATGTGTTTATGCCGCATGAGTGCCTTTCAGGTACAATGTAGATAAATACAGTTTGTCTCCTGTTGGACCAAATAACAAGGACTGGTTCAGTTAAGTACCATAATTACGGGTATATACTGACATCAAGTTAAATGGGAATCCACCTTTTGTCAGTTCGTGAATGGTTATTGGTATTTCATTTCTTCTTACTATGCAAGGTTTCTTTCATTAGCCAATATATCTTGCCGTTCTGCATAATGGTATATTAAATTAATTCTTAATACCCAGACCCATGTGTTTCGCCCTTTACGATTGGAGTGTAACGTCTCATCTCTAAGCTTGTTTTGTGCTGAAGGAAGTCACAGTTCTCTGCTATCTGTCCAAGACAAAAATTCCATCCTGGCTTGCTTTTCCCCCTTTCGCTGATGTTTATTTTAATGCGTTAGCTTTTCTTTAGACTGGGAGTCTTCACTTTGTGGCATCACATGGGGGATTGGATTGGGATAATACAAGCTCTGACATTGTACCATTCCATTAGCGCAAGAGACCAAAATTTACAGAATCCATTTGCTCTCAAAGGTGTGATTTGCAGGTAATTTTGATGAGGGAGAAGTGAGTGTTATATCAGTTTGATTCTATTTAATTCAACACTTCATCACTGAGTTCAATGATACATTATATTGTGGTTTTATGAAATAAATAATCAATTACTGACTTCAGATACATTCACCCCCTATCAACCCATGCTCTGGTCCTACCATCCCTGTTGTTGTGGCAATTTCCTGGAAGGTGCTAAATTATTAGCTAATAATTGTGGATTAAAGGAGCAACCTGAGAAATGTTGGGGAGAGATTTCTGCTGCTCATGGCTTGTAAAAGCCATAAATATGCACACCAATGAACATGGCTAGATTTTCACCATAACCAGGGAACAATAAACATCTCCCCATGAGGTGATTTGAAAGAGCAAGAGATTCATTGAAATGTTGGTATTTATTTTAAAGTTAAGATAGTTTTCGCGAGTATAAATGTTCTCTACATTTGTGTGAGGGTTGAGGGAGCTTCTACAGCAACATCATATCCCTGATGAATCTCTGCATTCTGTGTTAGCTTGTTAACCATACTGACTGAATAATTTTGCTGAAAAACACCTCTGATCCGATTTCCATAATCGCATTCCTCTGAATGTAAAGTAATGAATTCAGCCCTTAAGACTCTGAAATCTCTGATTTCAGAAGCAGGCTCTGGGAAGAAAAGGCCCCCCCCCAAACAGTATTTGTGTGTGTTTGTCTGAGCAGAGTCTTGTATACTGGAGCACTGCAGTGGAAAGCAAACCTGGAATCTATCCAAAGAATTGCCTGAAGAATGATTCCATGGGCTAATATTAATAGCTTAGAGATAATTATGAATTGTGAGAATTAATGCTTGTCAGCGTCAGACCACTGTAAACAGATTTAGATTAGATTCCTGTTCATGGGGCTGGTGAATGAGTTTGCTCTATGCTCTGCAAAAATCACACCAGTGAGTACTGATTTGATAAGGAGTATGTCCAGAATATTGAGTTATGGTCTCTGCTTTAGTTCTAGTATATTATAAATTGAGATTGTGGCTTGTACTAATGGTGAATGAAATTGAGGGGAATGGGGATTATTACAATGCAGAACTATTTGTTTAATTATGATTATGCAATACTTCTGAATTAACACATCTTAACCAGTTTTGCCAGTTTTTATACGGTACTCATTTAAATGCTGTGGCGTAAGTGATCATGGACACAAACCTGGATCAATGAATGTAAGCAAAGTTAGGAATGAGAACAGACCACCCTGTCAAGCCCCATCTGTTCAATGCATAAACTCTTAAGGTAACTAATTGTACTTGAATTACAGAATGGGTTTACTTGGTAGATGAGCGGAGCAATATTTACTTTGAGTGGAACAGTTATTTCTTTTACCTGTTCTGAGTTTACCTTTCATTCATTTCCATTATTTTATTCTCTGCCTGTTTTTTAGGGTTAAGTAATCTGGATTTACCTTACCTATGCTACTTAATATTTTTTATATACTTTGATGCACTGAGTAACTACCATGTTGCTGCAGGAGTTTTCTGAAAGTAAAGGCAGGTTAATGCAAATGTTCAGGCTCAGACCATTCTTGATTTAATGTTTGTGCATGTGCCAAAATGCAACAAAAATAGAAAAAGAGATCATGTGTTGTGGATGTTTTTTATTTGATTTGGAGGAATAGTTACATTTTTGTTTCATGCTTTTTTTAAAAAGGGGGATATGGTTCAATGAATTCCACAAGTAAATATTAGGGGACCATAATTAGCTAATTTTATATATTTCACAATCAAGAATTGAACATCTTCATAGTGAGGTTTTTCAGTCTGGAGCATATTCAGCTGGTAAGATATGATTTCCATGTTAAACATGCCACAGTCATAGCCTGGTATGTTTTTTTTGAAAGGGGCGGTTAATGTAGTTGGGATTTGGAATCTACCTCAAGTTTGCATAGACCTTTGGTCATTTCCTGCAATCTCTCCATCTCAGTAAACAGCAGGCCATAAAGGTACAAGTTGTCTCAAACTGGCATCATTGCACTATGACTAAGACCATTAAACCTGAAGTGATGTTTCAGAAATGAATACCAGACAGAGTGTGCTGGCAGGCTATTAGATTGTGACAAGTATCACTGCTCAGTCTGATCTTTGCCCTCGCTTGATTCTACACACTACACTGTCCAGCGGGGCTCTAAGATAGTGCTCGAGATCCTAGCTGATTTTTCTCCCCCTACCCCAGCACCCCTCCCTCCCAAACCCAGGTCCCCACCCCACTGACTCCCTGGCTGAGGTAATTCACAGGCTGTAGGGAGTAAATTTGGGATGTCTCATATGGCTCAGTACTGCAAAAGAATTTAGACTGCAGGGAGATTAGTGCCTCTATCTGCAGCAGCAAGAAATAGGAACAGGAGTAAACCATATGGCTTCTCAAGCCTGCGCCACACGATTATGGCTGATTGCCTCAACCCTACTTCCATGTCCATTCCCCATATCCCTTGATTCCTTGAGAGATCAAATATCTGTCTATCTCAGCCTTGAATATATTCAGATGGAGCATTCACAGCCCTTTTTGGTAGAGAATTCAGATTCACAGCCTTTTGAAGAGATTTCTCAGTCATATCACTCTTAAATGATGACCCCTTATCCTGAGGCTGTACCCCATGTTCTAGATTCCCCAATCAGAGGAAACAACCTATAGTATCTACCCTGTCAAGGCACTTCAAAATCTTGTATTTTTCAATGAGATCATCTCTCAATTCTTCTAAACCTGAGAGAGTATAACCCCAATTTACTTGACCTCATCTTGTTTGACACAGCCTGCAATTATCTGTTTTGCCAATTGCTGTTCAACAGGAAATCATTCTTCTGATGTCGTTGTATCACGTGAATGTGTCTTCATTATACATTAACCAAATCTAATGGAAATGGGGGCTAGTTAACTCTAAGGAGAATAAAAAGGATTTTGCATCACAGGTACCCAATCCATAGTCCCCTTTAAAATGAAAGCTGATGCCTAATCTTGTCATTCTGATATTTATTGGTGTGTGTTGTGTGTGATCAGAACTTGGGGGTGAGATGGGGAATATGATCTATGACTTACCTTGACATTGTCGCTTATGAATTGTCAGATCAGTCCCCCGTTTAGTACAAGCCCACAGCCGGGGCAAGTGATTTGGCATGTGTGATATCTTTAACTAACTAGAGTTTCCCACTTCTGCGCTCGCTAGTCCATAATTTTCTAGTCATTAAATTGAATCACTGGCTGGCTAGCGCAAAAATGGAATATCTCAACCAGCACCTATAGTGCAATCTATTGTTCCAAAATGTAAATTTTGCATGGCACGTTCACAAGGTGACAAAAATACCCATATTTAAACAATAACTGATCCCTTTTGCTACCCATTACTTGTATTTGTGGATGATGTATTTTCCTTGTATACTCGTGTGGGCCTGCACTTCAGGACCAAGAACTATTGCATGGGAAACAAGGAACTAATGAGTCTGGAAATTAAATGAAAAGGACAATTGCACTTTCCATATATGTAAGTGAAGCTTTACTCTCAAGGTTAAGGGATGTCCCTGCGAAGCTACAGTCACTTAACTTGCTACTGAATCTCAAAAAAGCAATAGCGTTTTCTGAAATAATGTTTTCTATTGCACTCAGGCTGTACCAATCTTGGACTCCTCCACAAAGATCTCTCTAAGGAATCTTCAAAAAATATCCAGTAGCTGATTTTGTGACGATGATATACTTGGATTATAGTTCCCAAACTCAGTTACGAATAGCGGCTGTCAGAAATGTGCATTTCAGTAACTGCTCTTAATGGCTATAGCACCGGTGCTGACTTAAGCTGGAACTTGACCTCTCCACCTTGTTATTAACTCTGCCTTTGTTAAAACTTAATTTGGATAAGAGAGGAGTAGCGTTAATTTGGGGATGACATTTGAAGTTTTGATTTGGAAATTTGAACTCCAGGCTTGAGTAAGGAAACTTAGTTATCAGAATGTAAGTTTTCTAAGAAATTGTACTAATTTGTGACTTTACAAGGCCTCCTGTAGTCGATATATATGTACAATGAGCAATAATTTGTGTTGCTAATCAGGGTAACATACCTGGGGTTGCCAAATCAGAACGACAACTCTTTAAGCATGAACTTAAATTTTCATATTGTAACTACACTTTGGGTTTTTTGAGTCTGGGTTCTCTGTGTTGTTGTCTTCAGCTCTTAAGATAAAGCACAAGTGAACTCTTAAGTTTTGTTAAGGAAACTTATGTAAAAGAAATATTGCCACCCTCAGCTCCTGTAAATTTGGTGTTTTTATATGTTCAGTGTGTGAAGGACAGCAGAAGGGCTGTGGTCTCTGAGATTAGTTTGCAGGGAACTGTACTACTGTAAATATTTTCAATTAGATCTTCCATATTCCTTATTCTATATAGTCCTCCTGTGGACTTTGGTCTCCATCCTCGTGATTTAATTACATCAATTTGAATTTTTCTTTACGTTTGAGCATACACATGGAGCAGGTGCAACAGAGCTGAAATTAGACTTTCTAATAGTGTTGCACTTTTTAAAACACATTTTTGAGGACTTTGCTTTCACTTTGGAACTTGAACTTATTTTTTTATTTTTTTAAGTTGGGTGAATGCCACAACCCATTTGTTCTTTGTACTTTATATATTCACTGGGTTAAAAATCTTTTCAAACCTATTGCATTGACTGCTGAACTGGTGCAAAATGTGTCATAGATTGATGCATCATGCTGCGTATATTAACACTAAATGCCAAATACTGTAATTTACATTCCTGAATGTGGGAGAACATTCTGTGGGGTTTTTTAAATAAAGATTTGGGAAAGATAATTTTAAAAATGTGTCCTATTGTGCATTGAACATCAAGTGAATTATTTATCTTTTTCTGTCAGTCAATCAATAAACATAAATTCTATGGAAAGGAGAAAATCATTGCTTATGATTAGATGACTGCCTTCTGGAAAGAGAATACATGTGAATATCGGATGAGAATGGGAAAATACAAGAAACATCCTTTTGAAACTGTTTGCAGGACAGGAGGTAGTTAATTTGATGGTGCCCATATCACCTCTGCCTGTTCACCTATCCTGTAGTTTAAATAATGCAGTTTCTCCAGCACTGGAAGAATGTCCAGATACTTGACATTTGTCAGCTTGTGTATGGTCCATAATGATGGAAAGAACTTGCATTTATATAGCACCTTTCAGAACCTCAGGAAGTCCCATGGCACTTGACATCCAATGAAATACTTTTAAAGTGTTGCTGTTGCAATTAAGGAAACACTCAATTTATGCACTGCACGCTCCACAGATATCTGATCATTATAACGTTGCTGATCTTTTTTAGTGATGCTTGAAAGATAATTATTGGCCAGGACTCCAGGAACAACTCTACTACTGTTGGAAAAGACGTCATGGGATCTTTGACATCCACCTGAGAAGGGCAGCCAGGGCCTGAGTTTGATGTTTCATCCAAAAGTAGAGAAGGAATGACTAATCTAGGGTCCCTCTGTCCAGCTAATCCATTCTTGGAAGCCCAGGGAATTCAGTTATATTTGTATTTTTTTTTTACTAGATTATCCTGTTTGAGTCTGTGCATCTGAAGGTTTGGAAAGGGCTGACCCTAATTGCCAGTTAAGCCCTAAATCAGAATATTTATGTACATATACTCCCAGGTGCCTCTGCTCTTGTACCACCTCTAAAATTGTGCCATTTAGTTTGTCTTAAATTGCAACTGCCATGTGTCTGCCCACTTCACCAGTCTATTTTCTTTATTCTCTCGTGGGATGTGGGCAAGGGCAACATCTTGTTGCCTGTCCCTAATTGCCCTTGAACTGAGTGGCTTTCTAGGCTATTTTAGAGGGTAATTAAGAGTCAACCACATTGCTATGGGTCTGGAGTCGCATGTTGGCCAGGCCGGGTAAGGATAGCAAATTTCCATCTTAAAAGGACATTAGTTAACCAGATGGGGTTTTTACAACAATCGATGGTGTTTGTCATGGTCACCATTACTGAGACTAGCTTTCCATTCCAAATTTTATTAATTGAGTTAAAATTACACCACTGTTGCGGTGGGATTTGAACCCATGCCCCCAGAGCATTAGCCTTGGGTTCAGACTTTCTAGCCCAGCGACATAGAATGGACACAATCAAAAGATTAATTCTCTCATTTCTGAAATGTAGTCAGCAGTGAGGAGGACATAGGCTGGTGAAGTGGGCAAGACATGTAGCAGAGAGGTGTGAAGTGATACATTTGAAGGCAAACGAAATGCAATTTGAAATAAATAGTACAATTTGGAGGGGGCACAAGAGAGATACCCTGAGTGTATATGTGCAAAAATATTTAAAGGCAGCAGGTCAAGTTGAGAAGGCTGTTCAAAAAAAACCTGGGATCCATAGCTTTGTAAAGATAAGTATAGAGTACAAAACCAAGAAAGTTATTCAAAACCATAATAAATCCCTGCTTAAGCCCCACTGGAGTACTGTGTCCAATTTTGGGGCACCGCATTTTAGGAAAGATGCCAAGACCTTGGAGAGGATACAAAGGAGGTTACTAGCACAATAGCGGGGTTCCAGGACATCAGTTATGTGGAGAGACTAGAGAAGGTGGAGTTTTCATTACAGCAGAGGAAATAAAGGGGAGATTTCATAGAGATGTTCAAAATGATGAATGGTTTGATAGAGTACATAGGAGAAATTACTACCACTGGCAAAAAGGTCATTAACCAGAGGACATAGATTTAAGATAAAAGAACTAGAGGTGTGATGAGAATTTTATATGAACTGCAAGTTGTGACCTGGAATGCAGAAAGGGTTGGAAAAGATTAAATAACTTTCAAAAAGGAATTCGATAAATAGTTCAAAGGGACAAATTGGCAGTGCTATGGAGAAAGGACAGGGGAATGGGACAAATTGGATAGCTTTTTCAAAGGCCAGTACCAGTATGATGGATTGAATAGCCTCCTGTTTTGTATCATTCCAAACCCAAAACAAAGTTGCTTCATTCAAATGTCACCTCAGTATCTAAGGAGGATGCCATTAGTAGTAGTTCTGGTAATGTGTGCTTGGTGATAAGTTCAAAGGCTTTTTTAAAATTCAATTATGGGATGGGGGTGTCGCTGGCTAGGCCAGCATTTATTGCCCTTGAGAAGGTGCTGGTGAGCTGCTGCCTTGAATCGCTGCAGCCCATGTGGTGTAGGTACACTCACAGCGTTGTTAGGGAGGGATTTCCAGGATTTTGACCCAGTGACAGTGAAGGAACGGCGATATATTTCCAAGTCTGGATCGTGAGTGGCTTGGAGGGGAACTTCCAGGTGGTGGTGTTCCTATGTATCTGCAGCCCTTATCCTTCTAGATGATAGCGGTCATGGGTTTGGAAGGTGCTGCCTAAGGAGCCTTGGTAAGTTTCTACAGTGCATCTTGTAGATGGTACACACTGCTGTCACTATGCATCGGTGGTGGAGAGAGTGAACATTTGTGGATGTGGTGCCAATCAAGCTGGCTGTTTTGTCCTGAATGGTGTCAAGCTTCAAGAGTGTTGTTGGAGCTGCACTCCAACATGGTGGACAGACTTTGTGGGGGTCAGGAGGTGAGTTACTCACTGCAGGATTCCCAGCCTCTGACCTGCCCATGTAGCCACAGTATTTATATGGCTAGTCCAGTTCAGTTTCTGGTCAATGGTAACCCCCGGGATGTTGTTAGTGTGGGATTCAGCAATGGTAATGCCATTGAATGTCAAGAAGCGATGGTTAGATTCTCTCTTGTTGGAGAAGGTAATTGCCAGGCACTTGTGTGGCATGAATGTTACTTGCCACTTGTCAGCCCAAGCCTGGATATTGTCCAGGTCTTGCTGCATAAGGACATGGACTTCTTCAGTATTTGAGGAGTCGCGAATGATGCTGAACATTGTGCAATCATCAGCGAACATCCCCACTTCTGACCTTATGATAGAAGGAAGGTCATTGATGAAGCAGTTGAGGATGGTTGAGCCTAGGACACTACTCTGAGGAATCCCTGCAGCGATGTTCTGGAACTGAGATGATTGACCTCCAACAACCACAACCATCTTTCTTTGTGCTAGGCATGACTCCAACCAGTGGAGTTTTCCCCCTGATTCCCATTGACCCCAGTTTTGCTGAGGCCCCTTGATGCCACATTCGGTCAAATGCTGCTTTGTTGTTAAGGCCATTCACTTTTGCCTCACCCCTGGAGTTTAGCTCCTTTGTCCATGTTTGAACCAAGGCTGTAATGAGGTCAGAAGCTGGGTAACCCTTGCGGAGCCCAAACTGAGCGTCAGTGAGCAGATTATTGCTAGGCAAGTGCAACTTGATAACACTGTTGATGGCCACTTCCATCATGTTACTGATGATGGCGAGTAGAATGATGGAGCAGTAATTGACCGGGTTGGATTTGTCCTGCTTTTTGTGTATAGGACATACCTGGATAATTTCCCACACCAGTGGTGCGGCAAGTTCTGGAGCACAAGCCTTCAGTACTTTTGCAGGAATATTGTCAGGGCCCATAGCCTTTGCAGTATCTGGTGCCTTCAGCCGTTTCTTGATATCATGTGGAGTGAATCAAATTGGCTGAAGACTGGCATCTGTGATGCTGAGGACCTTCGGAGGACGCCAAAGCGGATCATTCACTCGCCACTAGAGCCACCTGTCACTTTCCAGAGTGCTTACCCTGGTCGGCCCATTATCACCTTCTGCTTTCCACTCTTAATGTCACCATTAGTACCTCCTTTAGCCAATACCACCACTATTAATCTATTAATAACCCTTTGACCTTTTGTTTATGACATCTTTTGCAATCTCTCCTTTGCATCCACCTATCGCTGGCCTTCTATCCAGCTTCATTTGTTCCACCCCCCCCCCCCTCTAAATAGTATATATTTCACCACATTTCTATCTCTCTTTAGCGAAGAGTCATATGGACTCAAAACATTAACTCTTTCTTTCTCTCCACATATGCTGTCAGACCTGCTGAGTCTATCCAGCAGTTTTTGTTTTTGTTTCAGATTTCCAGCATCTGCAGTATTTTGCCTTTATCTTGCTGTTCAAAATCTAACCCATTTAACATGGTAGTAGTGCCACACAACACAATGGAGGGTATGCTTAATGTGAAGATGGGACTTTGTCCCCACAAAGACTGAGAGGTGGTCACTGCTACCGATACTGTCATCGACAGATGCATTTGCGGCAGATAGGTTGATGAGGATGAGGTTAAATATGTTTTTCCCTCTTGTTGGTTCCCTCACCACCTGCCGCAAACCCAGTCTAGCAGCTGTGTACTTTAGGACTCGGTCAGCTCAGTCTGTGGTGGTGCTACTGAGTCACTCTTGGTGATGGACATTGAAGTCCCCCACCCAGAGTACGTTCTGTGCCCTGGCCACCGTTAATGCTTCCTTCAAGTGGTGTTCAACATGGAGGAGTACTGATTCATCAGCTGAGGGCGGTAGGGGGGTGATGGGTGCGGTATGTGATAATCAGCAGGAGGTTTCCTTGTCCATGTTTGATTTGATGCCATGAGATTTTGTTGGGGTCTGGAGTCAATGTTGAGGACCACCAGGAAGTTGGGTACTCCCCTCCTGACTGTGTGCCACTGTGTCGCCATGTCTGCTGGGTTTTTCCTGCCGGTGGGACAGGACATAGTCATGGATGTTGATGGTGGTGTCTGGGACATTGTAAAGTATGACTGCCCTTGACGTCAAGATCTACTGTTGACTCATTTCCCTATAAATTTCAATATTTAACAATTTAAATGTGCAATCTTGAGTTTTGTAGTTCTGTACTTTTTGAGTAAGTGTTCTGTTCGGACAATATTTGTCTAACAATCCAAGTGGATTACCTGGGAGGTAAGGTATAGTTCTGTGAGCATGACTATGTCAAGCTGGTTATGTTCTAATTGGAGTACTGTTGAGGAACAATTTTAACATCTGCGATTTTTCAGGATCATGACCCACAACCAACAACAGAACCAGCAAATTCTCTATGGTGCTGGTGGATGGCCTAGAACTTCAATGGACAGAGGCTGCTTACAGGTGGGATCCTTCAGGAAGTGGATTTGTATTTCATGAAACACACATGAGGCAGGCAACGGGAAATTACTTTGTGTGTTCTTTTTGAGAGTCATAATGCTCTTGCTCACTGAAATTGAAAATGGGAGGCTCCTGCGAGCAACTGAAGAGGAAAGTGCAAGACCATGCTGGGTAGAAAAATGAGCAGAGGGGCTGTCCTTGGGCAGGTTACTACTACGATGTTGAGATGCACAGCTAGTATTTTTTCAAAACCTAGATGTTACGGGTATTAGGATGTGCCTGGAAGTCATGGATATTAGGATGTACCTGGAAGATACAAGTAAACTTGATATGTTGAGCACAATGAGCTGATTGTCTTCAAATATTTGCCTGTGTCAAAAAGCACACCCTCAGTAACTGTCCCACGGAAGAGAAAGTGAAATAATGAAGGGAGGGGAAGTACTTGCTATTTCTCTTGCATCTATCTCCAGTAAGTGGTATAAAAATAAGAGCACAAGGTGCTATTTGCAATATAGCCATGGGTGTACATTTAAACATTGAGTTGCACGACCGATAACAATTAAGAAAATTGCAATTAAGAGCAAAACAAATGTTTAATGCAATAAATTTTGGTCACTATTTAAATAGTATAGACTTGGCATTCTTGAAGTTACCAGAAGTCTATTCCCCAGAAAGGAAATGTAATTTAGACTACTGCAACCTAACCAGAAAGTTCATAAAGTATAAAAGCTAAAACCACAAATGAGATACTTGGCATCACAAGCAGCACTGCTGTTCTGTGTGGGGCCAGCCCTGCAGATTTCCTCCGACAAACCATTAACAAATTTGATATGGTGTGAGACAAATAAATGAGTAACAACAGTAATCAACTCATCTGTTCCAGTAGCCAAACCCCAGTTGCTCTTGAGCACACCCAAACCCACAAGATGTCTAGAACATTCTACTGCTGAAACTAGGTAAACTTGAGTGCATGTGTCTCTAAACCCTTCAAAAGCAGCAGTCTGGTGCAAGCTGAATGGTGAAGTAGTGCCTTTGTGGACAGATTACACCCATATAATTAATGTCAGTTGAACCAAACTAGCTTATCTTGCGAGGAAGCTTGTAATGTTGGAGCAGGCAGTTGAGAAGAAATTGTGGAAGAGAGAACAGGAATCTTCAGTAACAATATATCTGAACAGCTTCCCTAGTGCTGTCACTCTTCCGCTCTATGAACTACATTGACTCCCATTCTGACAATGCCTCAATTTTAAAATTCACATCCTTGTTTTCAAATCCCTCCATGGCCTCTGGATTTCTTAGAGTCGTGAGGCCAAAAATATCAGCTAATACTCACTCCCACTCCAGTACTAAGGGAGTGCTGCACTGTTGGAGGTGCTGTCTTTTGAATGAGACATTAAACCAAAGTCCAGTCCACTCTCTCAGATTGACATGAATGACATCATGGCACTATTTAGAAGAAAAGGGGGGTTATCCTTGGTGTCCTGGTAAGTTTTTATCCCTCAATCAACATCACTGAAAAACAGATTGGTCATTATCACATTGCTGTTTGGGTGCATGCTCTGTTCAAATTGGCTGCCCTGTTTCTTACATAGCAACAATGGCTAAATTTCAAAGGTACTTAATTGGTAGTTAAGTACTTCAGGATGTGTTAAAAGGTGCTAATAAAATCAAGTCTTTATTTTCATCTCTATGATGTCCTCAAGCCCCACAATCTTCCAACTCTGCAGAGTTCCAACTCTTGCTTCTTCTGCATCTCCAATATTCATCACTATTGCCAGCTATTCCTTTAGCTGCCTAGGCTGCAAGTTTGGAAATCCCCTCCCTAAACCCTTTCCCAAGTCTGTCTATCTCTCCCTTTAAGATGGTGCCTATAACCTACCTCTTTGATCAAGCTTTTGGTTGCCCCTTAGTATCTCCTTATGTGGCTTGGTATCAAATTTTGTTTAAGTCCCTTAGGAAATTTAAAGATGTTATATAAGTGTAAATTGTTGTGTTCAGTAATTTCTTAGTGCTTTTTACTTGTGCCCAATGCAAACATCTGTTTCCATAGGCAAGTGGTCACTCTCTGTGAACTAAAACATGATCATGTACACAGAGGAGGAGGGTGGAGAGCGGTGTTGGCATGAGCAGTGGAAATAATACATCATCCTACCTCTGAGTTAACCAATAGTAGTTTGGTTGTCAAGTGTACATGGAATGATGTTGTCTCAGAAAATGTGTGAAAGACTGTGTTAGACTTCTACCCCTTATCTGATAAATAACTCGATCAAAGCGACTTGTCTTTATGCTGCAGAGAACTTTTTACTGACATTGCTAAAAAAAAACTCCCACCATCGCCTGTTCAGATACATATGCTGCTCAGTCAAATGACTGATATTAGAGAGGAATAATTGCTCTTTCAAAAGTTGCACCATTTAAACAGCCATAGGTCAAAGACTGCTGGATTCCTCACCTACATCACAGATGCCAGTCTTCAGCCAATTTGATTCACTCCATGTGATAGATATCAAGAAACAGCTGAAGGTATTGGATAATGCAAAGACTACGGGCCCTGACAATATTCTGGCAAAGTACTGAAGATTTGTGCTCCAGAACTTGCCACGCCCCTAGCCAAGCAGTTCCAGTACAGCTACAACACTGGCATCTACCCGGCAATGTGGAAAATTGCCCAGGTATGTCCTGTACACAAAGAGGACAAATTGAACCCGGCCAATTGTTCATCCCATCAGTCTACTCTCAAGCATCAGTAAAGTGATGGAAGGGGTCATCAACAGTGCTATCAAGTGGCACTTGCTTAGAAATAACCTGCTCACTGATGCTCACTTTGGGTTCTGCCAGGGCCACTCAGCTCCTGACCTCATTACAGCCTTGGTTCAAACATGGACAAAAGAGCTGAGCTCCAGAGGTGAGGTGAGAGTGACTGCCCTAGACATCAAGGCAGCATTTTGAGTGTGGCACCAAGGCGCCCAAGCAAAACTGGAGTCAATGGGGGTGGAACTATCCACTGGTTGGAGTTTCCCTTACACAAAGAAAGATGGTTGCAGTTGTTGGAGGTTAATCATTCCAGTTCCAGGACATCACTGCAGGAGTTCCTCAGGATAGTGCCCTAGGCCCAACCATCTTCAGTTGCTTCATTGATGATTTTCCATCATAAGGTCAGAAGTGGGGATGTTTGCTGATGATTGCACAATGTTCAGCACCATTTGTGAATTCTTAGTTACTGAAGCAGTCCATGTCCATGTGCAGCAAGACCTGGACAATATCCAGGCTTGGGCTGACAAGTGGCAAGTAACATTTGTGCCACACGGGTGCCACAGAGTTACCATCTCCAACAAGAGAGAATTTAACCATCACCCCTTCATGTTCAATGGCATTACCATTGCTGAATTCTCCACTACCAACATCCTGGGAGTTACCATTGACCAGAAACTGAACTGGATGAGCCATATAAATACTATGGCTACAAGAGCAGGTTAGAGGCTAGGAATCCTGCTGCAAGTAATTCACCAGTAACTCTCAAAAGCCTGTCCACTATCTACAAGGCACAAATCAGGAGTGTAATACACTCCACTTGCCTGGATGAGTGCAGCTCCAACAACACCCTAGAAGCTTGACACCATCCAGGACAAAGCAACCCTATTAATTGACACCCATCTGCAAATATTCACTCCCCCACCACCTATGCATAGTGGCAGCAGTGTGTACCATCTACAAGGCGCACTGCAGGAACTCACCAAACCTCCTTAGACAACACCTTCCAAACCCACCACTACTACCACCTAGAAGGACAAGGGTAGCAGATAGATGGGAACACCACCACCTGGAAGTTCCCCTCCAAGTCACTCACCATCCTGACTTGGAAATATATCGCCGTTCCTTCACTGGCGCTGGATCAAAATCCTGGAACTTGCTCCCTAACAGCACAGGGAATACAACAGTTCAAGAAGGCAGCTCACCAGCACCTTCTCAAGGGCAATTAGGGATGGACAATAAATGCTGGTTGAGCCAGCAATGCCCACATCCGATGAATGAATAAAATAAACCCTACACATGTATTCCAGTCATACACAAAGGCAGACCTCTTAGTGTACAGTAACGTAACTGGTCATGTTATGAAATTGATATAGCTATATATTCTAATAATGTAAAGAGGTTCTTATGATCTAAAGTAAGCCCTTCTGGTCTGTCATTGCTTGTTTTTAATTGGCAACCTTGCCTTGGTTGTATCTAGTTTCATAATTCATACGTTTCCGATATATAACTTTTAGGGAACTGGAGTTTTTTTTAATAAATGAAAATACTTGGTTGAGAAATTGGTAAACACAACTCTGATTAAATGCAAATCAAACAAGCCCAGGTTACTTATAGTTAAAAAGTAACGTATGTTTATTTAATAGACCAGAATTGGTAATGGGAAAACTTAAATAATGGATGACCCATTTGTGAGCTTTGGGTAGAACCATGATGTCTACAATTATTCTTGTAGTCTCCCAGATCAAAAGTAGCTGAAAGCAACTTTGTAAATATATTGTTGCCATGGGAGATGTTCTGTTGGTTTAGGATGGTTCCTTTCGTTTTAATTTGTGTATGTGCGCTTGCTTGCAGAGACAGTCAGTTAGGTTGGTCATTAAGGATCAGGAGCTGCGAACAAATTGTGGGACTAGGAGCATTGAGGGCCATTAGGAACCAGGGGTGTTTCTGATGTTTAAATCCCTAAGCAAGTAGGTGGTGAAGCCTGTGCTTGAACTGAGGAGTGTACAGTCATGAGGTCTGAAAGGAAAGTTGGGGGGTGGGTCACTTAGCCCATTGCTAACAGAAGGATCTCATTGAAACTTGTACCTCTAGGAATAGCTGAAACACTGAGTAGAATTAAAGAATTCCAGTGAGATGTGGCATACCTTTGGTTTGGTCCCAAAAGAAGCGAATAAACTTTCACAATATCGTAAGGTATAATGGAACTGTTGGGTGGGGAGCTGGGGGAAGTAAAAGAGGAACTTGATTTATATCAGTATTTACAAACTATAGAATAATCAGTGATGTTTGCCTTGTTTTTAAAATATATTATACATAGTAAAGGTTGTTTTGTTTAAAAATGTGAAATATTGTGGTGTAGTTCTTTAAGTTAATCACTGGGTGTTCAAATTTCTCTTTGAATGTTAATGGTCCCTATCAGAATTGTAAGTGTCTAGAATTGAACAAATGAAACAGATGGCTCACAGTCTTCATACAAGAATGGTTGGCGCTGAATTTGCAATAAGGCACTCATTGACTTTGAGAGACTTTGATCCAACAGAGGGCGCTGGTAAGAAGTGACTGAAGCATTCTGGGAGAAGTCACCGCAGCCACCGCGACTCAGGAGGGAATTGAGGAGGACCCACCGTCAAAGAACGGAATAGCCCCAAACATTACATTGCTGTAGTGTTTCCATCTCTCCCTCCCTTCTCAAACCTAAAAAACAGAGAGAGAGGAAGAGGCAGTGCCTTCAGGAGTGCACCAGACCTGCGAGGGACACTCTTCTGAAAGTGGATTTTAAAGAAAACGCAGCTGATGGGTGAGTAAATCCTGGGAGTAGACTCGGAGGGAGGAGCACCGGAGCGGTGAGTATAAATCTAGCTTACCTCGGGGATTCGCGGCCTTGTCTCCAGGAAGCAGACTCGGAGGGAAGAGCACCAGAGCGGTGACCTCGGGGCACAGAGTAACTGAAGCCAAAACTGAAAAAGTGACATCACAGGAAAGCTGTGACCTGATTGGTTGGTAGGAAATCTGCACCAAATTTGGAAAAAAAAACACTGCAAAGCTAATTAATAAATTAATGATCTAAGTTGAGATGGCTGGGCAGGTGATGTGCTGTAGCTGTATGATGTGAGAGCTGGCAGATCCCATTGCGAGCCGCAGTGACCACATCTGCAGCAAGTGTTGGTTGCTGGAGGAACTCCGGCTCAGAATTGATGAGCTGGAGTCCGAGCTCTGGACGCTCCGGCACATCCAGGAGGGGGAGAGTTACCTGGACACTTTGTATCAGGAGGTGGCCACCCGGTAGATTAAGTACCTCAAGTTCAGTCAATGGTCAGGGTCAGCAGGGTGTGACTGCAAGTGAGGCAGGTAGAGGGATCCTGTGTTCAGGAACAGAGGAGCCTCAGCTCTTGACTTTGTCCAACAGGTACGAGGTACTTGCTCCCTGTGTGGATGAGGAACAGGGCTGTAGGGAGGATGAGCCAGCTGACCACGGCACCGTGGCACAGGAGGCCATTCAAGAGGGGGGAGCAAAAAGACAAGTGGTAGTTGTAGGGGATTCTATAATTAGGGGAATTGATAGCATCCTTTGTAAGCAGGATTGAGAGTCCCGCATGGTATGTTGCCTGCCTGGTGCCAGGGTGAGGGACATCTGTGACCGGCTTGAAAGGATATTGGAGAGGGAGGGGGAGGATGCAGTTGTTGTGGTCCACGTCGGGACAAATAACATAGGTAAGACTAGGGAAGAGGACCTGTTTGGGGATTATCAGGAACTAGGAACTAAATTAAAGAACAGGCCTTCAAGGGTTATAATCTCTGGATTACTACCCGAGCCACGTGCAAATTGGCATGGGGACGCGAGAATAAGGGAAGTAAACACGTGGCTAAAGGAGTGTGGGAAAGAGGGGTTCCATTTCGTGGGGCACTGGCATCAGTATTGGAACAGGAGGGATCTGTACCGTTGGGACGGTCTCCACCTGAACCGATCTGGGACCAATGGTCTAGCGAAAAGGGTAAAAAGGGTGGTCAACAGGACTTTAAACTAGAAAGTGGGGGGGGGGGGATAAAACTCCAAGAAGTATGACTAATGGGAAACAAAGCAGCAGGTTAGCGTGTGGCGGGGGTGGGGGGTGGATTCAACTTCATGGAAAATTATGAAAAAACTGAAAAGAAAGGAGAGCCCAGGAGAGGCTATTAAAGCCCCCAGACCACAAAATAGGACAGAGTGTTTGGAAAGGGCTAGGAATCTAACTTCAAGCACATCAGATAAAGGGACGACAATGAGAAAGGGGATGGGAAATACAGGACTGAAGGTGTTGTATCTGAATGCACGCAGTATACGAAATAAGGTAAATGAGCTTGTGGCGCAGATTGAAATTGGCAGGTATGATGTGGTGGGGATCACGGAGACATGGCTGCAAGGGGATCAGGACTGGGAGCTAAATATCCAAGGATATACATCCTATCGAAAAGATAGGCAGGTTGGCAGAGGGGGTGGGGTTGCTTTGTTAGTAAGAAATGATATTAAATCAATAGCAAGAAATGACGTAGGGTCAGATGATATAGAATCTGTGTGGGTAGAGTTGAGGAACCGCAAGGGTAAAAAAACCATAATGGGAGTTATGTACAGGCCTCCGAACAGTAGTCAGGATGTGGGGCACAAGATACACCAGGAGATAGAAAAGACGTGTAAGAAAGGCAAGGTTACAGTGATCATGGGGGATTTCAAAATGCAGGTAGACTGGGAAAATCAGGTTGGTAGTGGATCCCAAGAAAAGGAATTTGTAGAATGTCTACGAGATGGCTTTTTGGAGCAGCTTGTGGTGGAGCCTACTAGGGAACAGGCAATTCTAGATTTAGTGATGTGCAATGAGGCAGATTTGATAAGGGAGCTTAAGGTGAAGGAACCCTTAGGAGGAAGTGACCATAATATGATAGAATTTACCCTGCAATTTGAGAGGAAAAAGTTGGAATCAGATGTAACGGTATTACAGTTGAATAAAGGCAACTACAGAGGCATGAGGGAGGAGCTGGCCAGAATTGACTGGGAGATGAGCCTAGCAGGAAAGACAGTGGAACAGCAATGGCAGGAGTTTCTGGGAGTAATTTGGGAGATAGCAAAAATTCATCCCTAGGAAGAAGAAGCATACCAAAGGGAGGACGAGGCAACCGTGGCTGACAAGGGAAGTAAGGGACAGCATAAAAGCTAAAGAGAAAGCATACAATGTGGCAAAGAGCAGTGGGAAACCAGGGGATTGGGAAGCCTACAAAGACCAACAGAGGACAACTAAAAAAGAAATAAGGAGGGAGAAGATTAAATATGAGGGTAAACTAGCCAGTAATCTAAAAGAAGATTGCAAGAGTTTTTTTAGATATATAAAGGGTAAGAGAGAGGCAAAAGTGGACATTGGGCCGCTGGAAAATGACGCTGGAGAAGTAGTAGTGGGGAACAAAGAAATGGCGGAGGAACTGAATAGATACTTTGCGTCAGTCTTCACAGTGGAAGACACGAGTAACATCCCCAAAGTTCAAGAGAGTCGGGGGGCAGTGGTGAGTATGGTGGCCATTACCAAGGAGAAGGTGCTAGGAAAACTGAAAGGTCTGAAGGTGGATAAATCACCTGGACCAGATGGATTACACCCCAGAGTTCTGAAGGAGATAGCTGAAGAGATAGTGGAGGCGTTAGTGGTGATCTTTCAGGAATCACTGGAGTCAGGGAGGGGTCCCAGAGCACTGGAAAATCGCTAATGTAACCCCCCTGTTTAAGAAGGGAGTGAGGCAAAAGACGGGAAATTACAGGCCGATTAGCCTGACCTCGGTCGTTGGTAAGATTTTAGAGTCCATTATTAAGGATGAAATTTCAGAATACTTGGAAGTGCATGGTAAAATCGGGCAAAATCAGCATGGTTTCATCAAGGGGAGGTCATGCCTGACAAATCTGTTAGAATTCTTTAAGGAGGTAACGAGTAGGTTAGACAAAAGAGAGCCAATGGATGTTATCTCCTTGGACTTCCAGAAGGCCTTTGACAAGGTGCCGCACAGGAGGCTGCTCAGTAAGATAAGAGCCCATGGTGTTAGAGGCAAAGTACTAGCATGGATAGAAGATTGGCTGTCTGGCAGGAGGCAGAGAGTAGGGATAAGGGGGTCCTTCTCAGGATGGCGGCCGGTGACTTGTGGAGTTCCACAGGGGTCAGTGTTGGGACCACAACTTTTCACTTTATACATTAATGATCTAGATGAAGGAACTGAGGGTATCCTGGCTAAGTTTGCAGATGATCCAAAGATAGGTGGAGGGACAGGTAGTATTGAGGAGGCGGGGAGGCTGCAGAAGGATTTGGACAGGCTAGGAGAATGGGCAAAGAAGTGGCAGATGGAATACAACATGGGGAAGTGTGAGGTCATGCACTTTGGTAGGAAGAATAGAAGCATAGACTATTTTCTAAATGGGGAGAGAATTCAGAAATCTGGAGTGCAAAGGGACTTGGGAGTCCTAGTCCAGGATTCCCTTTAGGTTAACTTGCAGGTTGATGAGGTAGTTAGGAAGGCAAATGCAATGTTGGCATTTATTTCGAGAAGACTAGAATATAAAAGCAGGGATATGCTGCTGAGGCTTTATAAGGCTCTGGTCAGACCACATTTAGAATATTGTGAGCAACTTTGGGTATCTCAGGAAGGATGTGCTGGCCCTGGAGAGGGTCCAGAGGAGGTTCACGAGAACAATCCCAGGAATGAAAGGCTTAACATATGAGGAACATTTGAGGACTCTAGGTCTATACTCGATGGAGTTTAGAAGGATGAGGGGGGATCTGATTGAAATTTACAGAATACTGAAAGGCCTGGATAGAGTGGACGTGTGGAAGATGTTTCCATTAGTAGGAGAGACTAGGACCTGAGGGCGCAGCCTCAGAGTAAAGGGAAGACCTTTTAGAACAGAGATGAGGAGAAACTTCTTTAGCCAGAAAGTGGTGAATCTATGGCATTCATTGCTACAGAAGTCTGTGGAGGCCAGGTCATTGAGTGTATTTAAGACCGAGATAGATAGGTTCTTGATTGGTAAGGGGATCAAAGGTTATGGAGAGAAGGCAGGAGAATGGGTTTGAGAAACTTATCAGCCATGATTGAATGGCGGAGCAGACTCGATGGGCTGAATGGCCTAATTTCTGCTCCTATGTCTTATGGTTTTATGGACTGTAAGGACACCCTGATCAGGGTAGGCGATGTCACTAGAAATCTGGAATTAAAAAAAAATTTCACCCTTTGCATATATTGTCTAATTGATTCCAGCTAATAGGGAAATCACATTGTGAAGAAAAATGTTTTCGTTTCAGAATGAGCAATTTAAATTCATTTTCGCACCTTTTCTAAAATTCATGGGTGTGGCTGGCAACTTATATGAGCACTTGTTGCTCATATATCCAGTTGCTGCAACTGAATGACTTGCTCGGCCACTTCAGAGAGTAAGGAAGAGTCAACCACATTGGTGTGAGACTGGAGTCACATATAGAGCAGGTCAGGTAAGCAAGGACAACAAGTTTCCTTGATAGGACTTAAGTGAACCAATTTGAGACTAATGACAATCCAATAGCTGTATGGGCCCTTTTTATGGCCCCATCTTTTTATTTCCAGATTTGTTTCTATGAGTTCAAATTCGCCAACTGCCAGGGTGGCTTCCATCATTATTAGTTCATGCCTCTGGATTGTGAGTCCGATAACATAAACACAATGCTAACTTCCCTGTCGCTAAACCTTTCATAGCCTTGTCATATCCCAAAATATATCACAGCCAATTAAGAACTTTTGAAGCATAGTTGATGTTGTAAGGTAGAAAAATGCTGCAGTTGGTTTGCACACAAGATTCCACAAGCAACAAAAGAATAAGCAATTAATTTGTTCACAGCTGATCGAGGGATGAATATTGGATAGAATGCCAAGTTTAAGTTAACATCTCATTTGAAAGGCAGCATCTCCAACAGTGCAGCTCTCCTCAGCTGTCCACTGAAATGTCAGCCTAAATTTTCTGCTGAAGTCTCGAGTGGGGTTTGATCCCATAATGTTCTGACTCATTGGGAGTGTTACCCTTGAGCCAAGGCTGCCACCTTCTTCATCCAAACCATAGACAGAAACTGCAAAATGCATCATCATATTAATAGTTTTTACACCAACTGATTTTGTTCTATCTTTATGGGAGCAAATAACCAGCCAGAAATGATGGGGTGAATGGAAGTGGCTTACCCAGAGCCCTTCAGCAGCTCAATAACTCATCTTAATACAACAAACTAAGCAGACAGGTTCACTTTAAGAACATGAGAAATGGGAGCAAGTATAGACCACGTGGCCTCTTAAGCCAACTCATCAGGTATAAATTGAAGGCTTCTTCGAGTTTGCCTTTAAACACAGCAAAATGTGCAAGAGCTGAACATGACTGGGAAACGTGGGCCACAAAGTGGGGCAAAGTTATGCCTGAAAACATTGCTAAGACTTCCCATATCATGTCGAAATGTTGCACGCAATCTTCAAAAAATGTATATTCGCTGAAAAAAGATTTGTCTAAGTTTTTACATGTCTAAGCTTAGACACCCTTTTTTTCAGCAATACTCAAGTTCTGTACCACCAAATGAAAATCTATCTTTAATAACATCATGTTATTGCTTACAGAATCTAAGTCGATGTGCAAGTACAAAAGCAAGGAAGTTATGCTAAACTTTTACAAATCAGTGATTAGGCCCCAGCTGGAGTATTGCATCCAATTCTAGGCATCACATTTTAAGGATGTCAGATCCTTGGAGATTTACTTGAATGGTACAAGGTATGAGGGACTTCAATTATCTGGAGTGACTAGAGAAGTTGAGATTGTTCTCCTTAGATCAGAAAAGGTTAAGGGGAGGTTTAATACAGATGTTCAACATTATTAAATGCTTTAATGGAATAAGTAAGGAGAAACTATTTCCACTACCAGGAGGGTTCATCACAAGAAGACACAGACTTAAGGTAATTGGTAAAAGAACCACAGGGGAATGAGGGGAATTTAATGATCTGGAATGCACAGCATAAAAGGGTGGTGGAAGCAGATTGAGCAATAACTTTAAAAAGGGAATGGATAAATAGCTGAAGGGGAAAGATTACGCAGGGATGTGGGTAAAGAGCTTGGGATGTCTTGTGAAGGTTGGAATATTAACGTAACCATTTTTCTTCTCAGAAGCGTATGTTGCACTGTCACCTGAAGACATTCATGTCTGAACAGCAACTTAAGAACACCTGAGATCAGAGATAAGATTAGCTGACGAGGAGCAGCCTAGAACCAAGTCAAGGGGGACATGTGAAATTTGAGTGCTTTTCTTTCATGTTTCTTTGTAAATATGTAGAGCCTGTTAACCATAATTGGTAATAACACGTTTGTCCTTCTGAAACCGGTGTTTTTAAGAATTTAACATAGTACCAAAGATTAACGGACTATGAAGGCAGATCTTATCGAAGACAGCTGAGGGAAGGGTGGAACACATCCTGTCTGCACCACATCCTGTTACCCAGAAGCAGTGGAGCTTTGTAAGAAGGGGCAGTCATTCCATCTGCACTTTTGTACCTTTGACCCAACTCCTACAGTTCACCACAAACCATTCTTGTACAAACAGCCATATGATTGTTCTATTCTGCACATAAGAGATGGTTCTCACGAGATGAAAGCAATGACAGAGATGAGGGTCCTGTATACATATTACTGGGACCTGAGCCAGCATCGTATCAAGTTAAAATTAGTTTCTCTCTGCCCACAACAATTGACTCAACTGCTTCAATTTTCCCCCAGCCTTTACAATTTTATAAGAAATTGGCCATAGTCATGCAGCAGAATGAAGAAAAAGATAAGACTCTAAATGGAGTTTAACCGCAACATTTTATAACTGTTACAGGCTCTATGTTTGGTTCTGAACATGGTACCTTGGAGGAATGTAGTGGCCTTGGAGTTAATGCAGTGCAAGTTCACCAGAATAATAATGGGGCTAAAACAGGGCAATCTTGTAAACAAAACAAAAACAGAATTACCTGGAAAAACTCAGCAGGTCTGGTAAACAAGTTGCACTGTCTAGGCTTGTATGCCTTTATTTTAAAAGATTAAGAAGTGATAATTGAGATGTTCAAGATGATTAAATGAGTTAATAGGGCAGATAGAAATTATTTGCTCAGGTGGGAGATTCAAGGACAAAGAGGCATAATCTTAAAATTGAAGCTCAGTCATTCAAGGATGATCTCAGGAAGCACTTCTTCACACAAAGGGCAGGAGATATCTGCACATTCTCCCTCAAAAAGTTGTTGAGGCTGGGGGGGTCAATTGAAATTGTAAAAATTGTGATTGATGGACTTTAGTTGGGCAAGGTTTTATAGCTTATGAAACCAAGATGGGTAGATAGGGTTAAGCTACCGATCAGCCATAATCTAATTGAATGGTGGAACAGACTTGAGGGGCTGAGTGGTCTATTCCTGGCCCTACCTTGCATTTACATAGCACCTATCCCATTCTTAGGACATCCTAGAAAATATTACAGATTAACAACTTTTAAAAGGGATACAACAAGGAAAATGGAGAGGGGAACACACAATGACCAATGGAAGATAAAAATAATAGCATGTGAACTGCATAGATCGAAAACAAGAGATGGTTAGACAGAGGTGATATGCATAGGAAGCATAATAAAAGGAATCAAAGAGATAAGACAGAGAGTGAGAGAAGAAATAAAAGCGGCTTAGGCACGTAGAATGGGAAGCATGAAGCTTCTAGCAAAGTGGAGCAAGATCCAGTGGATCAGAAGTCTAGTGGAAGGACGCAGTCCACCAAGGGAGCACAGTGTGCCAAAGGGAGCCACCAACATAAGCACCAGCTTACTCCGTGACCCCCCTCCCTGATCCGCAGGAACATCAGGCATATCCATTCTGCACGGCCAGGCCCGAGTGCTAGAGAGAAAATGGAAGTGATTTAAAGTTATTAAAGTCAATATTAAGATCGGAGAGCTGCAATGTGCTGAGTAGAAAGTTGAAGTGTCAGTGTGAACCTAGTTGTCTGCGAACACCAACCCACAGCAATAAGCTCTCCCGCATTTGTTACAAAACTGGCAATCTCAGTGTGACTATGAAAATGATTGGGCTAGAAGTGTGCTGTGCTCTGATGAGGTTGAAGCAAGGGGAAGGATCCTCTTTTACTTTTGATGGCTTCTGTTGGTTAGAGTCAGTTAGTTGGATCTTGGGTCAGAAGGTTGTGGATTCACGTTGCACTCCCAAGACTTGAGCACAAAAGCCAGGCCGACACTCCTACTGAGGGATAGCTGCACTGTTGAGTGTCCTGACTTTTGAAAGAGTAGATGTCTGCCATCTCAGATGGATGTATAGGGTCCCATGCTGCTATCGCGAAGAAGAGCAGGGGAGTTCTCCTTGGTGTCCTGGATAAAATTTATCCTCTGATCAACATCACTCAACATAGAAACGTAGAAAAATGGAAGCAGGAGTAGGTTATTCGGCCCTTTGAGCCTGCTCTGCCATTCGATATGATCATGGCTGATCCTCTACCTCAAAGCCATATTCCTGCTCTCTCCCCATACCCTCGATGCCTTTAGAGTCTAGAAATCTATCTATTTCCTTCTTAAATTTTTAAGGGACTTGGCCTCTACAGCCCTCTGTGGTGGAGAATTCCACAGGTTCACCACCCTCTGAGTGAACAAGTTTCTCTTCATCTCAGCTCTAAATGGCCTACCCCGTATCCTGAGATTATGACATCTTGGTCTAGGCCCAGCAGCCAGAGAAAACACCATCCCTGCATCCAGTCTGTCCATCCCTGTCAGAATTTTTCACGTTTCAATGAGATCCCCTCTCATTCTTCTAAACTCCAATGAATACAGGCCTAGTCGGCCCAATCTCTCATCATTCGACAATCCTGCCATCCCAGTAATCATTCTGGTGAACCTTTGCTGCACTCCCTCTATGGCAAGTATATCCTTTCTTAGGTAAGGAGACCAAAACTGCGAACACTATTCCTGGTGCGGTCTCATCAAGGCCCTGTATAGCTTCAGTAAGACGTGCTTGCTCCTGCACTCAAGTCCTCTCGCAATGAAGGCCAGCATACCATTTGCCTTTTTAACTGCAAGGTGCACTTGCATGCTTGCTTTCAGTGATTGGTGTACAAAGACACACAGGTCCCTTTGTACATCAACATTTCCCAATCTATCACCATTTAAATAATACTCTGCCATTCTGTTTTTCCTACCAAAGTGGATAACTTCGCACTTATCCACATTACACTGCATCTGTCATGTATTTGTCCACTCACTAAACTTGTCTAAATCACATTGAAGCCTCTTAACATCTTGTCACAATTCACACTCCCATCTAGTTTTGTGTCATCAGCAAACTTGGAAATATTACATTTGGTTCCCTCATCCAAACCATTGATATATATTGTGAATAGCTGGGGTCCAAGCACTGATCCCTGCGGCACCCCACTAGCTACTGCCTGCCATTCTGAAAAATACCAATTTATTCCTACTCTCTGTTTCTTGTCTGCTAACCAATTTTCAATCCATGCCACTTTAATTTTGCACACTAACCTCTTATGTGGGACTTTATCAAAAACTTTCTGAAAATCCAAATACACCACATCCATTGGTTCTTCCTTACCTATTCTGCTAGTTACTGCCTCACAAAACTCCAGTAGGCTTGTCAAACATGATTTCCCTTTCATAAATCCATGTTGACTTTGTCTAATCCCGTTGATATTTCCTAAGTTTCCTCTTATCACATCCTTTATAATTGACTCTAGCATTTTCCCCACCACTGATGTTAGGCTAACCGGTCTGTAATTCCCTGTTTTTTCCTTCCCTCCTTTTTTAAATAGTGGGGTTACATTTGCCACCCTCCAATCTGCTGGGACTGTTTCAGAATTTACAGAATTTTGGAAGATGACAACCAATTTCCATGGCCACCTCCATTAGTACCCTGGGATGTAGATTATCAGGCCCTGGGGATTTATCAGCTTTCATCTCGAGTTTTTTTTTAGTAATACTAATTTCCTTCAAATCCTCCTCCTCACTAGACCTTTGGTTCCCTAGTATTTCTGGGAAGTTATTTGTGTCTTCCTCCATGAAGACAGAACTAAAGTAATTGTTTAATTGCTCTGCAATATCCTTGTTCTCTATTATAAATTCTCCTGTTTTGGACTGTAAGGGACCTACATTTGTCTTCATTAATCTTTTTCTTCTTACATACTTATAGAAGCTTTTACAGTCCTCTTTTATGTTCCTTGCAAGTTTACTCTCGCACTCTATTTTTCCCCTCTTAATCAATCTCTTGGTCTTCCTTTGCTAAATCAAAGTATGTGTCATTATCTCATTGCTGCTTGTGGAATTTTGCTACGTGCAAATTGGCTGCCAAGTTTCCCAATTTACAACAGTGGCTACACTTGACAAAAAAAAAACCTTATTGGCTGTGAAGTGCTTTGAGATTACCTGAGGTCATGAAAGGCGCCATAGAAATGCAAGTTATTTTTCTCTTTCCTGTACCTATCTCTAAGAATGCTTGATTGTTTTTTAAAAAAATGATGTTTGTTAAAAGATTTTCAGGAAATATGAAGGCCCAGGCACTCACTGGTATCCTGTCTGTGGCTTGACTGAATGGCTGCATCCTGTGCTGGTTTAATTCTATGACTGAACCTTCTTTCTGAATGGATGGGGTCTGGTGAAGATGTATGTGTTTCTGCTCATCTCTCTTCAAATTCACTTTTAAAGGAAAATCGCAATTATTCTTCCTCTGCATAAGGCTTGAGGAGCTAGAATCTGCTTCAGTGATGGTTTCAGTTATAAGATCAATATTTCCGCGAAAGGCACAGCAATTCATCAATAACAACTTTCATTTACATAGTGCCTTTGACATAGTAAAACATCTCAAGGCCCTTCACAGGAAGGTGATTTGAAGAGGTATGGCAAAGAGATAACATTTGTATCTCTGCTATTCCTGTTCTTAGAAGTCTTTGATGTTGACAGTGGGAGCCTGAAGAAGCTAACTTTCTACCACCAGCATTGATAGCCTTTAGCTTGGTAACTGCAAAGGTTTGCCAACAATATTTAAACATTGATATATCACCATGCAGCACAGCAAGAACAAAGTAAGGATTTTTTCTTTCCCAAGTACTTTTCCATTGCCCTTTTATGTGAGCTGATGAGGAGGCTGTAAGAATTCCAATTAGATCTGGAACGAGTGGGTGGATTTTAAATGTTTTTAGATGCAATATCTGATTTCTAAATGACTGCTGCTCATGTATCTGCTTATAGTCAACATCTTAGTGACTCACATGAGTTGTTTTCATTTGGGATTTCTGAAAAACCCACAGATTGAGAAGAGGATGTATGGTAATTTTACACAGTAGGTTACTCTAAGTTTTGAGTCTGCATTTCATCTGACACACGCCATCCCACAGAAGTCATGCAAAGAATTGTAATGTGTCAAAAATACTTTGAGTAGCTGAGAAAGCTGACAGGTCTCCCAGATCCATGCTGAATTAGCCGATCACAGCCAAGGCAACAGTGGGGATGCTTTAGCTGCTCAACAAGCTCTGAGGGAGGGAGGGTGGGCGATATCAGCCCAAGGGTGCTATTCCTGATTGCGATCCAGTGACTTGTACGAGCATGTGGGATGTGGTAGCTGATGTATGGGAGCGTTATTGGCTTCAAAAGTGACGCCCCCAAATAGACACACATCCAGCAGGTGCTAAGGCTCCTGTCCCAGGGCTGAAAGTACACGGCCTTTGTGATGCATCAGATTTTTAAAAATTCATTCATGGGATGTGGGCATCACTGGTAAGGCCAGCACTTATTGCCAAAACCTAATTACCTTTGAGAAGATGGTGTTAAACCACTTTCCTGAATACAACTGAGTGGTTTGCTATGCCACTTCACAGGAGAGTTAAGAGTCAACCACATTACTGTAGGTCTGGAGTCACGTGTATGCCAGACCAGGTAAGGACGGCAGATTTCCTTCCCTAATGGGCATTAATGAACCAGATGGGATTTTTACGACGAATTGGTAGTTTCATATTCGCCATTACTAATATTAGCTATTCCAAATTTTTTTCATTTAATTGATTGAATTTAAATTCCCCATTGCTGTAGTGGGATTTGAACTCAGGATCATTTGTCCAGCCAGAACCACTATAACCCCTAGGACATGGGGTTAGAGGCTCTGGTCAGGCGAGTAGGATAGTGACGCTGCAATCAGTCTGGTTCAGCCTAGACCGGTGAGGGGCATGGAATCAGTGGTAAGGGCACAGAGTTTGTGATGGGCGCTAAACAGCATAGAGGAAATTGTAGCTCATTCAAAAGTCAATTCCTAAAATGGAATGTGCCCCATTCCTAAAATGGAATGTGCCCCATTCCCCTGCACTGTCACCACCCACCATAATGAGTACAAACATTCACAGAATCTTGCACCCTATCATGCCTCTGCTGGCTCTTTGTAAGAGCTATATAATTGGTCCCATCCTTCTGCTCTTTTCCTATAGCCCTGCAGTTCATTTTATTTTGACATATTTGTCGAATTCCCGTTTGAAAGTTATTAGTGAATCTGCTTCCACCGCCCTTCCAGATCATAACAATACACTTTGTTTGAAAAAAATTCTCACCTTGTCACTGATTCTTTTATCAATTATCTTAAATCCGTCCCTTTTTGATATTAGCCCAACTGACAGTGGAAATAAGTTCTCCTTATTTACTCCACCAAAACGCAATATAATTTAATACACTTCTTTTAAATCTCCCCTTAACGTTCTCTGTTCTCAGGAGAATAAGCCCAGTTTCCTCAGTCTTTCCACAAAATTGAAATCCCTCATCACTGGGCAGCTCTTTAGTGTGAATGGAGCAGTCCATTGGTTTGAAGAGTGCTTGATGCCCATAATTTCTTCCTATGTTCCAATTGGTGATTTTCTCATCTCAGCCACATCACTTGGAGATATGTTCAGTGGAATTAAATGTTGCCACATTGAGGGGGGGGAGGAGGAAGAGGTAAAACCACTGGCTGACTGTGCACATGTCCATCCAGTCACCCAGTTCCAGGGTGGCATTGGTGGAGCCCTGAGAGCTGATCACTATAAAACCCATGGTCACAGCTGTTTCAGTTCAGGAAAAAAAGTGATTGGCTCTGGTAAAGGAAATGATTTCCACAATCTGGGGTGAGAACAAAAAATAAATACATGAATAAAGCATCTCAATTGTGGTTGACTCTTGACTGCCCACTGAAGAAGCATAACAGACCACTCAAACCTTTCCAGGGCAATTAGAGATTGGGCATAAATGGCAGCCCTTCCAACAATGCCCACATCCCAAAAATTAATTAAAGGTGTCCCTTGAGCTCAAGTGGAATGTTAGCCTTTATGATGATTAGAATTGTATTTAAATTTATTATTTCATGGGATGTGGATACCACTGACAAGGTTGCCCATCCCTAGTGCCCTTGAACTGAGTGGCTTGCTAGGCCATTTCAGAGGGCAGTTAAGTGTCAACAACAAACTGAACGATGGTTTCATGGTCACTATTACTGAAACTAGCTTTTAATGCCAGAATTTATTAATTGAATTCAAGTTCCATGGGATTTGAACCCACGTCCCCAGACCGTTAATCTGGGCCTCTGGGTTACTAGCCTGGTGAGGTTAGCATTATGCCATTGTCTCACCCCACCACTCCCCTCCCCTCCCCTCCCCTCCACTCCCAACTCTAACGGGGAGGATGTTTTGAATCAGCTATACAGCATGTGAAAGAGAAAGGGATAGAAAAATAGGCTAATAGGCTTAGATGAAGAGGGTGGGAGGAGGTTTGTGTGGAGAATAAACACTGGCATAGACTAGTTGTGCCAAATGGCTTGTTTCTGTGTGAAGAATTCTATGCCTTAATTTCCTAGTGACACATGTACTCGGTTTTACTAGCACCAGGAGGTATCTGATTCTACATACCCACCATTTCCTTGGGGGATTTCTCCAACCAGGTCATTTCATTTGAGGCATATTAACTTTAAATATGTTCCCAGCAGTCCTGTGGTGGCAGGCTAAACAGCACAATTGTACCTACAGTCATTTTCATAGTGGCACAGTTTCAATTTGGATTCCGATGGAGCAGCACCTTGTGAGTCATCTCCTACTATTTGTGCTACTAGATTCAGCTTACTTACCCTATGAGCAAACTCATAGTCGCAATGTCATGGTTACATATATACCATTGCTTAGTGGGTAGTTTGGTCACCACCGGGGATCAGAGATCGTGGGTTCAAGTCCCACTCCAGGGATTTGGGCACATATTAGGCTGGCATTTTCAGGGATGTTGGGGTGATGTCTTTGGGATGAGAATTTAAAGCTGATGTTTTGTCTGCCCTCTCGCATCGGTGTAAAAGATCCCATGGCACTAGTTTGAAGAAAAGCAGGGAGTTCTCCTTGGTATCCTGACCAACATGTGTCCATTAACTAAACACTAAAACGGATGATCCAAAACACTTAGTTCTTTGCTGTGCTCAAATTGGCGGCTGCACTTACTACATTGCTACAGTGATTGCACTTCCAAAGTACTTTAGCTGTAAAATAATTTTGGGCATCCTGAGGTCATCAGAGGTGCTGTATAAATGCAATTTTTTCATTCTTTGCCTTTATGAAAAGCTGGGTCTCTGATTTTGTCACTTTAAAATGAACTTGGATCCAGTGGTATAAACATGGACAACCAGATTTTAGCACTGGCCTACCAACGTCCAAGTAAAAACAGCTCCAATATGGAAGCAGCTTTTAACCATCTATAAGAATCTTCTGTGTTTTGTGCAAAAAGCTTGTTCTAACTTGTAGTTTTGCAGAAAACATGTTTTAAACACAAAACCAGTATTAAATTGTAATTGTATTTGCGTGAATTACTAAAGTTAGCAGAATAAATGTGCCTGTTGTTTGGTCAAAATCATATCAAAAATTTGCTGTTAAGTTAATGAACCATCATTTGCACTTTTTCTGTTACTGGTGTCAACTACACCAGCAGATTTACAGATTGCTTGATGCTCAGGTGTTAAATGTTCCATGCTCCCCACCCACCTCACCCCCTGCAGTAGTGTGAAGGCTTAAAGTTATTGAAGGAATTCTATCATAAAATGATACAGTAAAGAAGGAGGCCATTTGGCCCATTTTGTCTGTGCTGACACTTTGAAAGAGCTGTCCAATGAGCCCCACTGTCCTGGTCTTTCCACACAGCCCTGCAAATTTTTCTGTTTCAAGTATAAATCAAATATCCTTTTGAAAGCCACTATTAAATCTGCCTCCACTAATCTTTCAGACAGCACCTACTAAGTCATAACAACATAATAGGAGTACATTTAGCATAAAAACTATTTGGTAAATGTTTGCTTATTTCTTTTCAACAATTCAAAATGTTTTATTTCATGCGTGGCACCATTGCAACATAAGTGGGTCAAAGGTCCAAAGAAAATGTTGCAAACAATTAATTGTGATTAAAGGCACTGGCTCGTTAACAATCCTTAAAGCAAGTAATTGTTTACCCTCAAGTTAAGGTCTAACCCAGATGACATCTGTTTTAGGCCATAGACTGTGTATTTCTATTTTTCCTAACGCATTGTCACGCATGTTGTTTCTGTTTACTTGGCTGTTTATTCCCCTTGACAACATGTGCCGTGCTTATTCTTTACTGGCCAAGAATTTCCAGGGGACTTATGCTATCGTAATAACACATACATCGTAAGGGCTCTTGAATGGCATAAAAGAAAGGAAATTATAGAAAAAGTAACTCACATCATTATGTATGCTGCATGTGCCATAATTTCCCAGGATTTTTGTGCTGCATGGGGTTGCTTTCACTGAAACCAGTAAGCAGTTAAAAATCACACCATCAACCCCCACTAAAGTCAACACTGATTGTGAATTTCCTACAATAAAACCAAATTTCACAATGCTCCTGCTGAAAACTCAGAAGAAATTTTTATGGTGTACTGACAGCAAAGTAATTAATGATTCAGATGAGGGTTCATGTCAAAATGCTCGTAATGTTTGTAAATACGGAAAGCCAATTTCCTGTGAAGTTCTTGGTGTTTTCTCAAATTCAGACAGTGTAACCTTTCACTCTCCATGGTAGAAAGGTGCATATTAATAGTCCATGGATTTGGATAGCATGGAAATGGCTTCTGTTAGGAACTAGAGGTAGTTTTAAATAGTTATATCTGTATTTGTGTGTGTTAGGAATAAGCTGTAGCTTTAAGTTTAAGTTTAATTTATGTTTTATTTGTGGGTTAGAAGGGTGAAATCTAGGTCTAGTTTCATTTAGCGTTTCTCTCTGGGGGAATGTTGCCTGCAAGTCTGTGGGTTTGTTTGTATGTCTGCATTTTAATGAGGTTTTACGACCCTTTACGAAAGTGGTTTAGGGAAGTTAAAACAAAGTAGGGAACTCTGGGCTGTTGCCTAGCAACAGGGGACCCACAGAGAGAAACAGAAAAGCAGTTTGAATTCAGTTAGTGGGATTATTCACAAAAACTGCCAGGGCAGGCAGGAAGGGAGTTGCAGGGAGCAGGTCCGAAAGGAAAAGCAGAACGTCCCAGAAACCAGGGAGTGGGGACAAAACAAAGTCCCAGGAAGACAGTTAAGTCACAGAATAAGAATAGGAATCGGGAACAAGTCCTGTTCAGTGGAGTTAAAGTGAAGAACAGAGGAAAAGGCTCCAAATTAAAGAGAGAACGCTCAGGGGGTCAGAAACTAGGAGCAGAAAGTCAAATTGCGAGAAGCCAGAGACAAAGCTTGAATGCATATGGTAATCCAAGGGAGAGGAACATCAGAAGGAGAGATCAAAACCCTGGAGGTGGACACTTGTGGAAGGCGCCTGAGAAAAAGTGTTATTTGGGAGAAGATTCTGAAGTGAGTTTTTCGAGAGTGGAGTTTGGAAACCTTTGGGAGGAAGGTGGAGTTCAATGAGACCGGTTGGTTCATGGTGTGACAAGCATCTTGCGGGGGGGGCAGGGGGTTGCGGGGTGGGGGGGTGTTGATGAGAGATCCATAGCATCTCTTTGGGGTGACACATGTCTCTTGGTTTCAGAATGTGGTATGTCTGACCACAGGTCACCTATTGGTTTATATGCACTGTGTACTTACTGTGAATATTAGAGTATAAGATAGCTTTTGTAACTTGCGTTATCCTTACGAATCTGTATATATTTGTAAAGGTATAGTTTTGGTTGAAAGAGTATTGTAATATAGTACATCTTTTGTTTAATAAATATTTTGTTAAAAGTTCATCAGCTGACTCCTGTGACTCTGTTCAGTAGCTGCCCCCCATGTTTCTAAACAAAAAATAAAAGTTAAGACCTATCAAGCCAGGTTCTACCCTGGGATCTGACTTGTCCAGTAGTAACATCAGATGGTATTATAACACTTCTGATAAGATTGCTTGTATAATTGTATAATGGGAGCTGGAGTAGGCCATTTGGACTTGTGAGCCTGCTCCATCATTCAACATGATCTTCAACTCCACCTTCCTGCACCATCCCCATATCTCTTAATTCACTTATTATCCAAAAATATATTGACAACTGTCTTGAATATTCTCATCTACTAAGCATCCCAGCTCTCTAACTTCTTGAGCACTGCACATATTAAACTACTTCAATTCATTTGAATTATAAAATGTGGAATGAGAAGTTTAAGTTTTACAGTTTAAAGCATAGAGTTTCTGCTAAGGACTTAACAGGCCAAACACACCCAGAATACGCTGGACATTGCTGGTTCTGCCAAGATGATGTTCACAATCACAGAATCTTAACTGCACAAAAGGAGGCCATTTGGCCCATCATGTCTGCACTGGCTCTCCAAATGAGCATTATGACCTAGTGCCATTACCCTGCCTTTTCCCTGTACCCTTGCACATTATTTCTATTCAAATAATCATCTAATGCCCTCTTGAATGCCTCGATTAAATCTGCCTCCACCACACTTCCAGGCAGTGCAATCCACACCCATTGTGAGAAAAAGTTTTTTCTCACGTCACACTGGCTTCTTTTGCAAATCACTTTAATTCTGTGCCCTCTCGTTCTTGACTTTTTTATGAGTGGGAACAGCTTCTCCCGATCTACTCTGTCCAGCCCCCTCATGATTTTGAACATCTCTATCAAATCTCCTCTCAGCCTTCTTCTCTCCAAGGAAAACCTCTCCAATCTATCTTTTTTTTTGAAAAATATACTTCATTCATAAAATATCTGAAAGAACATTACAAAACATTTCAAAATGGCCATCACAAGAAGTGCAATCATATTCAACTTTTCCACATAGGTCACAAGGCAATCAATACAATCAATGACCATCACAGGCATTTCAACATGGACATTACAGACAGTCAGACAGCGCAATGGTATTCAAGTTATCGACATAGATCATGTTGCACTCTGAAGTGCTTCAATACAATTATGATACATTTAGCATTCACTGCCTACATTCCTTCTGAGTCATACAGCCCAACGGGTCTATACAATTTCCAGCCCTTTGGTGCACTATTGCTGAAAGGTCTTAGACAGCGACCTTTCCCCATTGCGCCTTTGCAGCGGCTGCCGCAAGCTTTAGTGCCTCCCTCAGCACGTAGTCCTGGACCTTGGAATGTGCCAGTCTGCAACACTCAGTCAGGGACAACTCTTTGCACTGGAAGACCAACAAGTTTCGGGCAGACCAAAGAGTGTCTTTCACCGAGTTGATGATCCTCCAGCTGAGTTGATATTTGTATTGGTGTGTGTCACTGGGAACAGCCCGTAGAGCACAGAGTCCTGTGTCACAGAACTGCTCGGAATGATCCTCGACAAAAACCATTGCATGTCTCTCCAGGCCTCCTTTGCAAAGGCACATTTCACAAGGGGGTGAACAATGGTCTCTTCCCCACCACAGCCACCTCGAGAGCAACGTGCAGAGGGGGTGAGACTCCTGGCATGTAGGAAGGATCTGACTGGAAGGACCAGCCAAGCTACATATTGGTTCTTGTTGGAAAGTTCTGACAATGAGGCATTCTGCCAAATGACTTTGACAGTCTGCTCAGTGAACCATCCATCAGGATCCACCATCTCCTTTTCCCCCAGGGCCTCCAGGATGTTACGTGCAGACCACTGCCCGATGGACTTGTCGTCAAAGTTGTTTCTCTGCATAAATTTTTCCACAAGGGACAGGTGGTCCAACTACTTGGAGCGTTCCCCGGCAGTGTGGCCAGACCCATCCTTCGCAACACTGGGGACAGGTAGAACCTCAGCACAAAGTGACACTTGGTGTTTGCGTATCGAGGGTCTATGCACAGCTCATTGCGGCCACACACAAAGGTGGCTATCAGGATGAGGGCGATGTTGGGCACATGTTTTCCCCCTTTAGCTAGAGGCTTGTACATCGTGCCCCTGCGAACATGATCCATTTTTGACCTCCAGATAAAGCTAAAGATGGCTTAGGTGATCGCCGCCACGCAGGAGTGAGGAATGGGCCAGACCTGGTACAGCAACACCGAGAGTGCCTCACACCTGATGACCAGGTTCTTACCCGCAAAGGAGAGGGAGCGTCGCTCCCACTTGCCCAGTTTTCTTTTCACCATAGCCACTTGCTCCTTCCAGTTTCTAACACATGCCCTGATCCCTCCAAACCATATCCCCAGCATTTTCAGGCTGTCTGACCTCACGGTGAAGGAGACAAAGGATCGGTCAGCCCAGATCCCAAAGAACCTGGCCTTGCTCTTGCCACGATTTATCTTGGCTCCTGAGGCCAGTTCGAAATGCTCGCAGTTGTGGATCAGTCTGCACACCGACAGTGGATCCGAGCAGAAGACATCGTCCATGTACAGGGAGGATTTGACCTGAGTGCCTCCACTGCCTGGGATCATCACTCCTCATATGCCCAGATCCTCCCTGATGGACTCAGCAAAGGGTTCCATGCAACACACGAGCAGGACAGGGGAAGAGAGGGCAGCCCTGCCTGACTCCAGATTTAATAGGAAAGCTTTCTGATTCCCACCCATTGATTGAGACTGCGCTACTGATGTTTGTGTAGAGCAGTTGGATCCAGTTGCGGATTCCCTCCCCAAACCCCATTTTGGAGAGCACATCCACCATGTAGGTGTGTAATAATCTGTCAAAGGCCTTCTCCTGATCCAGGCTGAAGAGGCAGCTGTCCACACCCCTGTCCTGCACATAGGCAATCGTATCCCTGAGCAGCGCGAGGCTGTCAGATATCTTCCTGCCGGGTACAGCGCAGGTCTAGTCACCAACTCCGGAGCAGACCTGACCCGATTGGCGATGACCTTTTACAGAATCTTATAGTCCACATTCAACAGTGAGATGGGTCGCCAATTTCTAATTTCCTCCCTTTCCCCCTTCTGATTGTAGATGAGGGTGATGGTGCCTTTCCTCAAGGATTCTGACATGTTGCCGGCCAGAAGCATACTCTTGTACACTTCTAGCAGGTTTCAGCCAATCCAATTGCACAGAGCCGAATACAACTCAGCCAGCAAGCCGTCGCTTCCAGGAGTTTTACTCTTCTCGAAGGACTCAAGGGCCTTAGTCAGTTTGTCAGGAGTTAGCAGTTTGTCCAGGCTCTCCCGAGTATTGTCATCTAAGACCTCCATGATAGAGGACAGGAAGGACTGGGAGGCTGTGCTGTCTGTGGGCTTCACATCATAAAATCTGGCATAAAAGGATTTGCTGATCCTCAAAATGTCGGACAGCGATGACTTTACTGAGCCGTCTACTTTCTTCAGGCTGCTGATCACAGATCTCTCTCTGTGTACCTTTTGGAAGAAGAAACGTGAGCACGTCTCATCCTGCTCCACGGAGTGGACTCTGGACCGGAAGATGATCTTGGAGGCCTCTGAGTCAAAGAGCGAGGCTTGCTGGCTCTTCACCTCTTGGAGGTCCTCCTTGACATCGACATCCATCGACTGCAGCCAGTGTAGGTTCTGCATGTTTTTCTGGAGTTGGGAGATTTCCCTCTGTTCCTTTCTAGCTTTCTGGACACCTTTGAGGATGAAAAACTTCTTGATGTTCCCCTTGATCGCTTCCCACCAGTGTGTCAGGGACTTAAAGAGGGGTATCACGATTCTCTAACCTTTGTAATCACTCTTGAGCTCCTCAATGTTCTCTGGGGTCAGCAGTTGCACATTCAACTTCCATGTCCCCTTGCCAACCCTCTGGTCTTCCTGTAAGTAACAGTCAGCCAGTAGGAGGCAGTTGTCAGAGAAGAACACTGGCTTGATGTCGGTGGATCTGAATGTGAATGCTCGGGACACAAACAGGAAGTCTATCCTGGAACGGCTGGACCCGTCTGGCCATGACCAGGTGTATCTACGCTGCGCTCCATCTGCAGGGTTGCTGAAGACATTGTGCAGCTTGGTATCCTTTACTGTTTCCACCAGGAGTCTGGACATAGCGTCCAATGTGCTGTCGGCCCTGCTGGATCGTCCAGCTGCATCGATGATGCAGCTGAAGTCACAGCCCAGAATGACCGGTCTGGAAGTCATCAACAGCGGGAGCATTCTTGTATAATATGTCTGTTATGAGGAGGTGCCCGCCCACAGCCTCCTTATCCTTGGAGACGGTGAAGTTGCCTCCCCGCAGCAGAATACCTGGACCAGAGAAACATAAGTCATTTCCTCCCAACCAGATCAATGGCCATGGGGGCTACCATTGTGACCATTGCCTGTAGGAGCTGAGGTGTGGTATCTACCCTCATAGCTGAAGTTTCTCATCCCTGGAACCATTCTTGTAAACTTCTTCTGCACTCTTTCCCATGTGGCCACATCCTTCCTATAATATGGTGCCCAGAACAATACACAATATTTCAGCTGAGGTCTAATGAGTGCCTTATATAAATCCAGCATAACCTCCCTGCTCTTGTATTCTATGCCCTTATTAATAAAGCCCAGGATACTATATGTTCTGCTCTTGTTTTCACCCAAATGCATTAGCATAACCCCAAATGTAAAACCTCCCATGAATCTGAGTAACCAATCATAATCAACTTGTGACTGAAACAAGGCATCACAAAAAGGAGTGGGATCGTCAGGTAATTCTTCAAATGACTGACTGAATCCTCTCAGTTTCTACCCTGCCAAGCCTCTCTCAGAATCTTGTATGTTTAAATAAGATCGCCTCTCATTCTTCGAAACTCCAATGAGTATAGGTGCACCCTGCTCAGCCTTTCCTCATAAGACAACCCTTTCATCCCAGGAATCAACCGAGTGAACCTTCTCTGAATTGCCTCCAATGCATATCCCTCCTTAAATAAGAGACCAAAACTGTGCTCAGTACTCTAGGTGTGGTCTCACCGATGCTCTGTACAGTTGGAACAAGACTTCCCTACTTTTATAGTCCATTCTCTTGTAATTATGGCCAGGATTCCATTTGCCTTCCTAACTATTTTCTTGTCCTGCATGATAACTTTGTGATTCATGTATGAGGACACCAACTGACCTCTGTACCAAAGCATTCTGTAGTCTCTCTCCATTTAAATAATATTCTGTTTTTCTATTTTTCCAGCTAAAGTGCATAACCTCACATTTGAATGGAATATAAAAGTAGGGAAGTTTTTCTACAGTTGTATTGGGCATTGGCGAGACTACATCTGGAGTATCATGTACAGTTTTGGTCTCCTTAGTTAAGAAAGGATATAAATCTGTTAGAAGCAGTGCAGAGAAGGTTCATTCGACTGATACCTGGGATGGGTTGGTTACCTTATGAAGAAAAGTTGGACAGGCTAGGCCTGTGTCCATTGGAGTTTAGAAGATTGAGAAGTGATCTTATTGAAACATAAGATCCTAGGGGACTTGATGCTGAAAGGATGTTTCCCCTTGTAGGAGAGACTAGAATTGCAAACATAGTTTAAAAATAAGGGGTCTCCCATTTAACGCTGAGACAAGAAGCATTTTTTTTTTATCTCAGAGGGTCGTGAATCTTTGGAACTCTCTTCCCTGGAGAGTGGTGGAGGCAGGGTCATTGAATATTTTTAGGGCAGAGGTAGATATATTCTTGACTAACAAGGGAGTCAAAGGGAATGGGGGGATAGGTGGAGTTGAGGCCACAATCAGATATGCCATGATCATATTGAATGCTAGAACAGGCTCGAGGGACTGAATGGCCTACTCCTCCTAATTTATATATTCCCACATTACACTCCATCTGCCAAATTTTTGCCTACTCAACCGATCTATATCCCTTTGCAGACTCTTTGTGTCCTCCTCACAATTTGCTTTCCTACCTATCTTTATATCACCAGCAAATTTGGCTACATTACACTCTGTCCCTTCAATCTAATTCATTAATATAGATTTTAAATATATGAGGCCCAGCACTAATTCCTGTGATACCCCACTAGTTATAGTTTCCTAATCCGAAAATGTCCCATTTCTCCCGGCTCTCTGTCTCTTGTTAGTTAGCCAATCCTCTATCCATTCAGAACCCAACTTAAGCATCGGTGAGAAGATTATTGCTTTGTAAGTGTCACTTGATAACACTGTCAATGAACCTTCCATCAGTTTACTGAGAGTAGGCTGATGTGGTAGTAATCAGCTGGTTTGGGTTTAACCTACTGTACTTTTTGTGGACAGGCCATATCTGGGCAATTTTCCATGTTGTCGGGTAGTTGCCAGTGGTGTAACTGTACTGGAACAGCTTGGCTAGAGGCATTACTAGTTCTTGGGTGCAACTCTTCACCTGGGATTCATGGTGGGGCCCATCGCCTTTGCTGTATCCAGTGAACTCGCATGTTTCTTGATATCATGTGGAGTGAATTGAATTGGTTGGCATCTGTAATGATGGAGAATTTAGGAGGAGGCCGAGATGGATAATCCACTTGGCCCTGCTGGCTGAAGATGGTTGCAAACACTTCAGCCTTTTCTTTTGCACTCATGTGCTGGGCTCCACTATATAGTGGATGTTCTGGAACCTCGTCTTCCTGTTAGTTGTTTAACTGTCCTGGCTATTGGTTTTGCAAAATTAGCACAGCCAATTGCCTTGGCCCAGCCTGACACAGCAGCCAGGGAGGCTGATGGAGTTGAGGTTGGAGCCACTTAAATGTTTGTAAGAGCTGGAGAGGATGACTTAGCTTTCTCTGGCAAATTAAAGACATTTCATGAGACTCAATCTTGTGATAGAACTGGAAGACACAGTCAAATCCTCGGGTGGTTAAATGGCTCTTTGAGGCCTTCAGAAGCTTTGGGATATCAGAGCCCTTCATTTATTGGTTAAATCCAGGACCTATGAATAAATTAAGGTACAGAGTTCCCATGTGATTGTAATAGTTTAACAGTCCAAAGACTGAGAGTTCAAATCCCAACATGACAATTTGTGAAACCCAATTCTGTTAATGTACCAAGTAACTCTGTGGGCGAGTACCAGGAAAAATGACAATGAATACTACACATTGTTGTAAAACCCAAACTGCTCTATATATGTTTTGAGAGAAGGGACTTGTGTTCTCAATGCGACTCTAACCCCACAGTGTGTGGTTTACTTTCAATCTTCTGAGTAATGGGTAATACATGTGACATCACCAGATTTCCCACATCCTGAGAACTAGTGAAAAAGACTTGGGGTTGAACTGAAAGGTCTGTTTCTTGTACACTGTCAGCTGGCAGCACTCTTTTAAATACTCCAGAGACCTCAGCATATAATCCAGGCTGATGCTCCCAATGCAGTACTAAGGGCATGATTGAGATGCAGTCTTACGTCTGCCCTCTCAGGTGGACATTAAAGATCCCATGACACTATTTAGAATTCTTATAAACATTTACCCCTCAATCAACTATCAGCATCCTGGGGGTTACCAATAACCAGAAATTGAACTGGACTAGCCAGATAAATACTATGGTTACAAGAGCAGGTCAGAGGCTAGGTGTAATTCACTTCCTGACTCCCCAAAGCCTATCCACTATTTACAAGGCACAAGTCAGGAGTGTGATGGAATACTCTCCAATTGCCAGGATGAGTGCAGCTCCAAAAACACTCAAGAGGCTCGACACCACCCAGGACAAAGCAGCCAGCTTGATTGGCAAGCCATCCACCACCTAAGTACCTGGATATAGATTGGGACAGTGGTGGCGTAAAGGAAGGAGAGGGGCAAGCGTTCATAAATTGTGTTCAGGAGAATTTTCTACAGCAGCATGTGTCCAACCCAACAAGAAAGGATGCGCTGCTAGACCTGGTTCTTGGAAATGAGGTGGGCCATGTAGATCAAGTGTTAGTGGGGGAACATTTAGGAGACAGTGATCATTGTATTGTAGGGTTTAGGATGATGGTAGTAAAGGACAATGGGCAACCCAGAGTAAGAATAATTAATTGGGAGAGAGCCGAATTCAATGAGGCAAGAACGGAGCTGGGCCAGATAGACTGGAATCAAAGGTTGGTGGGAAAAACTGAAGCTGAACAATGGGCTACTTTCAAAAAAGAAATGGTTCAGGTACAGTCAAGGTATATTCTCTCAAAGGGAAAAGGTAGGGCAAACAAATCCAGAGCTCCCTGGATGAAAAAGGAGTTCGAAATTAAGAAATTAAGACAGGTGTCAGGTAGAAAGTACAGTTGAGAACCAAGTGGAAAATAAAAGGTTCAGAGGAGAGGTGAAGAAGCAAAGAGGGATTATGAGAAAAGATTGACCACCAACACAAAGGAGAATCCCAAAGTCTTCTATAGGCACATAAATAGTAAAGGATGGGAAAAGGAGGAGTAGGGCCGATTAGGGACCAAAAAGTGGTTTACACATGGAGGCAGGGAGCATGGCTGAGGTGTTAAATGAATACTTTGCATTTGTCTTTATCAAGGAAGCAGTTGCTACCCAGGCCATGGTGACAGAGGAGGAAACTCTGTCACTAGAAGGATTCAAAATTGATAAGGAGGAAATGTTGGATAAACTGTCGGCATTTAAGTTTGACAAGGCTCCAGGACCGGATGAGGTGCATCCAACGATATTGAAGGAAGTAAGAGTGGAAATTGCAAGGGCACTGGCTATAATCTTTGAGTCTTCCCTAGACTCAGGGGAGGTGCCAGAGGACTAGAAAATTGCAAACATTGCACCCTTATTCAAGAAAGGTTGTAGGCATAAGCCTAGCAATTACAGACCAGTCAGTTTAACGTCAGTGGTGGGAAGCTTCTAGAAACAATTATTCATGATAGAATTAGTAGTCACATGGAAAAAATTGGGTTGATTGGAAGAACGAGCATAGATTTCTAAAGGGGAAATCATGTTTAACTAACTTGCTGGAATTTTTTGAAGAGGAAACAGAGAGGGTTGATGAGGGTAATGCTGTTGATGCGGTGCACATGGGCTTCCAAAAGGCATTCAAAACAGTGCCACACAACAGACTTGTGGGAAAAGCTATACCTCATGGAATAAAAGAGACAGTACTAATGTGGATACAAAACTGGCAGAGTAATAGGAGTCAGAAATATTTTTTGGGCTGGATAAATGTTTGTAGTGGAGTTCCCCAGGGGTCGGAATTGGGACCCTTGCTGTTCCTGATATATATTAATGATTTAGATCTTGGTGTTCAGGGAACAAGTTCAAAGTTTGTGGATGATAAGAAACTTGTAAGCATTGCAAACTGTGAGAAGGACAGTGTAGAACTTCAAAAGGACATGGACAAGTTGGTGTAGTGGGAAGATAGGTATCAGATGAAATTCAATGCAGAGAAGTGTGAGGTGATGCATTTCGGTAGGAAGAACATGGAGAGACAGTATAAAATAAGCGGTACAATCCTTAAAGGGGTGCAGGAGCAGAGGGACCTGGGTGTATATGCGCATAGATTATTGAAGGTGGCAGGACAGGTGGAGAGAGCAATTAATAAAGCATATAGTATCCTGTGCTTTATTATTAGGGGCATAGAGTACAAGAGAAAGCAGATCATGCTGAGCTTATATAAGACACTAGTTAGATCTCAGCTGGAGTATTGTGTATAGTTCTGGGCGCCACACTATAGGAAGGATGTGGACGCATTGGAAAGAGTGCAGAAAAGGTTTACAAGAATAGTTCTAGGGACGAGAAACTTCAGTTATGAAGATTGATTGGAGAGGTTGGGACTTTTCTCCTTGGAGAGGAGAAGACTAAGAGGAGGTTTGATAGAGGTGTCCAAAATCATGAAGGGGCTGGGTAGAGTAGATGGGGACAAACTGTTCCCGCTCGTAAAAGGTTTGAGAAAGAGAGAGCACAGATTTAAAGTGATTTGCAAAAGAAGCAAATGTGACGTGAGAAAAAACTTTCATACAGCGAGATGTTCGAGTCTGGAATGTACTGCCTGGAAGTGTGGTGGAGGCAGGCTCAATCGATGCATTCAAGAGGGTACTAGGTGATTATTTGAGTAGAAGCAATGTGCAAGAGTATGGGGAAAAGGAAGGAGAATGACACTAAGTCATAATGCTCAATTGAAGAGCCGGTGCAGGCATGATGGGCTGAACGGCCTCCTTCTGCACCGTAACAATTCTGTGATTCTGTACACATTCAGTCCCTCCATTACTGATGCACAGTGGCAGCAGTGTGTATCTTCTACAAGACACTGCAGCAACTCACTATGGTCCTTCGGCAGCACCTTCCAAACTTGCAACCTCTACCACCTAGAAGGACAAGGGCAGCAGACGCATGGGAATACCACCACCTGCAAGTTCACAGAATCACAGAATTTTAATGGCACAGAAGGAGGCCATTCTCCCCATCGAGTCTGCACCGGCTCTGCAAATGAGCATTATGACCTAGTGCCATTGCCCTGCCTTTTCCCCGTAATCTTGCACATTGTTTCTATTAAAATAATCATCTAATGGCTTCTTGAATGCCTCGATTGAACCTGCCTCTACCACGCTTCCACTCCAAGCCACACGCCATCCTGACTTGGAAATATATTGCCGTTCCTTCACTGTTGCTGGGTCAAAATCCTGGAACCCCCTGTGGGTGTTCAATATTTTTCTTAATTCAATTTAAATTCCATCTGCAACTATGGTGGGATTTGAACTTAATGCCCAGAACATTATGCTGAGCCTCTAGATGGCTATGCCAGTGAGATCACCATCAGCACCCCCCTCCCCCCACCTCATGTAAACGAAAAGGTTTTTTTCAATTCTTTACCGTGGGTGTCCCTTTAAACTGGGTTATTAAAAAAAAGTGACCACGTGATAGGGCGCCCACGTCTGGCCGGAGTGTGTGAGTCAGAGCACCGTCTCGCCGGGTGACGTCGACGTTTTCTGCGTGGGCGGCGTTGACGTCGGCGCTTTCTGTGTGGCGGTGACATCATCAGTGTAAGTGCACGGTGGCGGAGGGAAGAGGGAGAGTCGCTGAGGAGACAGGCAGACAGTGTCTCTGTCACAGAGCCGGGGCCCAACGATTGTGAAAGGCTTTGAAGAGCGGGAGAGAGGAGGAAGGAGGAAGAAGAAGAAGAAGAAGAAAATTGCAGATAAAAGAAAGCGGGAGAAGTGTGCGAGGAGGGGAGGCCGCTGAGAGGGGGCTCGAGTGTTGACAGGTCCCCGGAGAAGCGAGCGGCCCCTCGGCCTGTCAGCAAACAGCAACCATTTGGGCACTGGGACTTTACAATCATTTTTATAGATCATATGTGCAGACACATAGAGGGGAAATTAAACTGAAGCGGCCCGGAGCCTGGATCTGACAGTCCTCAATCCCCAGCACTTGCCCCCTCCCCTCCCCCCTCTCCCCCCTCACCAGCCGCCTCTTCATCTGGATTTTGAAGCTGCTTTGGAAGAGAAAAGCCACCGTCATTATCAACAGCCCGGGCTGACCCCGGGGGCAAGGTTTCAGTCGGCAGTCACTCCCACAGACTGATGCTGCAAAGGAGGTAGAAAGGGGGACAAAAAAATCATCGTCTTATTTGAGGAGACTGCAGCAGTGGTTCCTGTTCTTTTCCTTCTGCACCCATCACTCCCCCCCCCCCCCACAAGTAAGGAGCCCAATGTCAGTCTTCAGTGAGCCGCATCAGACGTGCTTTGGATTGAAGATGTGTTAAAATTCGGCCGTGGAAAAGGAAGGAAGAGGAAATTTAAATTAAGACGGCAGGAGTGGGGACGGTTTGCCGTGCGTTTGGCACATCCCACGTGAAATAGTGGTTTGGATCCAACTGCTTTCTGGTTAGGTGTATTTCCTCCCATCTGGCGAATGATCAAATCAGTGCTGAGAAATTTCAAGTAAGGAGGTGGGCTCGCCACCTGCTGAGCAGATAGCGTGTGTCGGTGTGGTCTTCGTACGAGTCTGAATATTGGCAGTGGAATGGGACTGCACAACTCGGCACTGTGTACATGGGATTAATTCGACGGAGAGGTACAAATGTGGAAGCAATCAAAACTCGTCTTTTGCCTTAAGTAGCTGATGATATAGAGACTTATTCAAGGCATTCTACTCTGTCAGTGGTATGTGACCAGAATGTGTTGAAATGCACGAAGAAGACCCTTGTGTGCTGATTTTGTAGGAGAAAGTAATTTAATCTAAAAGTGTGGCTGGAAATAAAACACATCATCCGGCAGTTTTCCCAGCAGTGATGGCAAGTGTACAAGGAGCTTTGAGGGTAATGGATGGAATACACTTGGGTGAAGTAATGGTGAAAAAAGAGCCAATATGCGATGGAGTGGGAGAAAGAAGCAATGCTGGAAAAGATTTTGATAGAATTACAAATATGCTCAAAGCCCCAGGAGTAAAACAGGAAAGTGGGCAGGGCCTTGGACTGGAGGAGACAGTACACACAGACATGGGTGTGTCCAAAGCTTGCCTATTATCGGGAGTTCGTCCATTGGATCTTAACCCTGCTCTCAAACACACATTGGCACAGTTTCACTTGAGCAGTCAGAGCTCTCTAGGTGGGCCAGCAGCATTCTCGGCCCGTTGTACCCAAGAATGTATGTCACCAGGAGGACTTGTACCCATGACATCACCCCCTGTGCTGCCAGGACCACTGCTTATACCCTCAGACAGTTCAACTGAGCTCACGCACACTTCACTGGAGGGAGAGACCATCTCATGCTTCATGGTTGGCGGGGAGAAGAGGTTGTGTTTGCCACAGGTCCTAAATTCAGTGCTTCGAGATTTCTCTCTTCAACAGATCAACACTGTCTGTGATGAATTGTATATTTACTGCTCAAGATGTACAGCAGAGCAGCTACAAATTCTCAAGGTCTTGGGCATCTTGCCTTTCAATGCGCCCTCTTGTGGACTTATAACCCAGACTGATGCTCAGAGGTTATGTAATGCCCTGGTTCATCCAGGTATCCTGCCACCAGATGCCAACAAACTCCCTGGTAAAACCTGCCTTGCCCAGTTACAAAGCACTGGCTCCAGCTTTGAGGTGGAACATTGGTGTCTTGGGAAATGCCAAGGCCTGTTTGTGCCACAGTTTTACAATCACCCTGATGCTGCCTGCATTCAGTGCTTGGACTGCCACATGATGTTTTCTCCCCAGAAGTTTGTGCTGCATTCGCACAGGTCTCCAGACAAGAGAACCTGCCACTGGGGCTTTGATTCTGCCAAATGGCGCTGCTATGTGCAGCTGAGCCGTAAATATGCAGAAACATCTGATGAAAAGTTCTTGCAGCAATACCTAGAAGAAATGAAAGAGAGATTCAACTTCAATAACCAGCGAAAAAGAGTGCTTGCAAAGGTAAGTTCCAAACTTGATTTGAAGGCTAACTTTGCTAATGATATAAATTACAATCAGCAAATATTTCCTGGTTAATGTTTATCTTTCAACCAACGTTACTGAAAAGATTATCTGACACGAACCTCATTACTGTTTGTGGTAGTTTACTGTGTTTTAATACTGACCACTACATTGGCTGTACAGCGCTTCGGGATGTCTTGATGCTGTGAAGCGAGGCTCTATCAATGCAAATTGTTTCCTTTTTCTTAAGATGACACGCATCTGTGCTGTGTGTGAACTGAGTGGTGCAGTGGCTTAGACACTGATTTTCACCTCGGACCCAGTTCAAACTCAGCCCAGACTGATGGGACAAAATTTGCTGCCGAAATGGTCCTAAGCAAAAAAAAACTCGGACAGAACTCAGACCAGTTCTAAGTGAGCGTGAGCCTTTGGAACAAAACAGACCCTGATTTGGCACTGATTGACAATCTCATTCAGATCACTGGTTTGGGAAATCAAAATCACGGAATTGTTAGGCGCAGAAGGAGGCCATTCAGCCCATCGTGTCTGCACGTGCTCTCCAGTTGAGCGTTATGAGGTCGTGCCATTCTCCTGCCTTTTCCCTGCACTCTTGTACATTGTTTCTATCCATGTAATTATTCAATTATTCAATGCCCTCTTGTATGCCTCGACAGATACTGCCTCCACCACGCTTCCTGGCAGTGCCTTCCAGACTTGAACCAAAGTTTTTTCTCACGTCATATTTGCTTCTTTTACAAATCACTTTAAATTTGTGCCCTATCATTCTTGATCCTTTTATGAGTGGGAACATTCTTCATGGGAAACAAAATGTCACTGGCGTAGTTGCAGGTGCCCTGTTGAAATTGGGGCTGAGGCACATTAGGGCAGAGTAGAGTGATACTAAAACAAAATACTGTTGATGCCGGGGAATGGATTTTGGAGGTAAATTCAAGGCCTGTGTTTGTGCTTGTATAGGATGTGCAGTACCACTGGACACAGTGGAACATTATTCAGCGTACTGATGTAGACTGAATTTCATCACCTTTGTGGAGATATTTCAGCTGTTAAATTGCATAGTTAACCATGTGAACAAGAAATGGGTGTTTAGTTATTGCCAACCTGTATAAGGAGCTTTGATTTAAATAACCTGCTTCTTACTAATGTCCTTGCTATGTAAGAGGTACTTTGTTCTGGTTTGGAAAGAAAGGGACTTCAGTAGTCATCCTGGTTTCAATGAATTTCGTGGCCAAGTTTCCCAAAGATAGGTTTGGCCAGAGACAATAGGAGGAATGGATTTGGCATTAAGCGATGGAGGGGAATGTTTTAATTTTAGATTGTGACGATTGGTTCCATAAGCTTCTGAACTGGGCTAATGTTAGGCACATTACATGTTTTAGCTGTATTTGCTTTGTTACGTTTGAGCTCTGTGTACGAAAGCCTGAATATATCAGTTGCTTTCGAAACCTGTGGCTGATAGCTAAAATGTTAGGACAAGGCACAAAACATCTAGTCAATATAGAAAATTATACACACCCTTATAGCCATTCGGCTGAAGAGTGCTGATGAAGAAGCTTGTTTTACATATAGTTCCATCTGTAAAGTGGAAAATTTTGTTTTGGCCTTTAGTAACCTTCGCCTTACAGGTCAGGCCTGCTGACTGAAGTCATACTGCTGACTTGAGCCTTTATGTTTGGGATATGCCCTGAGTTTGATTATTTGATTCTGTTCAGGCTTTGTACTCCACTGTAAGCATTTGAATGATATTTGGTGTACTTGTATTACAAATCTTGAACAATGTGATTGTGACACACTCATTATTCTTTCAGCATTGTCTATTTGTTAAGGCAAACCTATGACTACCAGTTGGTACAATCTAAAAGCAGTAGTCGGGAGGGCCAATTGTTGCCAGGCTTTCCCAATTGCTGCTGTGCTATGTGTTTTCAGTAAATGCACTGTTCCAGATGCAGTGCAGTCCCTTTTGATATGATGTCATTATATCAATATGCAGCTCACCATCACCTTCTCAAGGGCAACTAGGGATTGGCAATAAATGCTGGCCCAGCCAGCAAAGCCCACATCCCATGAATGAATAAAAAAAAAATGACACACACACTGGCTAAATGCAGTGCTTTTTGTCCATGCACTGCATGGCATAAGTACTTTCTACGTGGACAGTCATATCCAGCGCGTGCACCCTCTGAATACAAGGATTTGATTTTCAGCCTGTTATTACAACAGTTGCACTAAGACTGATATGCAAGGGCTACTCTCCTATCACTTGATTAACAATATAAAAATGGCATGGGACCCCTATTCCAGACAGCAAGGCTGCCAGTGGTGGGAAGGAGAGGAGGAATGAAAAGGAGGCCATTTTTGGAAGAGTGGAGGATACACATTGGAATATAAAGATATAAGTTGCAGATGTAGGAAGGGAAAGACTATGGAGGGAATTGTAAATAAGGACAAGAATTTTAAATTCAGTGAAATGGATTTTCAATTTAGTGTTGTGATGCAAAAATGATATTGCTGATCAGGTGTCTGGTGCAGAAACCATGGCATATTGAAAATGTACCCCAGTGTGCTTGGGGATGGAGAGCCAATCCAGCTCAGTAAGGACAATGCTGATAGGGAAGCAAGACTTTGTTCAGGTTGGGATATGGGCAGTGGAATTTTAGGCAAGTTGGGGGAACAAAACATGTAGGAAAGACACAACTTTGACCACAGCATTAATTTTTCCTTTCCTTTTTTTGCATATAATTACTATAAAATTAGAAATTTCACAGTGTTTTATGAACTACAATCTTGGAGGGGGAAATGCGGGCAGAGTTTAGGGTAAGGGGCGAGGCATAGTGCCTATTTGGTAAGAACACTTGATGTGAAGTTTCAGTTATAATTTTGACCACATTTGTACTTGGTCTTTATGACCAGATGTTTGTCAGTCATGACTCATTAGGTAGCACTCTTGCCTTGGAGTCAGAAGGTTGTGGTTTCGAGTTCCACTCCAAAAACGTGAGCACAAAACACAAAAGTCAAATCTGACATTCCAGTGCAGCAATGAGGGAATGCTGCACTGTTAGAGGTATTGTCTTTTGGATGATATATTAAACGGAGAGCTTGTCTGACCTCTCTGGTGGATGTAAACGATTCTGTGGCATTATTTTGAAGAAGATCAGGGGAGTTATTGCTGATATTCTGGTCGATATTTATCCCTCAATCAACATCGCAACAGAGATTACATGGCCATTATGACATTACTGTTGTGGGAGCTTGCTGTGGATAAACTGGCTGCCGCATTTCCTACATTACAGCAGTGACTACACTTCAAAAGTAAAAGTTGGTTGGAAAGTGCTTTGAGACATTTGGTGGTCATGAAAGTTGCTATATAAATGTAAGTTTTTCTTTTTTCAGATGATTGCTAGTGGTAGATTTAATGAAAATACACAGTTTTCTTGCTTGAGAAGTGCGGACCTCGTGAAATTAATGAAACTGTTTAATTTTACGCAGTGCGATGCACGGGAATGGGCGATGATTAAACCATTTTGAGCTCCAGTTAAATAGCACCTTTCAAAACCATAGGTCATCGAAAAGCACTTTAATGGGTGCTTTTTGTAATCCTGGCTGAAGATACTGTAATTCTTTCTATTTGAAGGTGCTTTAAGTGTGTCAAGATGTTCTTGTGGTTGACAGTGCAAAAGAACAGGAAGCACAAGTGTCAATAAGTAATCTCTGTGGGCCTTATGTGTATCCAGTGGTTAGGGCTGTGACAACCACAGTTTTTGTTTCTTTTACGTGGAACTGTGTGAGTCATTACTGTCCTTTCCCACTCCCACCTGAAATCTGCCCTCTCCACCCCACCCGTACAGGCTCTGCTGACATCACTGGCATTTCCAGCTCATAAAAGGGGATTGTGTCAAGTCTTTCCCCTCCCCTCACCATCCCATGGCACTTTGTGTTTGGAGTAGGTAATTAACTAGTAGATTATTAAAAGATTGGCAGTCATGTGAGAAATGAGCAATACAGTCCAATATGTGGTGGTGTTCATTCATGCTTTTGTTATAATAACCTTCCCATGCATTTGCTTTTAATTAAAATTCCTGAAGGAATCTGCAGTTAAACAATTGAAATCCCGTTTTATTTATTTGACTTAAACATGTAATAGTTTTCAAAATTACTCCTTTTTCTAGTATATTTTATATTACAGCAACATTTTTCTTGAAATAATCCAATATTTTATTACTGTGTCATGACTTTAAATTACTATGTGGCCACCTTTTTTCAAAAAGTGTCGTTACTCAGTATCTTTTTTGACACCACTGAGCTAAGATTTAACCCCTGGAGAAGTGTCCTGAAGAAGCCATCTTCGACTTGAAATGTTAACCTGTTTCTGTTTCTCTTTCCCACAGATGCTAACAAACCTGCTGAGTTTTTCTAGCACTACCTGTTTTTATTTCAGATTTTCAGCATTCATAGAATTTTTCTTTTATTAAGATTTAACCCCATCTCCCTTAGCCCATTTAGTAAATTATCAAAGGTTAACAAATATGCTGGAGATGTACATTTTAATCTCACAAAAAGGGGAAAATGTGGAGAAATTCTAATCATGAGTTAGTATCATCCTGATTCAAACTTAAAGCAACATGAATCCCTATAGTTATAGACTTTTACATCACCTCAGTCATAAGGTTGTGGGTTTAAGTCCCACTCTGAGGGTTGAGCACAAAAATCAAGGCTGACATTCCAGTGTAATGCTGGAGCTCCCATGGCACTATTTTGAGGAAGAGCAGAGGAGTTATTGTGGGTATCCAGGCCAATATTTATCCTTCAATGTCAAGGGCAAAACAGATTATCTGGTCATTATAACATTGCTGTTAGTGGAAGCTTGCTGTGTGCCAATTTGCTGCTGAATTTCCTACGTTACAAGAGTCAGTACACTTCAAAAAGTACTTCATTGGTGGTAAAGTGCTTTGGTATGCCATGGCCATGAAAACCCAATTATAAATGCAAGGCAGAAAATGCTGGAAAAACTCAGCAGGTCTGACAGCATCTGTGGAGAGAAAAACAGAGTTAATGTTTCGAGTCTGTTTGACTTTCAGAGCTCAGATAGCCCTGAAGAAGGGTCATACAGACTCGAAACGTTAACTCTGTTTTTCTCTCCACAGATGCTGTTAGACCTGCTGAATTTTTCCAGCATTTTCTGTTTTTTTTTTCAGATTTCCAGCATCCGTGGTATTTTGCTTTTATGTAAATGCAAGTATTTCTCTTTTTTATATGCTCCCAGTAAGTAGGGGTATGATTGTAGCAACATAGGAGTAGGGGTAAACTATTTGGCCTCTTGAGCCTGTTCTTGTATTCAAAGAGATCATGGTTGATCTGTGACCTAACTCCATATACCCGCCTTTGTCCTTATCCTATATTACTTATCGGCTAAATAGGATCTATCGATCTCAGATTTGAAATTAACAATTGATTGACTACCATTTGCTGTTTATGGAGGAGATTCCAAACTTCTATCACCCGTTGTGTGTAAAAGTGTTTCCTAATATCATTGAAAGCTGGCTTGACTTTATTGTAAAGCCATAAAAATCACCACAGTTGGACATAGTTTCAGTCCATTTTCACCATTTGTTTAACTATCTTATTGTTAATTTTCCAAATGTGAATTTTGATAAAACAGTTTAGGATGTTAGACGTCCAGACACGAGGGTTGCATTTTCTGCATTTTTCAAATTCTCTTCCCTTTCAAGATGCTGACTCATATTCAAATTCCACAGGCAGTCTTTGATAGGTGATACTTTGCCAAAATGGCCATTCTTCATACTTGTATTTAAACAGCAAGTTATTAGCAGACAGTTTGACTCTGCTGAACATTATACCTGTGCCTAATCCACCTATATTCGGGATTCCTTTAATGCCCTACATTCTAACAATTTCCAGTTTCCTGGCCATAACTGCTACCTCATCACTATGAACATCCCATCCCTCTACACCTCCATCCCCCACCAGGACATTCTGATTCTCTGCTTCTTCCTTGAACAGAGGCCCGAATAGTCACCATCCACCACCGCCCTCCTCTGCCTGGCTGAACTTGTTCTCTTGTTGAATAATTTCTCCTTTAATTTGTTTCACTTCCTACAAATAAAAGGTGTGGCTATGGGTACCTGCATGGACTCCAGTTATGCCTGTCTTTTTGTTGGGTATGTGGAACATTCCTTGTTCCAGCCCTACTCTGGCCCCTTCTCACAACTCTTTTTCCCAGTACATCGATGACTGTATTGGTGCTGCTTCATGCTCTCATCTGGATCTGGAAAAACTTATCAATTTTGCTTCCAATTTCCACCCCTCTCCTTCACATGGTCGATCTCCAACACTTCCCTTCCCTTCCCTTCCTTAATTTCTCTGTCTCCATTTCTGGTGACAGAGCCTCTACCAATATTCATTACAAGCCCACCGACTCCCACAGCTACCCCAGCTACACCTAGTCACACCCTGGCTTCCTGTAAGGACTCCATCCCATTCTCTCAGTTTCTCCACCTCTGTCACACCTGTTTCGATGATGCTACCTTCCAAACGGTGCTTCTGACATGTCTTCCTTTTTCCTGAGCCAAGGTTCCCCCGACTATGGTTGACAGGACCCTCAACCATGTCCGACCCATCTCCCGCATTTCTGCCCTTATGCTTTCCCCTTATCCTTTCCCCTCCACCCCAGAACCACGATAGAGTTTCCTTGTCCTCAATTCTTCACCCCACCAGCCTCTGCATTCAAAGGATCATCCTCTGCCATTTCCGCCAACTCCAGAATGATGCTACCACCAAACACATCACCTTCTCACCTTCCTTGTCAACATTCTGTAGGTACCACTCCCTCCCTGACACCCTGGCCCACTCCTCTTTCACCCCGAACACCTCATCCCCTTTCCACAGCACCTTTCCATGCAATCGCAGGAAGTGTAATACCTGCCCCTTTACCTCCTCCCTCTTCACTGTCCAAGGCCCCAAACACTCCTTCCAGGTGAAGCATTTCATTCAGTTTAGTCCACTGCATTCACCGGTCACAATGCGGTTTCCTCTATGCTGGAGAGACTAAACGCAGACTGGGTGATTGCTTTGTGGAATACCTTTGCTCAGTCCACAAGCATGACCCTGACCTTCCCGTTGCTTGATATTTCAATTGACCATCTTGCTCTCATGCCCACGTGTTTGTCTTTGGCCTGCCACAATGTTCTAGTGAAGCCCAATGCAAACTGGAGAAATAGCACCTCATCTTCCAATTAGGAACTTTACAGCCTTCTGGACTCAACATTGAGTTCAACAACTTCGGACCCTGAGCTCTGTTCTCCATTTTGATATTCATTTTTCCCAACCCCCTCCCCCCACAAGGTACAGTCTAACTTTTTCTTATGTCTTGCTTTCACAGAGTGCTGATCCTTGTTCTGCTATTAACGCATGCTGCTACCTGACCTTAATGCCACTATTAGCACCTGCCTTAATCTTTAACAGCATCATTACCTGTGGCTCAGTTCATAGCACCCTCGCCTTTGAATCAGAGGGTTGTGGGTTCATGTCCCACTCCCGCAAACCAAGAACTGTGATTGTACTCGAAAAGAGTTGCAATCAGTGACTGTTGATAACTCGAAAGAGTATCATTACCACTCCCTTTGTCTTGTGTCCATGACATCTTTGTCAAATCTCGCCTGAGCTCCCACCTACCCCATACCTTCTATTTTGCTCCATCCCTCCCTTTAGCAGTGTAGAACCTATCACATTTCTACTTCTCCAGCTCTGAAGAAGGGTCATACAGATTTGGAATGTTAACCCTGTTTCTCTCTCCACAGGTGCTGCCAGACTGGCTGAATTTTTCCAGCATTTTCTGTTTTTATACCTGAGCCTAATGTTTTTCTTATAGGATATATGCACATATGTACTTTCCAGCAATGGTTACTGGACATTAATCATCTGGGAAATTGAGGCTAGTTGTAGCAACTTATGCAAAATCACGACAAAGCAAGGATCAAAACCAGAAACAATATGTTCGTATGGATGAGTGCTGCACATTGCTGGCTGAGCGGTTAAGAGTGCTGAAGGGTTAATCCATCTTCTTTAAAGTTGACAACAAATTGTTTGCCAAAGCTAGAATGTTTCACAATTCTACCTTTTGTGTCAGTAAAAATTGTATGCAGCTACCATGGATGCATTTTATAAAGCAGTTGCAGATTTGTTGCATTTAAAATGAAATGCAATTGGGAGCAGCAAGCAAAATCTTGTTTAAATAAGTGTTAGTCATTGGTCTTGATGTTCTGCACAAGAAATGGGCTAACTATAGTTTGTGTTTATACTAACAAATATGAATCCATCATTTTTTTCTGTATTGGTTCAATTGTGTGCTTATCACAGATCACAGTTCTTTTATTTTAGGGCTGCTGATCATTTTTTCCATTACTGTCATCACCAGTGCTTTCCAGTCAGTGTTATGTCAGGTAAAGGGCAGTTTTCCGTGAAGGAGTTAAATTTTTCCGATAAAAGCAAAATTTATTACTTTCTTTGTAAAATTGAGTGAGATGTTTTGTAGTAATGGAAGTATTATGCCTAAGCGTTATTGGAATGGATTGTTACAAGAACTTTAGAGTACAAAAGCCTTGCGGCTTTGCAAATGTTAAAAGTGGTGGGAAACGTGCTGTAGCTTTTATGATAACAGTTTCAGGATCTCTAAAAATATCAGTATTTATGTAAAAGTAATTTTTGATCACACATTTGAACCAGTGCAGAGATGAATTCATAGCGGTTTTTCCAAATTTTAAAGAGTTAATGATTTGCGGGCAAGGTGGGGAGAGAAGAGCCAGAAATAACTTGAGGTGGTAATTTTTAGTGTTGATGTAGTTTATACAGTACAGAGTCTTAAATTCAGTCTGCCTATAAGTGCCATTCTAAGGATTGTATATTTCATCAGCCATATGATGCATATTTGCGGTCAGTATTCTGAAACAGTTATGCTGGATAGCTTGAGTGTGCCAGCCACTTTTTTTTATTCATTCATGGGATGTGGGCGTTGCTGGCTAGGCAACTGCCCTTGAGAAGGTGATGGTAATTGCCTTCTTGAACTGCTGCAGTCCATGTGGCATAGGTACTGTCAGGGAGGGAGTTCCAGGATTTTGACCCAGCGACAGTGAAGGAACAGCACTATATTTCCAGGCATGGAGGGGAACTTGCAGATGGTGGTGTTCCCATGTGTCTGCTGCCCTTGTCCTTCTTGATGTTAGCAGTCGTGGATTTGGAAGGTGCTGTCTGGGGAGCCTTGGTGAGTTCCTGCAGTGCATCTTGTAGATGGTACACACTGCTGCCACTGTGCGTCGGTGGTGGAGGGAATGAATGTTTTTTTGTAGATGGGGTGCGAATCAAGTGGGCTGCTTTGACCCGGATGATGTCAAGCTTCTTGGGTGTTGTTGGAGCTGCGCTCATCCAGGCAAGTGGAGAGAGTTCCATCACACACCTGACTTGTGCCTTTAGATGGTGGATAGGCTTTGGGGAGTCAGGAGGTGAGTTACTCGCCGCAGGGTTCCTCGCCTCTGACTTGCTCTTGTAGTCACAGTATTTATATGGCTAGTCCAGTTCAGTTTCTGGTCAATGGTAACCCCCCCAGGATATTGATAGTGGAGGATTCAGCGATGGCAATAGCATTGAATGTCAAGGGGTTATGGTTAGATTCCCTCTTTTTGGAGGTGGTCATTGCCTGGCGCTTGTGTGGTATGAATGTTACTTGCCACTTGGCAGCCCAAGTCTGGATATTGTGCAGATCTTGCTGCATTTGGACATGGGCTGCTTCAGTATCTGAGCTGTCGCGAATGGTGCTGAACATTGCGTAGCCATCTACGAACATCCCGACTTCTGACCTTATGATGGAAGGAAGGTCATTGACTTTGTATAGGCAATGGACAGGCTACTGCTGCCCCATTATAAAAAAAGACCATTAAAGTCACAGAGATCATACAGCATAAATTCACTTGGATGATCCTTTTTGATGAGGAGAGATTTGAGAACATAGATGTACTATTTCCATTGGGTGCAGAAATCTAAGAAAGATACGATAGTGTATTTTAAAATATTTATTAACAGTTTTGATTGCGTAATTAGAGTCAGATCATGAATGTGTCATATGTGGAGTATGTTTGCCTATGGGTTATGAGTCTGTTTCTTTGAAAATGGGCTATTTTAAGAAAGATACCGTTCTTAAACTAATCTGTTTGTCTGGAGAATGGCACCCCACCCAAACACACAAGCAAACTGTTTAGTCTTTAGATTTTGGCCTCTTCCTCATTATCCTCAATTCAACTACCAGCAGCAGGCATGATTTTAGCTGCATGGGCCTCACCAAATGGAACTCCCTCTGTAAACCCAATTCCAGCTTGACCTTCCTTAACCCATCTCTCTGACTAAGCTTTAGGTCTTCCTCCTCACAGTTCTTTCTTTGGCTCAAAATGGCAAGTGTGCTTGCACACGAACAGGAGAGAGAGCACATCCTGAATGGGGCACAGCCAGAGAGGGTATTCGGAATTTGGTGCAAAGCGGGAATTCGGTGCATAGGGGGCGAGGTGCTCTTTGCATTTTTTCCTTGCTATCCAACTTCTTAAATCTTCAGAGCGTGCTGCAGCAGTAGAGGCTACAGGGGAAAGGAATCACTGGTAAGTAGTGGGTAAGGTATTTACAACTTTAATCGCTTATCATTTAAGGTCTTTTTGTGGTTTACAGTTTGTATATTCTACAGTAACGAGGATCAGGAGAGAAGGGCCCTAGAGTAATTGACTTAAAAGGTTTCATTTAAAGGGATAAGTCATGGCAGGAGCGCTCAAAGCCGTGGTGTGTTCCTCGTGCTCCATGTGGGAAGCCGGGGACATACCCGGGACCAGCATATGTGCAGGAAGTGTGTCCAGCTGCAGCTTCTGGAAGCTCGGGTTTCAGAGCTGGAATGGCGGCTGGGGACACTGTGGAGCATCCGTGAGTCTGAGAGCATCGGGGATAGCACGTTTAGAGAGGTGGTCACACCGCAGATGAAGGGACTTGAGGAAGGAAGGGAATGGGTGACCACCAGGCAGTCCAAGAGAAACAGGCAGGTAGTTCAGGAGTCCCCTGGGGCCCCACTCGTAAATCGGTATTCCGTTTTGGAGGCAGATGAGGGCGCTGGTTCCTCCAGGGAGTGCGGACAGAGCCAAGCTTCTGGCACCACAAGCAGCCTTTCTGTACAGGAGGGGAGGAAGAGCAATAGTAATATGGGATTCTATAGTCAGGGGAAAAGATAGGCGCTACTGTGGCCGTCAACGTGACTCTAAGATGGTATGTTGCCTCCCTGGTGCCAGGGTCTAGGATGTCACTGAACGGCTGCAGAGCATCCTAAAGGGAGAGGGTGATAAGGCAGAGGTCATGGTACATGTTGGTACCAATGACATAGGTAGAAAGAGGGATGAGGCCTTGCATCAAGAATTCACGGAGTTAGACAGTAGACTAAAAAGCAAGACCTCTCGGGTTGTAATCTCTGGATTACTCCCAGTGCCACGTGCTAGCGAGCTCAGAAATAGGAGAATAGCGCAGATGAATACGTGGCATAAGAGTTGGTGCAGGAGGGAGGGTTTTAGATTCCTGGATCACTGGGACCGTTTCTGGGGAAGGTGGGACCTGTACAAGCGGGATGGCCTACATCTGAACCAGAGCGGGACTAACATACTTGCGGGCGGGTTTGCTAGTGCTGTTGGGAGGAGTTTAAACCAATTCGTCAGGGGGAGGGGACACATAATGTTAGCAGAATAGGGACACATCATAATACAGTAAAACAATCAAGTCAGAGGGAGTACAGCTGCAATAAGCTTCAAGGGAGTAAGGCAAGGCTGGATGGCCTCTACTTTAATGCCAGGAGTATTACAGGTAAAACGGATGAGTTAAAGATGAGGATTGACATGTGGAATTGTGATATAGTAGCCATCACAGAGATGTGGTTGAGGGAAGGGCATGATTGGCAGCTCAACATTCCGGGATATAGAATCTTCAGGCAAGACAGGGGAGGGGGTAAAAGAGGAGGAGGCATTGCATTATTAGTTAAGGAGTCAGTTACTGCAGTAAGGAGAGATGATATCTTGGAGGGGGCATCGAATGAAGCTTTGTGGGTAGAGTTTAGGAATAAAAAAGGGGCAGCCACATTGTTAGGTGTTTATTATAGACCCCCAGATAGTCAGCGGGAAATTGAGGAGCAAATATGTGCACAATTTGTGGAGGTGTGTATAAACAATAACAATAGGGGAATTGTATTAGGTGATTTCAACTTTCCCAACATTAATTGGGATAGACATAGTGTTAAGGGCTTGGATGGAGTGGATTTCTTGAAATGTGTACAGGAGAATTTTTTAGGTCAATATGTAGAGGGTCCAGCAATGCACCGCCCCTTGCTGGTGGGGCAGCACCACCAGCTTAGTTGCTTAGGAAGCAGAGGGTGATGACAGAAGGATGCTTTCGTGACTGGAAGCCAGTGTCCAGTGGCGTACCACAGGGATCTGTGCTCAGTAGGATTAGTAAGTTTGCAGATGACACAAAGATTGGCTGGGTGGTTAACAGTGAGGTTGAGTGTCTTGGCTACAGGAAGATATAGATGGGATGGTCAAATGGGCAGATAAGTGGCAGATGGAATTTAACCCTGAAAAGTGTGAGGTGATACATTTGGTAGGAGTAATTTGACAAGGAAGTCCTGACACTAGGAAGTTCTGAAGAACAAAGGGACCTTGGTGTGTGTGTCCATAGATCTCTGAAGGCAGAGGGGCACGTTAGTGGAGTGGTGAAAAAGGCATATGGGACACTTGCCTTTATCAATTGAGGCATAGATTACAAAAGTATGGAGATCATGTTGGAGTTGTATAGAACCTTGGTGAGGCCACAGCTGGAGTACTGTGTGCAGTTCTGGTTGTCACATTATAGGAAGGATGTGATTGCACTGGATGGGGTGCAGAGGATATTCACCAGGATATTGTCTGGGATGAAACATTTAAGTTATGAAGAGAGGTTGGATAGACTTGGGTTGCTTTTGTTGGAGCAGAGAAGATTGAGGGGCGACCTGATCGAGTTGTACAAGATTATGAGGGGCATGGACAGGGTGGATAGGGAGCAGCTGTTCCTCTTAGTTGAAGGGTCAGTCACAAGGGGGCATAAGTTCAAGGTGAGGGGCAGGAGGTTTAGGGGGGATGTGAGGAAAAACTTTTTTACCCAGAGGGTGGTGATGGTCTGGAATGCACTGCTTGGGAGGGTGGTGGAGGCGGGTTGCCTCACATCCTTTAAAAGGAACCTGGATGAGCACTTGGCACGTCATAATGTTCAAGGCTATAGGCCAAGTGCTGGTAAATGGGATTAGGTAGGTAGGTCAGGTGTTTCTCGCGTGTCGGTGCAGGTAGGTCAGGTGTGTCTCACGTGTTGGTGCAGACTCGATGGGCCTCTTCTGCTCTGTGATTCTGAAAATCTTTTTTAGTTCTCAGGCCCCACCCACATAGGGAGGGCAAGGAGGCAGGTCCCGAATCCAGCCCAGCTGGAACAGGGATTGAACCCTGTGCTTTTGGCACCAATCTTATTCACACCGGCCGTCCAGCCAACTGTCTCCCCCCCACCCCAAGGAGTCTGAGTTGCTGTGGTAACATTCACTTATACATGAATGTTGTAGTCCAGAGCTATGAATAGTGATGGTAGAGGCTCAGATTTTCTTTTCATCACATGACTGACCAGAGCTCTTCCTCACCCTTACCACCTGCCAGTGGCATGTGTTGGAAGGATTTGCAGATTGATATTCAATCAGTTTGGCTGTGTTATGAACACCCCTTCCTTGGCCATCAAGTCCTGGATTGGGACTTGAACCTGGAGCTTCTGGCTCAGAGGCAGGGATGCTACCCACTGCACCACAACACTTCCCTTGGCTCAGTATGCACATCCATAAGAATGGATTTCTTGTATTATGCTGCAGTGAAGCACTTTGGGATTTTTTTCTATGTTAAAGGCACTATATAAATGCAAATCCTTTAGTATGGATCTGTGCCAAGTATATAAAAAGCCAGTTGTATCTTGGAAAGCAAGTCGCTAAGTAAACAGAATGCTAGAAACTAGCATTAAAGGGGGAGATGGTGGCATAGTGTTAACTTCACTGAACTAGTAATCCAGAGGCCCAGACTAATGTTCTGGAAACATGGGAAACACCTTGGCAGCTGGTAGAACTTGAATTCAATTAATAAATCTGGAATATAAAGCTAGTCTCAGTAATGGTGACCATGAAACTATCATTGGTTGTCATTAAAAAAAACCATCTGGTTCACTTAATGCCCTTTAGTGAAGGAAATCTGTCATCCTTATCTATCATCTGGGCTATATGTAATTCCAGGCTCATAGCAATGTGGTTGACTCTTAACTGCCCTCTGAAATAGCCTAGCAAGCCCACTCAGTTCGAGGGCAATTAGGAATGGGCAACAAATACTGGCCTTGCCAATGATGCCCATATCTCATGAAAGGAAAAGAACGATTGACATCTCTTATCTCATCAGGATACTCCTAGCCTAGAAAGCAATTGTCAGAAACCACAGGTTCAATTAGCATATTTGTGCCTTTTTGTTATGGATTTTGCTGCTAAGTATTCAAGTATAGTCTTGTAGACTGATTGCTCAAATGTGGGATTACCTCATAAAGGTATGTAAAAAACAGATTTTTGATGTAGGTATAGTTATGACAAGCAAAATACTGCAGATGCTGGAAATCTGAAATAAAAACAGCAACTGCAGGAAATACTTAGGTCAGGTAGCATTTGTGGAGAGAGCAATATAGTTAACGTTTCAAGTCAATGACTTTCATCAGAACTGGAAGATGTTAGGGATGTGGCAGATTTAAGCAAGTACACGGGCAGGGAAAGGGTTGGTGGTGGGGAAATGAAGAACAAAAGGAAAGATCCCTTATAGGCCGGAAGACAGCAGTGACTGAATGACAGGGACGACTGTGCAAGATAAAAGGAGCTGGTCATGGAACAAGAAACAAAAGATGGGTCTAGAGAAGAAATAGGAATAGCAGAATCATCAACAGCTGCTGTCTGGAAAAATAGGACAGAGGATATTATCTGAAATTGTTGAACTCTGTGTTGAGTTTGAAGGGCTGTAAAATGCCAAATTAACAGATGAGGTTCCTTTCAGGAAAAAAGGCATTGATGTGCATTTCTGAGCTATTCATTGATATCTACGCTTATCTCATCAGGATAATCCTAGCCTAGACAGCAATTGTCAGAAACCACAGGTGTCCATTAGCATATTTTGTTCTGTTCCTCCGATTTACATTGAGTTTACATTGGAACAGTTTATTCCTGTAGATCTCACTAAGGCATTTGATACCATCAGCCGAGCAGAGTTCTACAAGATTTTGGGAAAAATTGACTCTCCAACAAAGCTCCTCAGTTTCATTCACTCTTTCCATGCCAACATGCACTGCACTGTCCAGTTTGATCCTTCACGTCCAGCAATTTTGGAGTGAAACAGGGCTGTGTCCTAGCCCCGGTGCTCCTCCTCCAAGCTCCTGTCCTTCCCTGCAGATATAGGAGTCTACTTGCATACTTGCTCAGACAGCAAGCTCTACAATCTATCAAGGCTGAAAGCAAAGACAAAAGCGTCCTGATGAGGGAACTTCTCTTACACTGACGATGCTTCAGTAGTCGTCCATGTGGCAACTCAGCCACAAAAACCCATGGACTGTAATTTGTCCCTGACTATAGCTGTTAAGGGGCAAGATGTTGCAGCTACCCCCTCGATCACATTAAATAACAACTCATTTGAAGTGTTTGGCAAATTCTGCTGCTTTAGGTCCATGATGACAGACAAATTGCCACTTGATGCAGAGTTTGATGCACACACAAGGAAAACAGCTACCACCTTTGGCCAACATGTGAAACGTGCATGGGATAAAACCAAGCTGGACCAGGCTGATGGTTTATACCACATTGTTTATACCAACAAGCATTTTGTTAGATAGCTATGAAACATGGTGACTTACAGCTACCAGGAAAAGAAACTCAATAATTTTTAACTTTGCTGTCTATGGTGCATTATAATTATACCCTGGAAGGACAAAATCACAAATGCGGCAGCCCTCTCAAAGGCTGAGCTCCTAAGTGTGTTGGCCCTAATCAAACGGAGAAGGCATTGGTGGATTTGTTAAAGTCCACAGGATAGGAGATGGTCGCATACCCAAGGACCTCCTATATGGTGCGGTAGCTGGACCCAGACGACCATTGGGGTGCCCAAGGCTCTGCCTCAAGGATGCTAGCAAGCGTGACGTGAAGGCCCTAAACTTCGACTGTTGCACCTGGCAGTCACTAGCTGGTGAAAGAGGGAAATGGCAACACTTTTTCTGTGGGCTGGTGTGCACTGCCACGACGACTGAGTGGCTATTGCAGCTTAGTAACCGGCACCAATGCTGAAAACAACAACCCGCAGCGGTGCTTGTGGTGGATACTGCCTCTCGAGGATTAGCTTTCACAGCCAATCAGTAAAGGTGCACCAAATGAAGGCACCCCAACTAAATGGATTGTTTGCTACATGTGCATCATCTCTTGTAACTGGAAGGATATCAACTGCTGGAACAGTTTCGGAGGCATAAGATCGAGCAGATTTTATGTATGCATATTCATTTTAACAGTTGAATCAAAAGATAAAGCAAATTTATTTTGAAGCACAGCCCACAGATAAATAGATTAATTAAATTTAGCATTGTGCAGGTCAAATTATCGTTAATATAGTGACTATGAACTCAATGTATATTGCATTTATTTTCCTGTGAGTCACACTTATCTAGTAGGCCCTTTGAGTCTGCACTGCTATTCCAATAAATATCTTATCATCTACTTCAACTCCACATTCCCATCTGAACCCCATATCCCTTGATTCTTTTAGAGCCCAAAATCAATCGACCTCAGCCTTGAATATAGTCAACAGCTGAGCATCCGTAGCAATTTGCATTAGAGAGCTCCCAAGATCTACATATTGAGGAACTTCCTCCTCATCTCAGTCTGAAATAGCTGACCCTTACCTTGAGACTCTACCCCTAGTTCTAAATTCCTCAAACATTGGAAACAGCCTCTCAGCATCTATCCTGTCATACCCTCTCAGAATCTTTTATGTTTCAATGAGATCATCTCTCATTCTTCTAAATTCCAGATAGCATAAGCCCATTCTACTATAGGCTCAATCTCTCTTTATAAGATAACCCTCTCTTCACAGGAATTAACCTAGTGAACCTTCATTCCACCCCCCTTTAAGGCAATCATATGTATCCTTCCTTAGGTATGGACACCCAAACTGTGCACTGCACTTCAGGTGATCTCAATATACAAATGCAGCAAGATTTCCTTACTCTTGCACACCAACTCGCTTGCCACAAAAGTCAACAAACCGTTTACCTTCCTGCTTGCCATATCTGCATGTTAACTTTCTGTGCTTCCTGTACAAGCACATCTAAATCCCTTTGCCAACCATTTAATAATTGCTCACCATTCTGTTTTTCAGCTCTTCTTCCTGAAGTCAATAACGTCATATTTCCCCATCTACCACATTCTTGCCCACTCAGTTAATCTATTAGTATTCCTTTGCAAACTCTTTGTGTCCTCTTTGCAGCTTATTTTTCCACCTACCTTTGTATCATGAGCAAGCTTGGATACAGAGAAGTGTAATGAGATGCATTTTGGCAGGTGGGATGGGCAGAGGCAATATAGAATTATTGGCACAGTGCTAAAGAGTATGCAGGGCAGAGCCATCTGGGGGTTCATGTGCATAACTCTTTGAAGGTGGCAGGGCAAATTGAGAGTGTTGTTAGCAAATATATGGTGTGCTGTGTTTCATTAGTAGAGGCATTGACTACAAAAGCAAGGAAGTTCTGTTGAACTTTCTAAAATCCTGGTTAGGCTACAACTATATTATTTCATTCAGTTCTGGTCACTACACTTTCAAAATGGTGTGAGAGTAGAGAGGAGATTTACCAGAATTGTTCCAGGGATGAAGGATTTTAGCTACAGGGATAGGTTAGAGAAGGTGGCGTTGTTCTCCTTGGAGCAAAGGAGGTCGAGGGGAGATTTGTTAGAAGTGTATTATGACAGGTTTAGATAAAATAGACAAAGAAAAGTTGTTGCCATTAGCTGATGTAACAAAGACAAGGGGATACAGATTTAATCTTTTGGGCGAGATATACAAGTGGGAATGTGAGGGTGGACTTTTTTCTGCAGCGATTGGTAATGACCTGGAACTCAGCTTCTAAGTGTGATGGAAGAGGAGACGATCAATGATTTTAAAAGGAAATTGAATGGGCACTTGAAGGAAATAATCTTACTGAATCAAAGGGATAGAGCAGAGGACTGGGACTGACTGGATTGTTCTGCTGAGAGCCCTTTGGACTCAATGGGCCAAATGGTCTCTTTCTGTGCCATTATAACTCAATTATGTTACACTTGTTCTCTTTAAAGTCATTAATAATAGTTAAGGCCTGAACACTGACTTTTGAAGCACCCACTGGTAACATCCTGTGAACCTGAAAATGACTCGTTTATTCCTTCACACTGGTTTCTGTCTTTTAATCAATCCTCTACCCATGCAAATATATTATTGCAACACCATGAGCTTTTATCTTGTGCAATTACCTTTGTGTAGCACTGTATGTTATCAAATACTTTTGAAACTTTAAATATTGTATACTAACTACATCCACTGTCTCCTTTTTATCCACGTTAGTTCATCCTCCAAAGCCCCAAGGATTTGTAAAGCATGCTTTCCCTTTCCAGAAACAATGTTGACTCATAAAATGATGAGGCAAATGGGCCTTGTTAACACTTTTTAATGGATTCCATTATTTTCCTGACTGATGTCAGCCAAACTGGCTTGTAATTCCTTGTTTTTTCTCTCTCTCCTTTCTTGACTAGAGGTGTTACGTTTGCTATCTTCCAATTCACAGGGACTGTTCCAGAATTTAAGAAATTTTGGAGGATCACAACCAATGTAGTCACTATTTCTGCAGCCACCTCTTTTAGAACCTTAGTATGTAGCCCGTCAGCTCCAAGGGTTTTGTTGGCTTTTGGTCCCATTAATTTCTCCGGTACCTTATCTTTGCTAATATGAATTATTTGTACTTCATTGTCATCAGACCCTTGGTTCCCCACTACCTCTGATAGTTTTCGTGTCTTCTACTATGAAGGTAGACAAAATATTTGTTTAATGTCTCTGTTATTTTCTTATTCCCCATTATGATTTCTCCTGTCTCAGCCTCTCCTTTTACTAAAATGGTGTTGATTAGTCAGACACCAGATAACTAAACAGTATGCATACGTGTCCCAGGATGAACCAACTTCCTACTGTCGTGTTGCCTTTGCTGGCAAAAGTGGCAGGTTTGAAATGGAAATTGGTAAAATGTGCATGTGAGTAAAAATGCCTACATAAAAACTTCTGGGATTCACATGAGTATTTGCAATTTCATAGTGTGTCACCTTGCTTCAGCGTTACAGATCAAATGTTTGTAATCACTTTTGCAGTAGTTTCTATTTCTAGGAAAAGAAGGAGATTTTGGTAAACCATCAAAAGCTTTTAAGTGGAGGCAAATGTGCTGGAACTCCTTTGATTACCAGCAACTTTGCAAATTAATGATATAAAGACATAAGCCTTGGTATTCAACAATCCTGTGACAGGCAAGGGAGTGTTGGGGTTCAAGAGTTGAATACAGGGCTGAGAACCTTACCACACCTCACTGATTTTTTATGTAAGGGGTGGGGGTGGAGGGAAGGATATGAGGCTGGTTGAGTTTCCTGCCATGGAGAGCTAGGACTCCGTTTTTTTGTTCATTCATGGGATGTGGGCGTTGCTGGCTAGGCCAGCATTTATTACCCATCCCTAATTGCCCTTGAGAAGGTGGTTATGAGCTGCAGCCTTGAACTGCTGCAGTCCATTTTGTGTAGGTACACCTAAAGTGCTGTTAGGCAGGGAGTTCCAGGATTATGACCCAGCAACAGTGAAGAAACAGTGATTATAGTTCCAAGTCGGGATGGCTTGTAGGGAAACTTCCAGGTGCTGGTGTTCCCATTTGTCTGCTGCCCTTGCCCTTCTAGATGATAGCAGTTATGGGTTTGGAAGGAGCTGTCTGCGGAGCCTTGGTGTGTTCCTTCAGTGCATCTTGTAGATGGTACCCACTGCTGCCACTGTGCGTTGATGGTGGAGGGAGTGAATGTTTGTGACTGAGGTGCCAATCAAGCGGACTCCTGGATGGTGTCAAGCTTCTTGGGTGTTGTTGGAGCTGCACTCATCCAGGCAAGTGGAGAGTATTCCATCACACTCCTGACTTGTGCCTTGTAGATGGTGGACAGGCTTTGGGGAGTCATGAGGTGAGATACTTGCCACAAAATTCCCAGCCTCTGACCTGCTCTTGTAGCTACAGTATTTATATGGCTAGTCCAGTTCAGTTTCTGATCAATGGTAACCCCCAGAATGTTGTTAGTGCGGGATTCAGTGATGATAATGCCATTGAATGTCAAGGGGTGGTGGTTAGATTCTCTCTTGTTGGAGATAGTCATTGCCTGGCAATTGTATTCATGAATATTACTTGCCACTTGTCAGCCCAAGCCTGAATATTGTCCAGGTCTTGCTGCATTTGAACCTAATCTGCTTCAGGAGGAGGAGTCGCAAACAGTGCTGAACATTGTGCAATCATCAGTGAATATCCCCACTTCTGTTGTTACGATGGGAGGAGGATCATTGATGAAGCAGCTAACGATGGTTGGGCCTAGGATAATTACCCTGAGGAACTCCTGCAACCGGAACTGTCCTGGAACTGAGATGATTAATCTCCGACAACTACAATTATCTTCCTTTGCGCAAGGTATGACTCCAACTAGCGGAGAGTTTTCCCCCTGATTCGTATTGACTCTATTGGGCTTCCACAGAGCCAGATTTAGAATTGATGACTGCTGCATGTGTTTTCCTGAGGTTGGGAACCTCATGAGTGAAAGGGAGGCAGATGCTAGCTCCACATGATAAGTGCTTCTTTCAGCACTCTTTGTGGACCAGGAGGAGCAGGCATGCTCCTCAAATGGCCCACACAACCAAGCCTCTGGACTTTGCCAGCTCCTCCCATCCTACCTGCCATTTCCCCCCAGCTTGTAGTCTATCTCTGATCTTGTGATCACTGGTTGTCTTCCACATATCTATTGCTGGGCCTCAGACTTGCTTTTTGCTGGAGACTATTTCCAAGGGTCCCTAGCTGGGGCTTCTGGCACTGATGTTCTCTCCTGCCAGATGGCCAGATTGTCCACTTAGCTGCCTGCTGGATTGGAAACTGGGCTGAAAAATGTTAGTGAGCTCCTGCTGCTAAGTTCCTGGTCTTTTTCAGCCACACCTGCACCCTCTGTTTAAATATCATGGCCATGGTACCTCAGATACTGATGGGTGGCTTAGGCACATTTGTACATGTGAACATTTAATGGATGAGTGTGCCAATGTTTTTATGGAAGACAGTTGGCATGTTTTCTATTCTGAAACCACCACTGAAGTTTTAACAGCTGTCTTTCTTTTAATAATTCACAACAATTGGATAATAGCACCCTAAAAGAAGTGTAACATAACATATCTATCCCCCTAAAGTGCTTCCTTGGGCTACTTTGCAAAATGCTGGACAAACATTTGTAGTCACAAGGAAAATTTCTCTCTCCTACCCATGAAATGTCACATTCCATCTCTGGGAGCCGGATAATTGGCATATACCAATGTCTTTACCAGATCTAATCTGTACAAGAATGGCCTTGATGGTTTCATCTTCTTTTCAGAATTAAGATTAGTTTGAATCAAGTACTGTGATGGCAAAGTGAAAACAGTGTTGAAAATTATGCTACCTTAAACCAAGTTTCCAGAAGCATGGAGCTGTACGACAGTGAAAAAAGAAAATAATAATAGAAACTGTTGGAAATACTCAGCAAGTCAGGCAGCATCTTTGGAGAGAAACAAGAATTAACACTTCCTATTGTGTCCTATTCAGATGAAAGGCCATCAACCTGAAACATTAACTCTCTCCACAGATGCTGCCTGACCTGCTGAGTATTTCCAGCATTTTCTGTTTTTATTCAGAATTCCAGCGCCCACGGTATTTTGCTTCTGTGCTCATTGAAATGAAAAACTTGTTTTTCAGCAAGAGATAATTTTGCTTGACTTTTATTTTTATTAACTGGGACTTCCTAATTTCTTCTCTGTGTAGCTTTTTAAAACTGTTCCATTTAAATCTGTACAGTCTTCACTTCTATCTATAAAGGAGCTTCATATGGAAAATTATTAGTTTTATATGCTGTGGTATTTACATTATATCACAAAAGCACAGATCATTTAGACGCCTCAAGTCTAAAGTTGGAATATGTGTCTGTTAGGATTCTGTAGTTAACAATGCTTGTAAATACATTGATGTGCACTTTTCCTAAGGTTTTGAATCCGTTCCCAGATCCAGTTCATAATTCCCAGTAAATAGTTAAATGTTGTGACTGCCAAGACGCCTGAATTGAAAGAGGAGCTGATCAAAAATATTCACTCAATCGCACTTAAGAAATTTTAATAAGTGTTGGAATCAGAGTTGTGTTCAGGAAGTCTTCTTAACCTAGTATAATTAATAACGCACTTCTGACTAGTTGAGAACAAACAATCCTACTACTTGTATTTAGATTGCAATTTTAAAAATATGTTAAAATGTACCAAGGCAGTTCACAGAAGTGTAACCAGACATTTACAGTGTTGGCTAACATGGAAATTTTAGTTCATGAGCAAAATCTGCTTCTTACCTGGAGATAGGAAATGCTGAATTTAAATAGAGGAAGAGGCCAAGGGAGGAGGAAAAGGCTGTGTACACGGGGGAGAGAGAGCAGGGTGAGACTGGAGACTGAAATCACCGAGAATGAGAAGTTGCTCAGCACAGAGTTGGAGGGACGATATCTTGGTGAGAAACAACTTTCTTGTTGATGTGATGTTTCAGTCTATGGTATCTTGCAGTTTGGAATGCACAGACATTCTAAATTGCACCTGGACTCTGAGTTTATTGGCTAATTACAGTGTGTTACTGTGACAGAGGAACGTTGTTGTATCTCTAACATTTTTGATTTTATAAAGAATTTAGAAATTAATAATTTAAAATGTGTTAAGACAGTAACCTTGATTATAGTTATCACTTTCTGGATTTCTTACATCTGTTGAGTACTTTCTGATCCAGCCTAAACCTACTTATAAAATTACATCATGAACTATCCTGTAAAATTTACTATTGCAGCAGTTTCCCAGTGCAGTCTACACAGGCAATGTACTCCCTACAGTACATTGTAAACAGCTGACCTTAATGACACTGGGGATTACGTCACCCTCTCGCATTGCAGCAGCATGGTTTTTTGTGACCTACTGTAACCTTCTGTTTTTTCTGCATAGCAGAAAACTGGTCATGATGGGAGAAATTAAATCGCAGCACAAACAATTAATTTGTAACTTTGACAGCATTTTGCTCCTGGTAAATTTTATTACCAGGCAGCCATTCCAGTAGTGTTTCTAAAACCAAATAAAAAATTTAATATGATGATAAATTAGTTTAATATTTACTCCTAATTTATTATGTAAGAAATAATACTATGTATTTTAGAATATTGTAGTTAAATGTGCACAAAATATGTTTTGCTGCTGGTTATTGCAGTAAAAGTACATATTTTGAAAACTCAAATATTCTGGTTCAAAGGCTAATCCTGTGGGTTTACCTTTCATACCAATCTTCTGATAAATCATTTGCTGTAAAGAACAGCTGCAAACATGACTTATGATAGGATATGGTAACATAGTGGTTATGTTACTGGACTAGTAATTGAGAAACCTGAATTCATGATTGGAGACATGAGTTCAAATCCCACCATGACAGCTGGAAAAATAAATATGAATTTAAAACTGGTATCAATAATGGTGAACATGGTACTACCAATTGTCGTAAAACCCCACCTGGAAATCTGCTGTCCTTACCTGCCCTGACCCATATGTGACTCTAGACCCACAGCAATGAGGTTGACTCTTAACTGCTCTCTGAAATAGTCTAAGCTAGCCAGTTGGTTGTATCAAGAAGGCAGTTCAACAATCTCTTTTCAAGGGCAGTTATGGATGGGTAATAAATGCCAGCGATACCCACATACTCCGGATGAATAAAAAAAATGCTCTGTAAATTTGTTTGGCTCACCTTGTTAGAGAAGTGCAGAAAACCGTAAAATGTTCCTTATTTTATTTCATTAAAAAAAACGCAGCCTTGGTTATATTTTTGAATGTGATATTGAATTTTGCTCCTTTCAGGGGTTAAGTATGAAGCTTAAATCTGGGCGTTGTATGTTGGAGCACTGTTGTGAGTCATTAGAGAGTGGTGAGATTCATGATCCAGTTCTCTCACTTTAATTTCATTGGAGAGGCTGAGAAAGAGGGATGTAAAGAAGGAAGCTGCCTTGAAGTTGTGGGTCTGCTTCGTTTTGGATCCTTAACTGCAGAAAATAAACAAATTCAAATACTCCTGTCACTGGAAGGTGATAGTGAGGGGCACAGTTTGCTTATATGGTCTTGCACCTTATAGTAAGTTGAGTACTGCAGCACTCTATATTGTGAGAATCTAGCGTTGACGCAGTCAGGACTTGAACCTGTGCGTGCATAACATTTTCGATTTGGTGTGGATAACAGCCAAATGATGTCTCTCGAGCAACAACGATACTCCACTTGGACAGTACTTCTATTATTAAGCACACTGGTATTTTGAAATTTTGTTGTTGCTTTTTAAACTGATGTTTTTCTTGAAATAATTCAAAGACCTTCAGTTTCACAAGAGTAAATTACAGGACTAATTTGAACTCATGTGCCATGGATGAATGCCAGCAAAAACAAATTCGGTATTCACCTCAAATATGTAAAATATATCAACGCTAGTTGCTCTCCCACTCAGGCACTCATGTTGTCTTATCAACCCAGTCAATTGCTGACACATCTACCTCTCTACCTACTGAGTCATCTCAGTACATTATATCAAAATTCCTACAGAAATTTAACCTCTTATTTATAAATTCTTTTAAAGTTTTGTTTACTGGTAACTCCCAGTATTGAATGCCTCATTGTGGGAGTATTCAGTTACACATTGTCAGGTGTTAAATTATCCTGAAGATAGAAGGGGAAGAGTCTTATAAGGAAAGGCAAAATTGCAAATGTTTGAACTTTGCATCCTTCTTTCCACTGTTAACAAAAGAATCCAAATTAAACAGTGGTTTGGTGTACTGTTGTATTAAGACTTCACTCCCAGATGAGGTTCCCCAAAGTTGTTGATCCAGGCAAGACCCCTCAATTTGTCACCATCTGGCTGGGACACCCGCAAATTGTACCCCAATTGAGGAGGGATGAAATGGCTCCCTGTCTTTACTCAGCCTCCCCGCCCCCATGTTGGTTGCAACAAGATTTAATCTAAAAAGGATCCCTTTCATGGATACCTTTTTCCTAGACCCTATCGTTCTGGTTTTGAAGGAGCCAATTTGTTCAGACTTTGAGTTAAAGGTAAGAGTAAGTTAATTAACTACTCAAGGCAAGAAAGGATAAAACAAATGCATATGCGGTCATACCGGTTTAAAAATAAGAATTTAGCTTGAAGTAAATGAACATATATATATTTTATATATATATATATTTATGTGTATGCAGGTGATTGAGTGTGGCAATTCGAGATTCCAGTAGACGAATAGTTGGTTTCGAGGTTCCAGGAAAGTTGACTCCAGTAGACGGATAGTCTGTTTCAAGGTTCTGGTAGAGAGGGGGAGAGATCGGGATACCTGCAAAAATGGCTGTTACTTCTGAGTCAAACTTCCAGCACTTGCTCGCTCTCAGAACACCCACCACAGACAGGCACTGGGGCAGCTTTTCAGTTCACTTTTAACCCCTTCTTTGTATATTCCAAGTTGGAAGCGAATTCATAAATCTGTCTGGGCATTGCTCACAGGATTTCTTGATGAGATGATGCGTATCTCCCATTATGTCCCATTGTCTCTACTGGAGGGAGGAATTAGTTTCTGGATGTCTTTAGCAGTATCTTGTCTGGCTACAGGATGGGGTCTCATTATCTCTTGGGGAGTCACCCTGCCACATTCCAGTCAGTGACTTGTGTGCATTTTAAAAACTTGAGTCTTATTTTTTAAAGTCCAGTTTTTTCGGATGCAATTCGGTGTTTTTCCCTTCGTTATCATGACAGCTGTACACGATCATTTTTAGTTTTTGTACAGTGCCAAAGACTTCTGATGATAACATGTCCATAGAGCCTTATTAGTTCCAGATGCATAGTCTTGCAGTATCTTTCAGGAATTCCTTTCTATCTGGTGTTTCTTAAGAAAAAATTAACCATAAGTGCAAGTCAAGTTTTTCCCTCATTCCCCAGGAAGAGATTGCAACAGTAGAGTGCAGAATAGGCTGAGCTTGAACATAAAGTGACTAACAGAATGTCATGTAACAGGATATTTTAAATGTTACAAGTGTCTGAAAATTACACAATTTAATAATTGTTTGGCAAAAATTAAAATTTTGACCATTTTCAATCCAGGCAGATTTGTTGAATGTTCTTTTTTGTAACTTGACCTACCAATATATATATCAAATTATAACTTTATACGGTATTGTTATTGGATGTTTATGAAATTAGTGGTGAAAGTTATTGGTAATCTGGTCTTGTAAGAAGAATAACAATTTGAAACTTCCCATGTAGGCCAGAGTTTCAGTAAGTTTCAAAGTAAGTAGGAGTTTTAAAGAAAGGTGACTTGGCAGACCTTAGAAAGCATCATGTCAAGGATACAAAAAAATGATTCATTTCCCTGCAATGAGCCAAAATTTTGAAACTGACCACTGTGTATCCATTTTTAGTTTACTGAAAGTAGGTGGGGAAATTCTTTGGTTACTGACTTCTGATATTACAGAATCCTGTAGGTGGCAGGTGGTAATCCACTATTTACTTGGGGCCCTCCCGAACTCTAGCGTCCAAATACTTGCTCGTTAAACTTGAAAGAAGTTAACTAGGGCTAAATCCAGTTGGCCACTACTTTTTAAATTGTATGCTTTATTTTATGAAATAAATTTAACTGCTGTAAGCTAAATGCTGGACAGATGTCCAAACCAAAATTGGAGGTATTTTCGAAGTGGATGGGCATGCATTTCTTGTAATGGACTTGATTGCATTGTTGTAGCAGTTAAGCTAAACATTTCTAACCTGGCAAATGCTGCATTGTTAAACACAATGATCAGAAAAAAACTGCTGTGGAAAAGCCTGAATAAGAAGTGTTTTAGTTATGGTTTTAGTTATAATGAGGGGGGACATTTCTGTAAATTGATGGTAAGCTGGGTTGCTTCCATACCACAGGTGACATGGTACAATGATGCAGGAGAGCCATTTTGAAGGATAAAAAGTCCTCAATAAGATTATTGTACTGTTGTGGAAGATAACAGCATGCCAGAGAGAGAAATACACTGATTAGCTTCTGTTATAATAGTAAGGTGGGTGCACTCTGCTTGAAAGGTTTATGGTCTTTGTTTAATTCAAATTTGCTTAATTTAAATTATTTGATCATTAAAATTTTTAAGCAATATATTCTCACTTTGTATACATTGCTTAATTTAATAATTTTAAATTAAATTTAATTTAAAAAAAAAATCAGGAGTAGACTGTACTTTAAAAAGACTGCCTATTTGGTTTTCACATCTAAACTGCTTATGTAGGATATCTATTGGCGATTAATTAAATAGTTACAAAAAGAGCAGTTTTTTTGGGTAGATTTGACAGAATTCTGTCACCTGTAAAGTTTAAATGACGTGCAATCACAAGACTGACACATATAAACAGGCAGACAAGTCAGTTGGGCACCATTATGTGTAGGCATGGTTGAAGTTTTACCTTGGGCGGCTGCAAGTTGATTTAGGGAAAGGCAGAGGTGGGGAAGATTAGTCACTGGGCATTAGCTGCAGGAAGGTGGCTTGGAATTTGTTTATCTGGATAATTGAGGATTGGTTATTTGCTGTGATCCTTTACCTTTCAGGGACTGAGTGGATCGCTGGAAGAATATCAACATATTTCCAGCTAAAGTAACAGGGGTATGATGAAGTGAAATATTACAGGATGATTTTCAATTTCCCTCATTAGAAGCATCAGCCTTTGTGCTGACATGACTCTTTTAGCTGTTTGAATACAATAATTAGTGTGTAATATGGGTCTTGATGTGAATCTGTTTGAGTGATCCTATAGGTCTTGCCGATTCCTGTAGTTATAGAACTGAACATTTGAGACTTTAGGGCGGAGGGAAGATTTTAAACCCTCCCCCCGTCTCATTCCCTTGGTCTATAATGGGGAAGTGGGGTTTGAGGGGTAGGTGCAAAAACCCAAAAATTAAGCCTGATTCAATCCATCTCCCACCCAGGGAGACAGGGCAGGTGGTGAGTGACTAACCTGCTCTTCCAGAAGTGTGCCAGACTGTATTGAAGCTGTTTAGGAAAGTTTTTAAAATTAAATGGTACAGGATGGGTTCCTCTATGCTTGGAAAAACCGGCAACTGAAGGGAGGCGAGAACGGTTGGATGAATCAGTTATGTGCCTTTGCAGCATTACTTACGGGGACCAGAAAGAACAGGAGCTTCCAGTCAGTTGCACAATACTAACCTGCTTTCCTACTTGCAATCAGACACCAATGATCAGAATCTCTGCCCTATCATCTCCATTTGCTCATGGCCTGTGAATTCCTCGCCAGTCTCCCCACCCGTCCGCAATCTACTCACGACCTGCGATGATCTCTCGCCATCCCTGCCCCTTGCCCCAACTCATCTACTCACAGCTGCAATCTCCTCTCAGCCCCTCCCCCATCTACACGCACATACCCTCTCTGCCCTTACCCTGATCTGAAGGCCCTACTGAACTATTCAAATGTCCTCCCCTGGACCTCCGTCATGATTGATCCCTTTCCCCCCCCCCCACCCTCCGCTTCTCCCCTTCCTCCCAACATTTCACCAACCCTTGATTTCCCTCATGCTCCTGCTCAATTGGCAGTCATTAGCCAGCTTCTGAATCTAGCTGGCTGGGTTACAGTCAAAAGGTATGTGATGTTTTGCCGTGAAATTGGGCAGGAGCTCCGGAAAACCCACATTTAGGTTTTCTGCTGCTACGCCTCCCTCCTCGCCTCACTGTAAATATCGGGGCCTATGAATCACCAGAGATGGGGGAGGTATTACCTCGCTTCCTCTGAGATTTCACAAAGGGACAGTGTTAACTACTCCCACTCTCAGATGAGATTGAGGGAAATCTTACTTGTCAGTGGAGATTGAGTTTCAACATAAAATCAAAAAGAAGAAAAGACTCTTACTTTTATGTCTTCTGTTTTCACCCTGCCACAGAATATAGTATTTAAAGATTAAACAAAACTCTGACTGCACAAACCAGTTTTGCTGAAAATTTTTGTTGGTAGACTGATTTCTGCCCTTAACTATCATTTTTCTAATTATTTTTAATGATTGAAACTGTAAGTCTCTAAGTGTTACTCTGCTTGCTACATTGATGACACTTGGATTGTTTCTCGCTCATTTCCTCATAAATTCCAACATCTACTCATTAAGGTCTTATTTCACAGAAGGACTAGAGAAATAATTAAATCATAGTGTGAAGCAGTTGTGAGTATTATTAGCAACAGCCACTTTCATTTATATAGCAACTTTAATGTAGAAAGCATCCTGGGATGCTTATACATGCATAATCAGACAAACCATAGAAAAGTTACAGCACAGAAGGAGGCCATTCGGCCTATCTTGTCCATGCCAGCCCGAGGACACCCAGCTGCCCTTTCTAATCCCACCTTCCTGCAGCTTACAGTACTGAAGGTGCAGATCCAGGTACTTTTTAAAAGAGTTTAGAGTTTCTGCCTCTACCACCAACTTGGGCAGCGAATTCCAGACACCCACTACCCTCTGCGTAAAAAAGTTCTTCCTCATGTCCCCCCTACACCTTCTGCCACTTATCTTGAATCTATGTCCCCTGGTTCTAGTATTCTCCACCAAGGGAAACAATTTTATCCTGTCCACTCTATCTATTCCCCTCATAATTTTGTACACCTCAATCAAGTCACCTCTCAGTCTTCTTTGTCCTAAGGAAAATAACCCCAACCTATCCAATCTCTCCTCGTAGCTACACTTTTCTAACCCTGGCAACATTCTTGTAAACCTCCTCTGCAATCTCTCCAGAGCTATTACGTCCTTCATGTAATGTGGTGACCAGAACTGCACACAATACTCCAGTTGTGGCCTCACCAGTGTTTTATACAATTCCAACATTACATCCTTATTTTTATATTCTATACCTCTGCCAATGAAGGAGAGCATTCCATATGCCTTCTTTACAACCTTGTCTACTTGAACCGCTGCCTTCAGGGACCTGTGTACTTGTACGCCAAAATCTCTCACTTCATCTACCCCTCTTAGTATTTTCCCATTTATTGTGTAATCCCTGTAACTGTTTGACCTCCCTAAATGTATCACACTTCTCTATGTTAAAATCCATCTGCCACTTTACCGCCCACTCCACCAACCCATCTATATCATTTTGAAGATTATGGCTATCCTCTACACTATCCACTATTCGACCAATCTTTGTGTCATCTGCAAATTTCCCAATTGTGCCCCCTACCTTCACGTCCAAATCATTAATATATAACGCAAACAGCAAGGGTCCCAACACCGAGCCCTGTGGAACACCACTTGAGACAACTTTCCATTCGCAAGGACATCCATCGGCCATTACCCTTTGTTTCCTGTTACAAAGCCAACCTTTTATCCAGTTTGCCACATTACCCTGAATCCCATGGGCTTTTACTTTCCTGACCAATCTGCCATGTGGGACCTTGTCAAATGCCTTGCTAAAATCCATGTACACAACATTCACTGCACTACCTTCATCAACCCTTCTTGTCACTTCCTCAAAGAATTCAATCAAATTTGTGAGGCAAGACCTTCCTTTAACAAATCCATGCTGACCATCCCTGACTAGTCCATGCCTTTCCACATGACAGTTAATCCTATCTCTCAGGATTGATTCTACTAACTTGCTCACCACCGACGTAAGACTAACTGGCCTATAATTGTTTGGCATTCCCTTTGATCCTTTTTAAACAATGGAACTACATTTGCATTTCTCCAGTCCTCCGGTACCTCCCCTGTATCTAGTGAAGATTGGAAAGTCATCCTCAGAGCATCTGCTATCTCCTCCCTGACTTCCTTCAGCAGCCTTGGAACCAATCCATCTGGCCCTGGTGACTTATTCAACCCTTTGAATACTTCCTTTCTCTTTATGACTATCTCGTCCAATATCTCACAGTGTTCCTCCTGGACTACTATGTCTACATCCTCCCTTTCCTTTGTAAACACGGAGGCAAAATATTCATTCAAAACCTTTCCCACAGCCTCTGCACCTACACACAAGTTTCCATCTTCATCTCTGATAGGTCCCATTTTTTCCTTAACTAACCTTTTAGCATTAGTGTATTGGTAAAACATCTTTGGGTTATCTTTAACTTTACTTGCTAATCTTTTTTCATGCCCTCTCTTTGATTTCCTTATTTCCTTTTTTACTTCGTCCCTGCACTTCCTATATTTGTCTAGGCTATCTGCAGTGCTTAGTTCTTTGTGCCTATCGTACGCTTTCTTTTTCTGTTTGATCTTTCCCCTGTATTCCTCTAGACAACCAGGGAGGTCTAGATTTGGCAGTCCCACTCTTATTTTTGTAGGGGACATGTCTACTTTGTACAATTAGGATCTCGCTTTTTAGTGCTTCCCACTGGTTTTCCATTGTTTTATCCTCCAGCAGTGCTGTCCAGTCTACCTCAGCCAAATCCCTTCTCATTTCTGCAAAATTTGCCTTGCCCCAGTTCAAGACTTTTACTCCTGCCTTATCTCTGTCCTTTTCCATGGTAATGCTAAATTTAACTGAATTGTGACCACTGTTCCCGATGTGGTCGCCAACTGTCACTTCACCCACTTGCCCTTCTTCGTTCCCCAAGATTAGGTCTAAAATTGCATCTCCTCTCGTTGGGTTTGTCACTAATTGGTTGAAAAAAATTTCCTGGACACTGCATGAATTTTTCTCCCTCAGTGCCCCTTATATTGTTCGAGTCCCAGTTGATATTAGGATAGTTGAAGTCTCCTACTATTATTGCCCTCTTGTTCTTACAAGCAGAAACTTGCCTACATATTTGTTCTTCTATCTCCCTTTCACTATTTGGGGGTCTGTAGTATACTCCCAGTAGTGTGACTGCCCTTTTTTATTTCTAAGCTCAATCCATAAAGCCTCATTTGTTGACCCATTTAGTATATCATCCCTTCCCACAACTGGAATTGATTCTTTAACCATTAGTGCTACCCCCCCTCCTTTTTTATCTCCTACTCTATCGTGTCTGAAGACTCTATAACCAGGGATATTAAGTTGCCAGTTTTGTCCCTCGTTTAGTCAGGTCTCCGTTCTAGCAATGACATCCTGCAGCCATGTGTCTATCTGTGCCATTAACTCATCTACCTTGTTTGTAATACCCTTGCATTGAAATATAAACAGTTTAACCCTGTCAATTTCCCTTGCTGGACACTTTTTAAACTTTGCTTCTCCTGTAATTCCATGTCTATCACAACGTCCCTAGCTAATGTTCTACCTCCATTTTTCTGATCTGAATCTGACCTATCTGATCCTACTCCTGGGATCCCATCCCCCTGCCACACTAGTTTAAATACTCCCCAACAGAACTAGCAAAAGCCCCCGCAAGGACATTGGCCCCATCCCTGCCTGTGTGTGGCCCGTCTGGTTCGCACAGGTCCCACCTTCCCCAGAACCGGTCCCAGTGCCTCAAGAATCTGAGTCCCTCCCGGCTACCCCATCTCTCCAGCCACGTGTTCATTTGGTCTATCCTCTTATTCCTGCTCTCGCTAGCACATGGAACTGGGAATAATCCTGAGATTACTACATTTGAGGTCCTGCATTTTAATTTATCTCCTAACTTCCTGTAGTGAGCTTGCAGGTCCTCTTCCCTTAGTTTACCTATGTCGTTGGTACCAATGTGTACCACGACCACTGGCTGTTTACCTTCCCTCCCCAGAAGGAGGGACACTGGACACTAAGCCAGAGAAGGGGATATTGGATGGGGTAATCTAAAGTTTGGTCAAAGGGGTGGGTTTTAAAGGGGCTCTTAACGGATCAAGTGGATAGGCGGAAGGGTTTTTGGAGGGAATTCCAGAGCATTGGGCCTAGATAGCTGAAGGCACAGCTGCCAGTGGTGGTTGGAGGAGCAAACTGCAGAAAAGTTCAAAATTCTGAAGGGTTGGAGCTGGAGAAGATTTCAACGATAATGAGGAGTAAGACCATGAAGACTGAAATTTTAAGTTGTAAGTGTTGGCGGACCAGTCAGAAATGTGGTCAGCAAGGTCAGAACAAATAGATGATCTGAAGTTGATAGGCAACAGAATATGGACAGCCGAGTTTTGGATGAGCTGAAATTTATGCAGGGTGGAGGGGGCAGTGGGGGCCAGCTAGGTTTGGATGAGAGTTTCAGCACCAGATACGTTAAATCTGAATGGCAGGAAGGGAAACCCCACCATCCTAAAAGATCCTGGCCATAATTTTTATGGACGAAACATATTATTAATTGCAATAAGTGATAGGTTTGCGATCTATCTTGATCGCTAGCATAAATTAGGTATACATATCAATTTTACAATTTCTATAACAATCTACTAATCTATATTGGGAGGGATGTTCTCAGAATCCACAGTGCCATGCTTCTGCATTAAAATGGATAAGATGCAATTATAAAAATATAATTCATGCAGTGATGTGCACCATTAAGTTTGAATTTATCCCCAAGTGCTAGATTCCTGATTAGAAAATAAAGACCAGCTGCTGGTCACCTTTTTCTTTCTCTCGGTTTAGCTGTTTGTTTGGTTTTGTTTTTCTGCATTTTTATTAAACTCTCTCTCTCTCTCTTTCTGTGTCTGATGCGCTGCCTTTAGTTCTAGACTGTTTTATGGTTGTTAATATTAATTCTGTGTGTCCAAGAACAAAAACAAAAGTAGAACATTTTGGGGGTGGGGAGAATAAAGACAGGTAACACTGAATTGAAAATTGAAAATTCTGTTTCTAATAAAGTGAGAAATGAACAATGCAAAATTTGAAAAGGTACACTAAAGCAGGAAAAATAAACAAATGGAGGATGGAAAATAACAAATTTGCTTACTTTTGAGATTTCAGCTATCTTTTTTCAATTACCATCTATGAAATCTTAAGGTTAACCTTTACAGTATTTATTTTACAGTAAAACAAACTAGTTGATTCTGAACATCAAATCCCAACAGGATTTTAATCATTTGGCATATTTTTTTAATAAGAATTTAGGTTAGGAATTAGTGAAAAGTATTTTTATGTAACAATATGTGATTTCCAGAAACCAGCAGCTAGATATAGCATATATACGTTACATTACAGTGTATGCTGTGTTATTAAACTGCACATTATAACGTAAGCAAACAGCAAGTTGCAAATTCATGTGCAAGCAGCAATCTCCAAAATTAATAATGGGAAGATACCAGAAATGGGGATGGGAAGAACAAGTGGTGCAGAGCAATATTGTTCCACAGAAAGGATATATCTACCAAGACAGCTATTCAATATGCCTTTAAATGTCTTCTCAAATTCTATTTATTCAACCATGCTGTTTTTGACTGCTGCTAATTCTTCCGTTTGTGCTCAGTGTCTGCTTCTCTGCACAGCACTTGCGTAGTTTTTTCTTCACTTATGGTATGATGTAACTGCAAGGCAGTAGTTGTTGAATTTTTAATTCCCAGCCCTGTAAGAACGTCGGGTGATGTAATAACTACATAAATGCAGAATGATTATGAATGACAGCAAATGACCTTGTCATTCACTAACTTTGGAAGCCTGCTACTCTAAAGTGATTTGTTGAAAATAAAAATCCTTATTCAGTTTGTTTACATATTTTTGTTTTCATATTTGTATCAACTTAGTTTTTCACTGAAATTTTGAGTTGGTGGGTGGAGGTGAATAGTAGAACCTGACAGATTTGTTACCATGTAAATGCTTTCAGAGTAGTTGGCACAGTAGTTGGGAAACCGTTCCAGCTACAACAATTCGGTGCAATTACCCATTCTCTGGTTTGGCGATCAACACTCTATTGTACTTGCAGTACTGTTAATTATAACGTATTTACCTGAAGATATTGATTGGTGTCTAAAATCCTCAAACTAACATTGTCAATACAAAATTTCAAACAAATACTCTTTAAGAAAGGCTGGCAAAATTTTATTTATTATACATATTAATTGAGAAAAAATTCTGGTTAACTATCTCCTCATTTGCTATTTTAGATTTTTGGTCACAGTGGTTATCTAACATATTAGGCATCTTTTCAGCCCTTATTGTCTTCCGGCATTCATCATGGATGCTGCTGGAAAATGGTGGAATGTTTGATAATGTGTCTGCTTCTTCAACTTCATGTAGAGTGAATGCATCCCCACCTCTTCCCCACTTTTTCTGGAGGCATCATTTCTGATGGCTAATGAGGGAAACATATCGATGTCCTGTTTGGACCAGCTATGTTGTCCCAATGCTGCATATTATCGACTTCAGTGCCACTGGTCGTGGTTGAACTTGTGTAAGCACATGCAAAGTGCTACAGACCCCCCCAAGGAAAAGTTAGATTGAGAAATTTGAAAAAAATGTGGCTGGGCAGCAGACTGATGGTCTCTTTCTCCCGATGCAGCAAGCCACCGAGCTCTGCAGTAGCATGTTTCCACTCCCAGAGATGGAGAAATGGTCAGGGGCAGTGGGCATCTGTGAGGTGAACCAAAATGCTTGGCTGCCTCACTTATGCCATGGAAGTGGCAGAGTGGAAAACTCAGGACATTGAGTTTCAAAAATGGGATGTGAGTTTTTAACACCAGGTATGTGAAAATTAAAAAAATACATAATTAGCTCCTATTTTATGTCCTTGGTTTAAAAGAATATTTTCAAACAGTATCATATAAACAACTCCCCTTGCTGCCTGGTGAAACCATTGCCATCCCGTTTATGCAAAATTCTCATCCTCGTCCCCATGTCCTTTCCAACTGTGTCTAACCTTTTCTCTCCAAGGTTTTCTCACAGGCCTATGATGACACTTCACAAAACTCCCTTGCAGAATTATTTCAGCCTGGTTTCCACTCTGTCCACAACCGCAAACCCATTCTAGTTGAAGTCATTAATTTAAAAAAATAGTAACTGGAAACATAGTACATAGCACATTCTCCTGATAAGCACCTCTGGTACTTATTATCATCAAAATTCTACCTTCCTCCCCTCTTTATGTTCCACCTTCTTGGGATCCTCCTAGATTTAAATGTCCCAGAAGATCCAACACGTTGGTCCTAGGCCCAACCATCTTCAGCTGCTTCATCAATGACCCTTCCTTCCATCATAAGGTCAAAAGTGGGGATGTTCGCTGATGATTGCACAATTTTCACCATTCGCGACTCCTCAGGTACTGAAGCAGTCCAATATCCAGGCTTGGGCTGACAAGTGGCAAGTAACATTTGCACCACACAAGTGTCAGGCAATGATCATCTCCAACAAGAGAGAATCCAAACATCACTCCTTGATGTTCAGTGGCATTACCATCACTGAATCGCCCACTATCAACATCCTGGGGGTTACCATTGACCAGAAACTGAATACTGTGGCTACAAGAGCAGATCAGAGGCTAGGAATCGTGCGACAAGTAACTCACCTCCTGACTCCCCAAAGCCTGTCCACCATCTACAAGGCACAAGTCAGGAGTGCGATGGAATACTCCCCACTTGCCTGGTTGAGTGCAGCTCCCACAACACTCAAGAAGCTGGATACCGTCCAGGACAAAGCAGCCCGCTTGATTGGCACCACATCCACAAACATTCACTCCCTCCACCACCGACATACAGTGGCAGCAGTGTGTACCATGCACAAGACTATCTGCAGGAATTCGCCAAGGCTCCTTAGACAGCACCTTCCAAACCCACGATCACTACCACCTAGAAGGACAAGGGCAGCAGATAGATAGGAACACCAACACCTGGAGGTTCCCCTCCAAGTCACTCACCATCCTGACTTGGAAATATATCGCCATTCCTTCACTGTTGCTGGGTCAAAATCCTGGAACTCCCTTCCTAACAGCACCATGGTTGTACCTATACGACATGGACTGCAGCGGTTCAAGAAGGCAGCTCACCGCCACCTTCTCAAGGGCAACTAGGGAATAAATGCTGGCCCAGCCAGCGAAGCCTGTGAATGAACCAAAAAAAAACATCTTTGACAATGTTTATTTTGCGATGTGGGCAAAACTAGCAATGCCCATCCTGAGTTGTCCAGGTGGTAATAAGTCAACTGCATCTTCAGCAGCAGTTTTTCCTCCTCCTCTCAGATGTTCATTCCAGACTGTCCAAGATTCTATCCTTTTTCATTTAGGTGTTGTCCCTTGGAATCATCGCCCACAGGACCAGGGCCTGTTTTCATACGTACACTCACAATATCCCATTCACTCTCTACTACAAGGCTTAGTTCCTTGACCATCTCTATATTATCATACTGCCCATGGGCTAGTTTAATATGTTTAGGTGATATAGAAAGCAAGTTGTGTTAGGTGTCACGTATTAGGTGCCGATATGGAAATGAGAAGCAAATTCTTATTTGTGTAATGGCTATTCGTTGAATGAAAACACAGGACACACCTTTGCGTAAGTTTACATTTCTTTTCCTTGGACAATCCAATTTCCTTTGGTTTACTCTTATTCTGGACTGTTGCTCTGCAAATCCGTCACCTGCCCTTGGTGAACCTATGTCTTATCTCCTTTACCCCTAATCACCTTTACTCCTAATTATCAGAAAAATATTTTTAGGATTACAGAGCGCCATGATGCGTACACTTCCTTATAAATTGTGTGTTTGGCTATGGACAAATCCAAAGTGAAAGCTGGACTTGGCAAACCTAAAAGGCGTAGTGATACTATCATGCTTGAATGAAATGCAAGTAATTGCAAATATGTTAAATGTTATGCTGAGATAAATTTGATCAGATCCTATTTCCTGCTGTGATGTAAGCAGAAATCAATCTTGTTAGTTCTGATTTTCTCCTGACTTCAGTTGATGATTTTAATGCTGTTTTTGCAGCATCCTAGGGAAATGCCTTTATGATCAAATTCATGTTAAAATCATTCAGGTGGGGTTAGCTATAGTAGGCCGCGAACATCATAACCCTGTAAACACCCCCTGTTTCTGCCGCAGCCTCAGTTCCTCTGCTGCTGAAACGAAACTGCCCTGTCTGTTTCCTGACTCACACCAAATTCCCATTCAATCATCATCTGTGCTCATCTACATTGGCTTCCAGTCCAGTAACATCTCAATTTGAACATTATCATCCTTGTTTTTAGATCAGCCCATGACCTCTCCCCTCCCTATCTCCATAATCTCTAGCCTACAACCTTTCGAAATACCTGTGCTCCTCCAATTCTGGCCTCTTGTGCATCGCCAATTTTCTTCACTGGTGGTGTGCCTTCAGCTGCCTAGGCGCTAAGCTCTGGATTTTCCTCTCTAAACATCTCCAGCTCGCTCTCCCCCTTAAAAGCTACCTTGCCTGTAATAATATCTCCACAAATGGCTCTGTGTAAATTTGGTTCATTGCTCCTGTGAAGTGCTTTGGGCCTTCTTGTCACATTGAAAGCGCTGCATAATGTCAAATTGTTATTGCAACGCAAACACCATTTGGATCCTGGAATCTAATCTATTCTAGAGGTGTTTGTAAATGGACTTCTCTCTGTAAGACCTTTTTTTTCCAGAAATCTGCCATAATAATGTGAAAAATGAATTTATACTACCTGCTGTAATTTTTATATGTAAAAAATACAGCCAGTCTGTTTTGCGTTTGTTCTTTGTCCCTTGGCCCATTCTACCTTGACCATGAAGGACAGAATGACTACTTATTGATCAATTAGCTAGTGACATTGCATTCTCTATGAAATCTTGAACTTCTTGGTAGCCACTGCCATTTCAAAATATTTCTCTTTGACAATGTGGGAATTATGATGATACGAGGAAGGGGGTGCAGGAAGTTTTCTTTGGTGGATAACCTGATGCCTAAAACTGTGAGGCTTCTTTGAATTCAGAAGCTAGTGGTGAGGAGCAAATATGCATGAAAATCTTTTCTCTGCTTTGGATTGACTTTACTTTCAGGATCTACAGTTAACTCAAATGCTCCTTCTATTTTTAGTAATGAGAATGCTTTGTGCAGTAAATAACATATGAACATATGAATAAGGAGCATGAGTAGACTGCTTGAGCCTGCTCCGCCATTCAATAAGATCATGGCTGATTTAGTTTTAACCTCAACTTCATCTTCCTGCCTACCCCCGATAACCTTTCACCCTTGCTTATCAAGAGTCTATCCACGTCTAAAGACTCTGCCTCAACTACCTTTTGAGGAAGAGAATTCCAACGTGTCTCAGCCCCCTGTGAGAAAAAAAAAATTCTCACCTTTGTCTTAAATGGGCGACCCCTTATTTTTAAGCAGTGGCCCCTAGTTCTCGATCCTTCCACAAGAGGAAACAACCTTTCCACATCCACCCTGTAGAGTCCTCTCAGGATCTTATGTTTCAATCAAGCCACCTCTTACTCTTCTAAACTCCAGTGGATACAAAGATAAAAACAAAAAGCTAAAAGCTACTGCGGATGCTGGAAATCCAAAACAAAAACAGAATTACCTGGAAAAACTCAGCAGGTCTGGCAGCATCGGCGGAGAAGAAATCAGTTAACGTTTCGAGCCTTCATGGCCCTTCGGCAGAACTGAAGCATAGTTAGAAGAAGGGAGAAATATAAACTGGTTTAAGGTGGGGGGGGTGGGAGAGAGACATTGAGGGTGTGGTGATTGTGGAGATGAGCAGATAATCAAAAGATGTCACAGACAAAAGGGTCAAAGAGGTGTTGAAGGTGGTGATATTTGTCTAAGAAAAGTGCTAATTAAGAATGGAAGACAGGATATTCAAAGTACAGCTCTAGTGGGGGTGGGGTGGAAAGACTAACAAGGTTTTAGTTTTAGATTTATTTTTAAATCTAAAACTAAAACCTTGTTAGTCTTTCCACCCCACCCCCACTAGAGCTGTACTTTGAATATCCTGTCTTCCATTCTTAATTAGCACTTTTCTTAGACAAATATCACCACCTTCAACACCTCTTTGACCCTTTTGTCTGTGACATCTTTTGATTATCTGCTCATCTCCACAATCACCACACCCTCAATGTCTCCACCACCCCCCCCCCCCCCCCCCCCCCCCCACCCCCCCGCCCCACCCACCTTAAACCAGCTTATATTTCTCCCTTCTTCTAACTATGCTTCAGTTCTGCCGAAGGGCCATGAAGGCTCGAAACGTTAACTGATTTCTTCTCCGCCGATGCTGCCAGACCTGCTGAGTTTTTCCAGGTAATTCTGTTTTTGTTCCAGTGGATACAAGCCTGTTTAACTTTCCCTGATAAGACAACTCGCCCATTCCAGGTATTAATTTAGTAACCCTTTTCTAAACTGCTTCCAATGCATTTACATCTTTCCTTGAATAAGGAGAACAATACTATACACAGTACTCCAGATGTGGTCTCACCAATGTCCTGTATATCTGAATCAAAATCTCCCTACTCTTGTATTCAATCCCCCTTGCAATAAACGATAACATTCTAATGCTAATTACTTGCTGCACCTGCATGCTAACGTTTTGCGATTCCACCTTCCAAACCCATGACCACTGCCATCTAGAAGGGCAAGGGCAACAGATAGTTGGGAACACCAACACTTGGAAGTTCCCCTCCAAGCCACTCACTGTCCTGACTTGGAAATATATCACCGTCCCTTCATTGTCACTGTGTCAAAATCCTGGAACTCCCTACCTAACAGCACTGTGGGTGTACCTACACCACATGGACTGCAGTGGTTTAAGAAGTCAGCTCACCACCACCTTCTCGAGGGCAACTAGGTATAGGTAATAAATGCTGGCCCAGTCAGCAAAGTCCACATCCCGTGAATGAATTTTTAAAAATCATGCACTAGGACATCCAGATCCCTCTGCATCTCAAAGCTCTGTAACCTCTGGCAATTTAGTTAATATGCTTATTTTTCATTTGCCCTTCCAAAATGGACACCTCACATTTGGCCACATTATACTTCATTTGCCAGATCTTTGCCTACTAACCTATCTATATCCATTTGTAGCCTTCTTATGTCCTCTTCATAACTTACTTTTCTATCTATCTTTGTATCATCAGCATATTTAGCAACCATACCATTGGTCCCTTCATCGAAATCATTTATATAAATTGTGAAGAGTTGAGTCCCCAGCACTGACCCCTGTGGCATATCACTCGTCACATCCTGCCAACCAGAAAACAATCCATTTTTACCTACCCTCTGTTTCCTGTTAGCTAACCAATCTTCTGTCCATGCCAATATGTTACAACCTGCACCTTGAGCTTTTATTTTCTGCAACAACCTTTGATGAGGCACCATATCAAATGCCTTCTGAAAACCTAAGCACAGTACATCCACCGGATCTCCTTTATCCACAGCACCTGTTAATTCTTCAAAGAACTTCAATAAATTGGTTAAACATGATTTTCCTTTCACAAAGCCATATTGACTCTGCTTGATTATCATGAATTTATCTAAATGCCCTGTTATAACATCTTTAATAATAGCTTTTAACATTTTCTCTATGATGGATGTTAAGCCAACTGACCTGTAGTTTCCTGCTTTCTGTCTCCCTCCCTTTTTGAATAAAGGAATTGCATTCATTATTCTCCAATTTAATGGAACCTTCCCCAAATCTAGTGAATTTTGGAAAATTAAAACCAACGCACCAACTATCTCACTTGTCACTCCTTTTAAGACCCTAGGATGAAATCCATGAAAATCCGTGGACTTGTCAGCCTACAGTTCCAATAATTTGCTAAGCACAACTTCCCTGGTGATTATAGTTTTCTTGAGTTCTCTCTTCCTTTCCGATTCCTGACGTACAACCATATCTGGGATGTTACTTGTATTCTCTGTCATGAAGACCAATGCAAAATACCTGTTCAATTCATCCGCCATCTCCTTATTTTCCATTATTAACCCCCTAGATTCACTTTCTATAGGTCTAATGCTCACTTAGTTAAATAATAAGAGTTAACAATCTATGGAAACTCTTACTATCTGTCTTTATATTTCTGGCTAGCTTTCTCTTGCACTCTAGCTTTTCCTTCCTTATTAATCTTTTAGTCATTTTTTGTTTTTTATATTCTGTCCAACCCCCTCATCTGCCACCCACGTTTGCGCAATTATATACTCTTTCCTTAAGTTTGATAACATCTTTAACTTTTTTAGTTAACCACAGATTGTGGGTCCTCCCCTGGGAAGTTTTCTTTCTTGTTGAAATGTGTCTATTCTGTGTATTCTGAAATATCTCTTTAAATGTCTCCCACGACATCACTAATGACCTACCCCTTAACCTAAATTTCCAGTTCACTTTAGCTTGCTCTGCTTTCATGCCCTCATTATTGCCCTTATTTAAGTTTAAAATACTAGTCTTAGACCCACTCTTCTGTCTCTCAAACGGAATGTAAAATTCAATCATATTACGATCACTGCTACCTAGGGGCACCTTCACTATGAGGTCATTAATTAAGATTGATGTGAATTCAAGAATGTATACGTTATGATTGCAAGAAGCAGTGTGTAAAAAAAACTATTCAATTTGTTGCAGATCTGGAAAGTTTTGTTTCATACTTTAATTTAGAATGGACATCTTTGTTCAAAGTACTGCCCCAAGGTTCAGTAATGCAGGCAGTATTTTTCAGCCTGGTAGTCTGCAATGTCATTCACCTTAGGGACATTGTTTATTTGGACATCTCATTAAGTTGAATTTGCTCTGTAGGTGTTACAGCAATAAAGAGCACTACCCCTAATTGCACAGCAAAAACATCAATATTAAAGCAAAATTTTTCCATAACACAGTACATTGATGAGACGACTTGACAAAGAATTAGATTCAGGAGCATGCAATACTTTAAAGAAAAGGATTTGAATTTTCATTTTTAAGTAAAGTTATGGTGGTGCATTGCCCTTTATGTAACCTGGAGATTTCATGTTCAATGGATTTTGATCTTTAAAGAAAATCCTTGTAGGATTCACACATCGGGCTCAGATGACAATGCCAGTTTACACTTATATTGCACTCTTAGTATAGAAAAACATCCCAAAATGCTTAATGATTCAGTCAACTGGAAACGAAGTGTGTGTGGAAAAGGAGGGTTGTCCTTCCAATGTGATCCATTAGTCATCACAGACAGCCATAAAGTTGGACTTTTTAAAACTTATTCAGAGACCTTTTTTGTTTCAGCAGGTTATGCATCCTCATAGAAATTTTAAAAATGCAATAATGCGACAAATTATAATGGCCACTGAGCACAATCACAGAGATGATCTTGGATAATGTCAGTGTACTGATGCAACACTTGCATTCCAACTTGATAAAATTGCTTCCTTCTTGGATCTTATAAATTCCAATTGCAGAATTTTAGTAAGTATGAAAACTGAGACAACTAAAGATATAAGTAGATGTGGGGTCTAGTTGCTCTGTGGGGCAGATCTAGTTTAAATGTTTTTAACAATTACTTCATTTGGCAGGTTGTGTTTAATGACATATATTGGATTGAGTGCTGTTTTGTCAACTTGGTTAGAATTCTAGTCATCAATTCAACAAATTTTGTTTTTGAAAGACTGGTTGAGCTGGTGGAGATAGCGACATGAAGTACCATACTTGACCTCAACCTCATCAATCCACCTGTTGCAGATGTGTGCCTGTCTGATAGCATTGGTAGAAGTGATCATCACACAGTCCTTGTGACAGAAAATCTAATTTGCAATGTGAGAGAATCCTCTATCATATAATGTAGAACTACTTCCATACTAAGTGGGACAGACTTAAGATGTTAGAAGCACAGAACCGAATATCAAGGTGGCACTGTGGGCCTCAGCTGCAGTGGAATTGTTTAATATCACAATTTGCAACCCTTGGCACATCTCTGCCTGTTGATCACATTCAAGACAAGAGACAAAGCCTAGTTAAATGCATATTGTAGAAGGGCACATCAAGATTAGTACTAGGCACATGTTAGAAAGAGTTATAACTTCGTCAAGGTGCTGCAGATGAGTAGATTATTGACTAAAGATTTGTAAGGGATATGAAAGCTAATTATAAAAGACCTTTCTTAAATGAGCTGAATTCCTAAGTAGTTCTGTGAATTCATTAGTGTTTGTAGTAGTTTGTTTTGTAGGTTAATTTGATTGCATCCTCTAAAGGATAATGCAGTAAGCATCCTGTGATCTAGATGAATATTCCCAAAATGAAGATGAATGGCAGTCTGTCTAAACTTGCCTATGGTGATCTAACACTTAAATGCACAGTCTCAGCTCTGAATAGGTATAGTAAAATCACTTACTTATTAAGAGACATTAATGCAAGAGCAGCAACTGATATGCTGTTGCCATGGAAGTATTGCTGTCTCAAGACTTCTCTTTCTGAATGTGGCCATAATCTAAATTGATAGGTTGATTAAGCAAGCCTGTCTGATGGCATGTAATATCTCTTTCTAATCAGTTGCATGGTGAAGCTCATGGAGGCAATAGTTTGTTTTGATTGGAACAAAAAGTGCCATGAGACTTCACAATGAAGGACAAAATATCAACATGTTCAGGCATCTTATTTGGAACTCCCCATGTCATCTTCATTTTTGACTTTCTCACCCTACATGAGTTGGGGGGCATGGACCTTTGGGAAATACCGCACACGTTTACTTCAGCAAGATCTAAGAATAATGTGTGCTTCTAGGTTGCTTCTAATCAGTTTTAATGATTAAATATAATTAGGTGTGACCGAGACTCATAACTAACAATGCAGACATCCATAATTATGATAATACCATGGACTGCAATGCTCTTTAATTATTGCACAAACCTAAAAGTCTTAAAGGGGCATTTCCATCACCTTGTGGTCAGTGTCATGCTTTACAACTGACGGTTAGAAGCTTCCTTTGACATTATGAAATTCTGCTCTGAAGAAGAGTCATACGGACTCGAAATGTTAACTCTGTCTTTCTTTCCACAAATGTTGTCAGACCTCCTGAGTTCTTCCAGCATTTTCTTCTTGTTTCAGATTTCCAGCATCCGCAGTATTTTGCTTTTATCTTAGCGATTTAAATCCACAGATATTGCCTTTCTATATAAGATTTATTGCTGTCAAATATTTTCCTATCTTCTAATTGCCCTGCACCGTCTGCAACCAAAGGAACACAGTAGTAATTACTCTTGGGAAGTGATTAATCTTGAGGCTTTTGTACAGTTTTTGATGAGTACAGGACCACATCATAAACTGCATTAATAAATTAAATTAGACCTACATTCACTAAGGCCTTATAAGGAAAAGCCATTAGGATGCTGTGAGAAATTATAGATTTAGTATCAGTGCAGTAACACGCACACGTTTGACTTTGAGATATATTATTGAGATAGAGTAGGGACTGCTTTTGTGTTGACCTGCGAGTACTTGATGTTGACATTAGACCCCCAAAATAGAAAAAAATGTTCCATCCCTATGTGAATACAACATAATTCTCCTCAAAGCCAATCACCATTCTGACTGTGAACTATATCGCCATTCCTTCACAGTTGAGACAAAATCCAGGAACAGCCTAACAGCACTATGGGTGTGCCTACACCACATGGCCTGCAGCGGTTCTAGAAGGCAGCTCACTACCCCCTTCTCAAGGGCAACTAGAGATGGGCAATAAATGCTGACCTGGCCAGTCATATTCACACCCCATGAAAGAAAAAATAAATAATTGGCTAACATGGATCAAGGGGAGGTGGTGGGTGTGTGGGAACTCTACACTAGCCAATCCTGTGTGCTGAATGCATAATGAGGACGCGATGAATGACATAACTGAATTTGAAGATGACCAGTTTTGCCCTGATAGGTTTGGTGGGGTGGGGCGAGGGATGTTATCATAGCAAGCCTTTGCCAATAAAATTATGGCTGATCATATATCATCTTTACTTTTCAGTAGCTTTTTAAATGTTCAAATAATTTTTTCAACTTGTGTTAAAATGCAGATGTTGCAAGTTTTTGATGTTTAAAGAATGTATCAAATTTAAATTCAAATTGAATTATTTTTCTCTTTTGTAGCAGTACGGCTCTGAGGAGCTTCAGCTGAAGAAAACACGGGTAGAACGCACAGATCCCCAGGATGAGCTGCCCGAGAAAAGCCTTGACCGAAAGGTAGTCTAAAAATGCATTACGCATTACGTTTTTCTTTTGGTGGTGGGGCTGGGAGGGAAAGGAAAGGCAGATTTCAACAGTTTGGAAATGATCCTACTTCAACAATTTTCTTTTGCTTTATTTTGAAATTTTGGAAACAAATATGCTGGAGGAAGAAAATCAATCACTGTGACCCTGTGGTTTCCATACCAGTGCTCTCCGAGTGTTGTGTGCCTGACTGTGGAATCATCTTTACACTCAGCAACAATTTGTCAATGCTTTATAATCTAACAGAAACCTGTACTTCTATAATTGTTGAAGTTTGTTTTGTATGTGCTGAGAGGGATCCTTAAAATACAGCAGCCTTTATGTGATCTCTGGAATATCTTACATGCATAATTATTGTTTTTCACTGACTTGAATTTTATTCCATTGAATAGCAAAAGTATTCACTACTGCCTGATAAATTTCCACAGCCGTTATCAAAGCATCATTATTGTAGCTGCTAAGCTGTTCAATTATCATGTTATTATCTGAGTAAAATAACATTTGGTTCTAGCTTGAATTACTGATAGATGGGTGTTACTTTTGGTGCGATGAAAGGTGTTTTTAGTTTAGTGTCACAAAAGGACCGGTACCCTTGTAAAGGAATTGGTGGTTTAAAATGGCAATGGCATTGGTTTTATTCTAAATTTATGGATTTTCTTTTTACCTCCCTTTCTTTTATTGCAGGCTGACTCCCAGCATACTCTGACATTCCGGCACTGGTACCCAGTCATCAAACAAGAAATGGATCATCTGACTCAGCAACATGCTTCAGTTATCCATCCAAGGTATAGATCATATGGAACAGATTTATTTAGTGTGAGGATGATGACTTGAAAACCTTAAAGATACTTTGTTGACTAATTTTCCTTGTCTGGAAATAGATGATGCCATATTGTCTGCTGACAATTATACTTCAGATGGGATCACTGTTATAACAATTCAATCTATTGTAATTTTACAATAAGCAATTTATATTTATTGTTAACTTACTAACAGCCTTGATTAATTTCCCATGAATACATTAAGTAAACCTGTATCTGTATCAAGGTTGTACTAGATATTACCTAGGATATACAGCACAAAAACAGGCCATTCAGCTCAGTCACCCCATGTCATCGATTATGGTTCACTCAAGTGTTCTCCCATCCTTCCTCACCTAAATGTATCATTCATAACCTTCTCCCTTCTCACTCTCATGCCTGTCTAGTTTCTCCTTAAATAGATCTATACTATATGCTTTAACCATTCTGTGTAGTGCCAAGTTTCATATGCACTCTTTATACATAAAGTTATTTAAAGTTGCTCCTATTGCTCGTGTTGTCACAAGTCAATTAGTTTGAAATCAAGACTGGAAGGATTTTGGATCCCTTTATTCTTCCAAAGTGGCTAAAATTAGAACCATATTTTAAGATATGGAAAGAAAGCATGAAACTGTTTCTCATCACGTTCTCCAAGAGCCTGTCTTGGAACACTCTGGCTATTAAGTGAAATAAACTGACTTTGACACCTTATCCAAAAGGACTATATGCACACCTAATAGTGACTAAACTTCTGCTTTCCTCTTTTCCATCTTAGGCTACATTTTGATTTTAGTTTGGAAGGTGCAAACTTGAGGGATAAGAGGAGAATAAAGATGCAAGTCAAGTAGATGTAAATAAGTCATTAAAAGTGAGATGCTAATGTAGTGCGTATTTGATGCTATGTTTGACTTTAACTGCCACTAGTGAAGTTGCAGAACATTATACCAGTACTAAAATAAAGGAGTAGAATAGCGAATCAAACAGGATTGCACAAGTCTATACTGAGCATGGTCAGACCAAAATCATCGCCTACAGCCTTTAACACAAATTGTGCTTCCTTGTTAGTGTCTCAGTTTTCCCCATATCAACATTTGAGGTGAATTTTCACTTTTACTGCTCATTTCCTTTTTTTGCCACTTGTCTCATATTGAATCAGAACATTTGCATCCTTAGCATTCTGTTCAACCTTGAACTGAGCTTGAAACCCCCACATGCTTTCCATTGCGTAGACTGCTTGGTTCTAACTCTATAGCTACGCCTCATATTGCCGATAATTCAGCCCCTCCACTGCTGAAACCTTTAGACTTGTTACCTCCAGACTTGTCTATGCTAGCTCCTTGTTACTGCCTTGTAATTTACCCTCCATAAACTTCAGAGTGTTCAAAATTCTTTTACTCATATCCTGTCCCACATTATTCCATTCACACATCAACCCCATCCTGGTTGATTTACACAGCCCAACCATTCACAGTGTATTGCATTCAAAATCTTAGTCCTCATTTATAAATTCCATGGTGATGTCACTCCACCCTATGTCCACAGCCTTCTGAGTCTTCTGTTATCTCCTTAATTCCTTGTTTCTTTGACTTTTGCCTCTGATGCATCCTTTCCTCAACAGTCAGTGACAGGGTGTTTAGCTGCACAGTCCAACAGTTTGGAACTAAATTTCTCTTTCTCCACCTTAAAAAAACCTTTTTAAAACTCATCTCTTCAACAAAGCTTTCAGGCAACCTTGAGAATCCTACCCATCCTAGCTTCCCATCTATTTATGAACATTTGTGAAGACCCTTTGGAGATTTTATGATAATGATGTTTTATGACATACAAATGCAAGTTAAACAGATTTGGGTTTAAAAGTGTGAATTAGGGGACATAGATTTAAGGTTTTGGGTAAGAGATGAAGGGGGGAATGTGAGGAAGAAATTTGCTATGCAGCAAATAGTAATGAATTTGCTGCTTACCAGGGTGGTGGAGGTGGAGATGATCAATGATTGCAAAAGAAAATTGGATGGACACTTGGATGGTAAATAAACTTGCAGAACTATGGATAGAGCAGGGGAATGGCACTGCCTGGATTGCTCGAAAGAGAGCTGGCATAGACCTGATGAGCCGCCTCCTATGTCTTAATTTATGATCGTGTCAGAGTCATTGAAAATTGAGTATATGAATGCAGTTGCATAAAAGGTTCACAGTCTTTGTGCATATTTGCTGCCCAGACTAATGATACAAAATGTATGTGAGCCTCTATGTCTTGTTTCGTTAGCCATGTAGAGTCCAGTGCAATCAAACAGTGCACTTCTAAACTAGACAAGCTTTCATGTTGTTTTGAAAGCTCAACATTCTACCTTCATTCCTTCCTGAAGATGTTTTGTGCAGGCAAATACAAACACATTTTAACATGGTCAAAAATCTTTCATTCAATCTCGGACTCTATAGATGAAATTCACTTATAATCGATGGAATTGAGTAAAAAATTGAATTAGCTTTTTAGCTCCATCTGAACTGTTCTGCTTTGCAGACAGAGCTGAAGATGGAGTTAATTGCACTTGGACACCACCCAGTGGCTACTATCTAAATGACATTGGTGAAGAGCACATGTAGGAAGACAAATTAGAGCATCACCCACAAAATAATCAATTCTATTGGTAGTATTTACTTAAGTAAAATGCTCATTACGTCACTTTTAGTATTGTGCTATATTCATTCTGATGGCCATTAGTTGTAACAAGATCCAAAGATATTGGCCTGAACCTTTCGAGCAATGGAAATGCTGAGCGCAGCGCTTCTGCCACGAAGATTCTCCCGACCCAATGCTGCTGTACATTTCCCCTGGATCTTCTGGTGTCAAAGAAATACGCAACAAAGCGTTTCTTGGGGAACTCAGTTGGAACGGAGTAGAGTTGGGGGAAAGATATGACACACTATCTTTTTACGGCACTAGCTGCCATTTTCTGTCTGTTAAGCTTAAAGGTTCAGTCTCTTGAGTGTGGGTTTGCGAGTGGGTAGGTGGGTAGTCGGTGGATAGTATGGTTCGGCTGAGGGGTAGTCAGGCTGGATGGGGGTTACTTGGGTTGGGGGGATAGTCTGGTCTGGGGGATTGCCTGGCTGGAGTGGTGGGGATGGATAGTTTGCTCCAGTTGGATCTGGCGGGGAGGATGTGTGTTGGCGGGGGATATAGTTGGCTTGGCTGCTGATGGGTTGGGTTGTAGGGGGTAGTTGAGTCCTGTCCGTTCAACCTGTTCAACCTTTCCTCCTGAGACAAGCTGCTCATCTCACAAATCAGCCTAATGAACCTTCTCTGAACTGCTTCCGAACAAGTACAACCCTCTTTAAGATGACAAAAACTCTACACAGTTCTCTGCATGTGGTCTCACCGATGCCCTGTGCAGGTGTAGCAAGACTTCCCTATTTTTATATTCCATCCTCCTTGCAATAAAGGCCACCATTGCCTTCCTAATTAATTGGTGTACCTGCATGCTGACTTTTTGTGTGATTCATGTACAAGGACACTCAGATCCCTCTGTATTGCAGATTTCTAGTCTCTATCCATTCAAATAATATTCTGCTTTTCCATTCTCTTTGCCAAATGGGCAACCTCACATTTTCCCACATTATACTCCATTTGCCAAATTTTTGTCACTCACTTAACCTACCTATATCCCTTTGCAGACTCATTGTATCCGCCTCATAACTTGCTTTCCTACCTATCTTTGTATCATCAGCAAATTTTGCTACAGTAAAGCTGTCACTTCACCCAAGTCACTATTATAGACCATAAATAGTTGAGGGCCCAGCATTGATCTTTGTAGCACTCTATTAGTCACAATTTGCCATTCTGAGAATGACCCAATTTTCCCAACTCTTTGTTTCCTGTTTGTTAACCAATCTTCTATCCATGCTAATATATCACCTCCTATACCATAAGCGCTTATCTTGTTCAGTAACCTTTGATGTGGCACCTTACAAATGCCTTTTCAAGATCCAAATACACTACATCTACTGGTTCCCCATTTTCTGCCTTGCTTGCTACATCCTCAGAGCTCTAATAAATTTGTCAAACACAATTTCCCTTTCGCTAAACCATGTTGACTCTTCCTGATGATATAATTTTGTTAATGTCCTGCTACTACCTCTTTAATGGATTCTAGTATTTTCTTGATGACCAACATTAGGCTAACTGGCCTATAGTTTCCTACTTTCTGTCTCCCTCCTTTCTTGAACAGAGATGTTACATTTGCAGTTTTCCAATCAGTTGGGACCTTTCCAGCATCTATGAAATTTTGGAAGATTACGATCAATGCATCCATTTCTTCTAAGACTCTAGCATGTAGGCCATCGAATCCAGTGGACCTGTTGGCCTTAGGTTCCATTAGTGTTCCCATTTCTATTTCTCAAGTGATTGTTTTAAGTTCCTCCCTTTTTCCTCTTGATTTTCTCATATTCTTGTGTAAATTTTTGTGTCTTCTACTGTAAAGATGTACACAAAATACTTGTTCAAAGCCTTTGCCATTTTCTTCTGTTCCATTATAAATTTCCCAGTCTCAACCTCTAAGGGACCAATGCTCACTTTAGCTACTCTTTTCCTTTTTATATACTTGAGGAAACTTTTACTGTCTGTTTTTATATTTCTTGCTAGCCTTTTCTCATACTCCAATTTCTTTTTTTAGTCATCCTTTTCTGGTTTCTAAAACTTTCCCAATCTTTGCAGCATTGTAAGCATTGTCTTTCACCTTGATGCCACCCTTAACTTACTTAGTTAACCATGGATGCTTCATCCTTCTGATAGAGTCTGTCTTCCTCAATGGAATATATCTTTGTTGAGAGCTATGAAATATCTCTTTAAATGTCTGCCACTGCTTCTCTACCATCTCACCTTGTAATCTATTACCCAGACCACTTTAGCCAACTCTGTCTTCATACACTTGTAATTGCCACATTTCTGATTGTCAAACTGAATGTGAAATTCTACCATTTTATGATCACTCTTGCCTAGAGGATTTTTTATTATGAAGTCTTTAATTAATCTTGTCTCATTACACATCATCAAATTCAAAATAGCCTGTTCCCTTGTAGGTTCCTGAATATACTGTTCTAAGAAGCTGTCCTGAATACATTCTATGAACTCATACTCTGGCCTGCATGTACCAACTTGATTTGCCCAATCAGTCTGAAGGAGAAAGCCACCCATGATTATCGCAGTTCTTTTCTTGCAAGCCCCATTATTTCTTGATGTATACTCTGTCCTACTGTGTAGCTGCTGTTAGAGGGCCTATAACCTGCTCCCACCAGTGAATTCTTTATTAACAGAGTTACCCCACCTCCTTTTCTTTTCCTCCTGTCCTTCCTAAATGTCAAATACTGTTGAATATTCAGATCCCAAACTTGATCACCTTGCACCCACATCTCTGTAATGACTATCATATCATACCCTTACAAGCCGCATAAAGGATTATTAGGACAGATACATAAATTTCACAATGTGATACAAGTATGGATGTGATTCTTTTTTACTAAAAAACTGTGTTTGAAATTCTGCAGCTGTCTTCTGTACATGTACGATAAGGTGATAGCTCCAAATGTCACATTGGCTCCATCTTTACAACGATGTAGAGATGCTGCTAAGTCGGTGAATAAGGAATCTATGGTGAGCACATCAACAGCCTTGGAAGAGGAGGTGAAACATCAGAGAGATAATGTGAATAAGAAGTTAATGTCCTGTTTTGCATTGTCTCCGGAAGAGGAAGGGAATAACATTCCGAGCGCAGATTCGTACAGTCCATGTGAGTTCAGCATGGTGATTACATGTTCCTTTCTGATTTGCAGGTAGAACTCTTTTAACTTGTTTCTTGAGTGCCAAATGGATGTTATAATTTACAGGACCTTTTGTAACATACGGGAGATGGTGACAATGTTACTTGACTAGTGATACAAAGGCCAAGGCTAATGCTCTGGGGACATGGATTCAAATCCCACCATGGCAGCTGGTAGAATTTAAATTCAACTTAGAAAATCTGGAATATAAAAAAAGCTAGTCTCAGTAATGGTGACCATGACAACTATCATCAACTGTCATAAAAACCCATCTGGTTCACTGATGTCCTTTAGGCAATGAAATCTGCCATCCTTACCTGGGCTGACCTACGTGTGACTCCAGACCCACAGCAATGTGGTTGACTCTTAACTGCCCACTCAGTCCAAGGGCAGTTAGGGATGGGCAACAAATGCTGGCCTTGCCAGCGATGCCCACACCCCATGAAATAATAAAGAAAAAGAAATATGGACATAAACTTGTTTTCCTCCTTTGACTATTTAAAAAGAATAAAAATGGATTTCAAAGGAGTTTTGGCATTCAATACTTTCCACAATATAATCATAGACCAAATACAACACAGGAAGTTCGGCATAGAACATTATTTTCAAAAACTAGCGGGTATGTAATTAGAGGTAAACTTTTGGTAATTATTTGGCAGGCAAGAGATTAGGAATAAAGGTTTTATTCTCTGGTTCCCAGGGTGTGATAAGTGGTGTTCCCCAGAGATCTGTTCTGGGGCCTTAGCTTTATGCCATATATATTAACTTGAATGAAGAAACAGAGAGCTATACATGCAAGCTTGTGACACTAGGGCCGGGATTTTCTGGCCCCGTTGAGAGCGGGATCCACCATTGGTGAAGCGGCGCCCCAGCCGGAAGCCCATTGACTTGCGGCGGGACCGGAAGATCCCGCCCTAGGTTGGTAGGCACAGAAGTTTTATAGACAAGAGGAGGAAGTTACAGAGTGGTTGCACAGAACTGTGTAAGGTGGAGTTCAATGCAGGGAAATGTGAAATCGTCCAGTTGGATCTTGGAAAGACAAACCAGGATATTTTCTTAATTGAGGGTGACTTGACTCTGGAGGGGGCAAAGGGATTTAGGTGTCCATACATCTAAGTCACTGAAATCTAGTGCAAAGGTGTGAAAGGGCTAATAGAATGTTGGCCCCAGCTCAGGGTGGTTGGAATTTGAAAGTGAAGAAGTGATTCTTCACCTGTGCGGAAACTTGGTCAGAGCCCAACTGGAGTACTGGCATTCAGTGTTGGGCTCTGAACCTTGGGAAAGATTTTCTTTTATTCAATCATGGGATGTGAGCATTGATGGCAAAGTCAGCATTTATTATGCATCCCTTTTTGCCCTTGAGAAGGTGGTGGTGAGCTGCTGTCTTGAACAGCTGCAGTCCATGTGGGATAGGTACACCCACACTGCTGATATGGAGGGTGTTCCAGAATTTTGACTCAGTGACACTGAAGGAACGGCAATACAGATCCAAGTCAGAATGATGTGTGACTTGGGAGTAGAACTTGCAGGCAGAGGTGTTCTTTTGCATCTGCCGCCCTTGTTTTTCTAGGTGGTAAAGGTCCTGGGTTTGGAAGATGCTAATGAAAGAGCCTTGGCAAGTTGCTGCAGTGCATCTTGTAAATGTTTCACACTGCTGCTACTGTGCGTTGTTGGTGGAAGGAGTGAGTGCTTAAGGTGTTGGTTGGAGTGTTGATCAAGTTGGCTGCTTTATCCTGAATGGTGTCGAGCTTCTTGTGTTGTTGGCACTGCATTCATCCTGGCAAGTGTAGAATATACCATCGCATTCCTGAATTATACCATGTAGATGGTGGAGAGTCAGGCGGTGAGTTACTTGCAGCAGAATTCCTGGCCTATAACCTGCCCTTGTAGCCACAAAATATACAAGACTAATCCTGTAAAGTTTCTGATCAGTGGTAACCCCAGGATGTTGTTGGCTGGTATTCAGCATTTGTAATACCTCTGAACATCAGGGGACGATGGTTATATTCACTCTTGTTGGAGATGGTCATTGCCAGGCACTTAAGTTGCAAGTAACATTTGCGCCACATCAGTCAAGCTTGAATGATGCCCAAGTCTTTTTGCATGCAGGCATGAACTGCTTCATTGCAGGATTGTCTTATGAGGAGAGATTGGGTCGACCGGGCCTGTATTCACTGGGGTTTAGAAGAATGAGAAGGGATCTCATTGAAATTTTAAAATTCTGATAGGGCTGGACAGACTGGATGCAGAGATGATGTTTCTTCTGGCTGGGGGATCTAGAACAAGGGGTTTCAGTCTCAGGATACTGGGCCCATTTGGGATTGAGATGAGGAGAAACTCTTCACTCAGAGGGTGGTGAACCTGTGGAATTCTCCAGAGAAGGCTTTGGAGGCCAATATTTAAGAAGGAAATAGATTTCTAGACTCTAAAGGCGTCAAGATGTATGGGGAGAGTACAGGAATATGGCATTGAGATTGAGTCTCAACCATGATCATATTGAATAGTGGAGCAGGCCAGAAGGGCCGAATGACCTACTCCTCTTTTCTCTGTTTCTATCTGAGGAGATACGAATGGCATTGAACATTGCACACAAATATCAGCGAACACCCTCCAATGCTGATCTTATGATGGGTAAAAGTCATTGAAGCAGCTGAGGATGGTTGGGTTTTGGACACTACCTGAGGAACTCCTGCAGCACAATCCTTGGGCAATATTAGTCCTGAAAAAGCAGCTCACCTGAATGATACCAGGGCTTAAAGGATTAAATTGACTACAGGTTGCATAACCTTGGTTTGTATTCCTTTGAATTTAGAAGGTTGAGAAGTGACCTAATTAAAGTATTTAAAATGATTAAGGGATTCAGTAAGATAGATAAAAAAATCCCAGGAATCCTGATCCCAGGAATGAAAGGCTTAACATATGAGGAATGTTTGAGGACTCTGGGTCTATACTCGATGGAGTTTAGAAGGATGAAGGGGGATCTGATTGAAACTTACAGAATACTGAAAGGCCTGGATAGAGTGGACGTGGGGAAGATGTTTCCATTAGTAGGAGAGACTAGGACCTGAGGGCACAGCCTCAGAGTAAAGGGAAGACCTTTTAGAACAGAGATGAGGAGAAACTTCTTTAGCCAGAGAGTGGTGAATCTATGGAATTCATTGCCACAGAAGGCTGTGGAGGCCAGGTTATTGAGTGTATTTAAGACCGAGATAGATAGGTTCTTGATTGGTAAGGGGATCAAAGGTTATGGGGAGAAGGTGGGAGAATGGGGTTGAGAAACTTATCAGCCATGATTGAATGGCGGAGCAGACTCAATGGGTCGAATGGCCTAATTTCTGCTCCTATGTCTTATGGTCTTATGGTCTTAAAAATTCTTTCCTCTAGTGGAGGAATGATCTAGAACAAGAGAGCATAATCTTAAAATTAGAGCTGAGCCATTTAGGAGTGAAATTAGGAAGCACCTTTTTCACATAAAGGAAAGAGGCATTCGGAAACTCACTCCCAAGTCAGATTCGGGGTAGAGGTCAGACTTGACCTAATTGAATGGTCGAACAGGCTGAAGGGCCTACTTCTGTTTCTGCTGTGAGGCATAAATTATTATTTGAATCTTTTTATTATGTTAAATCTGTACCAAATTTTCAGTTTATTCTAATGGTGACTTAATTTATGATCACTATCCTTGAAAACTGCTTACTCGAGATCTTGGGTATGCAACTTGGAGTTTTAATTTATATTTTAATATGTTACTGTAAGTAATGAATTCTGTGATCCTCCTAAATTGTCCTTTAAATATAGTTCCTTGATAAGTACGTGCTTAAGACCAGCTAGATGAAAAAATTAAATTTTGATTTCTTTATCTCCTTCATTAGGTTATCGAGCCTCAGAGTCTTCTGCTGAACATGTAGAAGAATACATAAAATTGGAACATGCCAGTGACAGAAATAAGCAGCGGATCGCCATGGAATTGAACAGCAACACAACTAATACTGACAGAGAGACTGGAAATTCACCTCTATGCATTGGGATGAGTACAGAAGAGGAGAATGAAAAAATAGTGGAACAAATCATGAAAACGTACTGTAAACAACAAGAGAAGCTGAATTCCACAATTCAGCAGAAGAAGCAACTACAAATGGTAAAGAAGCGATACTGGCTATATATTTTTTTTAAAATGCTTTACACAAGTGGAGTGATGTATTGCTTACAAATGTTACTATACAAGAAAAAAATCATGTACTTTTGGGTTTTAGCTGAACCTGAGCTATAACTTTCTGCCACGGGATTGTGTATTTTTCTGTTTACTGGTAGGGACATTCCAAAGTAACCTTTTCAAAACCACTTTGTTGGCTGTAGTGTGGTCAATGTTGTAAGAATGGGGAGGCGTAGTGGTATTGTCACTGGACTAGTAATCCAGAGACCCTGGTCTCTGGGCACCCGGGTTTGAATCCCACCACGGCAGATGGTGGAATTTGAATTCAATAAAAATCTGCAATTAAAAGTCTAATGATAACTATGAAACCATGTGTTGTAAAGGAAAACCCCCACCTGGTTCACTAATGTCCTTTAGGGAAGGAAATCTGTCGTCCTTATCTGGTCCGGTCTACATGTGACTCCAGATCCACAATAATTTGGTTAACTCTTACGTCAACCTAGCAAACCACTCAGTTGTATCAAACTACTAAAAACAAGTCAATAAGGAATGAAACCGGACAGACCACCCAGCATCAACCTAGGCACCAGAAATGACAACGACAAGCTCAGCCCTGTTGACCCTGCAAAGCCCTCCTTACGAACATCTGGGGGCTTGTGCCAAAACTGAGAGAGCTGACTCACGGACCAGTCAGGCAACAACTCTCAGAAGCATACCTTACAGTTAATGTCCCAGACGCCCCCATCACCATCCCTGGGTATGTCCTGCCCCACCGGCAGGAGAGACCCAGCAGAGGTGGTGGTGGGAGGGAGTTGCCCTGGGAGCCCTCAACATCAACTCTGGACCCCATGACGTTTCATGGCATCAGGTCAAACATGGGCAAGGAAACCGCCTGCTGATTACCATGTACCAATCTCCTGAGCTGATGAATCAGTACTCCTCCATGTTGAACACAACTTGGAGGAACCACTGAGGGTGGCAAGGTGCAGAATGTAATCCCTACTCTTCCATTACTACCAAGCCAGTGGCTCAATGAAGAATGCAGGCAGGCATGCCAGGAGCAGCACTAGGCAAACCTAAAAATGAGGTGTCAACTTTGTGAAGCTACAACACAGGACTACTTGCATGCCAAACAGCATAAGCAATAATAGATAGACACAGTTATGCGATTCCACAACCAACGGATCAGATCTAAGCTCTGCCACACCCAGTTGTGAATGGTGGTGGACAATTAAACAACTCACTGGAGGAGGAGGCTCCACTAATACCCCTATCCTCAATGATGTGGGAGTCCAGCACATAAGTGCAAAAGATAAACCAGAAGTGCTGAGTGGGTGATCCATCTCAGCCTCCTCTGGAGGCCCTCAGCATCACAAATGCCAGTCTCCAGCCAATTCAATTCACTCCATGTGAAATCAAGAAACGGCTGAAGGCACTGGATACTGCAAAGGTTATGGGCCCTGACAATATTCTGGCAATAGTACTGAAAAATTGAGCTCCAGAACTTGCTGCATCCCTAGCCAAGCTGTTTCAGTATAGCTCAGCACTGGCATCTACCTGGAAATATTGGAAGTTGCCCAGGTATGTCCTGTACACAAAAAGCAGGACAATTCCAACCCAGCCAATTACCGCCCCATCAATCTATTCTTGATTGTCAGTAAAGTGATGGAAGGGGTCATCAATAGTGCTATCAAGCGGCTTTTGCTTATCAGTAACCTGCTCACTGATGCTTAATTTAATGATAATTTAAATGATATTGATTGAAGGGTAACTATTGGCTTGGACACTAGGGAGAGTATGCCTTTGCCGCCGTTCTTTGAAATCATGCCATTTGATCATCTGAGAAGGCAGATGTGGCATTGGTTTAACATCTCATCTGGCAGTGCAGCACTCCCTCAGTACTGCACTGGATTGCCAGCCTTTTGTGCTCAAGTTTCTGGAGTGGAACTTGAACCTACAAATTTCTGACTCCCGTGAGATGCTGCCCAGCTGAACTCTGGTAGCCCCATGTACCACATAACAGCAGTGGAAAAATTATATCACTAAACTGTCGGCATTAATCTGTATAGGCAATGCAAAATAACTTCTGTGTGATTGATTTTTTTGGTGGGTCAGTTATTTCTTCTCATACAATTAGAAGTAATATTTAAAATCCATTTGAAGGAGCAACATTGTAGTCACAAGGATTTCTACTACACAGTGATGACCATTTCATGCTCCCAACTATTTTAATTGATCCATTTGGTCTCAGATGCGATATAGTAATTAGCAAATGATCAGATACAGCAATACTGAAAAATTAATGGAAAACATCGATCACCCCTGTATTACAGATTTAATTATTTTGCAAAATTTAACTACTTGCACATTCATTTTTTTGGCTGGATTTTGGGGTCAGTGGCAAAGCATTGGTACTCGCTGCTGACCTTGAAGAAAGCTGCCCACAAAGATTAAGCAATCTCTGTGGCATGGTTTTCCAATTTCCAGATGGCAGTTTAAATCTGGTGCCAAGTCTTGGCCTGCAGCAGCAGTGATGTCAGCAAGCAGGTAAGCAGCCAGTCACATTGAAGTATTCTTACACAGTAAACCAGGAAGTTAAAAGCACTTAACAAGATCCTCCATTTATACATAGATAGTAAAATAAATGAAAATGAATGGATTAGGATATCAGATAATATAAAGATAAGCATACTTTAAAAAATAAGTGTTTTTTTTAATTGAGAAGTTTGACGCTCCACAAGTATAAAATTAGCTTTTCAGGGGCCAGTGAAAGTGTATAGCAGTAATTATCAAGTTTGTAGACCATCAAAAACACAACTCCACCTCAATCAACAAGGGGTAATATTTTGCAAGCGTTTTTACAGTGTAAGAGTGGAAATTATTTCCCATTGATTGCAGCCTGGGGCTGCCTCAGCCTGAACCTATTGGAGAAGCATACAATCATTGGCAGCAACTTCTGAATTTTCATTGTTATTCAATGCATGTATAGACTCCAAAAGCTGCTGTTAGTTTCAGTGGTGTAATGATGGCAAACACTGAGTTTCTCCATCTTTACCACTGTAAGATCCAGGCCATTATATTTATCTAGCTTTTTTTTAAAAGGAACCAAAGTTCTGTGAAGCTTTGGGTACCAAGTCTGGATCTATCTGTGGTCCTGAGCATATCTTAAGAGATGGAGGGCACAGTGTGCTGTATAATGCTTTATTGCAGGGACTGAGAGAAAGAATGAGGATAATTGAGACCTAGAGAGAATGTTATAGACAAAGGTTTATTTATAGACTTTTGGGCAAAGCTGTGAAAGAAAAGTTGGAAGTACTAGAAATATGTAACAGGTCCATTTGCATTTTTAAAAAGAGAAGGCAGGGTAATATTTTGGTGTTGATCTTTCATCAGTCTACATCTGAAAAGTAAACCTGACTTTTCTCTTTCCAGATATTGATTGACAGGAATGTGTGTTTCCAGCATTTATAGTTCTCCTTTAAACCATAACATTTTTTGCAAAGGTAGTGTAAATGTTACAATACTGAAATTAAAAAGTTCATTCTATCCTAAAAGGAAGGGAAAGTCGGGGGTGGGGGTGGGGGGCGAATTATTCTTTGTACTCTTTTGCCCATTAAATAACAAAGGCACAAAGATATTCTCATGCCAGCTTCAGTGGTAGAACTTTTGCCTCTTGAGATAAGAACATGTATTCAAACCCCATTCCAGAGATTTGAATACATAATAGACTAACTCCCTTCTTTAGGAGGAGATAGTAATGTAGCAGTAATGTCACTGGACTAGTATTCCAGAGGTCTGGGCTAATGCTCTGGGGCCATGCAGCTGGTGAAATTTAAATTCAATTAATAAAATCTGGGATTGAAAGCTAATCTCAGTAATTGTGACTATCATGAAACTATCATCGATGGTCATAAAAGCCCACCTGGTTCACTATTGCCCTTTAAGGAAGGAAAGCTGCCACCCTTACCTGGTCTGGCCTACATGTGACTCCAGATCCACAGCAATGTGGTTGACTGTTAACTGCTGTCTGAAATGGTCAGGCAAGCTACTCAGTTCAAGCCCAATTAGGGATGGGCAACAAATGCTGGCTTTGCTAGTGACACCCATGTAGAATAAAGAAGGAAAAAAAACACAGGTCACTGCAACACTGAGCAAGTGCTGCACTGTTGGAGGAGCTGCCTTTCAGAAGAGTTGTTAAACCAAGGTCCCTTTTGCCCTCTCAGGTGGACGTAAATTCCACTAATGGAAGAAGAGCAGGACAATTCACCTAGTGGCCTAGCCAACATTTATCCCTGAACCAGCAATATTAAGATAGTTTACCTGGTAATTTATCTTGTTGCTGTTTGTGGGCAAATTGGCTGTAGCGTTTGCTTACATTACAGTGACAATATGCAAAAAGTATTTAATTTGCTAAAAGTGCTTTGGGATTTCCTATCTGTTTCTTTCTATGCCAAATGCCCAAGTTCAAGGACTGATTCCTCTGCATTACACTATTGAACAAAGCAGCAAATTCAAACACTAACCAAAATTTTAAATAATTAGTTTGTAATTTAGCTAGGCAGGTTGCCTTGATGTTTATCCCTCAAATTAAATGCTTTTATTTGTAATTTTTTTTGCACAAGAGCTCTTTCATTGTTAGGGCAGGTAGTGGCATAGTGGTATTGTCAGTAATCCAGAGACCCAGGGTAATGCTCTGGGGACCCGGGCTCGAATCCCACCATGGCAGATGGTGGAACTTGAATTCAGTAAAATATCAGAAATTATAAGCCTATTGATGACCATGAAACCATGATTGTTGCATCATGGTTCACTAATGTCCTTTAAGGAAGGAAATCTGCCATCCTTACCTGATCTGGCCTACATGTGACTTCAGCAATGTGGTTGACTCTTAAGTGCCCTCTGAAATGGCCTAGCAAACCACTCAGTTGTATCAAACTGCTAAAAGTAATTCAGTAAAGAATGAAACCTGACAGACGACCTGGCATCGACCTAGGCACCGGAAACAGCAATGGCAAACTTAACCCTGTCGACCCTGCAAAGTCCTCCTTACTTACATCTGGCAGCTTGTGCCAAAACTGGGAGAGCTGTCTCACAGACTAGCCAAGCAACAACCTGATATAGCCACACTCTCAGAATCATACCTTAAAGATAATGTCCCAGACACCACCATCACCATCTCTGGGTATGTCCTGTCCCACTGGCAGGGGAGACCCAGCAGAGGTGGCGGCACAGTGGTATACAGTTGGGAGGGAGTTGCCCTGGAGTCCTCAACATCGACTCCAGACCCCAAAAAAGTCTTATGGCATCAGGTTAAACATGGGCAAGGAAACCTCCTGCTGACTACCACGTACCATCCCCCCAAGCTGATGAATCACTAGTCCTCCATGTTAAACACCACTTGGAGGAAGCACTGAGGGTGGCAAGGGTGCAGAATGTACTCTGAGAGGGGGCTTCAATGTCCATCAGCAAGAGTGGCTTGGTAGTACCACTACAGATCGAGCTGGCTGAGTCCTAAATGACATAGCTGCCCAACTGGGCCTGTGGCAGATGGTGAAGGAACCAACAAGGGAAAAACGTATGTGACCTCATCTCACCAACCTGCCTGCCGTAGATGCACCTGTCCGTGACCGTATCGGTGCACAGCCCTTGTGGAGATGAAGTCCCGTCTTCACATTGAGGATACCCTCCATCTTATTGTGTGGCACTACCGCCGTGCTAAATGGGATAGATTTCGAACAGATCTAGCAACTCGACTGGGCATCCATGAGGCGCTGTGGGCCATCAGCAGCAGCATAATTGTACTTGAACACAATCTGTAACCTCATGGCCCAGCATATCCCCCACTCTACCATTATCATCAAGCCAGGGGATCAACCTTGGTTCAATGAAGAGTGCAGGAGGGCGTGCCAGAAGTAGCACCAGGCATACCTAAAAATGAGGTGTCAACCTGGTGAAGCACCGGACTACTTGCATGCCAAACTGCATAAGTAGCAAGTGATAGACAAAGCTAAGCGATTCCATAACCAACGGATCGGAACTACGTTTTGCAGTCCTGCCATGCCCAGTTGTGAATGGTGGTGGACAATTAACTCAGTGGAAAAGGCAGCTCACCACCACTTTCTCAAGGGCAACTAGGGATGGGCAATAAATGCTGGCCCAGCCAGTGCAGCCCACGTCCTGTGAATGAATAAAGAAAAATAAATGGTAGAAGGCATTGGATACTGCAAAAGCTATGGGCCCAGACAATATTCTGGCAATAGTACTGAAGAACTGTGCTCCAGAACTTGCTGAGCCCCTAGCCTAGGAGCTGTTCCAGTACATCTACAAGACAGGCATCTACCCAGCAATGTGGAAACTTGCCCAGTTATGCCCTGTACACAAAAAGTAGGACAATTTCAATCCAGCCAATTACCACCTCATCAGTCTACTCTCAATCATCAGAAAAGTGGCGGAAAAGGTCACCAATAGTGCTATCAAGAGGCACTTGCTTATCAACAACCTGCTCACTGATGCTCAGTTTGGGTTCGGCAAGATCACTCAGCTCCTGAACTCATTACAGCCTTGGTCCAAACATTGACAAAGGAGCTGAATTCCAGAGGTGGGGCGAGAGTGACTGGCCTTGATATCAAGACAGCATTTGATCGAATGTGGCATCAGGGAGCCCAAGCAAAACTGGAGTCAATGGGAATCAGGGAAAACTTTCCGTTAGTTGGAGTCATACCTAGCACATAGAAAGATGGTTGTGTTTATCGGAGCTCAATCATCTCAATTCTAGGACATCACTGAAGGAGTTCCCTCAGGGTATTGTCCTAGGCCCAACCATCTTCAGCTGCTTCATCAATGATCTTCCTTCCATCATAAGGTCAGAAATGGGGATGTTCGCTAATGGTTGCACAATGTTCAGCACCATTCGCGATTCTTCAGATACTGAAGCAATCTGTGTCCAAATGCAGCAAGACCTGAATGATATCCAGGTTTGGGCTGACAAGCGGCAAGTAACATTCATGCCACACAAGTGCCAGGCAATGACAATCTCCAACAAGAGAGAATCTAACTATTGTCCTTTAACGTTCAGTGGTATTCCCATTACTGACTCCCCCACTATCAACATCTTGGGGGTTACCATTGACCAGAAACTGAACTGGACTAGCCATATAAATACTGTGGCTACAAGAGCAGGTCAAAGTCTAAGAATCCTGTGGCAAGTAACTCACCTCCTGACTTGCCAAAGACTGTCCACCATCTACAAGGCATAGGTCAGGAGTGTGATGGAATGCTCTCCACTTGCCTGGATGAGTGCAGCTCCAACAGCGCTCAAGAAGCTCGACGCCATCCAGGACAAAGCAGTCCGCGTGATTGGCACCCCATTCACAAACATTCATTCCCTCCACCACCGACGCACGGTGGCAGCAATGTGTACCATCTACAAGAAGCACTGCAGCAACTCACTAAGGCTCCTTAGACAGCACCTTCCAAACCCACAACCATGATCATCTAGAAAGACAAGGGCAGCAGACACATGGGAACATCACCACCTGGAAGTTCCCCTCCAAGCCACTCACCATCATAACTTGGAAGTCTATTGCCATTCCTTCACTGTCGATGGGTCAAAATCCTGGAACTCCCTAACAGGACGGTGGGTGCACCTATACCACTTGGACTGCAGCGGTTCAAGAAGGCAGCTCACCACCATCTTCTCAAGGGCACTTAGGGATGGGCAATAAATGCTGGCCTAGCCAGTGGCGCCCACATCCAATAGCGAATAAAAAATACCTAAGAGTTATAAATTGAGACTTAGACCAAAGTGAAATTTAGCATTATGCTTGGATAATTCTTAGATGATAATCTCTGATTGCAAACGGACACCAGGAAAAGATTATGTTGGATGTATTCTGCATTGTTGAAAACCCCAAAATGCATGGGCATTTTCCATCACCTGGAGTTCTTGGTTATTTTGTATCATAACTACTTATGTCATAACAGAAGATGATCAACAGCAACATAACGTTTGAATATGTTGATTAATAATGTTTAAAAATATATCCATGAAACAAAATTTTCCCTAATTTTCTGAACATTAAAGCTAACTTCTTTCGGTTAACTTTGAGATCTTTGCCTGTTAATGTGTATTCGAACATCAATATTACCTTTGTGGTGACATTGGCATACATGTCCAGTGGGTGAAGGTCTCATTAAAAATCTAAAGAAGCTATTTTTCTAAAATGAAGTAACTACAAATACGCATTATGCCCTCAGTGTTTAGCAGTGATAACTTTTAACCTACTTGATAAAATTATAGCTTTGATCTCATGCACAATGATATTTTGTGATTTACTGGCCTGAACTTATGGTCAGGATTTTCCATTCCTTTGTACACTAGCCCATAATTTTCCATGCATTCACTTTAAAGGGTGGAACTTAGTAGTCTAGGTTTTCTACATCTGTGCTAAGTGACTAAATTTATCAGGACCGCATTTTAAGTCTTCATTTCTTTTCTGTTCAGGAGGTAGAGTTATTGCAAGTCACAAAGCGGATGAAACTCAAAGAACTGACTGAGGAGAAGCTCGGGCTGCAGCAAGAGCTGGATTCCCTGCAGTCTGAGCATGTTCAGAGAATGAATGCAGCCTGCAATGAGCAGGCAGAGTTAGAGTGGCGATTGGAGCAGTTGAAGCAGGGTTGTTTGTGCGATCATACAACAGAAAGGAGCCAAGAGGCTGAGTACACTGCACAGGTACATATTTACTGAAAATGTTGCTTACAATAGGAATAAAAAGAAAACGTATAAATTCACAGTTAAGCTTAAGGCATACAGAAGTACTCGCAACTGAAAATGACATATTTGCATAACACACTTTATGGGGGATATTTATAAATTTGTACAGGCTGATGCAGGCCTGACTGTACCTAGAAACTGGCCGCAAATTCTCAGATTTGAGATGCATTCTGGATCTAGCATAACAGTGCAAGTTAAAATAACACTGCTCATTACAACATAAAAAGGCAAAGTCGTATGTAGCGCATAGGGTGATTTTATAAGCCTGTTCTGCACTACAAGTGGGAACCACTAATTTTATTGATTGAAAATCATGAACAGTGTGTACCTGAATTTCTGATTGTTTTGCTGCAATGTCAACATTCAAGGTTAGAATGGATAAGCTGATGAAGGAAAAGAGAATAATTGTTTGATAGTACAGAACTTGAGTATTGTTGTAAAAGAGACATGCTGCCAAAGGTATTTGTCTTGCACTCATCAGGACAGATGCAAGAATACCAAATTTCAAAGGAAACAGCAATTTATACTGCATGAGAAAAGCGTATTAGTTGATTAGCACATGGATTCCGGTCGAGGCTTTTCCATGGAGAAAGCATTAGGGAACAGTTATCCCCCAAACTTTTATTTAAATTCAAAAAAAGGCAAGTCGACTCTGGTTGAAGTGTCACAAAAGGGGATGCACCAGGGAACAGTTGATCCCCATCCTTTGGTTTAATTGAAAAGGTGCAACGCCTAGACATGTTCTTTCTGTTTGCAGAGTCGACTTGCCTTTTTGGAATTTAAACAAAACCGTCTGATCTGATGAGTGCAACAGCATAAGAGAATAATGGGATATAGGAACAGGGTGGGTAAATATGTTGTGGACTATTTGCTCACATGTTGGGCAAGCACAAACGCAAATGTTCAGGCCGAGTGTCCGCTTTCCGTGTCGAGATTTTTGTGCGTTTCTGACAAACATTGCTGGATAGCCAGTCAGCAATGTCAGCAGAGTGGACATGTGAAAGCATTTATTAACGCTCAATATATTAAGCCTCTGGAGTGAAATGTCAAGGCACTACCAGTTGAAGGGTCAGCTTTTGACTGTATGCTTATGTGTGCAGTCTGTTTCTCTGCCATTTCTTTTGATTTCTCAGAGGGACTGACGGAGAAGGATTTTGAAATGAATGCATAGGGGGATTAAGACGCAGGCAAAAGTCAGCAATGATAGTAATGACAGGGAAGTTAGATAATGGAGAGGCTTGTGTAAGACAAGACCCTAATGGCAGAGTTTTAGGCAAGTTGTAATTATGGAGGGAATGCTAAGACATGTTTATGGGTTGTTGTGCCAAATGGAAGAAGCCAGTGGTTCAGGGGCAGAAGTAAGTAATGATAATCAATGATAATTTGTGGGGTTTAAAGGCTTAGTTATCCATTTCTATCCAAAATAATGGACAGAGATGGAATCAGTAGTGTTAAGGTATGTTTTAGGAATATAACTTTTAGTTTGAGAACTTAATATTTTTGAATGCAATATAAATGGAAGCACCTGGTTTGAGAAACTGGTAAACACTTCTAAGATAATTCCAATTCCAAAGATGTTTACTTAAAGGGACTGGAGTCAGAGGTGTGAAAACAATAAGCAGCACGTAGCCCTATCTTAGCTTCATAAGGCAGCCAATGAGCCTGGTGAGATTATAGTTACCCCATTGGAAATATAAGATAGTCATGTGAGTCCCAGAATCAAGGGGACGTTTTGAAGGTAAAGTTGCTTAGTTCAGATCTCTATCTGGGACATCCCACGTATGCCACGTTGGTGTGGGGATAGATTGCAGGGAGGTTTTTGTTTGTTTTGAATTTGTGTGATTTCTCACAGTGACAGGCAGTCAGCTTGGGAGCTGGTTTGAGGCAGGCAGCTAAAGACTGGGTCAGGAGCTGTAAAGAAGCCATGGACCAGTAGCAGAGGGTTATCAGAAACCAAGAGTATTTTCTGATTTGGAGTCGCTAAGCAAGAATACAATGAGGCCCATGCTTGAGCTGGGGTGTCCACAATCAAGAGTTACTAAAGGAGTACCAGATGCTAGTGGGTAGACCCCAAGAAATCTCATACCTCTGAGAATAATGGGAGCACTGAGGAGAATCAAAATGAATTCCTGAGAACTGTGGCAGACCTTGCTTTGACCCTAGAGAAATGAAGGAACCCTCCAGATCCTGTGAAGTGTAGGGGAACTCTTGGGTGGAAATAAAAATAGAACAGGAAGTGTCCTGTTGAGATTTTCAGGCCTAAAGAATAAGTTAACGAAATGTAGTATTAATGTAGTAGTACTTTGTTTAAAACGTGAAATCTTGTGGTGTATTTTTTTTTAGTTAATAACTGGGAGTTCAAATTCTTAAAAGTTACTGGACTCCACTGAGATCATAACAATGACAAAAATTCACAGTTTGTGGTGGGGGTTGCTGGGTGTTGAGCTGCAAAAAGCTGTGCATCATTCCAGACTTGATGTTCATGCCGTCTGACAGATTTTTATTTTATTTTTGTAAACCGTACTGGGATATTGTTCAGGCAATAGTCAAAATGAACTGCTGAAATAGATCTATGCAGATGGGAGTCCAGTTTTAACTTTAGTTTGCTTTTATCCCCCTTCTTCCATTATGTTGTACAGTTATCAGAGTTGAGACAGAGGCTGGACCGAGCAGAAGCAGATCGCCGAGAACTTCAAGAAGAACTGAGGTGTGAACGTGAAGCACGAGAAAAACTGGAAGCCATGGTTAAAGAACTGAAGCTTCAAATCTTAGAAACCTCTGGAAATAAAGCTGGCACTGAGGTGAACTCTATAGCAGACTGATAGCAACGAAAGCTTTTCTGAGGCACCAGCAATTTGAAGTGAAGTAATTTTTAGAATTGCTTTAAAAACGAAGACTGATGAGTTCAGAACCTACAGCTGCAAGAAATCTGTGCAACTGAATTACAGCTGAGTTGGAGATACTGGAGTTAATTTTAACTAATCTAGTTTCGAGCAAAAAGTTGAAACTCTGGTTTAAACTCATTTGAGTTTTGTATATATGATGCACACATTCGATACAAAGCAAAATGGCATAGCATGGGAAAAATGTTATTTCATAAATTTTGAAAATTTATATGCATGCAGAGCCAGTCAAACTTCATAATCTGTTTTCTGTCCTCTTAATGTCTTTGTAAATGGCTTTTGTTAAAAGCATCAGCAGCATTGGTCTCAGTCCTTTTGTTTATTGCAGAATCCTGCTCACTTTATAAATTGCATAGATATGCAGGAAGCTTGTTTTGTAATTTGTTGTCATTTGATAATTCAAAAAACCTCAAATCTATTGTCTGGATTTGCATGTATTCTTATTGGTGCTCCTACCCCTCATCTCCTCTGAGCTAATAGTTCTAATGTACAGGACAGGCCAGGGCTTTAGATTTTGAAAAGTCCAGTAGGATGTGATTTGTTAATGTAAAAACTAAAAAAGCCCCTAGTAAGAAGGATTTCGCTTTTTCTTTTCAAAAGGCAGACATGTGATGCCTAAATTGCCACTTCTGGTCAGATCAGTTCTGTAAACATACAGTATATAACAGGAATGGTCACAGTTTAATGTAGTTTCCTCCAAATGTTGATTAATTATATAATAGCATTTAATACATTTTCTAATTTTTTTGCCACTTTCTTTCTGGAGGCATTGATTCCTTGCTGGGGAGCATTCCCATTGGCACAGTTTTCCTTTTGGGAATTTGCCAATTGAAAGATGTGAGCATTGCTAATGAGTACCAGCAGGCTTTTAAAGCATTCATTCTTGAGCCTGATTGTATCTTCACTCAATGTCTAAGCACATCCTCTTCCAGTTGGAGCCACTGGACAGTGATCAGGGGTGAAACCATGACAGCTTTCAGGCCTCCAAGTCTGGGGAGCTAGGACTAATTTTAGTGCCCCCTGCTGTCATCTCAGTTGAGATTCGCCAACACCGAATCGATTCAGTACCGAATCTGAGACCTCCCTGGTCTGTGCAGCAAATGGGAATGTGACATCTGTAACAACCCATTTTAATAGATTTTATATGGTTCTATAACAAAAGATTGATCAGTTCCCTAAAATATGAGATGGCTCTGAAAGAAACATATGGAATAAATATACTAATGGGAACTAAAATACTCAACTGTATAGGTTTTAATATGGATGCAGAATCTTTTGGTTCACTGGCTTTTCACTGCAGATGTAACTTGCGTGCTTGTATATATTTAACACGCAAATACTATGAACTTGTGTACGGAGACCTTTTGATTTCCATTTGTGAGGTTACACATCTACCTCTTTTCCTGACCTTTCAGCTGCTATAGTTACATAAATTTAATGCTGCCACTATTCAGACCCAGTATTTGTGTGAAATTACTATGGGTGTATTGCATCATACAGTACCAATCCTGTTGGCAAAATAAGCAACCAGATTATTGTTTCAATTCCTGTTCAGAATTTACAATTTTGTTAAAATTTTATGTTAGCCCTTTCCTCAACATTCCCTATCTGTCCTCCCACACCAGATACAATATCTATAAGTTTGGTAGTATTAACCTTAACACTGGTGCTATCAAAGGGCTGATATTTGAACTAGTTGACCTAATATCTTGTTCCAGTATTTTATATTTTGTTTATTCCTGGCTTCTCTACATGTTATTGTTTGTACAGAAGCGCATGATGGGGAACTGAAAATTAACATTTCCTGGCAGATGTTTACATAACTGTACTTCACAGTTTCTTCACCGTTATAAACTTGGTCTTTTGTACGTTGAGATCCCAACTTCGGCATTTAAAGTTAACACTATTAGTAAACATGCTAGTGGCTATTACATTTGCGATTGTAACTTACTTGTGGCTAAGGACTTACTCAAATCTGGAAAGTGATGTGGACTTTAAAAACAGACAAGGAAGATTAGATTAATAAAATAGTACAATAAACAAAGTATTAGGCATGAACAAACTTTGTTCATAGTTCATAAATCAACTCTCAAAATTAGCTAGTAGTCTTAAAAGTTAATCCTGAAGTTCAAATTGCATACCACAACTTCAGGATCCTTTGCTTTTGCAGTGACTTCAATCGAGCAAGTTGCATGGGAGACTATAATTTTACTCATATTCACTGCCAAAGATTTCCATTTTACATGATTTCTATTAAATTATGCCAGGAAAACTGTTAAAAAATCATAGATATTATATAATGGATGGTGTGGATTTTGGTTTATTTAATCTAATTTTTCCCTGTATGAAACAAAATACTTTTTGTTGCTTACAGTGGAAGTCTACAGCATTGAATTTAAAACAAAGGGAGTAACCGTAGACCAAGAATGTGGGGTTTGATTCTTGGACTCTACCTTGAGATACTCCAGTTGGGACAACATAGGAGTGCTACAATTGGCATTAGTCTCTTTTGATTAGGGTCAGATTAATATGGTCATGGTTCTAACTCCCGATCACTCTGAATTCTCCCTTCTTGAGAAATGGGGTCATGGTGAGTGAAAGAGAACAGAATCAAACTTCACTGCAAAACCTTCATGATTGAATATCTTACTGGCACTCATTACACAAGTGTCAGAAGTTAAGAGGGGTATTGAAGATGTGTTACTAGTATCTACAGAACAGGCAATGACATCAGATCATCTGAGAAAATTGAAGCTACTTAACAGTATGATTTCCTACCTTTATAGCGTTTTGTTGCATAACCAGCGTTAGTTTGTTTTAGCCACTTGTGTCTTGTCATCAGTAATTCACACCACTGCAAAATCCAAAAGAGCTGGACTGTTTGTGGAATCTCGAGTGTCTTCAGCTTAGTCAAGAGCAGTTTTCTTTTGGAAAGTTGGAAATCTCCATTTTTGCAATTTACATGTCCCCTGTAAACACTGAGGGTTTTGCGTCAACAGATTTTCAACAGGCATGATAAATTAATTTCCTCATTCTTCTCTGGATTCCTGTTTTAAAATAGCCATGCTGGAAAAACTGTGTTTCTGACTATTTGAATGTATGTAGTAATTGAACACTAATTGTCTGCTCAGTGACTTGTTTTATCAGTTGCTAGCAGCTTGGGAGACTGCTCTGTGCCAGATGTAATAAACTTGTAAACACATTTATAAAGAATGAATTTAATATTTGGCTGCGCCCAATATGCACTGAAAATGTGGCCCCTCAGAAAACGAGTTATGCTGACAATTGTGAGCTTCTACATATAAAATGCTAGGTAAATGGACTTGGTACCTCAGCAATTTAATGAAAATATAATCATATTTTTGTAGCATTTGAAATTAATTCTTTAAAAAATAATTTTCCTGTCCATTTTGCAAATGCTGAGCTGACCTGGTTAAGCAGACATTATATTTTGTATATTTGCACTTTTGGAGCAGAAAAGTGCATTTGCTTTTATTCCAATTTAGGACAGATCAAACAACTTGATTGAAGCAGGGAAGAGGTACTGTTGTATGCCCTTCAATAGAATAAACCTTCTGGAAATAATTAGAGGAAGCATAAAGGTTGCTGCTGCCGGCTTAACACAAAGTGAATTGTTTCTGTTGAATTGATGGCCACGTTCTTAATATTTGCCACTGTCAAAATACAGTCCAGGCAACTTGTCTGGCTTTGGGCATCAGTGATTAATGTCAAGTTAATGGAATTAGGGCGTAGCCTATTTAGAGATGAGAGCTTTGAGGAGAGTTGGTGCACTATAATAGTTTTTTTTTCTATACCTGATCAGAATCCAGCAATCCTGCAGTTGCACGTGGTGCTGAAGTGGTAATGCTTGCCTACATCTTACACTGTTGATACATTGATAAATAGTTAACCAAAAGAATATTTTTGATTTAGGATGGTCATCCCCTATGCTACACCTTGTGTGGAAATCCATTTTCTGATGAGAGGAGATGAGGAGGAGGAAAACTCACTTCTCTAGTGGCCTAATGTGCCCACTTAAACATTTAGCTGCATTCTGAACCTCCTTCATGCTTTGTCTGTGCTATTGACCTGGCAGAATATTCCTCACATTTTATCACTTTTTGCTTTGAGTTAAGAAATCCTTCTAATATCTGTATTAATTTACCTTTTGACAAATTGCATTGATGTTTTACGATTTTTGTTTTTCCTGGCTTAATTTGAAGTAATAGCCTTGGGTTCGTTTGACAGTAGAATTTAATATCAAACTTTGGGATGACGTAGATTCATTTGTTGGATGAACAACAGGTCATTATATTCATGATAACAATTACTATTCTGACAGTGAATTTTGGGTTCATCTTTGCATTGCACTGGCTGCTGTAGTCAAACTTACCCTGTTGTTAATCACATTGCATGCTTGGAAGGTCAATGTTAACTGCAATTTACTTAGAATTATATGTGAATGCATTTAAAGCTCTTTCATGTTCAGGCGGGTTTTGAAATTTTTTGACTTTGCTCCTTTTGATACTACACGTGAGGTCCTGATAATTCAGCTAACCTGTTGATTCCTTTGCTCTTTTGGCATTATTTGTCCAACATTCTTTTCTTTCACGTGTGTCAGTACTTTTTCATTTTTGTTTTGTTACCAAATTTGAACCGGTAAATCACACTTCTGTCTAAGGGTATTCAGCTGTATATAAAATTCTGGAGATGATAATGTTTGAAATATAGCTCATAGAGAAAATGGATGACAATTAATTCTGTATATTCTTCAACTTGTATAGCTTTAAATCTTGTGAACATTTCAATTATACTGGAGCTAAGTGTGAGAACCTATCATCTGGACTTTCCGTGACCTTGCTTTGTGATGCTACACTACTGTTTGACTGAAATTTGAACTAAGCTTCATCACACTCCTGTGAACTCGAACAATTCTTTATGAATGAGATATTATTTTGTTGGCAAATTGATAACTCAGTCGGTTAGGAAAGAAAAAAAATCTCTAATTCTTCAGCACTATTTCTTGAAGTGGTTAGCTGTGTTCGATTCAGAAACAAAAACTCCTCTGAAATTCTACAAACCCAACTGTAACAGCTGAAATCCATAATCTGAGTTTTTGCTTTCTATGTTCCCATTAACTGTGCATTTGCCTTATAAATTGGGAGCACTGTGAAAGAACAATATGTAGTTTATTCAAATTTAATGGAAAAATTGACTGGTAAAATTCCTTTTAAAATTGTCATTAGAGCTGGTAAAATGTCACTGCTTACACATAGATCCAAGGTGTTTAGCCAGCTTTGTATTTCTTGCTTCTACATCTTTTTGTTTCAATTTAGCAGCATTTGCTTTTGTTTTGCTAGTTAAATACAGTTGGGACTCAATTTCTCACAGTTGTCTTGCTTTGGGTTGGTTTAATGCCCTTTTCACTTTTTATTAGGCAATAAGTAGAACCAATACTCCTGTGATAGCCTGGTTCGCATGTGGTGAGCTGAGCAGAGCCTGGTGCAGTGTTCCCAATATAGAACAAGATTGAAACCTGCACATCTGTTTCCAGCAGTGGCTATTATTAATGTACCTAAAAAGCAGTTATATTTCCATGTTTGCAGTGATTGTTTCTGGGAGAACATTCATGAGGAAGAGGCCGTATAATTCAGGAGACTATAAAAGCAGCAAATGGAGGTGTGAGACTCTCTCCAGCAGGCAGGAGTTTAAATTCGCACTGGGTGCACTTATAACTCTAGACATAATTCTGCCAAAAAGATACAATATACACTCAGTCCCAGGCATAAAGTTAGATGTCAGATATTGAAACTAGGAGATCATTCATGTGCTCATTTTCAAGCCTCTAATGCTGGAGGAATCTCATTGGTTATTGCAGTAGTTTTCCTTCTGGCCGTCATTAGTATCTTCAGAAGTGTATATTTGTAGATTGTTTTTGGCATTTAGTGGTAGCTATCAGTGCTCCACTATTTTACATCATAATTGGCTCTCCTTTGATCTCTCAGTGTTATCTAATTGGAAAGCCAAGCATTCACTGGACATTTGGATTTAGTCTGAATCTTAATATTGCTAAGTAATAAAAATACTATGACATAAACATTTAGCCAGGCCTATGGCATACTAGGAGATTTTCTTCCTCAGCTTTGAAGAGAGGTTCCATTTGAATATGTATGTGCTTAGTAAATATCCCAGGAAACCATTTCAGCTTCCACAGGATAGAAATGTGCACAGCAAAATTGACAGCAGGAAGTTGTAATGGAAAGCTTTTAATGTGACATAAGTTGTGAATTTAACAGCAGAAAAAAAAGACACATTATATAAAAAACAATTAACTTGGAGCTTGTTATTCAATGCAGCGTCGTCCAGATTATCTTTGCTTGCACATGGGAGTTGAGGTAAGGACAATTGTAATGCATGAAAGCTCTAGATATTTTGTAAACTACACTGGCGTGCATCTAGTGCAATTTTAAATCATCATTTTAAAATTTGCTTTTAAACAGTTACAGTAAATTCAGAGTGCCTGGATTTAACTGAACCCTGACTGGAGATGAACCAATTTCATTAACTGTTTTGTCATAGCTCTACGTTGAAGTGCAAATAACAGTGCTGTATGAAAAGTAGGAATGAGTACGCTTTCCTTGAGAAATTTTGATATTAAGCTTAGTAATACAGTGATCTAAAATTTGTTTGCATTTTGCCTTTAAACATTTAATTTCCGGGGGTGGGAGGAGAGAGTTGTGGGGAGGGTCCTGTTTGCGTCAGAGCTGTTGACTGGGGTCAGGTAATGCATCTGCAGTGTTTGGCCAGTGACATCCCAGCCATTGTGTATGTTATCCAAGGACCACTGGATTTGAACCACACAGCTAGGAGCAGTCAACGTACACATTATGAACAAAGGTGAATCCGTACACGATGCAGTATTGACACAATGAGATAATGCTTCCATTTACGCACTTCTTAACTGAAAGAGGTGTTTCCTCTCACCCATTTAAACCTTTGAAAGCTGCAGTGATGTTCCTGCAACAAAAAAATGTACCGACAGTTTAGAAAATACAGTACTGTGAAATAAAGAGCAATTCTATGTTTAGATTCCAGTGATTGTATTTTATAATCCACTTTTGAAATTTACACTTTCTACAGATACTATAACAGATGATGTGTACAGTAAAAATTGTTAATTGCAATATGTCACAATGTTGCTTATATCTAAAATTGTATATAATGGGAATGGTTATATCAATACAGGCAAAGTCAGGAACAGATTTGGAACTAGGTAAATCTTTGCTTTTATTAGGTACTTCCTTATATCAGATTGTACAGAAGTAAATTTTGACTATATGTACCTGGGAAGCTGAAAAAAGGTATTTGGTACTCAAAGGGTTGAGATAAATAAACCAACAAACTTTGTTGATACATGTTGACCACTCTTTGCTATTATCAAGTAGTAATGGAAGGTGTGTGTTACCAACACCTTAACCCAAAGAGGCTTCCTGTTAAAGAAGTAACCTTGTGATTGCCTGCAATGCATTATTACATGGACATTTTTCCAGTATTTACCTCATGAAATCAATGCAGATTTTCTACTGTCTCGTTAACATAATTGCAAAGTGGTAAACATAAAATATTTACAGATGTACAGTACCTAGTTATTGTAATGTAAAATGTCTGTTGTATTTATTTTCCAGAATCTTGTTTAAGCAGCATACTGAACCAAAATGGTGATGATTGAAGCTGTGCATGTAACCGATAGTTTACATTTTTTGTACATTGTTCACCTTTGTAAGATTCCATATTTAAACCATGATCAAAAAAAGTCATCTGAAACCAAAACAATTTCAGACAAAACTGCATGAACAGTCAGTCTGAAGCACAATGATTAAAAGTTGCTGAATAACTATAGTAGTTAATTTCTGTGTTTTGTTCTAAAATGCTAAATTCTAAAGTTCCTGAGTCACTGAAAACTGACATGCAGGTGCAACAAGCAATTAGGAAGGCAACTGGTATGTTGGCCTCTATTGCAGGAAGATTTGAATACAGGAGTAAAGATATCTTGCTGCAATTGTATAGAGCCTTGGTGAGACCGCACCTGGTGTATTGTGTACAGTTTTGGTCTCCTTACCTAAGGAAGGATATACTTGACAAAGTAGATGCAGGAAGAATATTTCCACTGGCTGATGGGTGGGGGTGGGGTGGTTGTGGATGATGCTGGTCTAGAACCAGGGGGCACAGTCTCAGAACAATGGGTAAGCCATTCAAGACTGAGATGAGGAGGAATTCTTTCAGGGTGGTGAATCTTTGTAATTCTACCTCGGAGGGCTGTGGAGGCTCAGCCATTGTGTATGTTCAAGACAGCCATCGCTAGATTTCTAGATTAAGACGTCAAGGGATAAGGAGAGAGTGCGGGGGAAAATGGCATTGAGATAGAAGATTAGCTATGATATATTTGAATGGCCGACTCTTATTTCCTACGTTCCAATGCACCAATGTAGGAAGAATGCAGTAGAATTTGGAAAGACTATGTTTTTATTTCAGGATGAACTTCACACAGAATAATGGGATTGCAACCACATATTTTTGAGCAGAAAATCACAATAGAAGTGAGGTGCCTTTTCAACTTTGTAGTAATTTTCTACATAGTTTGTTTTCTATATCGATTATATAGAGTTGTACTAAATATGGTAAAACCTCTTCCAATTATCAACATAAAGTTATAATTTATCTTTTATTAACAGAAGTAATTTAATGTTACCTCACATAAAATCAATATAGCCAACTGTCACAAACAATTAGGCGTTACAAATATATTTGATCATGGACAATGAAATGTATGTGAATGTGTGTATTTTCTTACCCTCGAGTCAATGATGACATTATTTTCGATGTGTATGATGATCATTGACGTTGTGATAACCTTATTGAGCAGTTGAGCCTTTACCATTTTCTGGTCAGTAGGAATGTGCAGCACCTTTGGATCACAGTTAGTACAAATCTTGCTGCAGATTACATCTAATGACCAAGTTCTATAATTGGTGTGAATTTTTATTCTGCTTTCTAAACTGCAAAGGCTTCTGAGTGAGATTGTCAAATTTTGTGATACTTGTACTATGACAAAACTTACATTTATATAGCACCTTTAATGTGAAGCATCCCAAGGTGCATCACAGGAGGGCTATCAGTCAAAGTATGACACAAAGCTATATAAGGAGATATTAGGGCAGATAACCAAAAGTGTGGTCAAAGAGGTATTAAGGAATTTCTTTAAGGTGGATAGAGAGGCGCAGAGATTTAGGGATGGAATTCAGGCTTTTGGGCATAGCTGCAAATGGTGGAGTGAAAATTGGGGAAGTGCAAGAGGCTAGAATTAGAAGAAAGCAGTGATCATGGCTGGTTGTAGAGCTGGAGGATACAGAACATAAGAGTATGCCATAAATCCCTTTAGCCTGCTGTGCCATTGAATAAGATCATGGCTGAACTTCTACTTCAACTTCACTTACTCACTTTATCTCTCTTAATTCCTTGATCGCCTTAGTATGCAAGGATCTATTAATCTCAGTTTTGAACATTGATTGAGCATCCATAGCCACCTTGGGTAGAGGATTTCAAAGTTTCTCAACCCTCTTGAGTGAAGAAATTTCTCCTCATCTGTCATAAATATCCATCCCCTTATCCTGAGATATGACCCCCCGTCTAGACCTCTTGGATTGAATATTCGTTTCCGGAGCCCAATTCTGCCGTTAAGATGAAACGTTCATGGGAAACCCACAAATGCCAGTGGCGGGACCCAGAGGGAGGTATGGAGGAGACAATAAAGTGGCCTCCTCTGGGAGCCTTGTCCAATTATGGACAGTGGGTGGAGTTCTGTGTCTGGACAGTCAATGAGAGGCTGTCCAGCACTGGAAAACCAGAGGACCCACAAGATGGAAGTGCCTGCGAAGACTTTTCAATGTCTGAAATTAAAGTTGGCCACTGGTGTCCAGCCATCACAGGATGGCTTTCGGCTGCCGCTATGGTCCTCTGGAAATTGAGGCTGTGGGGTAAAAGTTACATGGGACATTGCTGGCTCCCTGGTCTACCACCAGGAGGCTGCCTCTCTTTCTTGATGGCCCTCCTGAGTTGACAGGCATCTCATATGCTGGCTGGAAAATCCAGTCAGCATTAGGAGAGGGCTCTTGGTTATCTGCCACGAACCTACCATCACTCTCCTCTTCCCATACCCCACTGCTGTGTTGTATCCCATGAAGGTGGGAACGTGTTGTGGAGCCTTCCTGATGGGATTTCTGTTTTTGGGCCCTGCGGTTCCAGACCTGCCTCCAAGGGCCCTGGAAATTTTGGTGCCTAATCTCTCCAGCCAGGGGAAACAGCCTAACAGCATCTACCCTGTCAAGCCCTTTAAGAGTTTTTTTGTTTCCATGAGATTCCCTCTCACTTTTCTAAATACCAGAAAATATAGACCTATTCTACTCAATCCCTCTTTGTGAGACAATCCTCTCATCCCAAGAATCAATCTAATGAACCTTTGTTGTACTCCTTCTAAGGCAAGCATACCCTTAAGAAGACCAAAGCTGTACACATCATAGACTCAGACTGATAGATGTTTACAGCACAGATGGAGGCAATTCGGCCCATCGTGTCCACGCCGGTTAACAAAGATCTGATTACACCGATCCCGTTTTCCAGCGCTTGGCCCATAGCTCTGGAGGCTATGGCAATGCAAATGAATATCTAAATACTTTTTGAATGTTGACTCAACCACCCTTTCAGGCAGTGAGTTCCAGACTCCCACTACCCTCTCGGTGAAAAAAATTCTCCTCCGCTCCCCTCTTAGCCTTCTGCCTCTTACCTTAAATTTATGCCCCCTGGTTATTGACCCCTCTACTAATGGAAAAAGTGCCTTCCTATCTACCCTATCTATGCCCCTCAATCTTATAAATCTCTACAAGTCCCCTCTCAACCTTCACTGCTCCAAGGAAAACAACCCCAGCCTATCCAATCTTTCCTCATAGCTTAGACCCTCCAGCCCAGGCAGCATCCTGGTAAATTTCCTCTGCACACTCTTAAGTGCAATCACATCCTTCTATAATGTGGTGACCAGAACTGCATGCAGTACTCCAGTTATGGCCTAACTAGCGTTTTATACAGTTCCAGCATAACCTCCCTGCTCTTGTATTCTATGCCTCAGCTAATAAAGGCAAGTATCCCATATGCCTTCTTACCAACCTGCCCTGCTATCTTCAGGGATCTATGGATATGCACATCAAGGTCCCTCTGATCTTCAGTACTTTCCAGGGTCCTACCATTCATAGTGTAATCCCTTGCCTTGTTAGCCTCCCCAAGTGCATTAGCACACACTTTTCCAGGTTGAATTCCATTTGCCACTGCTCTGTCCACCTGACCAGTCCATTGATATCCTCCCGCGGTTTACTGCTATTTTCCTCACTATTTACCACCCTACTAATTTTTGTCATCTGAGAAATTCCCCCTACATTTAAGTCCATATCATTTATGTACACCACAAACAGCAAGGGCCCCAGCACCGAGTCCATAAGACCTTAAGATATCGGAGCAGAAATTAGGCCATTCGGCCCATTGAGTCTGCTCCGCCATTCAATCATGGCTGATAAGTTTTTCAACTCCATTCTCCCGCCTTCTCCCCATTACCTTTGATCCCCTTACTAATCAAGAACCTATCTATCTCGGTCTTAAATACACTCAATGACCTGGCCTCCACAGTCTCCTGTGGCAATGAATTCCATAGATTCACCACTCTCTGGCTAAAGAAGTTTCTCCTCATCTCTGTTCTAAAAGGTCTTCCCTTTACTCTGAGGCTGTGCTCTCGGGTCCTAGTCTCTCCTACTAATGGAAACATCTTCCCCGTGTCCACTCTATCCAGGCCTTTCAGTATTCTGTAAGTTTCAATCAGATCCCCCCTCATCCTTCTAAACTCCATCGAGTATAGACCCAGAGTCCTCAAACGTTCCTCATATGTTAAGCCTTTCATTCCTGGGATCGTTCTCGTGAACCTCCTCTGGACCCTCTCCAGGGCCAGCACATCCTTCCTGAGATACGGGGCCCAAAATTGCTCACAATATTCTAAATGTCTGACCAGAGCCTTATAAAGCCTCAGCAGCACATCCCTGCTTTTATATTCTAGTCCTCTTGAAATAAATGCCAACATTGCATTTGCCTTCCTAACTACCGCGTCAACCTGCAAGTTAACCTTAAGAGAATCCTGGACTAGGACTCCCAAGTCCCTTTGCACTCCAGATTTCTGAATTCTCTCCCCATTTAGAAAATAGTCTATGCCTCTATTCTTCCTACCAAAGTGCATGACTTCACACTTGCCCACGTTGTATTCCATTTGCCACTTCTTTGCCCATTCTCCTAACCTGTCCAAATCCTTCTGCAGCCTCCTTGCCTCCTCAATACTACCTGTCCCTCCATCTATCTTTGTATCATCTGCAAACTTATCCAGGATGCCCTCAGTTCCTTCATCTAGATCATTAATGTATAAAGTGAAAAGTTGTGGTCCCAACACTGACCCCTGGGGAACTCCACTAGTCACCGGCCGCCATCCTGAGAAGGACCCCCTTATCCCCACTCTCAGCCTCCTGCCAAACAGCCAATCTTCTATCCATGCTAGTACCTTGCCTCTAACACCATAGGCTCTTATCTTACTGAGCAGCCTCCTGTGCGGCACCTTGTCAAAGGCCTTCTGGAAGTCCAAGTAGATAACATCCATTGGCTCTCCTTTGTTTAACCTACTCGTTACCGCCTCAAAGAATTCTAACAGATTTGTCAGGCATGACCTTCCCTTGATGAAACCATGCTGACTTTGCCCTATTTTACCAAGCACTTCCAAGAATTCTGAAATCTCATCCTTAATAATGGACTCTAAAATCTTACCAACGACCGAGGTCAGGCTAATTGGCCTGTAATTTCCCGTCTTTTGCCTCACTTCCTTCTTAAACAGGGGGGTTACATTAGCGATTTTCCAGTCCTCTGGGACCCTCCCTGACTCGAGTGATTCCTGAAAGATCACCACTAACGCCTCCACTATCTCTTCAGCTATCTCCTTCAGAACTCTGGGGTGTAATCCATCTGGTGCAGGTGATTTATCCACCTTCAGACCTTTCAGTTTTCCTAGCACCTTCTCCTTGGTAATGGCCACCATACTCACCTCTGCTCCCTGACTCTCTTGAACTTTGGGGATGTTACTCGTGTCTTCAACCGTGCAAAGTACCTATTCAGTTCCTCCGCCATTTCTTTGTTCCCCACTGCTACTTCTCCAGCGTCATTTTCCAGCGGCCCAATGTCCACTTTTGCCTCTCCCTTACCCTTTATATATCTTAAAAAAAAATTCTGCAATCTTCTTTTATATTACTGGCTAGTTTACCCTCATATTTAATCTTCTCCCTCCTTATTTCTTTTTTAGTTGTCCTCTGTTGGTCTTTGTAGGCTTCCCAATCCCCCGGTTTCCCACTGCTCTTTGCCACATTGTATGCTTTCTCTTTAGCTTTTATGCTGTCCCTGACTTCCCTTGTCAGCCATGGTTGCCTCGTCCTCCCTTTAGTATGCTTCTTCTTCCTAGGGATGAATTTTTGCTGTGTCTCCCAAATTACTCCCAGAAACTCCTGCCATTGCTGTTCCACTATCTTTCCTGCTAGGCTCACCTCCCAGTCAATTCTGGCCAGCTCCTCCCTCATGCCTCTGTAGTTGCCTTTATTCAACTGTAATACCGTTACATCTGATTCCAGCTTTTTCCTCTCAAATTGCAGGGTAAATTCTATCATATTATTGTCACTTCCTCCTAAGGGTTCCTTCACCTTAAGCTCCCTTATCAAATCTGCCTCATTACACATCACTAAATCTAGAATTGCCTGTTCCCTAGTGGGCTCCATCACAAGCTGCTCCAAAAAGCCATCTCGTAGACATTCCACAAATTCCTTTTCTTGGGATCCACTACCAACCTGATTTTCCCAGTCTACCTGCATATTGAAATCCCCCATGATCACTGTAACCTTGCCTTTCTTACACGCCTTTTCTATCTCTTGGTGTATCTTGTGCCCCACATCCTGACTACTGTTCGGAGGCCTGTACATAACTCCCATTATGGTTTTTTTACCTTTGCGATTCCTCAACTCTACTCACACAGATTCTACATCATCTGACCCTACGTCATTTCTTGCTATCAATTTAATTTTATTTCTTACTAACAAAGCAACCCCACACCCTCTGCCAACCTGCCTATCTTTTCGATAGGATGTATATCCTTGGATATTTAGCTCTCAGTCCTGATCCCCTAGCAGCCTTGTCTCCGTGATGCCCACCACATCATACCTGCCAATTTCAATCTGCGCCACAAGCTCATTTACCTTATTTCGTATACTGCGTGCATTCAGATACAACACCTTTAGTCCTGTATTTCCCGTCCCCTTTCTCATTGTCGTCCCTTTATCTGATGTGCTTGAAGTTAGATTCCTAGCCCTTTCCAAACACTCTGTCCTATTTTGTGTTCTGGGGACTTTAATAGCCTCTCCTGGGCTCTCCTTTCTTTTCAGTTTTTTCATAATTTTCCATGAAGTTGAATCCACCCCCCACATGCTAACCTGCTGCTTTGTTTCCCATTAGTCATACTTCTTGGAGTTTTACCCTTCCCTCACCCCACCCCAACTTTCTAGTTTAAAGTCCTGTTGACCACCCTACTTACCCTTTTCGCTAGAACATTGGTCCCAGATCGGTACAGGTGGAGACCGTCCCAACGGTACAGATCCCTCCTGTTCCAATACTTATGCCAGTGCCCCACGAAATGGAACCCCTCTTTCACACACTACTGCTTTAGCCACGTGTTTACTTCCCTTATTCTCGCGTCCCTATGCCAATTTGCATGTGGCTCGGGTAGTAATCCAGAGATTATAACCCTTGAGGACCTGTTCTTTAATTTAGTTCCTAGTTCCTGATAATCCCCAAACAGGCCCTCTTTCCTAGTCTTACCTATGTTATTTGTCCCGACGTGGACCACAACAACTGGATCCTCCCCCTCCCTCTCCAATATCCTTTCAAGCCGGTCAGAGATGTCCCTCATCCTGGCACCGGGCAGGCAACATACCATGCGGGACTCTTGATCCTGCTTACAAACAATGCTGTCAATTCCCCTAATCATAGAATCCCCTACAACTACCATTTGTCTTTTTGCTCCCCACTCTTGAATGGCCTCCTGTGCCATGGTGCCGTGGTCAGCTGGCTCATCCTCCCTACAGCCCTGTTCCTCATCCACACAGGGAGCAAGTACCTCGTACCTGTTGGACAAGGTCAAGAGCTGAGGCTCCTCTGTTCCTGAACACAGGATCCCTCTACCTGCCTCACTTGCAGTCACACCCTGCTGACCCTGACCACTGACCGAACTTGAGGTACCTAATCTACTGGGTGTGACTGCCTCCTGAAACAAAGCGTCCAGGTAACTCTCCCCTTCCCGGATCTGCCGCAGCATCCGGAGCTCGGACTCCAGCTCATCAATTCTGAGCTGGAGTTCCTCCAGCAACCAACACTTGCTGCATATGTGGTCACTGCGGCTCGCAATGGGATCTGCCAGCTCCCACATCATACAGCTACAGTACATCACCTGCCAGCCATCTCGACTTAGTTAATTTATTAATTGGCTTTACAGTGTTTTTTTCAAATTTGGTGCAGATTTCCTACAAACCAATCAGGTCACAGCTTTCCTGTGATGTCACTTTTTCAGTTTTGGCTTCAGTGACTCTGTGCCCCGAGGTCACCGTTCCGGTGCTCCTCCCTCCGAGTTTGCTCCCTGGAGACAAGGCCATGAACCCCAGAGGTAAGCTAGATTTATACTCACCGCTCCGGTGCTCCTCCCTCCGAGTTTGCTCCCAGGATTTACTCACCAATCAGCTGCTTTTTCTTTAAAATCCACTTTTGGAAGAGTGTCCCTCGCAGGTCTGGTGCACTTCTGAATGCACTGCCTCTTCCTCTCTCTCTTTTTGTTAGGTTTGAGGAGGAGGGAGGGATGGAAACACTACAGCAATGTAATGTTTGGGGCTATTCCGTTCTTTGACAGTGGGTCCTCCTTGATTCCCTCCTGAGTCATGGTGGCTGTGGTGACTTCTCCCAGAATTTTTTTTTTTTAAATCCCCTGGAAAGGGGTGGTGCACCATTCCCAGAGATACTGCAATACCGGGTCGATGCGTGGAGTGGACGGAGCAAGCCCCTATTCCATCTCCCTGCTCCAAAAATCAATTTAATATATGGTCCCCAGATAAGGGACGTATCAGATATTAAACTGATAAGAACAGATTTTTTTTTTTTTTGTAAAAATATACTTTATTCATAAAAAATCTTCAATCACATTCAAAACCATTTCAAAAACAACATTACAAGGGTACAATCCAGGTTAAACTTTTACAAAATGTATCACCAGGTGCATCAGTACAAACAATATTACAATCATTTACAGCCTTTCATTTTGATCTGTACAGCCCGAGGGGCTCTAAACAGTTCCCAGTCTCTCGGTGCGCTGTGGTAGAAAGGTCTTAGACAGCGACCCTTCCCCATTGCGCCTTTGCGGCAGCTGCCCCAAGCTTTAGTGCGTCCCTCAGCACGTAGTCCTGGACTTTGGATTGTGCCAGTCCGCAACAATCGGTCGGGGACAACTCTTTGTGCTGGAAGACCAACAAGTTTCGGGCAGACCAAAGCGCCTCTTTCACCGAGTTGATGATCCTCCAGCTGCAGTCGATGTTTGTCTCGGTGTGTGTCCCTGGGAACAGCCCGTAGAGCACAGAGTCCTGTGTCACAGAACTGCTCGGGATGAACCTCGACAGCAACCACTGCATCTCTCTCCAGACTTTCTTTGCAAAGGCACAATCCACAAGGAGGTGAACAACGGTCTCTTCCCCACCACAGCCACCTCGAGGGCAACGTGCAGAGGGGGTGAGACTCCTGGCGTGTAGGAAGGATCTGACGGGGAGGGCCTTTCTCACCACCAGCCAAGCTACGTCTTGGTGCTTGTTGGAAAGTTCTGGCGATGAGGCATTCTGCCAAATGACTTTGACAGTCTGCTCGGGGAACCATCCCACAGGGTCCACCCTCTCCTTTTCCCTCAGGGCCTCTAGGACGTTACGTGCTGACCACTGCCTGATGGACTTGTGGTCAAAGGTGTTTTTCTGCATAAATTTTTCCACCAGGGACAGGTGGTACGGCACGGTCCAACTACTTGGAGCGTTCCGCGGCAGCGTGGCCAGACCCATCCTTCGCAACACCGGGGACAGGTAGAACCTCAGCACGTAGTGACACTTGGTGTTTGCGTACTGAGGGTCTACGCACCGCTTGATGCAGCCACACACAAAGGTGGCCATCAGTATGAGGGCGATGTTGGGCACGTTTTTCCCCCCTTTATCTAGAGGCTTGTACATCGCGTCCCTGCAGACACGATCCATTTTCGACCTCCAGATAAAGCGGAAGATGGCTCGAGTGATCGCCATCGCGCAGGAGTGTGGAATGGGCCAGACCTGCGCCACGTACAGCAACAGCGAGAGTACCTCACACCTGATGACCAGGTTCTTACCCGCAATGGAGAGGGAGCGTCGCTCCCACATGCCCAGTTTCCTTTTCACCATAGCCACTCGCTCCTTCCAGTTTCTAACGCATGCCCCGGTCCCTCCGAACCATATCCCCAGCACCTTCAGGCCGTCAGCCCTGACAGTGAAGGGGACAAAGGATCGGTCAGCCCAGTTCCCAAAGAACATGGCCTCGCTCTTCCCACGATTTACCTTGGCTCCCGAGGCCAGTTCGAACTGGTCGCAGACGTGCATCAGTCTGCGCACCGACAGCGGATCCGAGCAGAAAACGGCGACGTCGTCCATGTACAGGGAGGCTTTTACCTGAGTGCCTCCACTGCCTGGGATCGTCACTCCTCTTATGCCCGGATCCTTCCTGATGGACTCGGCAAAGGGTTCTATGCAGCACACGAAAAGGACAGGCGAGAGAGGACAGCCCTGCCTGACTCCAGATTTAATCGGAAAGCTATCTGTTTCCCACCCATTGATTGAGACTGCGCTACTGATGTTAGTGTAGAGCAGTTGGATCCAATTTCGAATTCCCTCCCCAAACCCCATTTTGGAGAGCACATCCCCCATGTAGGTGTGCGATATTCTGTCAAAGGCCTTCTCCTGATCCAAGCTGATGAGGCAGGTATCCACACCCCTGTCCTGTACATAGGCAATCGTATCCCTGAGCAGCGCCAGGCTGTCAGAGATCTTCCTGCCTGGCACAGAGCAGGTCTGGTCAGGGTGAATCACCAATTCCAGAGCGGATTTGACCCGGTTGGCGATGACCTTGGACAGAATCTTATAGTCCACATTCAACAGTGAAATGGGTCGCCAATTTCTAATTTCCTCCCTTTCCCCCTTGTGCTTGTAGATGAGGGTGATGATGCCTTTCCTCATGGATTCTGACATGCTGCCGGCCAGGAGCATACTCTCGTACACTTCTAGCAGGTCTGGGCCGATCAAGTCCCACAGAGCCGAATACAACTCCGCCGGCAGGCCGTCGCTTCCGGGGGTTTTACTCTTCTCGAAGGACTCGAGGGCCTTAGTCAGTTCGTCAGGAGTTAGCGGTTTGTCTAGGCTCTCCCGCGTACTGTGGTCTAAGACCTCCGTGATAGAGGACAGGAAGGACTGGGAGGCCGTGCTGTCCGTGGGCTTCACGTCATACAGTCCGGCATAAAAGGATTTGCTGATCCTCAGAATGTCGGACCGTGATGACTTTACTGAGCCGTCTTCTTCCTTCAGGCTGCTGATCACAGAGCGCTCTCTGTGTACCTTTTGGAAGAAGAAACGTGAGCACGTCTCATCCTGCTCCACGGAGCGGACTCTGGAACGGAAGATGATCTTGGAGGCCTCCGAGGCAAAGTGCGAGGCTTGCTGGCCCTTCACCTCTTGGAGCTCCTCCTTGACATCCACCCCCATCGACCGCAGCCGGAGCAGATTCTGCATCTTTTCCTGGAGTCGGGACATTTCCCTCTGTTCCTTTCTAGCTTTCTGGGTGCCTTTGCGGATGAAAAACCTCTTGATGCTTCCCTTGATCACTTCCCACCAGTGTGTCAGGGACTCAAAGAGGGGTTTCACGGTTCTCCAACCTTTGTAATCCCTCTTGAGCTCCTCAATGTTCTCTGGGGTCAGCAGTTGCACATTTAGCTTCCATGCCCCCCTGCCCACCCTCAGGTCTTCCTCCAAGTGGCAGTCCGCCAGTAGGAGGCAGTGGTCAGAGAAGAACACCGGCTTGACGTCGGTGGATCTGACTGTGAATGCACGGGACACAAACAGGAAGTCTATCCTGGAACGAATGGACCCGTCTGGCCGCGACCAGGTGTATCTACGCTGCGCTCCGTCTGCAGGGTTGCTGAAGACGTCGTGCAGCTTGGCATCCTTAACTGTTTCCATCAGGGATCTGGACGTAGCGTCCAATCTGCTTCCGGCCCTGCCGGATCGTCCAGCCGCATCGATGATGCAGTTGAAGTCCCCGCCCAGAATGACCGGCCTGGAGGTCGCCAGCAGCAGTGGGAGCTGCTGAAAAACCTCCAGCCGCTCAGCCCCTTGTGCCGGGCCGTACACGTTAATTAACCGGAGTGGAGCGTTCTTGTACATTACGTCTGCTACCAGGAGTCGCCCGCTCACCACCTCCTTGACCTCGGAGACGGTGAAGTTGCCTCCCCGCAGCAGAATACCCAGGCCGGAGGAACGAGAGTCGTTTCCGCCCGACCAGATCGATGGCCCGTGGGACCACCATCGTGACCATTGCCTGTAGGAGCTGAGGTGCGGTATCGCACACTCCTGCAGAAACAACAGGTCAGCTTTGACCTTGGCTAGGTAGTCCAAGGTCGCAACACATCGCGTAGTAGATTTAATGCTACGCACATTTATGGATACAATCTTTAAACCCATTTTAAAGCATTTATTCTCCTACCAAACCCACTGTCTCTGAGAGTCCCAGACCTTTAGTCTGCTCCTTCATACCCGTAGTGAGCTCAAATTCCTTCACTTTGGATGGGCTGAGGTAGATCTCCTTGGCCGTGTTCTGCTCCAGTGGCATCTGGAGGTTCACGTAGAGAGCGGGTTTTGAGATGACCTTTGCTGGAGAAGCTTCTCCAAAACTCACCCCCTCTGGGGTGTTGCTGTTCCCGGCTTCCTGGAGCTGGGGTGCGATGATTGCCTCACTGCTCCCAGATTCCAGGGGCTGTGGTGCACTGGCCTCCTCAGGTTGCAGGCAAAGTTGGGGTGCGCTGGTCTCCTTGTTGTCTCCAATTTTCTGGAGCTCGGGTGTCTCGTCCTCCAACGCCCTGGAGCTTTGCCGCCTCTTCTGTCGGTGCCGCTCTGGCACTTCATCATCCGAAGAGCTGCTGCCCTTGTCATCCGTGTCGGATGGGAGACGCCTCTTGCCTCTTCTCTGGGAAACGCCTTTGCTTCTTCTTCGCTCCCTCTTACTTTTCTTCTTCTTCACCGTCCGCCACTCCCCCTGCTGCTTTTCCACTGCTGCCTCCTCCTCCATTGATTCGCTGTCCTGAGGACTGGGAGGTTTAGGGGGTGGTGCTGTTGATTGGCTCTCTGTTGCCTCAATCTCTTTCTCCACCTTGTCTCTCTCTGTGTCCTCCTTTGTCCCGTTGAGCTCCCTGGGGGCCTTGGTGGTTGGAGTGACACGGAACATTTCTTCTGCTTCCCCCTGGTTGGCTTTGGCTGCCTGTGCGTAAGTACGGCAGCGTTTGGGGCAGGTCCTGTAGAGGTGACTTGCCTCGCCACACAGGTTGCAGCACTTGGCCTGTTTGCAGTCTTTTGTCTGGTGCCCTTCCTGTTTGCAGATCTTGCAGAGGGAGGCGCTGCAGTTGGCCGCCACATGACCAGCCTTGCCGCATGAGCGACAATGCTTGGGTTGCCCAGCGTAGACCAGGTAGCCACGGTTTCCCCCGATAGCGAAACTGGAGGGAGGGTGGAAAATGGCTCCCTTACCATCGGTCTTTAGCGTGACCTTAAACAGGCGTTTGCCTGTCCAGATCCCCAAGTCGTCTCGAATCTCGGTGCCGCTCCCCACCTTATCGAAGTACCTGGTGAGGAAGGTGACCACGTCGGTGACAGGGACGAAGGGGTTGTACACATGCACCATCACCTCACGTTCCCGTTGCAACGGCAGAGAGAAGTGCGGCTCCGCCGTCAGGATCTTCATCTCCGGCAGGTCCCTCTTCTCCTCGAACACCCTCAGGAGCCGGACGCAGTCTGCCACTCGCTTGAACGTGACGTCAAAATAACCACCTTTGCGGGAGTCATGCAGGGTGAAGATCTCCGTAGCTTGGAAGCCGCACGCCTTCAACAGGATCCTCCTGGTGAAGAAGCCCCGATCCATAGGTGATCCTCCTTCGTCGCTGTGGTTCACCGTGACTCGGACGGTGATAGGTAACCCACGGTATGGATTCGGATTGCGATTGGTTATCGCCCTTCCATCCCGACCTTGCCTTGGCAGGACCATGGTGTCGCCCCTGCAACACTTGATCTTAGCCAAAAGGCCGAGAAGCTGACTTCTCCCAGAATTTTTTTTTTTTTTTTGTAAAAATATACTTTATTCATAAAAATCTTCAATCACATTCAAAACCATTTCAAAAACAACATTACAAGGGTACAATCCAGGTTAAACTTTTACAAAATGTATCACCAGGTGCATCAGTACAAACAATATTACAATCATTTACAGCCTTTCATTTTGATCTGTACAGCCCGAGGGGCTCTAAACAGTTCCCAGTCTCTCAGTGCGCTGTGGTAGAAAGGTCTTAGACAGCGACCCTTCCCCATTGCGCCTTTGCGGCAGCTGCCCCAAGCTTTAGTGCGTCCCTCAGCACGTAGTCCTGGACTTTGGATTGTGCCAGTCCGCAACAATCGGTCGGGGACAACTCTTTGTGCTGGAAGACCAACAAGTTTCGGGCAGACCAAAGCGCGTCTTTCACCGAGTTGATGATCCTCCAGCTGCAGTCGATGTTTGTCTCGGTGTGTGTCCCTGGGAACAGCCCGTAGAGCACAGAGTCCTGTGTCACAGAACTGCTCGGGATGAACCTCGACAGCAACCACTGCATCTCTCTCCAGACTTTCTTTGCAAAGGCACAATCCACAAGGAGGTGAACAACGGTCTCTTCCCCACCACAGCCACCTCGAGGGCATCGTGCAGAGGGGGTGAGACTCCTGGCGTGTAGGAAGGATCTGACGGGGAGGGCCTTTCTCACCACCAGCCAAGCTACGTCTTGGTGCTTGTTGGAAAGTTCTGGCGATGAGGCATTCTGCCAAATGACTTTGACAGTCTGCTCGGGGAACCATCCCACAGGGTCCACCCTCTCCTTATCCCTCAGGGCCTCTAGGACGTTACGTGCTGACCACTGCCTGATGGACTTGTGGTCAAAGGTGTTTTTCTGCATAAATTTTTCCACCAGGGACAGGTGGTACGGCACGGTCCAACTACTTGGAGCGTTCCGCGGCAGCGTGGCCAGACCCATCCTTCGCAACACCGGGGACAGGTAGAACCTCAGCACGTAGTGACACTTGGTGTTTGCGTACTGAGGGTCTACGCACCGCTTGATGCAGCCACACACAAAGGTGGCCATCAGTATGAGGGCGATGTTGGGCACGTTTTTTCCCCCTTTATCTAGAGGCTTGTACATCGCGTCCCTGCAGACACGATCCATTTTCGACCTCCAGATAAAGCGGAAGATGGCTCGAGTGATCGCCATCGCGCAGGAGTGTGGAATGGGCCAGACCTGCGCCACGTACAGCAACAGCGAGAGTACCTCACACCTGATGACCAGGTTCTTACCCGCAATGGAGAGGGAGCGTCGCTCCCACATGCCCAGTTTCCTTTTCACCATAGCCACTCGCTCCTTCCAGTTTCTAACGCATGCCCCGGTCCCTCCGAACCATATCCCCAGCACCTTCAGGCCGTCAGCCCTGACAGTGAAGGGGACAAAGGATCGGTCAGCCCAGTTCCCAAAGAACATGGCCTCGCTCTTCCCACGATTTACCTTGGCTCCCGAGGCCAGTTCGAACTGGTCGCAGACGTGCATCAGTCTGCGCACCGACAGCGGATCCGAGCAGAAGACGGCGACGTCGTCCATGTACAGGGAGGCTTTTACCTGAGTGCCTCCACTGCCTGGGATCGTCACTCCTCTTATGCCCGGATCCTTCCTGATGGACTCGGCAAAGGGTTCTATGCAGCACACGAAAAGGACAGGCGAGAGAGGACAGCCCTGCCTGACTCCAGATTTAATCGGAAAGCTATCTGTTTCCCACCCATTGATTGAGACTGCGCTACTGATGTTAGTGTAGAGCAGTTGGATCCAATTTCGAATTCCCTCCCCAAACCCCATTTTGGAGAGCACATCCCCCATGTAGGTGTGCGATATTCTGTCAAAGGCCTTCTCCTGATCCAAGCTGATGAGGCAGGTATCCACACCCCTGTCCTGTACATAGGCAATCGTATCCCTGAGCAGCGCCAGGCTGTCAGAGATCTTCCTGCCTGGCACAGAGCAGGTCTGGTCAGGGTGAATCACCAATTCCAGAGCGGATTTGACCCGGTTGGCGATGACCTTGGACAGAATCTTATAGTCCGCATTCAACAGTGAAATGGGTCGCCAATTTCTAATTTCCTCCCTTTCCCCCTTGTGCTTGTAGATGAGGGTGATGATGCCTTTCCTCATGGATTCTGACATGCTGCCGGCCAGGAGCATACTCTCGTACACTTCTAGCAGGTCTGGGCCGATCAAGTCCCACAGAGCCGAATACAACTCCGCCGGCAGGCCGTCGCTTCCGGGGGTTTTACTCTTCTCGAAGGACTCGAGGGCCTTAGTCAGTTCGTCAGGAGTTAGCGGTTTGTCTAGGCTCTCCCGCGTACTGTGGTCTAAGACCTCCGTGATAGAGGACAGGAAGGACTGGGAGGCCGTGCTGTCCGTGGGCTTCACGTCATACAGACCGGCATAAAAGGATTTGCTGATCCTCAGAATGTCGGACCGTGATGACTTTACTGAGCCGTCTTCTTCCTTCAGGCTGCTGATCACAGAGCGCTCTCTGTGTACCTTTTGGAAGAAGAAACGTGAGCACGTCTCATCCTGCTCCACGGAGCGGACTCTGGAACGGAAGATGATCTTGGAGGCCTCCGAGGCAAAGTGCGAGGCTTGCTGGCCCTTCACCTCTTGGAGCTCCTCCTTGACATCCACCCCCATCGACTGCAGCCGGAGCAGATTCTGCATCTTTTCCTGGAGTCGGGACATTTCCCTCTGTTCCTTTCTAGCTTTCTGGGTGCCTTTGCGGATGAAAAACCTCTTGATGCTTCCCTTGATCACTTCCCACCAGTGTGTCAGGGACTCAAAGAGGGGTTTCACGGTTCTCCAACCTTTGTAATCCCTCTTGAGCTCCTCAATGTTCTCTGGGGTCAGCAGTTGCACATTTAGCTTCCATGCCCCCCTGCCCACCCTCAGGTCTTCCTCCAAGTGGCAGTCCGCCAGTAGGAGGCAGTGGTCAGAGAAGAACACCGGCTTGACCTCGGTGGATCTGACTGTGAATGCACGGGACACAAACAGGAAGTCTATCCTGGAACGAATGGACCCGTCTGGCCGCGACCAGGTGTATCTACGCTGCGCTCCGTCTGCAGGGTTGCTGAAGACGTCGTGCAGCTTGGCATCCTTAACTGTTTCCATCAGGGATCTGGACGTAGCGTCCAATCTGCTTCCGGCCCTGCCGGATCGTCCAGCCGCATCGATGATGCAGTTGAAGTCCCCGCCCAGAATGACCGGCCTGGAGGTCGCCAGCAGCAGTGGGAGCTGCTGAAAAACCTCCAGCCGCTCAGCCCCTTGTGCCGGGCCGTACACGTTAATTAACCGGAGTGGAGCGTTCTTGTACATTACGTCTGCTACCAGGAGTCGCCCGCTCACCACCTCCTTGACCTCGGAGACGGTGAAGTTGCCTCCCCGCAGCAGAATACCCAGGCCGGAGGAACGAGAGTCGTTTCCGCCCGACCAGATCGATGGCCCGTGGGACCACCATCGTGACCATTGCCTGTAGGAGCTGAGGTGCGGTATCGCACACTCCTGCAGAAACAACAGGTCAGCTTTGACCTTGGCTAGGTAGTCCAAGGTCGCAACACATCGCGTAGTAGATTTAATGCTACGCACATTTATGGATACAATCTTTAAACCCATATTAAAGCATTTATTCTCCTACCAAACCCACTGTCTCTGAGAGTCCCAGACCTTTAGTCTGCTCCTTCATACCCGTAGTGAGCTCAAATTCCTTCACTTTGGATGGGCTGAGGTAGATCTCCTTGGCCGTGTTCTGCTCCAGTGGCATCTGGAGGTTCACGTAGTGAGCGGGTTTTGAGATGACCTTTGCTGGAGAAGCTTCTCCAAAACTCACCCCCTCTGGGGGGTTGCTGTTCCCGGCTTCCTTGGGCTGGGGTGCGATGATTGCCTCACTGCTCCCAGATTCCAGGGGCTGTGGTGCACTGGCCTCCTCAGGTTGCAGGCAAAGTTGGGGTGCGCTGGTCTCCTTGTTGTCTCCAATTTTCTGGAGCTCGGGTGTCTCGTCCTCCAACGCCCTGGAGCTTTGCCGCCTCTTCTGTCGGTGCCGCTCTGGCACTTCATCATCCGAAGAGCTGCTGCCCTTGTCATCCGTGTCGGATGGGAGACGCCTCTTGCCGCTTCTCTGGGAAACGCCTTTGCTTCTTCTTCGCTCCCTCTTACTTTTCTTGTTCTTTACCGTCCGCCACTCCCCCTGCTGCTTTTCCACTGCTGCCTCCTCCTCCATTGATTCGCTGTCCTGAGGACTGGAAGGTTCAGGGGGTAGTGCTGTTGATTGGCTCTCTGTTGCCTCAATCTCTTTCTCCACCTTGTCTCTCTCTGTGTCCTCCTTTGTCCCGTTGAGCTCCCTGGGGGCCTTGGTGGTTGGAGTGACACGGAACCTTTCTTCTGCTTCCCCCTGGTCGGCTTTGGCTGCCTGTGCGTAAGTACGGCAGCGTTTGGGGCAGGTCCTGTAGAGGTGACTTGCCTCGCCACACAGGTTGCAGCACTTGGCCTGTTTGCAGTCTTTTGTCTGGTGCCCTTCCTGTTTGCAGATCTTGCAGAGGGAGGCGCTGCAGTTGGCCGCCACATGACCAGCCTTGCCGCATGAGCGACAATGCTTGGGTTGCCCAGCGTAGACCAGGTAGCCACGGTTTCCCCCGATAGCGAAACTGGAGGGAGGGTGGAAAATGGCTCCCTTACCATCGGTCTTTAGCGTGACCTTAAACAGGCGTTTGCCTGTCCAGATCCCCAAGTCGTCTCGAATCTCGGTGCCGCTCCCCACCTTATCGAAGTACCTGGTGAGGAAGGTGACCACGTCGGTGACAGGGACGAAGGGGTTGTACACATGCACCATCACCTCACGTTCCCGTTGCAACGGCAGAGAGAAGTGCGGCTCCGCCGTCAGGATCTTCATCTCCGGCAGGTCCCTCTTCTCCTCGAACACCCTCAGGAGCCGGACGCAGTCTGCCACTCGCTTGAACGTGACGTCAAAATAACCACCTTTGCGGGAGTCATGCAGGGTGAAGATCTCCGTAGCTTGGAAGCCGCACGCCTTCAACAGGATCCTCCTGGTGAAGAAGCCCCGATCCATAGGTGATCCTCCTTCGTCGCTGTGGTTCACCGTGACTCGGACGGTGATAGGTAACCCACGGTATGGATTCGGATTGCGATTGGTTATCGCCCTTCCATCCCGACCTTGCCTTGGCAGGACCATGGTGTCGCCCCTGCAACACTTGATCTTAGCCAAAAGGCCGAGAAGCTGACTTCTCCCAGAATTTTTTTTTTTTTTTTTTTGTAAAAATATACTTTATTCATAAAAAATCTTCAATCACATTCAAAACCATTTCAAAAACAACATTACAAGGGTACAATCCAGGTTAAACTTTTACAAAATGTATCACCAGGTGCATCAGTACAAACAATATTACAATCATTTACAGCCTTTCATTTTGATCTGTACAGCCCGAGGGGCTCTAAACAGTTCCCAGTCTCTCGGTGCGCTGTGGTAGAAAGGTCTTAGACAGCGACCCTTCCCCATTGCGCCTTTGCGGCAGCTGCCCCAAGCTTTAGTGCGTCCCTCAGCACGTAGTCCTGGACTTTGGATTGTGCCAGTCCGCAACAATCGGTCGGGGACAACTCTTTGTGCTGGAAGACCAACAAGTTTCGGGCAGACCAAAGCGCGTCTTTCACCGAGTTGATGATCCTCCAGCTGCAGTCGATGTTTGTCTCGGTGTGTGTCCCTGGGAACAGCCCGTAGAGCACAGAGTCCTGTGTCACAGAACTGCTCGGGATGAACCTCGACAGCAACCACTGCATCTCTCTCCAGACTTTCTTTGCAAAGGCACAATCCACAAGGAGGTGAACAACGGTCTCTTCCCCACCACAGCCACCTCGAGGGCATCGTGCAGAGGGGGTGAGACTCCTGGCGTGTAGGAAGGATCTGACGGGGAGGGCCTTTCTCACCACCAGCCAAGCTACGTCTTGGTGCTTGTTGGAAAGTTCTGGCGATGAGGCATTCTGCCAAATGACTTTGACAGTCTGCTCGGGGAACCATCCCACAGGGTCCACCCTCTCCTTATCCCTTAGGGCCTCTAGGACGTTACGTGCTGACCACTGCCTGATGGACTTGTGGTCAAAGGTGTTTTTCTGCATAAATTTTTCCACCAGGGACAGGTGGTACGGCACGGTCCAACTACTTGGAGCGTTCCGCGGCAGCGTGGCCAGACCCATCCTTCGCAACACCGGGGACAGGTAGAACCTCAGCACGTAGTGACACTTGGTGTTTGCGTACTGAGGGTCTACGCACCGCTTGATGCAGCCACACACAAAGGTGGCCATCAGTATGAGGGCGATGTTGGGCACGTTTTTTCCCCCTTTATCTAGAGGCTTGTACATCGCGTCCCTGCAGACACGATCCATTTTCGACCTCCAGATAAAGCGGAAGATGGCTCGAGTGATCGCCATCGCGCAGGAGTGTGGAATGGGCCAGACCTGCGCCACGTACAGCAACAGCGAGAGTACCTCACACCTGATGACCAGGTTCTTACCCGCAATGGAGAGGGAGCGTCGCTCCCACATGCCCAGTTTCCTTTTCACCATAGCCACTCGCTCCTTCCAGTTTCTAACGCATGCCCCGGTCCCTCCGAACCATATCCCCAGCACCTTCAGGCCGTCAGCCCTGACAGTGAAGGGGACAAAGGATCGGTCAGCCCAGTTCCCAAAGAACATGGCCTCGCTCTTCCCACGATTTACCTTGGCTCCCGAGGCCAGTTCGAACTGGTCGCAGACGTGCATCAGTCTGCGCACCGACAGCGGATCCGAGCAGAAGACGGCGACGTCGTCCATGTACAGGGAGGCTTTTACCTGAGTGCCTCCACTGCCTGGGATCGTCACTCCTCTTATGCCCGGATCCTTCCTGATGGACTCGGCAAAGGGTTCTATGCAGCACACGAAAAGGACAGGCGAGAGAGGACAGCCCTGCCTGACTCCAGATTTAATCGGAAAGCTATCTGTTTCCCACCCATTGATTGAGACTGCGCTACTGATGTTAGTGTAGAGCAGTTGGATCCAATTTCGAATTCCCTCCCCAAACCCCATTTTGGAGAGCACATCCCCCATGTAGGTGTGCGATATTCTGTCAAAGGCCTTCTCCTGATCCAAGCTGATGAGGCAGGTATCCACACCCCTGTCCTGTACATAGGCAATCGTATCCCTGAGCAGCGCCAGGCTGTCAGAGATCTTCCTGCCTGGCACAGAGCAGGTCTGGTCAGGGTGAATCACCAATTCCAGAGCGGATTTGACCCGGTTGGCGATGACCTTGGACAGAATCTTATAGTCCGCATTCAACAGTGAAATGGGTCGCCAATTTCTAATTTCCTCCCTTTCCCCCTTGTGCTTGTAGATGAGGGTGATGATGCCTTTCCTCATGGATTCTGACATGCTGCCGGCCAGGAGCATACTCTCGTACACTTCTAGCAGGTCTGGGCCGATCAAGTCCCACAGAGCCGAATACAACTCCGCCGGCAGGCCGTCGCTTCCGGGGGTTTTACTCTTCTCGAAGGACTCGAGGGCCTTAGTCAGTTCGTCAGGAGTTAGCGGTTTGTCTAGGCTCTCCCGCGTACTGTGGTCTAAGACCTCCGTGATAGAGGACAGGAAGGACTGGGAGGCCGTGCTGTCCGTGGGCTTCACGTCATACAGACCGGCATAAAAGGATTTGCTGATCCTCAGAATGTCGGACCGTGATGACTTTACTGAGCCGTCTTCTTCCTTCAGGCTGCTGATCACAGAGCGCTCTCTGTGTACCTTTTGGAAGAAGAAACGTGAGCACGTCTCATCCTGCTCCACGGAGCGGACTCTGGAACGGAAGATGATCTTGGAGGCCTCCGAGGCAAAGTGCGAGGCTTGCTGGCCCTTCACCTCTTGGAGCTCCTCCTTGACATCCACCCCCATCGACTGCAGCCGGAGCAGATTCTGCATCTTTTCCTGGAGTCGGGACATTTCCCTCTGTTCCTTTCTAGCTTTCTGGGTGCCTTTGCGGATGAAAAACCTCTTGATGCTTCCCTTGATCACTTCCCACCAGTGTGTCAGGGACTCAAAGAGGGGTTTCACGGTTCTCCAACCTTTGTAATCCCTCTTGAGCTCCTCAATGTTCTCTGGGGTCAGCAGTTGCACATTTAGCTTCCATGCCCCCCTGCCCACCCTCAGGTCTTCCTCCAAGTGGCAGTCCGCCAGTAGGAGGCAGTGGTCAGAGAAGAACACCGGCTTGACCTCGGTGGATCTGACTGTGAATGCACGGGACACAAACAGGAAGTCTATCCTGGAACGAATGGACCCGTCTGGCCGCGACCAGGTGTATCTACGCTGCGCTCCGTCTGCAGGGTTGCTGAAGACGTCGTGCAGCTTGGCATCCTTAACTGTTTCCATCAGGGATCTGGACGTAGCGTCCAATCTGCTTCCGGCCCTGCCGGATCGTCCAGCCGCATCGATGATGCAGTTGAAGTCCCCGCCCAGAATGACCGGCCTGGAGGTCGCCAGCAGCAGTGGGAGCTGCTGAAAAACCTCCAGCCGCTCAGCCCCTTGTGCCGGGCCGTACACGTTAATTAACCGGAGTGGAGCGTTCTTGTACATTACGTCTGCTACCAGGAGTCGCCCGCTCACCACCTCCTTGACCTCGGAGACGGTGAAGTTGCCTCCCCGCAGCAGAATACCCAGGCCGGAGGAACGAGAGTCGTTTCCGCCCGACCAGATCGATGGCCCGTGGGACCACCATCGTGACCATTGCCTGTAGGAGCTGAGGTGCGGTATCGCACACTCCTGCAGAAACAACAGGTCAGCTTTGACCTTGGCTAGGTAGTCCAAGGTCGCAACACATCGCGTAGTAGATTTAATGCTACGCACATTTATGGATACAATCTTTAAACCCATATTAAAGCATTTATTCTCCTACCAAACCCACTGTCTCTGAGAGTCCCAGACCTTTAGTCTGCTCCTTCATACCCGTAGTGACCTCAAATTCCTTCACTTTGGATGGGCTGAGGTAGATCTCCTTGGCCGTGTTCTGCTCCAGTGGCATCTGGAGGTTCACGTAGTGAGCGGATTTTGAGATGACCTTTGCTGGAGAAGCTTCTCCAAAACTCACCCCCTCTGGGGGGTTGCTGTTCCCGGCTTCCTGGAGCTGGGGTGCGATGATTGCCTCACTGCTCCCAGATTCCAGGGGCTGTGGTGCACTGGCCTCCTCAGGTTGCAGGCAAAGTTGGGGTGCGCTGGGCTCCTTGTTGTCTCCAATTTTCTGGAGCTCGGGTGTCTCGTCCTCCAACGCCCTGGAGCTTTGCCGCCTCTTCTGTCGGTGCCGCTCTGGCACTTCATCATCCGAAGAGCTGCTGCCCTTGTCATCCGTGTCGGATGGGAGACGCCTCTTGCCGCTTCTCTGGGAAACGCCTTTGCTTCTTCTTCGCTCCCTCTTACTTTTCTTGTTCTTCACCGTCCGCCACTCCCCCTGCTGCTTTTCCACTGCTGCCTCCTCCTCCATTGATTCGCTGTCCTGAGGGCTGGAAGGTTCAGGGGGTAGTGCTGTTGATTGGCTCTCTGTTGCCTCAATCTCTTTCTCCACCTTGTCTCTCTCTGTGTCCTCCTTTGTCCCGTTGAGCTCCCTGGGGGCCTTGGTGGTTGGAGTGACACGGAACCTTTCTTCTGCTTCCCCCTGGTCGGCTTTGGCTGCCTGTGCGTAAGTACGGCAGCGTTTGGGGCAGGTCCTGTAGAGGTGACTTGCCTCGCCACACAGGTTGCAGCACTTGGCCTGTTTGCAGTCTTTTGTCTGGTGCCCTTCCTGTTTGCAGATCTTGCAGAGGGAGGCGCTGCAGTTGGCCGCCACATGACCAGCCTTGCCGCATGAGCGACAATGCTTGGGTTGCCCAGCGTAGACCAGGTAGCCACGGTTTCCCCCGATTGCGAAACTGGAAGGAGGGTGGAAAATGGCTCCCTTACCATCGGTCTTTAGCGTGACCTTAAACAGGCGTTTGCCTGTCCAGATCCCCAAGTCGTCTCGAATCTCGGTGCCGCTCCCCACCTTATCGAAGTACCGGGTGAGGAAGGTGACCACGTCGGCGACAGGGACGAAGGGGTTGTACACATGCACCATCACCTCACGTTCCCGTTGCAACGGCAGAGAAAAGTGCGGCTCCGCCGTCAGGATCTTCATCTCCGGCAGGTCTCTCTTCTCCTCGAACACCCTCAGGAGCCGACTTCTCCCAGAATTTTTTTTTTTTTTTTTTGTAAAAATATACTTTATTCATAAAAATCTTCAATCACATTCAAAACCATTTCAAAAACAACATTACAAGGGTACAATCCAGGTTAAACTTTTACAAAATGTATCACCAGGTGCATCAGTACAAACAATATTACAGTCATTTACAGCCTTTCATTTTGATCTGTACAGCCCGAGGGGCTCTAAACAGTTCCCAGTCTCTCGGTGCGCTGTGGTAGAAAGGTCTTAGACAGCGACCCTTCCCCATTGCGCCTTTGCGGCAGCTGCCCCAAGCTTTAGTGCGTCCCTCAGCACGTAGTCCTGGACTTTGGATTGTGCCAGTCCGCAACAATCGGTCGGGGACAAATCTTTGTGCTGGAAGACCAACAAGTTTCGGGCAGACCAAAGCGCGTCTTTCACCGAGTTGATGATCCTCCAGCTGCAGTTGATGTTTGTCTCGGTGTGTGTCCCTGGGAACAGCCCGTAGAGCACAGAGTCCTGTGTCACAGAACTGCTCGGGATGAACCTCGACAGCAACCACTGCATCTCTCTCCAGACTTTCTTTGCAAAGGCACAATCCACAAGGAGGTGAACAACGGTCTCTTCCCCACCACAGCCACCTCGAGGGCATCGTGCAGAGGGGGTGAGACTCCTGGCGTGTAGGAAGGATCTGACGGGGAGGGCCTTTCTCACCACCAGCCAAGCTACGTCTTGGTGCTTGTTGGAAAGTTCTGGCGATGAGGCATTCTGCCAAATGACTTTGACAGTCTGCTCGGGGAACCATCCCACAGGGTCCACCCTCTCCTTATCCCTCAGGGCCTCTAGGACGTTACGTGCTGACCACTGCCTGATGGACTTGTGGTCAAAGGTGTTTTTCTGCATAAATTTTTCCACCAGGGACAGGTGGTACGGCACGGTCCAACTACTTGGAGCGTTCCGCGGCAGCGTGGCCAGACCCATCCTTCGCAACACCGGGGACAGGTAGAACCTCAGCACGTAGTGACACTTGGTGTTTGCGTACTGAGGGTCTACGCACCGCTTGATGCAGCCGCACACAAAGGTGGCCATCAGTATGAGGGCGATGTTGGGCACGTTTTTTCCCCCTTTATCTAGAGGCTTGTACATCGCGTCCCTGCAGACATGATCCATTTTCGACCTCCAGATAAAGCGGAAGATGGCTCGAGTGATCGCCATCGCGCAGGAGTGTGGAATGGGCCAGACCTGCGCCACGTACAGCAACAGCGAGAGTACCTCACACCTGATGACCAGGTTCTTACCCGCAATGGAGAGGGAGCGTCGCTCCCACATGCCCAGTTTCCTTTTCACCATAGCCACTCGCTCCTTCCAGTTTCTAACGCATGCCCCGGTCCCTCCGAACCATATCCCCAGCACCTTCAGGCCGTCAGCCCTGACAGTGAAGGGGACAAAGGATCGGTCAGCCCAGTTCCCAAAGAACATGGCCTCGCTCTTCCCACGATTTACCTTGGCTCCCGAGGCCAGTTCGAACTGGTCGCAGACGTGCATCAGTCTGCGCACCGACAGCGGATCCGAGCAGAAGACGGCGACGTCGTCCATGTACAGGGAGGCTTTTACCTGAGTGCCTCCACTGCCTGGGATCGTCACTCCTCTTATGCCCGGATCCTTCCTGATGGACTCGGCAAAGGGTTCTATGCAGCACACAAAAAGGACAGGCGAGAGAGGGCAGCCCTGCCTGACTCCAGATTTAATCGGAAAGCTATCTGTTTCCCACCCATTGATTGAGACTGCGCTACTGATGTTAGTGTAGAGCAGTTGGATCCAATTTCGAATTCCCTCCCCAAACCCCATTTTGGAGAGCACATCCCCCATGTAGGTGTGCGATATTCTGTCAAAGGCCTTCTCCTGATCCAAGCTGATGAGGCAGGTATCCACACCCCTGTCCTGTACATAGGCAATCGTATCCCTGAGCAGCGCCAGGCTGTCAGAGATCTTCCTGCCTGGCACAGAGCAGGTCTGGTCAGGGTGAATCACCAATTCCAGAGCGGATTTGACCCGGTTGGCGATGACCTTGGACAGAATCTTATAGTCCATATTCAACAGTGAAATGGGTCGCCAATTTCTAATTTCCTCCCTTTCCCCCTTGTGCTTGTAGATGAGGGTGATGATGCCTTTCCTCATGGATTCTGACATGCTGCCGGCCAGGAGCATACTCTCGTACACTTCTAGCAGGTCTGGGCCGATCAAGTCCCACAGAGCCGAATACAACTCCGCCGGCAGGCCGTCGCTTCCGGGGGTTTTACTCTTCTCGAAGGACTCGAGGGCCTTAGTCAGTTCGTCAGGAGTTAGCGGTTTGTCTAGGCTCTCCCGCGTACTGTGGTCTAGGACCTCCGTGATAGAGGACAGGAAGGACTGGGAGGCCGTGCTGTCCGTGGGCTTCACGTCATACAGTCCGGCATAAAAGGATTTGCTGATCCTCAGAATGTCGGACCGTGATGACTTTACTGAGCCGTCTTCTTCCTTCAGGCTGCTGATCACAGAGCGCTCTCTGTGTACCTTTTGGAAGAAGAAACGTGAGCACGTCTCATCCTGCTCCACGGAGCGGACTCTGGAACGGAAGATGATCTTGGAGGCCTCCGAGGCAAAGTGCGAGGCTTGCTGGCCCTTCACCTCTTGGAGCTCCTCCTTGACATCCACCCCCATCGACTGCAGCCGGAGCAGATTCTGCATCTTTTCCTGGAGTCGGGACATTTCCCTCTGTTCCTTTCTAGCTTTCTGGGTGCCTTTGAGGATGAAAAACCTCTTGATGCTTCCCTTGATCACTTCCCACCAGTGTGTCAGGGACTCAAAGAGGGGTTTCACGGTTCTCCAACCTTTGTAATCCCTCTTGAGCTCCTCAATGTTCTCTGGGGTCAGCAGTTGCACATTTAGCTTCCATGCCCCCCTGCCCACCCTCAGGTCTTCCTCCAAGTGGCAGTCCGCCAGTAGGAGGCAGTGGTCAGAGAAGAACACCGGCTTGACCTCGGTGGATCTGACTGTGAATGCACGGGACACAAACAGGAAGTCTATCCTGGAACGAATGGACCCGTCTGGCCGCGACCAGGTGTATCTACGCTGCGCTCCGTCTGCAGGGTTGCTGAAGACGTCGTGCAGCTTGGCATCCTTAACTGTTTCCATCAGGGATCTGGACGTAGCGTCCAATCTGCTTCCGGCCCTGCCGGATCGTCCAGCCGCATCGATGATGCAGTTGAAGTCCCCGCCCAGAATGACCGGCCTGGAGGTCGCCAGCAGCAGTGGGAGCTGCTGAAAAACCTCCAGCCGCTCAGCCCCTTGTGCCGGGCCGTACACGTTAATTAACCGGAGTGGAGCGTTCTTGTACATTACGTCTGCTACCAGGAGTCGCCCGCCCACCACCTCCTTGACCTCGGAGACGGTGAAGTTGCCTCCCCGCAGCAGAATACCCAGGCCGGAGGAACGAGAGTCGTTTCCGCCCGACCAGATCGATGGCCCGTGGGACCACCATCGTGACCATTGCCTGTAGGAGCTGAGGTGCGGTATCGCACACTCCTGCAGAAACAACAGGTCAGCTTTGACCTTGGCTAGGTAGTCCAAGGTCGCAACACATCGCGTAGTAGATTTAATGCTACGCACATTTATGGATACAATCTTTAAACCCATATTAAAGCATTTATTCTCCTACCAAACCCACTGTCTCTGAGAGTCCCAGACCTTTAGTCTGCTCCTTCATACCCGTAGTGACCTCAAATTCCTTCACTTTGGATGGGCTGAGGTAGATCTCCTTGGCCGTGTTCTGCTCCAGTGGCATCTGGAGGTTCACGTAGTGAGCGGATTTTGAGATGACCTTTGCTGGAGAAGCTTCTCCAAAACTCACCCCCTCTGGGGGGTTGCTGTTCCCGGCTTCCTGGAGCTGGGGTGCGATGATTGCCTCACTGCTCCCAGATTCCAGGGGCTGTGGTGCACTGGCCTCCTCAGGTTGCAGGCAAAGTTGGGGTGCGTTGGTCTCCTTGTTGTCTCCAATTTTCTGGAGCTCGGGTGTCTCGTCCTCCAACGCCCTGGAGCTTTGCCGCCTCTTCTGTCGGTGCCGCTCTGGCACTTCATCATCCGAAGAGCTCCTGCCCTTGTCATCCGTGTCGGATGGGAGACGCCTCTTGCCGCTTCTCTGGGAAACGCCTTTGCTTCTTCTTCGCTCCCTCTTACTTTTCTTGTTCTTCACCGTCCGCCACTCCCCCTGCTGCTTTTCCACTGCTGCCTCCTCCTCCATTGATTCGCTGTCCTGAGGACTGGAAGGTTCAGGGGGTAGTGCTGTTGATTGGCTCTCTGTTGCCTCAATCTCTTTCTCCACCTTGTCTCTCTCTGTGTCCTCCTTTGTCCCGTTGAGCTCCCTGGGGGCCTTGGTGGTTGGAGTGACACGGAACATTTCTTCTGCTTCCCCGTGGTCGGCTTTGGCTGCCTGTGCGTAAGTACGGCAGCGTTTGGGGCAGGTCCTGTAGAGGTGACTTGCCTCGCCACACAGGTTGCAGCACTTGGCCTGTTTGCAGTCTTTTGTCTGGTGCCCTTCCTGTTTGCAGATCTTGCAGAGGGAGGCGCTGCAGTTGGCCGCCACATGACCAGCCTTGCCGCATGAGCGACAATGCTTGGGTTGCCCAGCGTAGACCAGGTAGCCCCGGTTTCCCCCGATAGCGAAACTGGAAGGAGGGTGGAAAATGGCTCCCTTACCATCGGTCTTTAGCGTGACCTTAAACAGGCGTTTGCCTGTCCAGATCCCCAACTCGTCTCGAATCTCGGTGCCGCTCCCCACCTTATCGAAGTACCTGGTGAGGAAGGTGACCACGTTGGCGACAGGGACGAAGGGGTTGTACACATGCACCATCACCTCACGTTCCCGTTGCAACGGCAGAGAAAAGTGCGGCTCCGCCGTCAGGATCTTCATCTCCGGCAGGTCTCTCTTCTCCTCGAACACCCTCAGGAGCCGACTTCTCCCAGAATGCTTCAGTCACTTCTCACCCGTGCCCTCTGTTGGATGCTCCTCCTCCTGTTGAGTGCAAGAGTCCTTCTCCTCAATTCCCTCCTGAGTCACAGTGGCTGCGGTGCCTTCTCCCAGAATCAGGGGAAACTCTTTCGAGTTATCAACAGTCACAGATTGCAACTCTTTCGAGTACAATCACAGTTCTTGGTTTCCGGGAGTGGGACATGAACCCACAACCCTCTGGTTCAAAGGCGAGGGTGCTATGAACTGAGCCACAGCTGACACCTCTCCCAGAATGCTTCAGTCACTTCTCACCAGTGCCCTCTGTTGGATGCTCCTCCTCCTGTTGAGTGCAAGAGTCCTTCTCCTCAATTCCCTCCTGAGTCACAGTGGCTGCGGTGCCTTCTCCCAGAATGCTTCAGTCACTTCTCACCAGCGCCCTCTGTTGGATGCTCTTCCTCCTGTTGAGTGCAAGAGTCCTTCTCCTCGATTCCCTCCTGAGTCACGGTGGCTGCGTTGACTTCTCCCAGAATGCTTCAGTCAGTTCTCACCAGCGCCCTCTGTTGGATGTTCTTCCTCCTGTTCAGTGCAAAAGTCCTTCTCCTGGATTCCCTCCTGAGTCACGGTGGCTGTGGTGACTTCTCCCAGAATGCTTCAGTCACTTCTCACCAGCACCCTCAGTTGGATCAAGTCCTGTGGAACCCCACTGGAAACAGACATCCAGTCACAGAAACATCCCTCTACCATTGCCCTCTGCTTCCTGCCTCTCAGCCAATTTTGGATCCAACGTGCCACTTTGCCTTGGATCCCATGGGCTGTTACTTTATTGACCAGTTTGCCATGAGCAACCTTATCAAAAGCCTTGCTGATGTCCATGTAGAACACATCAAATTCATTGCCTTCATCAACACTCCTGGTTACCTTCTCAAAAAATTCGATCAATTTTGTCAAACATGACCTTCCCATAACAAATCCATGCTGACTATCCCTGATTGATCTGTGTCTCTCCAAATGCAGATATATTCAGTCCCTCAGAATTCTTTCTAGTAACTTCCCCACCATTTGAGGTTAGACTGACTGGCCTGTAATTTCCTGGTCTATCCCTTCCTCCCTTTTTTAATAATGGGACAACGTTAGCAGTCCTCCAGTCCTCTGGCACCTTACCTGTGGCCAAAGATGATTTGAAAATTACTGCCAGGGCCCCTGATATCTCTTCCCTTGCCTCCCTCAGCAGCCTGGGATACATCTCATCTGGCTTGAGGATTTATCCACTTTTAAGGCCGGTAAACCCGCCAGTACCTCCTCTCTTTCTATGTTAATTTCCTGTAATATTTCACAGTCCTCCACCCTGACATCTATACCTGCATCATCCTTTTCCATTGTGAAGACTGAATCAAAGTATTCATTGAGGACTGCACTCACGTCTTCCGGGTCCACACACACATTACCTCTATGGTCCCGAATTGACCCTATTCTTTCCCTAGTTATTCTCTTGCTCTTTATATTTTTAAAAAACTCCTTTGGGTTTTCCTTCATTCTATCTGCCACTGCTTTCTCATGTACTCTTGTAGCTTTCCAAATTTCCTTTTTAAGTTCCCCTCTACGTTTTACACTCCTCTAAGGACTCTGCCATATTGTGCCCTCGGTATATGCCATAGGCTTCTCTTTTTTTTCATAGAGGTTAGGATTATATCCCTTGACATCCAGGGTTCTCCGGACTTGGTCCCCCCTTTGTCTTTACGGGAACATATTTGCCCTGTACTCTCGCTATTTCCTCCTTGAATGCCTCCCACTGCTCTGACACAGTTTTATCAGCAAATAGCTGCTCCCAGTTCACTTGGGCCACATTGTATATCATCTTAGTAAAATTAGCCTTTCCCCAGCTTTTATTCCCGGCCCAACCTTACCCTTTGCCATAACTATCATAAATCTAACTGAGTTATGGTCACTATCTCCAAAATGCTCCCCTACTGATATGCCTTCCACCTGCCTGGGTTCATTTCCGAACATTAGGTCCAGAACTGCCCCCTCCCTTGTTGGGCTCCTACCTTGCACACTAAAACTCTGCCAGTTAATACTTGGGTAGCTAAAATCCCCTAATTTTACTGTCCTATTATTCTTACACTTTTCTGAAATTTGATGACATATTTGATCCTCTATCTCTCCCTGACTGTTTGGGGGCCTATAGTACACACCCAACAGCGTGTTTGCCCCTTTTGTGTTTTTTAATTCTACCCACATGGCTTCATTTGGTGACCCTTCCAAGATATCATCCCTCATCACTGCTATAATTGATTCCATGATCAATATTGCAACCCCCCTTCTTTTCTATCCCACTCTCTATCTCTTCTGAATACCCCATAACCAGGAATGTTGAGCTGCCAATCCTGCCATTTTAGCCAAGTCTTGGCCATAGCTATGATGTCATACTCCCACATGCCTATCTGTGCCCTCAGCTCGTCTGTCTTCTTCCTCAGGCTCCTTGCATTAAAATATATTCCACTTAGCCTTGCTAAACTCACTTCTTTCTTATCTAGCCTATGTTTCCTCTGCCTTCCAGACTCACTTACTAGTGTTTTAACTTCTATTTCCATCTCAGCTTCTCTCCCCTCTGAACTACTTTTCAGGATCCCATCCCCTGCCAATTTAGTTTAAATCCCCCCCAACAGCATTAGCAAACCTCCCTGCGAGGATGTTGGTCCTGTCCCTGTTCAGATGTAACCCGTTCAACTTGTACAGGTCCCACCTTCCCCAGAAATGGTCCCAATGCCCCAGGGATCCAAAGCCCTCTGTCCTGCACCATCTCTCCAGCCACACATTCATCTGTTCTATCCTTCTGTTCCTATACTCACTACTGCGTGGCACTGGGAGTAATCTGGGGATTATTACCTTTTGAAGTCCTGCTTTTCAATTTCCTACTTAACTCCAATGAGCCAGCTCAGCATGTAGCAGAGTCATCATATCATGCATTGGACTTATCAGACATCTTGGGGGACCCTTTGAACTGCAATGGAAGCAAGTCATCCCAAGGACCTGCCTAAGCAGAAGGAGAAGAAGAGCATTCAATTCTAGGCATCACACTTTTGGAAGGCTGTGAAGGCATTAGGGTGCAGAAAAAATTTATGAGAATGGTTGCAGGGATGAGGGACTTTAGATACTTGGATAAATTGGAGAAGCTGACGTTGTTATTCTTGGAGAAGATAAGGTTGAGAGGAGATTTGGTAGAGGTTTTCAAAATCATGAGCCCAGACAGAGCAGATCAGGAGAAATTCTCATTGGCAGAAGGATCGTGAACCAGGGGCACCGATTTAAGGTAAATGACAAAACAAAACAATTGCAAGCTGAGGAAAACATTTTTATGGAGTGAACACACTGGCTGAGAGTGTGGTGGAGATTTATTCGTGGCTTTCAAAACGGAATTGGATAATTACCTGAAGGGAGAAAATTTGAAGGGCTAAGGGGAAATGTCTAGGATGTTAGTCCTTCCAATAGCTATACAATGGAAAATCTTTAGTTGCTCTGCCTGTTTGCTTTCCAGGTAATGCACTTTTGCAGAAGAGAGCCTTGAGGTAGTAAAAATGAGTGACAAGCCATTTTCTGCAATAAATTACAATCTATAGCCCATTGATTTTAGCAGGAAAAAAAAATCACAATTTGTACCTTACTGTATTGCTAGAACTTGATAGTCTTGAGTAGGATAAAATTGTGATGCTACCAACCCACAGACTAAAAAGTTACATCACAGTCTACAGTTTCAGTAGCATCCAGTCCCAATTTTATCTGTGGTTTTAGTAACCTAAAGGCCCAATCTAGCTATGGCTTTGCAGCATTAATTCCTGATCTATCTATAGTTTTGGGAGCATCAAATCACAACTAAGTTGAAATCTCTGGTCCCAGGGACATCAACTCACAATCAACGTTGGCAGCACTGAATGTCATGCACTTTCAACGAGCTGACAATAAGAAGTCGATCAAAACAAAACCAAAGCAAATCTAAAAATTGGAGTAAACTGAAAAAATTTTGATCGTAAAAGAAATTTATGCTTATTGACATCCTCGGCTAGAAATTTTAATTTTAAAAAATGAACAAACATCTAGGAAATTAACAGAACTATTCAATTGAATCCACAGAACTGAATTATATAACTATACATCACAGAAAGAGGCCTTTGGCTCATTGCAACTCTCTTTGACAGAGTTATTTTGTCTGATTGTCTGCCTTATACTTTTCCCCTTCCAAATACTGATCCACTCCATGTTTAATAGCTATTATGGATACTGCTCCCATCATTATTCTAGTAGAGCACTCCAATACCTAATAACCATCTGCATTTAGGTTTTCCAGATTTACTTTAAAACCTCTCATTATTCTACATAGTCTTTAGCTTTTATTGTTCTAATGAATAAAGAAAATCATCTTTTGAAAAATCTCTCCTCAATTAAAGTCTCTCATCCTTAGTATTATCTTATCAAATCCCTTTGTGTATCTTCAACATGTCCTTGGCCTTCCTAAAGTAAGAAAAGCAAAGCGGAGACAAAGCAAATTGTAGTCGTTTGGTAGTAGATAACTTCAGTATTGCTGAAAGAAGAGACATGTCAAAGTTTTTCATCTTGCATTCATCAGAACACTTTGCAAGATTACCAATATAAGAGGAAACGACAATTTATACTGTATGTGAAGAGAGTGCCGATTGGTTGGACTCTGGTAGAGACATCGTCATGGAGAATGCACCAGTGATGGTGACTGACAGGCAGCTTGACCCTGATTGGTCGTAACAGGCAAGGTACAGACCGTACCCATGCTTGCAAAACTCAAAACACAATGTCCAATACTAGATATGATTCTGCGATTGGACAACATTTGTTAAATAATAACAGAATTACCTGGAAAAACTCAGCAGGTTTGGCAGCATCGGTGGAGAAGAAAAGAGTCGACGTTTCGAGTCCACATGACCCTTCAACAGAACTGAGTGTAGTTAGGAGAGGGGTGAAATATAAGCTGGTTTAAGGTGGGGGGCGGGGGGAGAGAAGTTGAGGGTGGGGTGGTTGTAGGGACAAGCAAGCAGTGATAGGAGCAGATAATCAAAAGATGTCACAGACAAAAGGATCAAAGAGGTGTTGAAGGTGGTGATATTATCTAAGAAAAGTGCTAATTAAGAATGGATGGCAGGATACTCAAGGTACAGCTCTAGTGGGGGTGGGGTGGAAAGACTGACAAGGTATTAGTTGTAGATTTAAAAATAATGGAAATAGGTGGGAAAAGAAAAATCTATATAAATTATTGAAAAAAACAAAAGGGAGGGGGAAGAAACGGGGTGGGGATGGGGGGAGGGAGTTTAAGATCTAAAGTTGTTGAATTCAATATTCAGCCCGGAAGGCTGTAAAGTGCCTAGTCAGAAGATGAGCTGCTGTTCCTCCAGTTTGCGCTGGGCTTCACTGGAACAATGCAGCAAGCCAAGGACAGACATGTGGGCAAGAGAACAGGGTGGAGTGTTAAAATGGCAAGCGACAGGGAGGTTTGGGTCTTTCTTGCGGACAGACCGCAGGTGTTCTGCAAAGCGGTCGCCCTGTTTGCGTTTGGTCTCTCCAATGTAGAGGAGACCGCATTGGGAGCAACGAATGCAGTAGACTAAGTTAGGGGAAATGCAAGTGAAATGCTGCTTCACTTGAAAGGAGTGTTTGGGCCCTTGGACGGTGAGGAGAGAGGAAGTGAAGGGGCAGGTGTTGCATCTTCTGCGTGGGCATGGGGAGGTGCCATAAGTGGGGGTTGAGGAGTAGGGGGTGATGGAGGAGTGGACCAGGGTGTCCTGGAGGGAACGATCCCTACGGAATGCTGCCAGGGGGAGTGAAGGGAAAATGTGTTTGGTGGTGGCATCATGCTGGAGTTGGTGGAAATGGCGGAGGATGATCCTTTGAATGCTGAGGCTGGTGGGGTGATAAGTGAGGACAAGGGGGACCCTATCATGTTTCTGGGAGGGAGGAGAAGGCATGAGGGCGGATGGGCGGGAGATGGGCCGGACACGGTTGAGGGCCCTGTAAACCACCATGGGTGGAAAACCTCGGTTAAGGAAGAAGGAGGACATGTCAGAGGAACTGTTTTTGAAGGTAGCGTCATCAGAACAGATGCGACGGAGGCGAAGACTGTCCACCAATATCCATTACAAGCCTACCGACTCCCACAGCTACCTCGACTACAGCTCCTCACACCCCGCTTCCTGTAAAGACTCCATCCCATTCTCTCAGTTCCTTCGCCTCCGTCGCATCTGTTCTGATGACGCTACCTTCAAAAACAGCTCCTCTGACATGTCCTCCTTCTTCCTTAACCGAGGTTTTCCATCCACGGTCGTTGACAGGGCCCTCAACCGTGTCCGGCCCATATCCCGCGCATCCTCCCTCACGCCTTCTCCTCCTTCCCAGAAACATGATAGGGTCCCCCTTGTCCTCACTTATCACCCCACCAGCCTCCGCATTCAAAGGATCATCCTCCGCCATTTCCGCCAACTCCAGCATGATGCCACCACCAAACACATCTTCCCTTCACCCCCCTTGACGGCATTCCGTAGGGATCGTTCCCTCCGGGACACCCTGGTCCACTCCTCCATCACCCCCTACTCCTCAACCCCCACTTATGGCACCTCCCCATGCCCACGCAGAAGATGCAACACCTGCCCCTTCACTTCCTCTCTCCTCACCGTCCAAGGGCCCAAACACTCCTTTCAAGTGAAGCAGCATTTCACTTGCATTTCCCCTAACTTAGTCTACTGCATTCGTTGCTCCCAATGCGGTCTCCTCTACATTGGAGAGACCAAACGCAAACTGGGCGACCGTTTTGCGGAACACCTGCGGTCTGTCCGCAAGAAAGACCCAAACCTCCCTGTCGCTTGCCATTTTAACACTCCACCCTGTTCTCTTGCCCACATGTCTGTCCTTGGCTTGCTGCATTGTTCCAGTGAAACCCAACGCAAACTGGAGGAACAGCACCTCATCTTCCGACTAGGCACTTTACAGCCTTCTGGGCTGAATATTGAATTCAACAACTTTAGATCTTAAACTCCCCCTCCCCCCATCCCCACCCCGTTTCTTTTCCCCCCCCCACCCGCCTTTTTTTTCAATAATTTATATAGATTCTTCTTTCCCCACCTATTCCATTATTTTTAAATCTAAAACTAAAACCTTTAGTCTTTCCACCCCACCCCCACTAGAGCTGTACTTTGAATATCCTGTCTTGCATTCTTAATTAGCACTTTTCTCAGACAAAGACCACCACCTTCAACACCTCTTTGACCCTTTTGTCTGTGACATCTTTTGATTATCTGCTCACACCACACCCTCAATGTGTCTCTTCCCCCCCACCCACCTTAAACCAATTTATATTTCTCCCTTGTTGAAACTATGCTTCAGTTCTGCTGAAGGGCCATGAGGGCTCGAAACGTTGACTGATTTCTTCTCCATCGATGCTGCCAGACTTGCTGAGTTTTTCCAGGTAATTCTGTTTTTATTTCGAAGGAACACATGTTCTACACCAGATTCACCCCTTTATCTCTTCCACAAGACGCATCTTTAGCTCCCTTACCGATTACCTCGAAGTCGCTGACCTTGCTTTCCGCCATGGTGGATGAGTTCGGAAATGGTCCATCTTCTTGGGTACTTTATGTTTCTCTATGGAAACTGCAATCATTACTTTCCCCCCCAGAAATAAACAATCCCAGCCTTGATCGGGTTCTTGTGAACCAACGGTTCTTGTGATCTACCCCCTGTTCTTGTGAACTACCCCCTGTTCTTGGGAACTACCCCACCCCCCTCGTTCTTGTGATCTACCCTCTGTTCTTGTGAATTGCCACGCCGTCACCCTTTTCTCTCTAAAGTCCTTGAACAACTTGAAACGTCCCACGCCTCTGCCCATGTTTCCTAAAAATAAAATACCAGCAGGTTTTGCAAAATAGATCATTGAGACCCTTAAAAACATTGCCAATTGCAAGCTCCAATATCACTGAAGTGGTGAATTTTTGCTTTTGATTCGAAGGTTCCGAAAGCAATTTGCTCTGAAAGTTGCACTTCTGGAACAAGGAAAGCTGCAAGGATAGGGCAACCCAAATGCTGCTTTGATTGCGTACAATGTTCGCAGGGAGAAATTAGTAACACTACAGGTAAATTAGGTCTCAGACTTCTTCATTTGTTGATAAGAATTTAGCGTGCATTTGATTTCTAAATACTTTTCTTTACAATGTCGATGCATTTCTTTTCAGATGCAACCGAATGCATTCCACGTCCAACAGATTACAAGTCCAATCAACAGCGAGACCGGTGCACAGTAAAGGAGATTGAATTTTTATCCTTTCATGAGACTATGGGGAATATTCTGGTGACACTGGCATTACTTGGATGCTGCATCACGTTAATCGTATTTGTTACATTTTATACTCAGAGATACTCCAATTGTTAAAGCTAACAACTCAGAGTTAAGCTTCCTTCTTATTTTTGCATCAATGCTCTGTTTCCTCTGTTCCATTACGTTTATTGGCGAACCCTCAGTCTGGTCCTGCATGTTACGACACACAGCATTTGGTATTTACATTACATTTGTTCTTTGCGTGTCTTGCGTATTGAGTAAAACGATTATCGTTGTCCTGGCATTTAAGGCAACCGTTCCCAGCAACAACATAATGAAGTGGTTTGGACCAGCACAGCAGCGGCTGACTGCTTTAACTCTAACTCTGTTGCAATGCTTAATTTGCATGATCTGGCTCACCACATCGCCACCTTATCCTCTGAGAAACGGTGATTATTTTAATGAGATAATAGTCTTTGAATGCAATGTCGGGTCTTCAGTCGCCTTCTATTGTGTCCTGGGTTACATTGGATCGTGTCAGCCTGTTCCTGCCCCACGGAACTCATTTCTCGTTATCTTGACTCCCTTCTCTCTCCCCTTGTCCAGTCCCTTCCCACCTACATCCGTGATTCCTCTGACACCTTACGTCACATCAACAATTTCCAGTTCCCTGGCCCCAACCGCTTCCTCTTCACCATGGATGTCCAATCCCTCTACACCTCCATCCCCCACCAGGATGGTCTGAGGGCCCTTAGCTTCTTCCTTGAACAGAGGCCCCAACAATCCCCATCCACCACTACTCTCCTCCGTCTGGCTGAACTTGTTCTCACACTGAACAATTTCTCCTTTAACTCCTCTCACTTCCTCCAAATAAAAGGTGTGGCTATGGGTACCCGCATGGGCCCCAGCTATGCCTGTCTCTTTATGGGGTATGTGGAACATTCCTTGTTCCAGTCCTACTCCGGCCCCCTCCCACAACTCTTTCTCCGGTACATCGATGATTACTTCGGTGCTGCTTCATGCTCTCGTCGGGACCTGGAAAAATTTATTAATTTTGCTTCCAATCTCCACCCCTCCATCATCTTCACATGGTCCATCTCTGACACTTCTCTTCCCTTCCTTGACCTCTCTGTCTCAATTTCTGATGATAGACTGTCCACCAATATCCATTACAAGCCTACCGACTCCCACAGCTACCTCGACTACAGCTCCTCACACCCCGCTTCCTGTAAAGACTCCATCCCATTCTCTCAGTTCCTTCGCCTCCGTCGCATCTGTTCTGATGACGCTACCTTCAAAAACAGCTCCTCTGACATGTCCTCCTTCTTCCTTAACCGAGGTTTTCCATCCACGGTCGTTGACAGGGCCCTCAACCGTGTCCGGCCCATATCCCGCGCATCCTCCCTCACGCCTTCTCCTCCTTCCCAGAAACATGATAGGGTCCCCCTTGTCCTCACTTATCACCCCACCAGCCTCCGCATTCAAAGGATCATCCTCCGCCATTTCCGCCAACTCCAGCATGATGCCACCACCAAACACATCTTCCCTTCACCCCCCTTGACGGCATTCCGTAGGGATCGTTCCCTCCGGGACACCCTGGTCCACTCCTCCATCACCCCCTACTCCTCAACCCCCACTTATGGCACCTCCCCATGCCCACGCAGAAGATGCAACACCTGCCCCTTCACTTCCTCTCTCCTCACCGTCCAAGGGCCCAAACACTCCTTTCAAGTGAAGCAGCATTTCACTTGCATTTCCCCTAACTTAGTCTACTGCATTCGTTGCTCCCAATGCGGTCTCCTCTACATTGGAGAGACCAAACGCAAACTGGGCGACCGTTTTGCGGAACACCTGCGGTCTGTCCGCAAGAAAGACCCAAACCTCCCTGTCGCTTGCCATTTTAACACTCCACCCTGTTCTCTTGCCAACATGTCTGTCCTTGGCTTGCTGCATTGTTCCAGTGAAGCCCAACGCAAACTGGAGGAACAGCACCTCATCTTCCGACTAGGCACTTTACAGCCTTCTGGGCTGAATATTGAATTCAACAACTTTAGATCTTAAAATCCCCCTCCCCCCATCCCCACCCCGTTTCTTTCCCCCCCCACCCGCTTTTTTTTCAATAATTTATATAGATTCTTCTTTCCCCACCTATTTCCATTATTTTTAAATCTAAAACTAAAACCTTTAGTCTTTCCACCCCACCCCCACTAGAGCTGTACTTTGAATATCCTGTTTTCCATTCTTAATTAGCACTTTTCTCAGACAAAGACCACCACCTTCAACACCTCTTTGACCCTTTTGTCTGTGACATCTTTTGATTATTATCTGCTCACACCACACCCTCAATGTGTCTCTTCCCCGCCCCCCCCCACCTTAAACCAATTTATATTTCTCCCTTGTTGAAACTATGCTTCAGTTCTGCCGAAGGGCCATGGAGGCTCGAAACGTTGACTGATTTCTTCTCCGCCGATGCTGCCAGACTTGCTGAGTTTTTCCAGGTAATTCTGTTTTTGTTTTGTTTTGGATTTCCAGCATCCGCAGTAGCTTTTAGCTTTTTGTTTTTTACATTGGATTTCTGTCGTGTGTGTGTGTGTGCTTTGTGGCAGCCTTCCTAGCTCGACAACTTCCTGATCATTTCAATGAAGTCAAAGACATAACTTTTAGCATGCTGATCTTCTGCGCCGTTTGGATAACTTTCTTTGCAGCGTATGTAAACTCTCCTGGGAAGTACACGGTAGCTGTAGAAGTGTTTGCTATTTTGGCATCCAGCTTCGCCTTGCTGGTCTGCATTTTCGCTCCTAAATGTTATATTATCTTGCTGAAACGAGAAAAGAATACTAGGAAACATGTAATGGGTAAAATGCCTTCCAAAAAAACTTTGAGAATTTATAAATGTCCAGTTTTGTTTGACCATTTTTCGTTATCTTCCTGATGCAAATTAGAATTCCCGTGTTCTTATCTATTGCTTACACTCATAATGCAAGACGTTTGTCACTCAGGAACAATGCAAATTTGGTAAAATTACGAAAGCTTATTCAGTTTTGTTAACATTTTAACGCGTTTCGCGTTAAAATGTTAACAAAACTGAATAAGCTTTCGTAATTTTACCAAATTTGCATTGTTCCTGAGTTTCATTAAAATTTTCATTAAAATGGATCAATTACGGATTAGTTTGTGTGGCTGAACGAAGCCTTGTATACAGACTGTTTGAACTCCAGGCTGATGGACTTGCTGTGGTCCAGCCCGAAAATAAGATTCTGGTAGAAACTAAATTGCAAACCAATTCCTAAAGTATTTAACCTAATCAGAGTGCACAACGGTTCCTGTAATGGGAATACTTTATATTGAGGTATTAGTTCACTCTGAGGTGATGGTTACTAAATTAGAGACAATGCCGCAATGTTAAACGAATCTACATAAATATTAGAAAAAGACAGGGAACGAGCGTAATAATACCAGTGCAAAACCGCGCTGGGAAAAATAAGCCTGAACCAGGATCATGAACACAGTGGATTCCTATACCCTGCTTTACATTCTTTTACCTTATGGAGAATAGCCTGCTATGATTTTTGGGGCCTGAGCATATTTCATAAAGCAATGGAGACTATACAGCCTTTAAAATCGTCCCTGGCACAGGGACAGTAAGAACGTCTGGGGAGGATATTTTTTATAAAACAAAAACAAAAATTGCATTTTTGTTTTTGTTTCAGATTTCCAGCATCCGCAGTATTTTGCTTTTATCTTGGGATATTTTTTATATTCGTTCCTGGGATGTAAACGTCGTAGGCAAGGCCAACAATTGTTGCTCATCCCTAATTGCCCTTAAGAACCGATTGGTTGAAAATCTATTGGCCGTTTTACGTCCCCGTTGAAGTTCGATGCTTCGCTCCAAGCGTTAACGGCAGTTGGTGACCGCCTGTTCAGATGGCACTGAGGCCTCCGCGAATTTGAGGCCAAGGCCACATGAGGACGGGCAGCCAAGCTTTAGGATGCCAAACAGGCGCCCGGTGAAGCTGGTTGATTTGAGGGTTCAAAATCAGGCTGGGTGGACTGCTACCTGGCGGGGTGGGGAGGGGCCGTGTTCGTGTCGGAGGGGGTTCCCGTGCGGCAACAGCCCTCCAGGGTCAAAACAAATATAGAGACATAGGAACAGGAATAGGCTATTCAGACCTTGGAGCCTGCTCCGCCATTCAATTAGATCATGCAACTCCAATCTCCCGCACTATCCCCATAACTCTTGATATCTTTAACATTCCGAAACCTATCAGTCTCTTTCTTCAATATACTCAATGATTGAACGTCCTCTGGGGTAAAGAATTCCAAAGACTCACCACATTCTGAGTGAAAAAAATACCTCCTCATCTCAGCTCTAAATGGCCAACCTCTCATTCTGAGACTGTGTTCCCTGGATCTAGACCCCCGAGCCAGCGGAAACATCCTTCCTGCATCTCCCTTGTGGGGCCCTGTAAGAATTATGTACACTTGAATGAAAGATCATCTCTCATTCTTCCAAACTCTAGAGAATACAGACCCAGTTTCCTCAATCTCTCCTTGTAAAACAATCCTGCCATCCCAGGAATCAGTCTGGTGTGTCTTTGTTGCACTCTCTCAATGGCAAGTATATCTGTACACAATACTCCATGTGCGGTCTCACCAAGGTTCTATACTACTGCAACAAGACTTCCTTACTCCGGTACTCACATCCGCTTGCAATAAAGGCTAACATACCATTTGCCTTAATTGCTTGTTGAACCTGTATGTTCGTTTTCAGTGATTTATGAGCAAGGACACCGAGCTGTCCTTTGGATTTGAACACTTCCCAATCTCTCAGCATTTAAGAAATACTCCGGTGAGGCTTCGACACATATTTGACACTTAACCTTGCTGAATTTGTACGGTTCATACGCCTAGCAGCTAGCCGGGCATAGTGTGTCGCAGGCTCCGTCTGGTGATAACTTAAAGCGGAAAACAAGGTCCTTTTTACTACCAGGATGTTTATATAAAGAGACATATTGCCTGAAGCAGGTGGTTGCTGTGGACATCCAGCTGTATGTGGCCCCAACGCCGCTGTTAATGTAGCAATAAGGCTGCCGACCTCATGTCAGGCGCCATCATCATCATCTTGTTAATGCCTGGCAAATGGACTGAAATGTTCCCTAAATTGTATTCAATCCGTGTTGTTCTTTGAGCAGTTGTTAACAGATTGAGAGCTGAAAATCAGGTCATTTAGCAAATTTTTAAAAATCCTATTGGTGATCCCAGCATTTGCATTCGATTTTCGACTTTTTAAATTAGTGGGTTACTCTCTCTCTCTCACACACACACAAAACAGGCTGCGTTGTTTCTTCAGCGTTTAAATCGGGATCTAAACCAATTGTGAGAACCTGATGTTATATTCGCATAACGGTTAGCGAAAGCTGTTTACGAAACGCCCGCAAGAACGTTTGAATAAAAAGATTTTTGTGGACCAGAGGAGCGATAATGCTTCCCGTGTACCCCCCAGAATTAATCTGCTTCTCTGCACTCGCCCCTTCCCCACACAATTGCCTCGTTTGTAAACGTTTCCCTTTTGGCTGCCTTTTCAGAGGAGGCTTGGTCTTTACACTGAGGGATAATGAGTATGAAGGCAAATACTTGATCGATAACACAATACAAAAGTACAAATAATAAACAGAGAGGCTAATTGAATTTGTCTTGAATACAATGCTTTTAACTCAAGGGGAAGGAGTACAAAAAAAGATGAATTGTTGCTTTAGGCATAAAGATCCTCAATCATACACCGCCTGGGGTACCGCATTCAGTATTAGGCATTGAATCTTCGGAAAGATAAGCTGCTTTTGAAGGATTTGTAGTGCAGCTTCACAAGAATGATACAAGGACATAAACGATCAAATTATGTCGACAGATTTCAGATATTAGTCTGCATTCTCTTGACCTGGGTTCACAAGGGTATATTGGGGGATTAAGCATTGCAGCAGTTTATTGTTTCTAGGCTTCTCTCCAAGGCTGCTGTTCCTCAAAAAAAAAATCTCAGCTTTGGACGACCTGCTGACTTTCGGAGGGTGCAGTGTGAAGTGGCCGTATTATTACCAGGAAAGGGAAGAATGAACATTGAGACTTGGAGCCGCCTCTCGCCTTGTACCTTTCCATGTCTGTGACAATGCATAAACCTTTGTAAGTTGTTGGAAATGTAATCAATTATAATTTACTTTCATTATTTATCAGTATCAAACTTTGATTACAATTTAATTTTAAGGTTGCTTTAGATTTATTTCCCATTAGTTAGAATTAGGGACAATATTTTAAAATCTAGGTTTTATCTATCGACCATCAACCTGAAAACAGAAAACAAATACAGTAAAAGCTTAATATAATGCTAAAAAAAACAGGTAAGGAAGGCTTAGGTTTTAATACAGCACTTGCTTTGCCTATGATAGATCTCTTTGCAGTACTGGCATTTGAAGCATACCCTAGAGGGTTTGGGTCATTCACAGTGTAGAAAGGTCAGAAGGGACACCAGAGAGATCTATTTACGTACACAAGTAGAAACTACGAGGAGCAGACCATGCTTTTTACCCAAAAGGGAATAAGGGCTAGCATAATTCTCAATTGTACTTTATTAACTGCTGCAAGAATACTATAATGTTTTAAATCTCTCATATACCTATAAACAAGTGCTTGGGAGGGCAGTGTTTAGCCTTCTTCTGATGGAGGACGACTGAGGAAGAGTTTCCTAACACTTTGGCTAGGGAGCAGAAAGCTGCCACTACCAGCTATAGAGAGCAACACTCACATTGCGTCCATCCATCTGTTTGTCCTCTGTGACTGGTAAACTGTTCTCATCTGTCATGGGTGTTATGTTTATCCTGTGTATTTAGTTTATGAATCATACTCAAACTTCTTAATAAGCTACTTTAAAATCACTTATGAGCTCCACCCCTTTTGGATGATCTGTAACTCCGGGGTCAAAACCTTACCAGATGCTTTAAGAGAAAAATCAGGAAGCACTTTGTAAAATAGACGGTAGTGGAAATTTGTAACTTTCTGCAAAAAGACTGTGGTTGCTGGGCTAGTTGGAAATTTTGACAGAGTTGGATAGGTATTTGTAGGTTTAGATATCAAGGGATATGGATAATGTCTGGTAAATTTCGTGCAGGCAAACGTCAGCTAAATAGAGTACGCGTCAGGCATGATCTAGTAGAATGGTGGAATAGGCTTGATAAGCTGAATGCCACATTCCTGTTCCTATGGATTTGTATAACAGATTAGATATGCCAAAATTGGAACATTGTTTGCAGTTTTGACACTTCATTATGGGAAAAATATTAGAGTAATGGGAAAGGGGACAGCAAATATATACTCAAGATATGTAGGGGCAGAAACCTTACAATTATGAGGAAATATTTGGAAAAAAAAAATCCTTCTCATTGGAACAAGGAAGAGAAAAGGGGACCTATTGTAAGTTATGCACAGAGACCGAAATCTTTGGATAATTTATTTGAAAATGAAGTACAACTTCAAAAATGAAATGCTAATGCATTTGAGCAAGATGATTACATTATAGTGAGAGGCCTTGGAAAGCAGTGTGCCAATTTATATTAAACTTGTTTGAACAGGGGTTCACATTAGGTTAATTTATCCTCCATTTGTTTGACCGACTAAAGCTTCTGCTAAAACAACTCTGTTATGATCCCAGAAGAAATCAGAACCCAGAGTGAAGCCTGGCTTGATAGATCCTAATTTTTATTTTTTATTTTAGAAACCATGGAGGTAAGTTATTGAACAAATTCACAGAGTCTGCTGATGAACTTTTAACACAAAAAATAAAATGCTTATTAAAGAAGAAAAATTAACTACACTACACCAGACAGAAGGTTGGAAAGATCTCAATACAAACACAAGAAAATGATTCAAATAATCACTATTTTTTCACTCCAGCCATCTGTTTACAGACACATACAAATTCAGAAAGATAAAACAATATACCATATCTATCTTATACTGTGATATTCAAGGTAAGCATGCAGTACATGTGAATTAGCAAGGGAACTGTGGTCAGACACACCACACTCCAAAGTAAATGACAGATGCAACCAAAGCAGATTCTACCGATTTCTCAACAACCCACCCAAATGCTTGTTACACTCTGAGCCAACTGGTCTCACTGAAACTCTGTCCTTCTCATGAGGGTTTCCAATCTCCACATTTGAAGAACTCACTTTGGAACTTTCTTCAAACGTTACTTTCACTTGGACAACTTCAACCAAGATTCAACTCCAGGGTTTCAATCTCGCCTTTTAGATTCTTCTCTCCTGGATCTCTATGTACACTCAAGCTTCACCTTCCAAGCACAATTTCCAACTTTTGGCTATGCCAAGCAGAACTCCACTGCTCCAAAGGGTACCTTTGCCCTTACGCCTGCAGCACCGACTCACCAACCTTTGACAGGCCTCTCGGATCTTCAGGGCTTCTCTCGAGTCTACTTTGCTTAAAGTCTGCTCCCCACAGTTCTCTCTCTTTAATTCGGAGGCTACTGCTCTGCTCCTTTGTCTCAACTTGGTTTAACAGGATCTATTTCTGATCTCCGTCCTTGTGCCTTACATTGGGTCTTCTTCTGGGGCCTGTTTTTGCCTCACTTCCTTGTTTGGGATCTTCTTCTTTGTTAGGGACCTTCTCCCCTTGTCCTGCTCCCCTGGGACACCTGCTCAGCAATGACGCTCCTCTTCGTGTCATTTGACCTGCCGTTTCGCGCCATTTCATTTTTCTTCTTCTTTTTCTTCTGCGCATGTGTGCAGCGCCGGTTCCGGGCCTGAAGACATTAAAATGGACGAAGTGCGCATGTACGGCCCTTCCTCGGCCAGCGCATGCGCGGAGGTTCCGAGCCCCAAAGGGAACTCCGGTTCCCAAACCACGATTCGTATGTTCGTGCGACTCAGATTTAAACTTAAAGTAAATTTTTTTGTTTCATCATAACTCACATTGCAATTGCCAAGACTAGCTAGCACGCCCATCTGAAAGGCTACCAATAATATTTTAGTAGAGTCATTAATCTATTTAAATAAATCAGTTACTAAGAAATTGATGTCAGGAATTTCAAACCAATTCCTTTACATAAACCCAGAATTTGGCGATGCAGCTTCAAGCCAAAGTAATTTCATGACAAATGTTCCTAGCCAAGATTACCCATTGCAGTTCCAAAAGCATTCCCGACCTAAATAATGGAGGAGCCCAGCACAGCACTGTAAAAGACAAGGCTGAATCATTTGCAGCCATCTTCAGCCAAAGGTGACATCAAGACAGAGTTGAAGGCATTGGATACACAATAGCATCATCCTACTTCAGTACTTAAGTCTTGTGCTGCAGTGCGCCCTTAGCAAAATTGTTTCAGTACAGCTACAACACCTACTCGCATTGTGGAACATTGTCTTTGTATGTCCTGTCCACAAAAAAAAGTCCAGTCAGGCCAATAACCATTTCGTCAGTTGCTCTCAATCATCGGCAAAGTGGTGGACAGTGTTGCAGAAGTGCTATCAAGTGGTACTTATTCAGCAACAATCAGCTTACTGATGCCAGTTGGATTTCATCAGGGCTATTCGGTTTCAGACTCGATTACTACCCTGTCCAAACATGGACCAATTCTAGGGATGAGGTGAGAGTGGCTGCCCTTGATATCAAGGCAGCACTTGACTGAATTTGGCATCAAGGGCCTTGGAAAAAAATGAAGTCAATGAGAATCAGAGGCAAACTCTCCATAGCTAGAGTGATCTCAAGCCAAAGGAATATGTTGTAGGCCACAATTCTCAGTCCCACAACATTGCTGCAGGCACCCTAAGCCCAATCATCCGGGCTTGTTACATCAATCACCTTCCCTCCACATAATGCCAGATAATGCGGGGATAATTAGTGATGATTGCACAATGTTCAGTACATTTTTCACAATTCCTCAGCTATTGAAGCAAATCTTATCTAGCCCTTCGGGGAAATGGTTGTGTAGCGGTAATGTCATTGGATTAACAATCCAGAAATATCACCTTAGTTACTCTGGGGGCATGGGTTCAAATCCCACTATGGCAACTGGTGGAATTTAAATTGAATGAATAAAAATCTGGACTAACACACAAGCCTTAGTAATAGTGATTGTAAAAACCCATTTGGTTCACTAATGCTCTTTAGAGAAGGAAATCTGCCATCCTTACCTGGTTTGGCCTACTTGCGAGATTGACCTTTAACTGCCGTCAGTTCAAGGGCAAACAGGGATGGGCAACCAGTGGCACTCACATCCCATGACAGAATAAGAAATAAATACGGGAAGGCATGGGCTTGGGATGAAAGTGGCAAGTAATTTTTGCACTACACCAATGACGGACAACGATCATCTCCAACAGGTGCAAATATAGCAATCTCCGCTTGACATTCCATTGTAGTACTATCACTGAATCCCCCGTGGGTTACCATTGACCAGAAACTTAGCTGGACCAGCCATATAAATGGTGTGGCTACATGGAAGGTCAAGGGCTGGGAGACCTGTGTCAATTAACACACCTTCCAACTCCCCAAAGCCTGTCTACCATCTACAAGTCGCAAGTCGGGTGAGTGGGATGGAATACTCTCCACTTGCCTGGATGAGTGCAGCTCTAACAACACTCAAGACACTCGACACCAACCCTGACAAAGCAGCCCACTTGACTGGCACTCAATTGACCATATTAAAAATGTACTCCCTCTACCATGCATCAACAATAGCAACAATGTGCAGCACGATGCACCACAGCATTTCAACAAGGGCCCTTCAACAGCATCTCCCTAACCCACCAACTCTGCCACCTAGAAGAACAAGGGCAGCAGATGCATGGGAACATTGCCACCTACAATCCCTGCCTCCAAATCACTCACTATCTCTGATCTGGAACTACTTTGCAGTTCCTTCACTGTGGGTGTATCTACACAACACAGGCTGCGATGGTTAAAGAAGATTGCCCACCTCAACCTCCTCAAGGGCAATTAAGGATGTACAATAAATTCTGGCTTTGCTAGAGAAGCTCACATCCCAAGAAAGAACATTAAAAAACCTGTCTTCCATCTTGTTACTGATTCATCCAACAGCAATAACAGCAACCTCTATTTACATAACTCCTTATGTAATAAAACATCTCAAGGTGTTTCAGTGGAGAATTATAAGGAAAACTTGATGCTGAGCCACTTAAGGTGATATTAGAGCAGATGCCAAAAAGCTTGCTCAACAAGGTAGATGTTAGGAAGCAATTTAAATGAAGTCAAACGAAAGAGGCATTTAAGGAGGGCATTTGCAAACATTTCAGGTAGCTGAAGGCGTGGCCACCAATGGTGATGCAATTAAAATGAGCGATGCTCAAGATGTCAGGATCAGAAGAGCACAGATTTCTTGGAAGGTAGAGGTGCTGGAGGAGGATACAGGAAAATAGAGAGGTGAGGCCATGGTATGACTTGAACACAAGGATGAGAATTTTAAAATTGAGACTGAGCTTAATACAGAGCCTGTGTAGATCAGTAAGCACAGAGGTAATGGTGAACACATGTTGCTGTAAGGACACAGGCAGCAGAGTTTTTGGATGACATCAAGTTTATTAAGGGAACAATGTCTGAAGCCATTTAGGATCGCATTGGAATAGTCAAGTCTAGAGAGAATGAAGGATGATGTTACAGAGGTAAAGCAAGTGAAACTCATATATCAGGATTTGTAACTTGAGGCCACGACCGTTTTATGGACGGGGTTGCGTTTGTGTGGAAGGAGCAACAAGGCTGTTAGAGATCCTGATTTGGGCGTGTTGCTGCGCTCATAACGCATTCCCGAAATTCCGTCCAATAATGGATTTGCTTCTCGACCACGCCTGTCTCTGGGCGCAAATACAGAGGAAATTGAAGGCCTGGTTTGCAAATTAAACTTGTGTATAATTCACGCGGTAGAAAACGGGTATTTCTGGTATAATTTATTTTCCACCGTTAGTGTAGCAGCTCAACCTTGATCGAGTTTTCCTGAAGAATACATCGACTGTCAGTACTTGAATTTCCATCTCGTACTCAACACGGTTGAATTAGTTTCCTTATTGTATTTTAGCAATTACCACTGATTACTTACAGAGCAACCCCAGCTGAATTTGTGTGCGCGCGTCTGTGTGTATAATTTCCCATTTCCTCATCTGATAACGCAAAGTGGTCAGTGGCTTTCTTTGGGGACTTATTGGAACTACAGGCTGGGGCTACGTTTGCGCAGTTTCCAGTGAATTCGGCCACATGTAAAGCCGATTCGTGATACTGTGAGATACCGCAGCTAACAATGTTTCGCCTTTCTCTAGGTTGGCTTTTATTGTTGCTTCTTGGTCCCGTGCATTTGATGAATAATTCAACATGTCAACGATGGGGGACGGATGATTTGCTCGGTTTATCGAAGGACGGCGACATTCTCCTCGGTGGAATTTTCAGCGTACACGCTAACGTTGAGTCTCAGGATCTTTCCTTTGAAATTCAGTCAAAAGCGATTAAATGCAAGAGTATTTCAAGCTAAGTGGGAGTGTTGAGCTCTTGGTGCGCTATCTGATAAGCGACACCACTTAATCACGCCAATTGTTCTGTTAATGAAAATGTACAAATTATTTGTTTATGGAGTTGTAGGTACTTTGCATGCATTTCAGGTTATTGCTGATTTATTAGTAGACACTTTGCGACATAAACATTCTTCAGAAGCGGTAGCCTGCTGCTTGAAGGCAGTTTCAACTGACCAGATTAACGCTGTCGCGGTACATAAGGTGAAGCAAAATCTACCTAGATGGAAATTTAAAATGAGTTCTTCCAGTGATGAGGCAACTCCGATTTAATACCTTAATACCTCTGTAATACCTTAAGTCAATTCCAAGCCAAAAACTGTAAGTACCTTTACGCGTTTACTTGCGATGTTTAAAATACTTCCGAAAAATCAAATTCTCCACGATTATTTTACGATTACGCATCTTAACAATAAACCGCCTGTAATTTATTAAACCCAACCGTCATAAATTCTACAGGCTATTTTAATTGTATTAAAAGTCAGGTAAGAGCAGCAGCACGAATCGTGATGTGTTTAGATTTTACTCGTGTTTTTCTTGCCGTTGGTTAAAGACAAAAATGCAAATTGTGAGCGGCATTGGCGGAGAACTAAATTGTTTTCGACCATATGGGCCAATGTACTGTTCAACGTCACGGAGAATCCGAGACTTTTAAAGCGTTTGAAGCTGAACTTGAAAGGCCCAGCGTCGAATTTTCCATTCAGTTGGGCTGTATTTAGTTTGGAACAAAAACAAAAAATGCTGGAAAAACTCAGCAGGTCTAACAGCATCTGTGGAGAAAAAAGAGTTAACGTTTTGAGTCCTTATGACGCTTCTTCAGAGCTTTTCTCCACATATCCTGTTAGACCTGCTGAGATTTTCCAGCATTTTCTGCTTTTGTTTCAGATTTGCAGCATCCGCAGTATTTTGCTTTTATCCATTTATTTTGGCGTTGCTTTCACTTATTTCTGTTCAAATTCAGCAAAACCACTGGACAAGATAATGACTTGGGTTCGCAAATGGGAGGATGTCTGAAGGATGCTTTGACCGATGTTGCTTAAAATACTGTCCAACACAAATCGCCTTTTTCATTTTTCTCTAAATCAGCATGCTATGGTGTCAATTTTGAAAGTTTGTATATAGAGTATATTTTGGTCATAATATATTACAGATATTTATGGTGCATTTACGGGCATGTATTTTCAATAATGAATGTGTTTGTTTCAGAAACTAAAACTACGTTGCCCTCTTCGCAGTTTTCGATACAGGCTCTTCCGCTTTGTAATGGCGATGATTTTTGCTATAGAGGAAATAAACCAAGACCCTCAGCTGCTTCCAAATGTGACCCTGGGTTACCGAATATACGATTCCTGTGGTAATCCTCCAATATCTATAAAAGCAGCCTTTGACTTTTTAAACAGACTGGGAAAAGCAGCATCCAGTGTTACCTGCAAAAGCAAAACCTGACGTTTCGGCCATTGTTGGAGATTCAGGATCCTCTCAGTCTTTAGCCATCGCGAACTTAATCAGTACTTTCAGAATCCCAATGGTAAAATATATAACGGACTATATCATCAAAATTAAGAACTAGCAATAGAATATTAATTTGCAAAACAAGAAATCAACATTATTTTTAAAACAAATTTACGAGGTGCAACGCTTCGCTCACAAATACAGAAAATGAAACTAATAATTATGACTCTTGTCAAAAATACGAAGTGTATTTCATAGCTTCTCAATTTTAATAAATACATTTGTAGACTAACAGGATTTCAAATCTATACTTCAAGTTATAAAACTGATAAGATCATTCTTATGGTTATTGCTGAATCTTCATTATTTTACAATTCTGGAGTTCAAATTTGCAAAATTAACCTATTTAGGACCACTGATTTATAACATTATTCTGTTTTTTTGATAACTGCAATTTCGACGTTAAGGCTTGGGATGTCTAATACTATGAGATACGTTTCAGATTTCCTTTATCGATGTTAAACAGCCCAAAATTGTTTTTCCTCATATATAACCACGAAGATCCTTTCACTTGTTCGATTTCCTTTGGAATTTAATGCTAATTATCGAACAATTCCATTTGAGCTCACCAATGGTTATAATGACTTATAATTAACTTACTCACCTTGAGAGAAAGTTCCAGCTCATCAGTAAAACCTTTATTGCTCTGATTTGCCAGTTAAAGTAATAAGGTAATATAGGATGAGTGGGGTATCTTTATTACCGTGTGCCACAGTTCCCCACAAACTTCAGAGACTATTAATTTATTCTGAAGGAGACGGGAGGAGGAGAGCTGCCAAGAATCATGAATGACCTATACCAAAGAATGTCGGCAAATGGCACAAAAACAGAATACACTTGAGGGATTCTGAGGATTTTGATGGAAACCAATTGCCTACCGTTGTAAACTCCCATCGTCTTAGAATACTGCAACATTTTGACTCTCCAGCGGAATTAACAGTCCAATATAACATGAATTATTAGCGCGTCACCTCCAGCACAGTGGTTAACACTCGCGCCTCTGAGCCGGGAGGTTGTGGCTACCCCTGTTCTTCGGATAAGTCTTTAAACCGAGGCCCCTCTGATGTGGACACACATATCCCATTATAAAAGTGGTAAGAAGAACAGGGGAATTCCCAGGTATCTGACCAACGTTCATCCCTCAAGCGGCACTTTAAACGGATGGACTGGTCATTTAGTTCATCGCTAACTGGGGGAAATTGCTGCGCGCGATTTGACTGCGGCCTTTCCTATATTCCAATCGTGGCTACACTTCAAAAATACTTGGGCTGGCTGTAAATTGCTTTGTGACGCCCTGGGGCCCTAAAAAGTACTGTATAAATTCGGGGGTTACTTTCCATTTTGATGAAGAATAATCTGCTTTTTCTATTTTTTATTTTCTATTTTCTATATAATCTATTTTTCCTTTCCTGTAGGTTAGCTACGTCTCTACCTGCGTGTGCCTCAGCGGTAAACTCGAATATCCGTCGTTTTTCAGAATAATACCGAGTGATTACTTTTCAGGTGAGAGCGTTAGCCCAACTCGTAAATCATTTTGGATGGACGTGGATTGGGACGATTAAAAGTGACGATGGTTATGGTAATTTCGGAATGCAAGCTTTCACGGAAATCGTGCGACGGCTGGGCGTTTGCATCGCTTTCTCCGAATCCTTCCATAAAACATACTCTAAAGGAAAGTTGCTCAAAACTATAAATACCATAAAGACATCTGCCACAGCCGTCATTGTGGCCTTTCTGTCCCAATCGGATATGGCCATTTTGCTCCGAGAAATAGCGCGGCAAAATATCACCGGAGTGCAGAGGGTCGGGGAAGCGAAGCCTGGATTACAACGTCACCTCTCCCACCAGAAAAAAAGGAAAACAATTCCTCTCTGGCGCAATTGGAATTGCAATTCGTAAAGTCAATTTACCAGGGCTGAAAGAATTCCTCATGCAAGTTCACCCCGCTGTATACCCAGGGAACCTTTTGGTGAAGGACTTTTGGGAAAGAACATTCAACTAACTGTACGCTAGAGAACATGGAAAACAGCTGGAACTAAACCTGAATCGGTGATCCAGGTGTGCACTGCAGAAGAGGATTTGAAAACCGCACATAATATATTTACAGATGTGACCCAGTACAGAGTTACTTACAATGTATATAAAGCCACTTATGCTATAGCCCATGCGCTCCATAATATGCTCTCTTGCGAACCTGGTAAAGGACCATTTTATAATAACAGCTGTGCAGATATTTCAAACTTCCAACCCTGGCAGGTAAAGAATAGTTCACGCTTTTGACCTATGAGGAGAGACCACTTTTGATAAAAAATACCTTTCTGAAAGTGAAATCTGACTTTGATACTAACATGAGCGTAATTTTCCACATTGCCTATTTGAAAGAATTTTCGGGATAAAACGTTCTAACCGTTCTATTTCCTTTTTAAAGCTACTGCATTACCTGAAAACAGTAAAATTCACAACTAAGATTGGCGAAACGGTATATTTTGATGAAAATGGCGACCCTGTCCCAACCTATGACATTGTCAATTGGCAGCCAAACGCATTCGGTGGCCCGAAGATTGTAACTGTTGGGCACTATGATGGATCTGCATTGCCAGGGCAAGAATTTGTCATAAGCGAAGGTGAAATAATATGGAGTGGCTCTCAGGTCACGGTAAGGATACTCCTCCATTCAGGACAGTATATGGGATTGTGACACGGTTGCTTATCCGGGTTTCTTTTCAGGTTTAGGAAGAAGTCGAACTTTTAAAAGTCCAAAAACTCGTAAACTGAACAAAGTTTCACACGTAGTTAATAATTGCCAAAAATACCTTTGCTCCAGAAAATAACGTTGGCATTTGCCGATATTGGTCCAGTTTTAGCCTTTCCGCTATACCCTGTATTTCTAGTAATTGTTGATAAAACCAGTTATCGCGAGAAACCGGCAAGATCATGCCTGATGTTAATTTCAAACACACATATCAGGTAATCGAGTAGTGCATGAGACACAATAGCCAAGACCTAGTTCAACATTAAAATATGGACGGGTAATAGTGCTCTCTCCATGTTTTGCGATAATCCAACGGAACCGGCTCTGCCGAAATTGGGATGTGTTGATGCAGTGAATAGGGAGAAAATCTCTCCACTGTCAGGAGGGTTGGTATTTAGAGGGCACAGATTTAAGATAATTAACAAATGAATCGGAACGGAGGTGAGGATAGTTCTTTAAGGTAGCGAGTTATGGTTTGGAATGCAGCCTGAAAGGTTTTGGGAGCAGATTCAGTAATAAGTTTCAAAATGGAATTGAATAAATATTTGAGGAGATAAAATATGCAGGGCTACGACGACAAGTAGGACAGTGTTATTGATTAGATAACTCTTTCTCCGAGCGGAAAAGTGCAAGAGGGCCCAATGAGCTTCTTTATAAAATGCTGTCTGTTTCCGCGCTTTGAAAGATCTATCCCATTATCCCATTATTATCACTGCTTTCCACTCACTCCTGTGGTTGTTTCCCTTCAAGTATTTATTCAATTCCCCATTGAAACTTATTTTTGAGTCTGCTTCGTCACCATTTCAGGCAGTGAATTGCAGACCATAACAACTCACTGCGTGAAATACTCCTCTTTCTTGCTCTTTTGTAAATCACCTTTACTCTGCGCCTTTCTGTCACAGAAAAGAGTGTCTCCTTATTTAGTCTAGCAAACACTTCATGCCTTTGAACAGCTCTATTTAATCGCCCTTTGACCTCCTTTGCTCTAAGTAGAACAATCTTGTCTTCTCTAGTCTCTGCCTGTAACTGAAATCGCATCTTTCCTGTAAATCTTTCTGCGTCATTTCCAAGGGCTTCATATCCTCCTTAAAGATAAGAAACAATTCACCATCTGAGGCTTAAGCTGTGATTTATAACTTCCTCGCGTCTGTACCCTGCCTCTGTGTAGAAAGCCAAGCCAAGCCAAAGAACCGATGCGGTTTTCTAATGGCCTGGCACGAAAAGGGAGTTGAGGCCTAGGGCAGATCAGCCATGATCTTATTCATTGAATGGCGGGGCAGGCTTGAGGGGCCGAATGGCCTACTCCTGCTCCTATTTCTTTTGTTCGTAGCATAGAAAACGCCAAAGTTTTGCTCACCTTTGCCCCAGGTCTCCCTGTTCCTGCGTTGATTTTAAGCTTGCAAGAAGTAATCTATATTGCCCTTCTTTATACTTTCTATACCATTTTTCCTTTTGCACTGCATGATTCTGAGAGTCAATAATATCAATTAACCCAGAGTACAAGGGGGTTGAGCTTTGGGGAGAAAAATCAAGCAAGGTTCGAGCAACTGGTCCTCTTTCAGTGACTCACGCTAGCCAGTGGTCTCGTTTGGTACTTGGATCTTGAAGTGAAATGGGTTGCCGCCAGTTGCTATACGGGGTCACATTCGGGGAATAACTACCAGAAGAAATAAGAGAAGGAAGAGCCAGGAGGTGGCGCCTAAGAATGAATCAACATCACTCGGAAAGGAAAAGGGAGGAACATGGGGGGAAAATATGCATTCAGGATTCCCTGATCACACTCACCTCCCCCAAAGAGTGTCGACATAATCGCCCTTTAAGGCAGCGAATATTAAAGGAATAAAAGCGAAACGCAAGATGACCACACTATTGCATTTTCCTTCTCTATCACAAGGTTCCGAAAGCCGTTTGCTCCGATCCCTGTCCTATTGGGACAAGGAAGGTAGCAAGAAAAGGTCAACCCATTTGCTGTTTTGACTGCATATGGTGTGCAGATGGTGAAATAAGTAACGTGACTGGTAAGAACAAGTAGGAAAGCGCCTTTCACAAACAATTTAAATCTATAATTCGTTTATGAATATACATTGCTTTGAAACATCTTACTTTCGATTTCAATTTTTTTTAGATTCAACAGAATGCATGAGCTGTCCGTTGGAATACCGGTCTAACCTTCAACGAGACCAATGTATACTAAAGGAAATTCAATTTCTTTCCTTCGAAGAAATCCTGGGAATTATTTTGGTCACGCTCGCATTGTTTGGAGCCTGCGTTAGCATAAGTGACTTTGTTACGTTCTAGCTTCACAGACACACACCCATTGTTAAAGCGAACAACTCAGAGTTAAGCTTTTTGCTGCTTTTCGCGTTAACACTCTGTTTTATGTGTTCAGTTACATTTATTGGAGAACCTTCAGCCTGGTCCTGTATATTACGTCATATAGCATTTAGTATTACTTTTGTTCTTTGTATTTCTTGCGTTCTGGGCAAAACAATCGTTATGGTGATGGCATTTAATGCAACCCTTCCTAACAACAATCTCATGAAGTGGTTTGGACCCCACGCAGCAGCGTGTAACTGTTCTAATTCTTATACTTGTACAAAGTTTAATATGTGCTGCCTGGCTAACTCTATCGCCACCGTACCCTGAGAAAAACGGTGACTATTTTAATGAGATAATAGTCTTTGAATGCAATGTAGGGTCTGCAATAGCCTTTTACTGTGCATTGGGTTACATCGGATTCCTGTGCTTCGTGGCTGCTTTTCTAGCTCGAAAACTCCCTGATAATTTCAACTAAACACATAACTTTTAGCATGCTGATCTTTTGTGCCGTTTGGATAACTTTCATTCCAGCGTATATAAGTTCTCCTGGGAAATATACTGTTGCGCTAGAAATATTTGCCATTCTGTCATCTAGTTTTGGTTTGATGGTCTGCATATTTGCGCCTAAATGTTATATTATCCTTCTGAGACAAGAAATGAACACAAAGAAATGTTTGATGGGTTAAACTGGAAATAGATTATCAATGTCATAAGCGAAAATGAGGATTCTGTGACACTTTGTTTGAGGTGCGATACTGTGAATCAAATAAATAGACTGACAGTAAGGAAGTGCCTTGACGATTGTGAATATATGATAACAGCAAACGTGGTACAGACAAAATAATTAACAAAATGAGAGAAAAAAAACATTTCCTGTGGCATCCCAAGTTTTTCTCTGCACAGGAGGCCGCAGGCCCTAAATTCCACCTCTCGTGCTACATAGTTGTGTGTTCTCATTTACCACCCCAGTTTTGATGAGCGCCATTCTCTTCCCAGTTTCTACAGTCATTGAATCACAGAATTGTTACGGTGTAGAAGGAGGCCAGTCAGCCTATCGTGTCTGCACCGGCTCCCTGAGAATTTTAACTTAGTGCTAGTCCCCCGCCTTTTCCTCGTAACGCTGCACGTTGTTTCAATTTAGAGCAAGAGGTTTAGGGGGGAATGTTAGGAAAAACTTTTTTACCCAGAGGGTGGTGATGGTCTGGAATGCAATGCTTGGGAGGGTGGTGGAGGCGGGTTGCCGCACATCCTTTAAAAAGTACCTGGATGAGCACTTGGCACGTCATAACATTCAAAGCTACGGGCTGAGTGCTGGTAAATGGGATTAGGTAGGTAGGTCAGGTGGTTCTCACGTGTCGGTGCAGACCCGATGGGCCGAAGAGCCTCTTCTGCACTGTGTGATTCTGTGATCCAATACCCTCTTCAATGCCTCAATTGAAGCTGCCTCCACCACACTTCCAAGCAGTGCATTCCAAAATCTACTCGCTGTGTGAAAATGTTTTTTCTCACCTTTGCATTTGCTTCTTTTGCAAAACACTTTAAAACTGTGCCCTCTGGTTCTTGGTCCGGTTATGAGCTGGAGCAATTTCTCCCTATCTACTCTGTCCAGACCCCTCATGATTTTGAAAACTTCTATCAAGTCTCCTCTCAGCCTTGCCCTCTCCAAGGAGAGCAATCCCAACTGCTCCAATCTTTCCTCATATCTGAAGTGTCTCACCCCTGGAACCATTCTCATAAACCTCTTCTGCACTCTCTCCAATACATTTACATTCTTCCTACAGTGTGGCGCCCAGAACTGTACACAATACTCCAGCTGAGGTCTAACCAGTGTCTTATATAAATTCATCACAACACCAACAATTTATATTTACTTGGCAACTTTAATGTAATAAAACCTCCCAAGGTGCTTGATAAGAGCATTATAAAGCAACGTTAGATAGGGAGCTTCATGGGCCAATATTAGGGCAAATGTCAAAAGCTTCACCAAAGTGTTGGAGTAAAGCAACCTATAGAATGAGGAAATAGGGTAAGCGAGGTGGAAAGGCTAGGGAAGGAATTTCAGAGTGTAAGACCTAGGCAGCTGAAGACACAGCCAGTAGTGGTGCAACAATTAAAATCGGGGATGCCCAGGAGGTCAGAATTAGCTGAGGGCAGATCAACGTTCCCTCTAATTTTCTTTTGGGCTGAGTGGGTGAGTTGTTTAAGTGTGCAGCCCTGTTTAATTTTTTTAATATAAAAGCCAAATACTGTGGATGCTGGAAATTGGAAATAAAAACAGAAAATGCTTGGAAAACTCAGCAAGTCTGGCAGCATCTGTGGAGAGAGAAACAGAGTTAACGTTTCAAGTCCATATGACTCTTCAGTGTTAATTTTTTGTTTTTTACAGCCGTGAACATGTAATAACTTAAAGGCACCAACTTTTGAATGAAGGTACATGGGTGCAGACAGCTGGGAGGGCTGTGGGACACGTGTTGATTACAGAGATAAGGAGTTGTTGCTTGACTGGGAGGTAATATAGGCCAGTGAGTACAAGGTTGATAGGTGCATGGGACCTGGGGTGAGTATGGAGGCAGACAGCAGAGCTTTAGATGATCTCAAGTCTACAGAGTTCAGAATTTGGGAGGCCAGCCAGGACTGCGTTAGAATATTCAAGTCTAGCAGTAACAAAATTATGAATATGGGTGTCCTAATGCATTGAGTTCCTAATACACTGATTGCAAAATCTTCATTCTAATTTAAAATTGTCTAGGCCCTTTCCCTGCATAGCTCTGAAGTATCCTATATAGCTCAGGGCCTCCTCCCTCCTCACTTTGTATGACTGACCCTCTCTAGCCCCTCCACTATTGGTGGCACAGTTTTAACCTATCAAAACAAAAGCCTATTGCAAGCTTCAACATGTTCAACATTTATTATTTTCATCACATATACATTTATCTTTTCAAAGCACTCTCTGATTTTCTCTTGAATTCCCTGAATTCTCCCAAAAGTCTTCCACACCTACTATTCATCCAGACCTCCTCCTTATCCACTTTTACTTGATTAAAAGCTATAGAATTTCAATAATTGAATTATAGGCTTATATCCATCACTTTATTGTTCAACTAAAGAGATGCCACACACCAAGTATCCCATTTTAAAGTTATTGATCTCTGGCATCACTTATTTTGACTGTTGGGGTAGTTTTTAGTGCAGTTGTTGTTACACAAAGGAACGTGGCTCTTTACTGAAGAGATTTGGTGATATTGTTCACATTCAAGTTGATGACGTTACCTACATATTCTTCATCCCCATGGGAACATAGCTGCCCCTGCTTGCTGTCCCATTCTCCCTTCTGCTGGTAGTCGCCCTTTAACTCAATTTTATCCAGGACCTAATTTTAGTTGGACAGGAAAGCAGCATGATACGAGACAAAGCGATGGTCCAGTCCAGGAAAAAACAGGACCATCCAATCCAGTCAATTACCATCCCCCATCAGTCTACTCGCAATCATCAACAAAGTAATGGAAATTGTCAATTACAGTTCAATCAAGTGACATCTAGTCACCAATAACCTGCTCAGTTTGTATTCCACCATTGCCAATTGGCTCCAGACCTCTTTACAGGCTTGGTCCAAATATGGATGAAAGATCTGAATTCCAGAGGGGAGGTGAGATATGCTGTCCTTGACATTAAGGCAGCATTTGACCGAGACTGGCATGAAGGAGCCCAGGCAAAAGCAAAGTCATTGGGAATTGGGGGGGAAAACGCTTCAATGATTGGAATCATACCTACCACAAATGAAGATGGTTGTGGTTGTTGAAGGCCAATCATCTCAGTCCCAGGGCATCGCTGCAGGTGTTCTGCAGTTTAGTGTCCTAAGCCTAAGCATCTTCACTTGCTTCATCAATGATCTTCCCTTTAAATAAGGTCAGAAGTGGAGTTGCTCGCTGATGATCACATGATGCTTGTGCCGTACACAACTCCTCAAACCCTGAAGCAATCCATATCTGTATGTAACAAGACATGTATGACAATCAGGCTTGGGCTGATTAGTGACAAGTGACGTTCGTACCACAGGAGTGCCAGGCAGTGGCCATCTCCAGCAAGACTAGAACCTAACCATCTCTCCTTGACGTTCAATGGTATTATCATCACTGAATTTCCCCCACCATCAACATCCTGCATATTACCATTGACCAGAAAATTAACTGCACCAGCCATATGAATACAATAGCTACAATTTAGATCAGAGTATGGGGATTCTGTGGTGAGTAACTCACCTAGTGACTCTCAAAATCATCTAAAACGGACAAGCCAGGAATGTAATCAAATACATAGACATCACAGAGAGGATGCAGAGCATTCTGCAGAGGGGAGGCGAGTGGGCCAAATGTTATGGTACACGTCAATGCCCCCAAAATAAAGAGCACAAGTATTGAGGTGCAATGGTCAGATTTTCAGGAGCTAGGGAGGATGTAAAAGGTAACAATCCCAGTGCCTCACACCAGCGAGAGTACAAATATGAAGATAGGCAGCATCAATGCATGGCTTGAGTATGGTATAGGAGGGGAGCTTCAGATTCCAGGAGAATTTAGACCAGTTCAGAGGCAGGAAGAACCTATTGAAAAGCAATGAATTGCACCTCAACAGGACTGAGGACATTCTCATGGGGATGTGCACCAATGAGGTTAAGAAAGGGTGGAACAAAATTGGCAGGGGGTTGGGCACCAACACATATAAGTAGAAAAGAAGAATAAGGTGCGTAAAACAAGAGTGTTGGATATTAGTAGGGATTGAAGTCTGACCACATACGTTAAGAGTGGACTAAGAAGGACTAGGATCAGTAAAAAGAAATGTTTAGAATGTATTTATGTAAATGTACAAAGTGTGGTAAATAAGGTTGGTGAGCTGCAAGCACGTGTGGGAATATAATGTAGTGGCAATAATGGAAACATGCATTATAAATGATGATAACTGGGTGCTTAACGTTATAGGATTCCAACTGTTTAGGAAAGGCTGGTAATAAATAAACAAGGGTAGGGTGACAGTACTGATTAGGGAAGCCATTGCATTATTGGAAAGTGAGGATGTCCTTGAGGGGACAATGACAGAATCCATCTGGTTAGAGCTGAGAAGTAAAAAGAGCATGATCATGCTACTGGGTATTCTATAGACTGCCAAATAGTTTTGTGTGTGTGTGTGTATGTGTGTAAGTGAGAGAGAGAAAGAGGAACAAATCTGTAGGGCTATCTCAGAGATATGCAAAAGCTAGAGAGGGGTGATACTGGGGAATTTGGTTACCCAGATATCAGTTGGGATACTCTTAGAATAAAGGGTAAAGGAGTGGGAGGAATTCTGAAACGTGTTCAGGCAAACGTCGTTGACTAGTATGTTCATGGCCCAACTAGCAAGGAGACATTACTTCAGCTGGTGCTCAGGAATATGGTGGACCAAGTGGACAAGGTGCAAGTGCAGCAACATTTGTGTAAGGGTTATCATAATATCATGATGTTAGTCCAGTAATGGAGAATAGCAAGGACCAATCTATAGTAGAACTTTGAAAATGGAAGGGGACTAACTTCAATGGGATGAGAAGGGATCCAGCCAGGATAAAATGGAACTAAAGACTGACATGATAAAATGTAATGAAACTGAGCGATCTTCAAGGGAGAGATGCTTCACGCACAGGCTGGATATATTCCAACAATGGTGAAAGGCAGTGGAACCAAAGCCAGGAATTCTGGACGACAAGAGAGATAGAGAATATAATGAAATTAAATAGAGGGTGTGTGAATGTCAAATGAATTCTTTTAGTGAAAACCAGGGCAAATGCAATAAGATTGTATAAGATTTTGGGTTCAGGAGCCACAGATCTACCCCCTCCCACTACCTCCCCTCCCCCAGTCACCATTGAACAGAAACGGAACTGGACCAGCCATATAAATACTGTGGCTACAAGAGCAAGTCAGATGCTGGGAAATTTACGGGAAGTACCTCACCTCCTGACTCCCAAAAGCCTGTCCACTATCTACAAGGTACAAGCCAGGAGTGTGATGGAATACTCTCCACTGGCCTGGATGAATGCAGCTCCAACATTCAAGAAACTCAACACTATGCAGGCCAAAGCAGCCCGCTTGATTGGCACCCTATGCACCGCCTTCAATATTGACTCCTTCCACTACTGAGGCACAGTGGCAGCAGTGTGTTCCAGCTACAATATGTACTGCAGCAACTGACCAAGACTCCTTCGACAGCATCTTTCAAACCCATGACCTCTACCACTTAGAATACCAATGACAGCAGATGCAGGGGAACACCACCACCTGGAAGTTCCCCTCCAAGCCACACACCATTCTGACGTGGAACTGTATACGTTCGTTTATTGTTGCTGGGTCAAAATCCTGGGAATTCCCTCCCAACACCACCAGGACTATGAGTATGCCTACACCACCTGGACTACAGAAGGTCAAGAAGAAGGCTCACCATGGGCTTCTCTTCCTAGTGCCACTGCCATAAGCATACCACTTGGTGTCCCACTTCCCCGGCCAGACACCCAGGGAGAGGGTTTGCAGACAGGAAACTCAGACCAGACATCATGTCAATCTGACAGTCACTCAATTCATTGAAATTCACCTGAATATCATCAGCAAATATGTAAGGTGAGAGCAGCATGTGCAGCACAACCAATCCATACACATGTTCTGTGATATAAATGCCATCATTACACTGTGAAAGTAAAATCAAGACTCTATTTGGAAAATTAAATGGATATTTAAAGGAAAAAAAAAATCACCTTCCCAAGGACAAGCCGGAATGGGCAATAAATATTGGTCTAGCCAGCGATGCCCACATCCTACGAAAGAATAAAAAAATACCTAAGATAGGTCGACGAGTAAGTAATTTTAAGGTAGTTAAAAAGAAACATCAGTTTAGATATGACGCCTTAGCAAATAGACAGGAAAATATGCAACACATGGCAGTTGAGAGCATTTCACTGATTCCAGAAGATGAAGAGTTAGCACAGAATGTATTGGTTTCAGTAGCTTGTGATAGCAGCTTCCTGCTTTCCAGTTGAAGAGTTAGGGAATTCTTCCCCCAGTCTTCCTCCACCTTCCAGCTGAAGAAGGCAGCAGCCTGATGAGGACTGCCACCTGATCAGGACTGCTTCCCATCTCCGAGCATTCATTCATATATTTTATTTCTCGGAGCTGGTAGATTACCCCATGCCAATCATCCGTTGAAACTCTTCTGATCAATGAATACAGGGCAGGTACCCAAGATGTCAGTGTAGTCAACACTCTCCCTGTCTATCACTTTTTTTGAGGTCATCTTTTTATTTACCTCATGTTGGATGCCATTTACCTGGTATAGGGGTATGGAGGCTACCAGAAGGTTCTCTGCTATCGGTCAAGAATGCTTGTAGAGTCTAGTGACAAAAATGCAGGGAGCGCAATCTTTGTGAACTTTATCTCTACCGTATCTTGGTCCCTGACACCTTAGAATTGTTTATGTTTTTTTCCAGAGAGAAACAAGTATTGCTGTGTCAACTAATTCACTAGTTCTATTTCTATAGGGTTCTACAAATTTCTAAAAATTGCCATTTCTTAAAGATCCCTTTTTCTTACTGTTCTCCCTTACTGACTCCTCACAACTATCTTTTAGCTAACCTAGCTATTAGTAAAGTACAAGTTAATTTCCCAAATTTTTTGATTACGTATCATAAATTATATACGAATGCTACTAGAATTAGCTGATTATGATTGACTTGGATTGGTAATCCCCACCTGCACATCACCTCGGTTAAGGAAATTCCTTAGCTAATTCTAAAATATAAGCTCATTTCACTAATTCCTTATCCTTTTGCAGGAGTGCTGTAAATTTCTTGGCTATTAGCATATACATACATATAATTAAAGCAACAGATTATGATGGACTTAAACGACTTTCCAGCTTTCCCTTCACCTGTATCCATCTTGTGGCTAATCATTATGAAGAATTATTTCTCCCTAGCCTTCAATTGTCTCAACCCAAAATTCTTTTAAGTTTAATATTGATATATTACACTGAACTATACCCAAGGTGAATGATTCTCATTCCCATTTGGTAGTGTGCTTTTTCCCCTACTCCTACCCTCAATCACTACCTCATGCTGTTTTACACATGCAATTGTTACCATTTTATCTCATTCATGAGCCCCGGAGAAACTTTACAGTCCAATAAAATGTTTTCATAATATTTTTAAAACAAAAATTAAACATTCTTACTGATTCCAGGCATGATCATATTTTGCCTGTTGGTTCTTTCTTTTAAGCAACATTTTATTTTTTCAGAAGTAACCCACTAGATTATACTGGTTTTTTTTTATTTTAAAACTATCCCAAATTCAAATAGCAGTATTGTTTGGATGATAGATTTTGCTAGTGTTCAATTTATTTTTTCCCAGAACAAACTTCCTTTTTTGTGATACACAGAAAGCACCTAGGCTATGAGTTTTTTTTTGTAAAGTTGATTTCCCTCAGGTAAATTTTCCTAAAATGGCGTTTGAGTGATCATTAACTGGCCACTTAAGGGCGACTGGGGCAGGGGCAGATACAAACTTATGAACAAAGAGTAGCAGTTGGCCATTCAGCTTGTTGAGCCTGCTCTGTCACTTAATAAGATACTGGCTGATCTGATGGCAACCTGAAATCTGCATCCCACCTACCCCCAATAAACTATCGCCCCCTAGGTCTTGCCTGCCCCACTGTAAAATTGCAGAGAAGTTGGAGTGGGCGGGAGCCCTGGAGAGGGCCAACCGAGGAATGTTATGCCCCCCCTCTCCACTTGCAAGCCCATCGGTAGGGAAATGTAAAATTCTCCCCTTAATGACACGGTTCTAAAGGTTGTGCAGGGAAGACCATCCTTGAGTGCATTTGCTTAGATCTTTGAAGGTGTCAGTAGATATTGATAGAGTGGTTAGCAAAGCATATCATATCTTGGACTCCATAAAGAGTGCTACTGAGTACAAAAGCAGGAAAGTCGAACATGCTGAACATTTATAAACCTCTGGTTTGGCCTCAACTAGAGTATTGCATCCAGCTTTAGATACCACACTGTAGGAGGTATGTGAGAATCCTTGTGAGAGTTCAGAGCATGATTCCAGAGATGAAGGGTTTTAGTTTCAATGTTAGACTGGAGACTGCGGGTTTGTTTTTCTTGGAGAAAGTGAGATTGAGGGGAGGTGTGATAGAGGTGTACAAGATTATGACAGGTTTGTTTAAGGTAGACAAAGAAAATATGTTCCCATTAGCTGATGGCATAAGGCCGAGTGATAACACGCATCAGAGATCTCTGAGCCTTGGAGCACCCATCGGCAGATGTTGGACAAGTCCATCCACGTCATAGGCACAGCCATATACCTGGTGAATGTGTGCACGGCATCCTCCATTGATGGAATGGTGCCCTTCGTGCAGAGCCACTTCCAGCATACCCTATGAGTGCAGGTGATGTACTCTGGCCTGCATGCTATCACTTCTTCCATGAGCTCTGGGGAGCAATGGCTAGTCGGGAGCGGCATGAACCACCTGGACTCCTCAGCAGGTGCTTTAGCTGATGCAGAGTTATCATACTAAGATACTGACATATATCGGATCATTATCGGGTCCAGAACGGGGAATAGAAAAGTACCATCTAATTAAATGGCGTTCCTAATTTCTTCACAGTTTCGTGACAGTGCTGCCCCCTTATTAATCACCAGCACTAAAAACATGGGATGTTTCTATAAACCAACTTAAATAATAACTATTAGAAATATCTATAATATTGAGAATATGAGCATAATGTATATTTCATTCCTTCTGCTCAGTATTATGAAATCTTTTCGAACTGCCTTGAATTATTCAAAACTTCTTTCACGGGGATAACATTTGTGTGCCCCTAAAATATGATGTAAAGGATATTACCTTTCACTTCATAAAATTGACCATGGAATTACATGAATAATGACTAAAGTTAAAATATTAAAATTAATAACAATTGCCATAATTGCATTGTGACATTACAAGCAATGTTGACACCCGATTGTGAAATAAGCAACACATTTTAAATGATATATCCCATCACCAATATCCCTCTGATGTTATCTCCTCTTGTCCTACAGACTAATAATGCAGAGTAGGATTTTACCGTTTGTGTCGAGTTTCTAACGTCGGGAGGAAATGCTTGGCGCTGATACTCACGGGTTGGCGGCGGGACTTCCCCCTACCTTCCCCATCAGCAGCCAATTAATAGGCTGCCGGTGAGGGAGTCATCTAATTAATGGGGGAATAGAAAAGTACCGTCTAACTAAGTGGAATTCCTCATTTCTTTATGGTTTCATGACAGTACTGGCCCCTCATTCAACACCACCACCAGCCATCTTAGCCCCAGGACATCACTGCAGGAGTTCCTCAGTATAATGTCCTGGGCTCAACCATCTTTAGCTGCTTCGATAATGACATTCCCTTCAGCACAAAGGGTTAAAGTAGGCATGCATGACGATGGCTGCACCGTGTTCAACACCATGTGGAATCCCTCAGATACTGAAGGGCTCTGTGTATAAATACAACAAGACCTGGACAACATTCAGGCCTGGGCTGATAATTTGCTAGCAACATTAGTGCCACACAACTGCCAGGCAATGACCATCTCCAACAAGGAGAGAGAATATAGCCATCTCCCCTTGACACTCAATGATGTTACCATCACTGACTCCCCCAGCATCAATATCCCGGGGGCTACCATTGACCAGAAACATAATTGGACAAGGCATATAAATTGTATGGCTACAAGAGCAGATGAGAGGCTGGGAATTGTGCAGCGAATAACTTATGTCCTGGCTCGACAAATCCTGCCCAATATTTACAAGACATAAGTCAAAAATGTGATGGAATATTCTCCACATGCATGAACGAATGAAGCTCCAGAAACGCTCAAGAAGTTCGACACCATCCAAACCAAAACAACTCACTGGCTTAGCAACCCATACACCACCCTAAACATGTATTCCCTCCACCACAAGCAGAGTGTCAGCATTGTGCACCTTCTACAAAATGCACTGCAGCAACTTAACAAAACTCCTTCAATAGCATCTTCCTAAACCATGACGCTGCTACCTAGAAAGACAAAGGCAACAGACGGATGGAAACACCACAACCTGCAATTTTGCCTGCAGGTTACACCCCACCCTGACTTGGAGCTATATCCTTTACTGTTAATGGGCCAAAATCCTGGAACTCCCTCCTGAGCAGCATTGTGGCTGTACCTACACCAGATGGACTACAGTGATTCAAGACAACGGCTCACTGCCACCTTCTCAAGGGCAATTATGGATTGGTAATAAATGCCAGCCTTGCCAGCACAAGTCACATTCCACGAAGGATTAAAAAATTATGATGAAGTATTTGATAAAAAAGGGACAATAAGATGTGAGAGTTAGCTAGAGAAAGAAGAACAGTTTCAGAACGCTTTTTTAGGTACCACAAAAGGAAGAGTTTGGGGAAAGTGAATTTGCATACCTTACATGCAGAGAGAGATAATGGGGAATAAGGAAATAGCAGAGACATTAAGTAAATGCTTAATAAATGTCTTCATGGTAGATGACACAAAAACAACAGAAGTGCTGGAGAACGAAGGGTGAAGATTAGAAGATTAAAAACCTAATAAACTAATATTACTGGAGAAAATAATAAGAACATAAGTGGACAGATCCCTTGCATCTTTTGTTAAAATTCGTTTTTTCATCGGATGTGGGCATCGCTGGTTAGGCCAGCATTTATTGCCCATCCCAAATTGCCCTTGAGAGGTGGTGGTGAGCCAACATCTTGAACCTCTGCAGCTCATGTGGTGTATGTGGAAGATGGTTGTGGTTGTTGGAGGTCAATCACCCACGGTGCTATTAGGAAGGGAGTTCCAGGATTTTAATTCAGCAACTGTGAAGGAACAGTGTTATATTTCCAAGTCAGGATGGTGAGTGGTCTGGAGGGAAACTTGCAACTGGTGGTGTTTCTATACACCTGACGCTCTTACCCGTCTAGGTGGTAAAAGTTGTGGGTTTGGCAGATGCTGTCAAAGGGGACTTGTTGAGTTCTGCAGTGCATCTTGTATATAGTAAACACTGCTGCCACTGTGCATCGCTGGTGGAGGGGTTAAATGCTTAAGGTAGTGGATAGGTTGTCAATCAAGCGGGTTGCTTCCTCCTGGATGGTCACGAGCTTCAGGGAGCACATTAATGCAAAAGATAAGGTTGAAGCATTTGCAACAATCTTCAGCCAGAAGTGCCTCGTCGATGATCCACCTTGGTCTCCTCCGGAGGCCCCCAGCATCACAAATAACAGTTTTCAGCCAATTCGATTCACTCCACGTGATGTCAAGAATTGGCTGAAGGCACTGGATACTGCAAAGACTATGGGCTCTGGCAATATTCCGGCAATAGTACTGAAGGCTTGCGCTCCAGAACTTGCTGCACCCCTAGCCAGACTATTCCAGTACAGCTACAACATTGACATCTAACCGGCAATGTGGAAAATTATTCAGGCACGTCCTGCACACAAAAAACAGGACAAATCCAACCTGGCCGATTACCACCTCATCAGTCTACTCTCCATCATCAATAAAGTAATAGAAGGGGTCATCAACAGTGCTATCAAGCGGCACTTGCTTAGCAATAACCTATTCACTGATGCTCACTTTGAGTTCCAGCTGGGTCGCTCAACACCTGACCTCATTATAGCCTCAGCTCAAAAGTGGGCAAAAGCGCTAAATTCAAGAGGTGAGGTGAGGTGAGAATGACTGGCCTTGACAACAAGGCAGTATTTGACAGAATGTGGCACCAGGGAGATCTGGTAAAACTGGAGTCAATGGGAATCGGAGGGAAAACTCTCCGCTGGTTGGAGTCATACCTAGCACAAAGGAAGATGGTTGTGGTTGTTGGAGGTCAACATCTCAGTCACAGAACATCATTGCAGGAGTTCCTCAGGATAGAGTCCTTGGCCTAACCATCTTCAGCTGCTTCATCAATGACATTCCTTCCATCATAAGGTCAGAAGTGGGGATGTTCGCTGATGATTGCACAATGTTCAGCACCATTCGCAACTCCTCAGATATTGAAGCAGTTCATGTCCAAATGCAGCAAGGCCTGGGCAATACCCAGGTTTGGCTGACAAGTGGCCAGTGACATTTGTGCTACACAAGTGCCAGGCAATGACCATCTCCAAAAGGAGAGAATCTAACCATCACTCATTGACATTCAATAGATTACCATCTCTGCATCCCCTACTATCAACACCCTGGAGGTTACCAATGACTAGAAACTGAACTGGACTAGCTATATAAATACTGTGGCTACAAGAGCAAGTCAGAGGCTAGGAATGGTGCAATGAGTAACTCACCTCCTGACTCCCCTAAGGCTGTCCACCATCTACATGGCACAAGTCAGGAGTGTGATGGAGTACTCCCCACTTGCCTGGATGAGTGCAGCTCCCACAGCACTCAAGAAGCATGACACCATCCAGGACAAAGCAGCCCATTTGATTGGCACCCCTTCCACAAACATTCGCTCCCTTAACCTATAGATTCTATAGAGAAAGAAGGTGATAGCAGTCTATACCCTCCACAATTTCTACACAGCCAGGCTCCAAATCAGATGCTACCACCAAATCTAGACTCATGGAATGAGCAGTTATAATATTGCTTCAAAACTTGAATCTTAGAAACATAGAAAATAGAAGCAGGAGTAGGTCAATCGGCGCTTCGAGCCTGCTCTGCCATTCAATATGATCATAGCTGTTCCTCTATCACAACGCCGTACTCCTACTCTCTCCCCATACCTCCTGACGCCTTTAGAATCTAGGAATCTATCTATTTCCTTCTTAAATATATTCAGTGTCTTGGCCTCCACAACCTTCTGTGGTAGAGAATTTCACAGGTTCACCACCCTCTGAGTGAACAAGTTTCTCCTCATCTTAAACAAGGCTTGTCATGAGCAAGTTTGGTTGTCAGGAGGTTCGATGCCAGATGCTGAAACTATAACAGGCATATTTCAAATAAATAGGATGTTTATTCCTCGAATAAGTTTGAGCCCATCAGATGTAAACCTGCTTTTTCAAATCAGAAGAAAACAATCCCCAATAAGACTTTCATTTTCTATAATTATAAACAAGTCACAAGTCTAGACTCTTGACATTTATATTTTTATTACAAGGCTTGTTTTTACAAGTGGACAGCTTTACGTATTCTGTTAAAGTTTTGGTGAAAATTAACTAGAAACTCCGAATTTAAAGAAGTACCGTTGCAATAAGGTTACTCATTTGACAGCAAGGATTTTGCAGGTCTCGGCCAGTACACAAATATTACACACGTTCAGTGTGGGAAGTTATAATTGAAAAACACCGACAAAAGTTTTACTTGTCAGTTCATGGCGAGAGAAATGGTATCATTGTAATTTGTTCCTTTACACTCTGCTTCTGTGCCCCAGGCAAATTGAAGTTATTATCTGTTTTCTTTTGGGAGTTTGTTTGAGCGTTGTGACAGAAATCTATTTATAGCAGTTGGAAGATTGTCAATACATGGGACAATATATAAACACAGCAAGCCTGCCTTTGAAATAGAGTTACCTTGAATGCTAATGATGTATTACATTTTACCGTTCTTCTTGCCGTTATCCCTTCTCGCCTCTGTGCTGATGAAGAATGAACCAACGTGCAAACAGTGGGGGACTGATGATTTGGTTGGCCTGTCTAAGGAAGGTGACATAGCTATTGGCGGAGTGTTCAGTGTGCACACCAATGTTGAACGCCTGGATCTTTCCTTTCAAAGTAAACCTGAGCCGGCAAGATGCAAAAAGTCAGTGAGAGCTTGTATTGTGCGCTACATTACAAATTTTGCAAATGTCTGTTCAGAATGAAGGAGCTCTTTGTGTAATTTTTGAACTACTACACCGTGTTTTTTCAACGTTCTCTCTGTCATTAAACTGTGAAAGGCGCGTGTTATTCGGCGAAATAATGATTGATGCTGGTGCTGTGCGTTTTTAGTTTTGAGATTTATATTGCACATCGCTCGGGAAATTAATGGGCACTATCAAATACAACATGGGCTAATGGTAATTCTCTAGACCAACTGTTATAGAGGTAAAAACAAAAAAACTACTGCGGATGCTGGAAATCCAAAACAAAAACAGAATTACCTGGAAAAACTCAGCAGGTCTGGCAGCATCGGTGGAGAAGAAAAGAGTCGACCTTTCGAGTCCTCACGACCCAGAAGTTCTGTTGAAGGTTCGTGAGGACTCGAAACGTCGACTCTTTTCTTCTCCACCGATGCTGCCAGACCTGATGAGTTTTTCCAGGTAATTCTGTTTTTGTTATAGAGGTTGAACTGAAACATAGCTGGGTTTTCACTCATTTAAAATCAAAGCACTTGCACGGAGTTAAAATCTGAACCTATAGAATGACAGTATATTGGCCTCATTAAAGCACTTCTTGTGAATTGGTGAACATGATTATTTAGGCGATTTAGTTATAACAAATGGCAAATTATCCCCAGACTTGTGAATTTTAGAAATTGTGGGAATGCCTATATTTCATTAAACCCATGAACTGCTTCCAAATGTTTTATTGTTTCGTTAACAGGCCTCCCTCAAGTTGCTCTATTGGAGGCCGCGATGTTACTGCCGCATACTGGGGGAATTTGGTGCTTGTGCTGAGGCCATATTTCACATTGAGAGATAGGCTGCGCTTGATATCGCTCCTTAATTTTCGATTGTAGCAGATGCTTTTTGAAGATTTTGTGACATCGATTAGAATTACTGTCTCAGGAAAAAACAGTGGTTTTCTGGCTGTGTTTGTCAACAGCAATGGTGTCACGTACAGCAGGTCAGAAACTTGACCGCGCCCATAACACGCTGAGACAATTGCATATTTTGTTTGGGAGACACATGACAGTCTTACCTCTCCGGCAATGCAAGAAAATGGTCGAATTGCCGGAGTCGTCCTGTCCGTAAAGAAAACCCAATGAGGACTTTTGAATTTAGGAGAAAAGAGAAAGCGATTCTCCAGTGCCATAGTAATATTTATAGAACAGAAAAATAAACGAGAAGAACCGCAAGAGAGAGCGAGAAAAGGAGAGAGTGCGAGGCAGTAAGAAGGATTGAGAGCTAGAGACGAGAGGCATAGCGAGGTTAGTCAAATCCGCACAGTTATCTTTTCAAAACCGATCACATTTCATTACAGCTGTATATAATGTAAGTCCATCAACTGGAAAAGTTAACTGTTTCTCTCTTCCACTGATGCTGTCTCACTCGCTGACTGTGTCCAACTTTTCCTGATTTTATTTCAGCTTTCCAACACCCGCAGTATTTTGCTTTTGTTTTAGTTCCAGAAGTTGCGTATCCAAAAGATTAGTTAATAATTAGCGAATAATCTGCTATATTTATATTCTAAAGCCTTTGTCTGGCGCGGAGTGGGATGAGGTCGCTGTGGGATGGAGTAGTGGGCGGTCATAAAACATATAACACCACCACCGAGAAATGGGAGCAGTACTTCATTTTATCAAGAGTCCCTGGAGAGAAAGTATACATTTGACATAATAAAGAATGCCTAGCTCCTGGAGCATTTGTGTTGCGAGAGACCTGCCCATTGCAATTGACATTCCGGGAGATAATGAGCCCAGGAGGCTACAGATATATACAAAAAGAATGGTGGAACAGACAAAGTTCAGGGACGAAAGCTCATACTTGGAGTTTCCGGAAACGCGCTATTAGTTGGGATGGGGAAGCAAACTCCAAGAAGAACACGTGAATCATATAATTTTGGCAGTGAATTGCGCCATCACTATTTTACTTATTTCATCGCATTGATGAAGTAAAGCCATGCTTAAAATAAGATTCAACAAGGAAATTCAATTTAAACGTAAGTGGAAAGCAGTTCATCACCAAAAATATATGGGGAAACTTGTACTTGAGCATTGTCTTTTTAAAATGCTTCTGTCTAAGTAACGGTTTCCTTTATTATCCCAGAACCAGTGAAGGTGGGCGGAGGTAATGTTTCACTCCTGATTGTTAGTCTGTTTGTCTGTAAACAATATATCTCAAAAACTAATGGACGGATTTCAACGAAACCTGCTACACAGATTGGGTATGGCCCGAGAAAGAGTTGATTAGTTTTTGACGAAAATGCGGATCCGCATCTGGATCCTCAATTTCTTTTTAGAGGATGGGCTACCTTTCAGAGATATGGTGAATTAACATTTGTTTTAGAATGTTATGGGTTCATCATTTAGAATGTTGTTGATTGTTTTGGAATGTTGTGGATTGTCTCAACTGCTGCAGTGCGGTTTGTCAAAATATGAGCAGAGTTTTCAGAGCAGGTTGTTGGATGTGGATTGGCCTAAAGCCTCCTCAGTGAGATGGAAGCTCTGAATAAAAAGATTTTTTTTCAGCTTGTAGTTACAGAGCATCAATGAGGCAGGGAAAAGCATCAAGGAAGAGCCATGTAATTGTATTAACGTTGAGTTAACACAGCACTGTGAGATATGCTCTCCTGAGTTGCCTCTTCACTTGCTGGCTTTTTGATTGCCTGTGATCTTTAAGAGCAATCTTTAAGATGATTCTGGAGAGTTACTGCTCTATTTCAAAATAAATTAATTATAATATATATGTGAAATTGAAAAAAAAATCTTGATTTATTTTATCCACACCTAAATGTATTTTTCTACAGCTTTTGGTACAGAGTTTTTCGCTTTGTGCTGACAATGATTTTCGCCATTGAAGAAATCAACAAGAACCCAAGGCTGCTCCCTAATGTTACACTGGGTTACCGGATTTATGATACTTGTACAATGCCATCTTTAACTTTGAAATCAACCTTTGACTTTCTAAACAGAGGTGAAGACACGTCTTCCAATTTAGCTTGCAAAAAATCATCTACTGTCTCTGCCATTGTCGGTGACTCTGGGTCCTCACAGTCTGTAGCAATGGCCACCTTAATCGGCCCATTCAGGATTCCTATGGTAAGATATTAATTAATCAATGATCCTAGCTAAAGGTACAGAAACCACGGTTACTGTCAAAGTAATGGACTATTTCCATTTATTGTTGGATTATTAGACTCTAATGGTCATCATTCCATGAACAGTTCATGGATATTATTTCTTGATATAAATACATTTAAGTGCTAACTAATATTGATAATAACTGCAATGAGGTACAGTAATATTGATAGTAAATTAGCTTTGTGTCTAAGTTATGATTAAATGCAATGAAAACAGACAAATATATTTTAATCGCTAACAATAATGATGCAATTTACTATTGCTTTATAATGTTATCAAGAAAAACTGGGGCTAGAAAAGAGAAGGCTAACAGTTGTTCTGATAGAGGCCTTTAAGATTATGAAGTGCTCTGGTAGGGTAGACGTAGCAAAGGTGTTTCCACTCGTGTTTGTATTCAAAACTAGTGATCATAAAATTAAGATCTCACTAATGATTGCAATAAGGAATTCTGGTAAAATGTTCTTTCCTCAAGTAGTGGTGAGTAGATAGTATTCACTACCACATGGAACATTTGAGGTGAATAGCAGAGATGAGTTCCGGAGAAGCTGGATAAGTACATGGGCAAAAAGGAATGTATTACATATTGATAGGGTGAGGTGAAAATAAGGCTGAGGAGTGATCTAATGGAGGTACTTAAAACTATGAAGGGTTTAGATAGCATGAATACATGTTTCCCCTTGAGGGGAAGGGCATAACTAGGCCCCACTGATATAAGACAGTCACCAAAAAATCCAATAGGTAATTCAGAAGAAACTTCTTTAACAAAGAGTGGTGAGAATAGGGAACTTGCTACCAAAGGGAGTGGTTATAGCAAATAGTTTAGACGTATTTATGAGGAATCTAGAGAAACATATGGGGAAGAATGGAATAGAGAAACATATGGGGAAGAATGGAATAGACGGTTGTGAAGCTTGATTTAGATGAGGATAGTTGAGAGAAGGCTCGAGTGAAGTATGAACGCCGACATGGACTGGTTGGGCCGAATAGCCTGTTTCTGTGCGGGGTATGACCTATGTAATCCTATGTAGCCTGGAAGGAGGGTCATATGGAGCACTGAAGCTGCGTAGGTCTGTTAGGCCGAATGGCCCATCTCTGTGCGGTAAATTGTGTACTCCCATGTTAAGAAACTATTTCTTACATTTAAAGATATTTTAAACGATTCGAGTCAGCAATGTTATTCTTTTCATATCTGAATGCATCTTAAAAATAAATTGGGGGGCATGAAGATTACTCTAAATTCACATAAAGCGATAAATGATCAGATATTACTTTCTCTTCGGAGGTAACTTGCTCCATTTCTCAGTATCAGATTCCGGGTGCTCCGTCCACTAGCTCCCCCCACCCACCCCCTTCCCCGCCCCTTGTGTAAGACTCATCAGATTTGCAGGGGCTTTATTTTTCCCTTTAATTCCCTCTAGCCTATAGGCGTCAGTTTAGCGTGATCTGGTTCTCGTTCATTGTCGGCTCACACGAGGAATCTTACTAATTAAAGTCGCTAAGAACTCAATAGAAAACTCATTACCTTAAATGTAAGTGGTTGTGTTCCTTGTATTAGTTAAATTGACACTGCCAAAATTGCATTATCAGATGTAATTAAGAATGTATAAAATATTGAAGATTCTTGAATCACAGTATCATTCGGCACAGAAGGAGGTTGTTCATTCCCTATTGCATGTGCAAGGCTTATTGGAGGAGCTAATCCATTAACCCAGCTCCCCTACACGTTCCCTTCAATGTTCCCATTCGTGTATCTATCAACTTAATTCTCCGACTCTGGGGAAATAATGTCCCAGCTATCTGCATTATCCACATAACTGAAGCCCCAAATCCCTGACATCATTCTAGTAAATCCCCTTTGAACTTTCTCCAAACGCTGGACATCTAAAGCGGAAAAAGCTGGGCGCACTCAGCGATGCCTTTCAGTGGAGAAGAGGGAATCATTTCAGTTTTAACCCTGCATGAGGGATTTCTCTAACTCCAGCGCTTCTCACAGCTGTAGCCGGATCTGAATGCTTCCAGGATTTTTTGGAAGTAGACGGAGAATGGATGCTGGGCACTCGATATTGCAGAAAGCGGGAATGATCATAGTCGATATAGGAACATTTCACATGCTTCCATTTTAATTCTCCACAGGTCAGCTACTTTTCCACCTGTGCTTGCCTGAGTAACAGGAGGAAATATCCATCATTTTTCAGAACGATACCGAGCGACTATTTCCAGGCAAGAGCGTTAGCTCATCTCGTAAAGCGCTTTGGCTGGACATGGATCGGGACGATTAAAAACAGTGACGATTATGGTAACTTTGGGATGCAAGCTTTCACCGAAGCTGTCCAACAATTAGGTGTTTGCATTGCTTTCTCCGAGTCTATTCACAGAACATACCACAGGGACAAGTTACTTAGAATTGTAGATGCTATAAAGAAATCTTCCACCAAAGTCGTCGTGGCCTTCGTCGCGCCTGAGGAAATGAAGATTTTATTCAGTGAGATTATACGACAGAACGTGACGGGTGTACAATGGATAGGAAGCGAGGCTTGGGTATCCACGCAGTTCCTACCTCAGGCAGAAAGCAGGCGTTTTGCCTCTGGCACAATCGGAGTTGCAATTCGCCAGGTAGATATACCAGGACTGAGAGAATTTCTCATGGGCGTCAATCCTTCTCTGTATCCAGGCAATCCCTTAGTGAGGGAGTTCTGGGAATCAACCTTCAGCTGTACACTGATGAGCACAGAGAACACAACAGATAAAAAGCCATCTCCCCTGTTGAAAGAATGCACCGGAAGAGAGATTTTGCAGACAGCGCACAATGAATTTATTGATGTTTCGCAGTACAGGGTTACTTACAATGTATATAAAGCTACGTACGCAATAGCCCACGCTCTTCATAACATGCTGTCGTGTCAAAATGGCAAAGGACCATTTCCCCAGGAAGATTGTGCAAATATCTCAAGTTTTCAACCGTGGCAGGTAAGCGGTCAATATTTTAAACAGTTGGGTAATTTAAAATAGGAATATTTATAAACTGGTTTCTATTCTTATCGGAATTAAAGGCGATATGAAATGTTTCAAGTTTCTTCTAAACAAAGTGTTGTTAACTTCTCCATTCTCGATCCCATTTTAAAGCTTCTACATTACATGAAAACGGTCAATTTCACTACCAAGATCGGTGAAAATATCCACTTTGATGAAAATGGAGATCCAGTGGCCACATATGATATCGTAAACTGGCAGCCGACTGCGGCTGGCGGCGTGGATATTGTCGGTGTCGGGGTCTATGACGGATCAGCTCCTCTAGGCCAAGAATTTGTGATAAAGGAAGAAGCAATTGTATGGAGTGGAGGTCAAATTACGGTAGGGACACTAAAGACACACCAATGCTCCTAGTGGCGTAGGTAAGATCGAAGATAGCAACCGCGTACCTTTCTGAATTTAATAGTCTTGAAATTCTGCGCATGCTTGAGCATGTATTCGCTGCTCCCAATGCGGTCTCCTCTACACTGGAGAGACCAAACACAGACTGGGTGACCGCTTTGTGGAACACCTTAGGTCTGTCCGCAAGCATTACTCAGACCTCCCTGTCACTTGCCATTTCAACACTCCACCCTGCTCTCATACCCACATGTCCATCCTTGGCCTGCTGCAATGTTCCAGTGAAGCTCAACGCAAACTGGAGGAACAGCACCTCATCTTCCGACTAGGCACTTTACAGCCTTCCGGACTGAATATTGAGTTCAAGAATTTTAGATCATGAACTCTCTCCTCCATCCCCACCCGCTTTCCGATCCCCTTTTTTTCAATAATTTATATAGATTTTTCTTTTCCCACCTATTTCCATTACTTTTAAATATATTTCCATCCATTTTTTTCTCTCTGCCTTTTAGCCTATTTCGATCCCTTCCCCCCACCCCACCCCCATTAGGGCTATCTGTACCCTTATTATCACATTCCTTAGATAATATCAACTTCTCACCTTCAACACCTCTTTGTCCTTTTGTCTATGACATCTTTTGGTTATCTCCACCTATCACTGGCCCTCTACCCAGCTCTACCTGTCCCACCCCCCCTTAAACCAGCTTATATTTCACCCCTTTTCTATTTTTCCTTAGTTGTGTTGAAGAGTCATACGGACTCGAAATGTTAACTGTTCTTCTCCGCAGATGCTGTCAGACCCGCTGAGTTTTTCCAGGTATTTTTGTTTTTGCTTTGGATTTCCAGTATCCGCAGTTTCTTGCTTTTATCTTGAATATGCATGTTTGCTTAGACTATTTTAGCAGACTATTGTTGTTTAGAGAGTGAAATTTGCATCAAATCTGAAGGAAGCTATAAAAGGATAATGTTTCAGCGAATGCATCAAGGTGGGGCTGTCGGTCATATTGTTAAATTTCCTCATCAATAACTTTATTACATTATTCGAGTGAAATCCTGGCCTCAGGTGTCCAGGTTATTGTCCACCTCTGTTTCTAAATTTAAGGTTTGTGATTTATATTGTTGATTCTGGATTCCCCCCCAGAACGATATCAATGGTGATTCCTCTTTGAACTGATAGCACTTTTCTGTTGTTAGTCAGTCAAATGGTCAGCAAGAATGGCATCTACTGTGCTGGTTGGAAACAAATAGGAGCTCGGAGATGGCACAACAGTCAAGAACCTCCTAATCAACATCTATTTGGAAAGTTGAATGAGTCGGGAAAGCTAAAAGTGTGGTTCAGCCTCCCAAACAACCTTTGTGCGAAGAAATCACCAGGAGGGTTTCCTAGAAATGGGGCCAGGACAAACTGAGTTGTTTTCACAGAATCACAGAATCACACGCTGCAGAAGAGGCCCTTCGGCCCATCGAGTCTGCACCGACACATGAGAAACACCTGACCGACCTACCTAAACCCATTTTCCAGCACTTGGCCCATAGCCTTGAATGTAATGACGTGCCAAGTGCTCATCCAGGTACTTTTTAAAGGATGTGAGGCAACCCACCTCCACCACCCTCCCAGGCAGCGCATTCCAGACCTTCACCACCCTCTGGGTAAAAAGGTTTTTCCTCACATCCCCCCTAAACCTCCTGCCCCTCACCTTGAACTTGTTTCTCCTCGTGACTGACCCCTCAACTAAGGGGAACAGCTGTTCCCTATCCACCCTGTCTATGCCCCTCATAATCTTGTGCACCTCGATCAGGTCACCCCTCAGTCTTCTCTGCTCCAACAAAAACGACACAAGTCTATCCAACCACTCTTCATAACTTAAATGTTTCATCCCAGGCAACATCCTGGTGAATCTCCTCTGCACCCCCTCCAGTGCAATCACATCCTTCCTATTATGTGGCGACCAGAACTGCACATAGTACTCCAGCTGTGGCCTCATCAAGGTTCTATACAACTCCACCATGACCTCCCTACTTTTGTAATCTATGCCTCGATTGATAAAGGCAAGTGTCCCATATGCCTTTTTCACCACCCCACTAACATGCCCCTCCACCTTCAGAGATTTACGGACACATATGCCAAGGTGCCTTTGTTCCTCAGAACTTCCTAGTGCCATGCCGTTCATTGAATACTTCCTTGTCAAATTACTCCTTCCAAAGTGCATCACCTCACACTTTTTAGGGTTAAATTCCATCTGCCAGTTATCTGCCTATTTGACCATCCTGTCTATATCTTCTTGTAGCCCAAGACACTTAACCTCACTGTTAACCACTCGGTCAATCTTTTGTGTCATCTGCAAACTTACCTCCCACATAGTCACCTATGTCATTTATATAAATGACGAATAATATGGGGACCCAGCACAGATCCCTGTGGTACGCCACTGGACACTGGCTTCCAGTCACTAAAGCAGCCTTCTGTCATCAATCTCTATCTCCTACAGCTAAGCCAATTTTGAATCCACCTTATCAAATTACCCTGTATCCCATGTGCATTTGCCTTCTTTATAAGTCTCCCATGTGGGACCTTGTCAAAGGCTTTGCTGAAATCCATATAAACTGCATCAGCTGCACTACCCTCATCTACACACCTGGTCACCTCCTCAAAAAATTCAATCGAATTTGTTAGGCATGACCTCCCTCTGACAAAGCCATGCTGACTATCCCTGATCAAACCTTGCCTCTCCAAGTGGAGATAGATTCTCTCCTTCAAAATTTTCTCCAATAGTTTTCATACCACTGATGTAAGACTCACTGGCCTGTAGTTCCCTGGCTTATCTCTCCAGGCCTTCTTAAACTGCGAAACCACATTAGCTGTTCTACAGTCCTCTGGCACCTCCCCCGTGGCTAGAGAGGAATTAAAAATTTGGGTCAGAGCCCCTACGATCTTCTCCCTTGCCTCCCTCAGCAGTCTGGGACACAAATCATCTGGACCTGAAGATTTGCCTACTTTTAAGCCTGTCAACACCTCGAATACCTTGTCACTCCCTATAACAATTTGCTCAAGAACCTTGCAGCCTCTCTCCCCGAGTTCCATACCTTCATCCTCATTCTCTTGCGTGAAGACGGATGTGAAGTATTAATTCAACACTCTAGCGATGTCCTCTGGCTCCACCCATGGATTGCCCCCTTGGTCCCTAATGGGACCTACTCTTTCTTTCAAAGAGGATGCATTCCTCCTTCAGTTTGTATTTTCTTGACCCCATAAATAATCACACTGGCTCTCAGAGGGAGCTTTCCACCGAGTTCCTCTATGCACTGTTTTATGTCTTCTTTATGCTGAGTGTTCCACTTCTTTTTTCAAAAGTCCTAACCCCCTGGTCAAAACGTACATAAAATGGGATAATCATCTGCTTAATTTCGTAAAATTTAGAAGACGAGCAGGGAGGTTGAAGAATGCACATAACTATCGAAGTACAGGAAGAAAAGATCACAAATTGCTTAAATGCTTGGCGCATTGAAAGTAAAGATAGGAAAGTAACGCTGACTCTATATTAGGCAATCGGCAACCAATTGCAAATTTATATGCAGTTTAGCTAATACCATTCTGCGAAGGATTCTGGGATATGGCAACACACTTGAATTACACAATCAATGAAAGTGCATTGTCAGGAAGGAACACTTCACTTACCGATGCCCTTGATCAGTTAATAAATATAATTTTGTGTACACGAGATGCTGATAGAATTGGAAGAGAGACTTCAAAACTCGATCAGCAGAGCCAACATCGGTCAGAATGTGCACCAAAATTGCAACCATTGGGCTGACAAAACTCATTGGAAAATATAGGCAAAGTCATTAATAATTGTAACTGCAGATCGACGATCATGGTCAGACATTATTGTGATTACCAAGTGTCATCTACAATGCACAGATTGCTCCAGGTATAAAGATGCTGGCAGATAAATACGCATGTTACACCTTGTGAAAAAAATCTCAATCGCACAAGTTTTCCTCTTTCATTTTGTTGTTTTTCAATTTATTGCGATGCTTGGCAATCATATCGCTATCGACTTGGAACATTATTATTTTTTAAATTTTCTTTAATCTATAAATAAACCACAAATGTCAGGAGCCCTCAATGAGTGTTATGGCAAAATATTCACTTTGTTTTCTTCCTTACAATCTTCTCGAATGATATTCAACAACTTTCAGTCAGTTTTTTGATAAGACTGGGATGTTAGCAAGTGGTAGTAGATGTGTGCCAGGCTTGTCAGCGAGTATTGTGGAACTTGCCCCTTGCGCATTGACGCAACTGAACCAGCTGTTATCTCGTTCCAAAGTCCACAGACAGATAGTTTCTCCAGTGGCTGTGAACTGACATTCCACATCTCCAGTCGTGTATCTTTGCTATCCTCTGAAGTTCTAAGATCAAGAAAGTTAAATTGACAATTCCATTTATGTCATGAAAAAGTAAAGATCTTTCAGGCATATGTTCACATTTCCACTGTGATTGCTTCACGAATGGGCAACCTTATTCCTCGTGACGTTGGTGATATTTGCTGTTGAAAATCCAGGTAAGAGGAACAATATAGTCGCAGCAGCCGATATAATTTGTATTCACCAGCACAGTTTTAATTGCAGAACGTCGGTGCAAGAGTAGGCCATTCGGTCCATCTTGCCTGCTGTGCCATTCAGTGGGGCCATGACTGATCCATGTCTGTTAACACCCTTGGCTAGGATAACCGTATCGACCTCAGTGTTAAAAGTACTAACTGAGCTAGCACCTATTGCGTTCTGTGAGACAGAGGTTCATACTGATACCACCCTTTCCGTGAGTAAGTGGTTCCTACCTTCTCCCCTGAATGGTCTGACTCTGATTTTACGTTTATGCCTCCCAATTTTTCTCTCGATCTCGGGATGCGGGCGTCGCTGGAACAGTCGGCATTTATGGTCCAACTCTAATTGCCCTTAGTTAGTGGCTTGCTAGCAATTTTAGAGGGCAGTTCAGAATCAACCACACTGATGTGCGTCTGGAGACACATAGCGGCCAAACCGGGCGAGGATGGCAGTGTTCCGTCCCTGGAGGGCATAAGTGAACCGCATAAACCCGGTCATTATATGATCAATATTCTGATACTGGATTTTCTTATAAGTTTAGTAATTAGATATAATCTCCTCAGCTGCCGAGGTGGGAATTGAATTAATGTCTTATACTAGTTTACGAGCAGAAAAGTTTCCCTAACAATTCCTTTAAAGCACCCCAAAACTACAATCAAACTCGCCTTAACCTTCTATATTTCAGGGAATTCAATCTCAGTTCATGCAGTCTCTCCTCATAATTTAATCACGCAGCTTTGGTAACCTTCTGCTGGGTCTGGGCTGCACCCTTTCTAAGTCCAATATCCCCTTTCTAAAGTGCAGTGTCAGGACCGAACACGTCATTCCAGATGTGGTCTAACAATGGCTTTTATACTTATTGAAAACCGTCCTCCCCTTTCTATTCCAATTACCTAGTCATAAAGTTTAAAATTCCATGAGGTTATTTTCGATTATTTAATTTCCCTGTCCTTGACTTTAATTCTTCAAAAGTTTCAATTAGGCTTATTACAGATGACCTACCCTCTACAAATGCACAATGGGGGTCTCTAAGCAGCTCAAATTTCTCCAAGTGTCCTGTTTCTCTGTTATTAATTATAGGCTCCAATAACTTCTCCGCAACAGATGTTAAACTAACAAGTTTATAATTTTCTGATTTCTCGTTGACACCGGTGATATTTTCTGTTGAAAATCCAGGTAAAGGGAACAACATAGTCGCAGCAGCCGATGTAGTTTGTATTGACCGGCACAGTATTAATTGCAGAATATCCATGCCAGAGTAGGCCGTTCAGCCCATCAGGCCTGCTGTGCCACTCAGTGGGATCATGACTGATCCATATCCTTAAATAATGGGGTGAACTTTGAAACATCACAGAATGAATAAAGAAGGACTTCCTCTGCTTTATCATAAGGTTCCAAGAGCGGTTTGCTCCGAAACCTGCCCCCATGGGACCAGGAAAGCAACAAGGAAAGGACAACCCCTTTGCTGCTTTGACTGCATAAGATGCGCTGATGGTGAAATTAGCAACATCACAGGTACGAACCAACAAGATTGAGTCGGATGTGCTCGCTTTGTGCTTGTTGAGAACTGATTTCCTCTGATTTCGAAAAGAAAGAAAACGCGTGAAGGAGCATTTTAAAAAAAGCTTCGAAGTTTTCATTGAAAAGCAAACACTAAACAAATCTTGCTCAATTTGTTGTGTTACTAACAAAGTAGGAGCAGGGATAATTACTGCTGAACTTTTTAATCACTGCATTATTTAGTATAAACACAGAACTGTGGATTTTTACCACTTTCTCTTTCCTGTGTATTTTGTGTCCTTTTAGATTCTCCAGATTGCATTAAATGCCCATGGGAATACCGGTCTAACTGGCAACGAGACGAATGCATATTGAAGGAAATTGAGTTTCTTTCTTTTGGCCATCTGATGGGGATTATTTTGTTGACACTGGCATTGCTCGGAGCTTCCCTAACGATCGGTGTATTTGCTTTGTTTTATGTTCACAGAGACACTCCTATTGTTAAAGCTAACAACTCGGAGTTAAGTTTTCTGCTTCTTTTTGCATTAATTCTGTGTTTTCTGTGCTCAATTACATTCATTGGAGAACCTTCCATCTGGTCTTGTATATTGCGTCACACAACATTTGGTATCATTTTTGTTCTTTGTATTTCTTGCGTTTTAAGTAAGACAGTTGTTGTGGTGATGGCATTTAATGCACTCCTTCCGAAGAATAACATGATGAGGTGGTTTGGACCTGTTCAACAGCGTCTATCTGTTTGTGTACTTACATTGGTGCAATGTTTAATATGCACGCTTTGGCTAAGATTATCACCTCCTTACCCTCTAAAGAACGGCGAATATTTTAAGGAAATAATTGTTTTTGAATGTGATGTAGGCTCGCCAATAGCCTTTTACTGTGTCCTCGGTTATATAGGATTCCTGTCTTGTGTGTGTTTTGTGGTTGCTTTTCTAGCTCGACAACTTCCAAACAATTTCAATGAAGCTAAACACATCACCTTTAGCATGATTATCTTCTGTGCTGTATGGATAACTTTCATTCCAGCGTATATCAGCTCCCCTGGTAAATACACCGTGGCTGTGGAAGTGTTTGCGATTTTGGCATCCAGTTTTGGACTCCTTTTCTGTGTTTTTGCCCCCAAATGTCATATTATCCTGCTGAGAAAAGAAAGGAATACAAAGAAGCATATGATGGATAAAATGGCTTCCAATGATCTTTAATTATTCCCCCAGAGCTTTGTGATGCAATCGCGGTGAAGCGAATCTCTTCACTTGAAGTAACTGCTGTTATCGTCATTTTACTGCTACGAATCTCAACATTAGAATAAACTACACAGTGCTTGTAAAATGTGGAAATTTTGCTCTGAACAAATGTAACGTTGTGGCTGCATGTATTAAACTCAGTTATCACTTTTTAAATATACGTCGCTCGTTCTTTCAAAGTCGGAATGGCTTGGGATAGCGTCAGTGGAAGAAGTGTGGAAACCTGGATAGAGGAGGGATGGGTGACAATCGCAGATGGAGGCAGAATAGGCAAAGCATTGCTTCTTCTATGCTATACTCACGAGGCCTTGATGGAAAAATAGATTTACTTTTTTAGAAATGAATGTAATGTACTGAAAAAAACAATTCTGCCTCTTTTAAGAATTTTGTTTCGCTTCCATTTAATTTCTATCCAGGAAGGCAGAACATTGGTTTGCATAGCATTGAAAACCAGGACATGTCTTTAAATCATCAACGCTTTTTTTTGTAGATCAGTATTAATTTTTTGCATTCTCAGAGAGACTTAAGATTTCTTCTTTGTTAGCTCAAATTTCGAATTGTTCAGCATTATTCTGGAGTGATCAGAGTGAGGTAGCATTCGGTTATCAGCAGTGGCTGAGTGAGTAGCACTGTCAGTTCAGTCAGAAGGTTGCGAATGAATAACCGCTTTAAGAGCCGAACGCAACAAAGAAGGTTGATGTCGCAGCGCAGTACCGAGGAAACGCTTCCCTATTTGTAAGTAAGTCTGGGTACTAGGTTTTAGTGTAACCCAACCACTTTCAGGTTAATTTAAGTTATATTCATTATAATAAGCTAACAAGGTTAAACGCCATTTTGTGCTAACACTGAGTAAGAAGCCATTTTGATGCTTTTAACCTTTTACAACAAACTAAACCAAAACAGTATTACGAAACAGCCACTGACTAGCAACAGATGATTAACCAAATAGTGTACCTCAATGGAGTTACAACTGAAGAACAAGTAATTAATAATCAGTAGTTAATTATAAGTCACTTTATGCTACTTCTGAATTTCTCCATTAGCTTTACATGCGAGAGAATTGACGTGCTGTAAAAACTGGGAAAGAAATGGGATAAGCCTTGGAATCCCTCCCTATCAGGAACACACACTGTCCTTGATTGCTGAGTTTGTCTTAATGAATGGAACTCCTCTAAAGACATCAAGATAAGAGACATAGCTTAAAGGAAGGCATTGGCTTAAGTTTAAAACAATGCGTGTAATTAGCTAGAACCAATGGAGTTAACTCCTATCACCTTACTGACAAATTATAGACTAATTAGCCATTTCCAACAGTTTGGCTAAAGTGGGCTTACAACATCTTTTCAGTATAAAGAAAGGGGCTGCGGGAACCACCTTTGTGTACATCAAGTGGTTTTTTTAAAATTCATTCATGGGATGTGGGCGTCACTGGCTTGGGCCGCATTTATTGCCCATCCCTAATTGTCCTTGTTCGGAGGGCATTTAAGAGTCAACCACATTGCTGTGGACCTGGAGTCATGATAAGGCCGGACCAGGTAAGGATGGCAGATTTTCTTCCCTAATGGACATTAGTGAACGAGATGAGTTTTTATGGCAATCGGCAATGGTTTCATGGTTGTCATTAGGCTTTTAATTCCAGATTTTTATTGGATTACAAATTCCACCATCTTCCATGGCGGGATTGGAACCCGGTTCCCCAGAGTATTAACCCTGGGTTTCCAGGTTACCGGTCTATTCCACCAGTTTAGATTTGGGGACAGTTGCGTATCCTATCAGCATGAAGGTCATTTCTAATAAACTTCAGGGCAGATGAGTAGTTAGTACTGGGACTGGTTCAGTGATTCCCTGCCAGTAGAAATCCCAGGAAGGTGTACTGCTTTTCGGAAGCAGTGACTTTCTCTATCGGCATGAGGAGTTCAAGTTTGTTGTACACTTCTCTTGGATTGATCACCCACTTGAAAGCGTGGAATTGGTAGAGTTTGATTGATAGGTATACGTTAGCTATATTTTGCCTCTGTTCGTTAGTTGATAAGTATCTAAAACTTGCTTATAATTGATAAGCTTCAATACTATTTACTGATGTAGAGTCTTTGCCTGATGGTTATATCTCTGTCGAATTCAAACAGTTTAAAAGGGCAATTTGGGTTCCAGTATTAGGCAGTGCACAGCTAAATTGGAACAGTCTAAAATAACAAACACCGCATTTTTAAAACTTCCAATATATTGGAGGTGCCATGTTTTGAATGCGACATTAAACCAAGATTCTTTCTGCCCCCTCAGTTACACTTAGAATATGCCACGGTAGTATTTCAAATATAAGCAATGGAGTTCTCCCGGTGTCCCGAGCAAGATAAGATCCTTGATCAATGTCGCTAAATGTCTGTCCATTATCACATTTTGGTTTCTAAAACTTGTTCTGCAATTTGCCTGCCAGGTATCCTAGATTAGAACATGAGCTGCACTTCATTGGTTGTAAAATCTGCAGGACATCCTGAGATAGTGAAAGGTGCAGCATAAGTGCAAAATCTATATATTTTCGGTGCATTATTGGATTTACCATTTACCAGAGTGACACACTTAGATAGATCATGTGGCATTTGAGGGACTGGCATTGTATATTTTGCATGTCACTGCTTGTTGGAGGATCTTTCCTTGAATATCTGGTAAATTTTAACTTATCCTTGCTACTTATTGGTTGTTAGTTTCTTCCAAATCTTGGGCTGCAATTTCCTTGTGTTACAAGAATTAGATATTTCTGAAAATCAGGTATACGTATTATATAAACCCCTAGGGAAACAGTGATCATAATATCAGGAGCTTTAAAATAGCTCTGAGGTGGACAAGGACAGTAAACCATAAACATATTGGGGGAGGGTTAACCTTAATAAATTGAAAATTGCTTGGCCCCCGATGGATCGGAATCAAACATGGATCATCAATGTAGGAATGGAGCAACTGACGGTCTGCAGGATGAATTTGACTGGGTATCGAACATATACATTCCATAAGTGTGTGTGCGTATGGGACGGGGGTAGGGGCGATGGAGAAGAAGGAGGACGTCGACATTTCGAACTCACTGGCTGGCAAAAGACAGAGAGATTCAACAAGAGGCAGAAAAATGAGATATAATAACATGTAAGTTTCATAACACAACCGAGAGTTAAGTACAGAGGATTCTAAAATGGAATGAGGGCAAAGGGAGAGAGTATGAGAATAAACGAGTGGCTAACACAGAAGAGAACAGAAGCGTCCTTTCAAAATATATAAATAGCAAAAGGCTAGTCAAAGGAAGAGTGCAATAGGCACAAAGAATGAGATCTTCTTGTGGAAGTAGAAGGCATGGCTGACGTACAAATGAATACTTTGCATCTGTCTTCAATGGAGAAGGCGATTGTGCCAATTTGGTTTAAAAGGAGGTTTGTTATGATGCTGGAAAAAAATAGATAAAGAGGAGGTTCTTAAATGTGTGGCATTGTGATAAATCCGAGGCTCCTGAAGGAAGTAAGGGTTGAAATAGTGAAGGTTGTGAATACAATTTTCCAATTGTATCTGGCAGTGCTAGATATCTGAAGATTGTTAATGTTACATCCTTGGTTAAAGCAGGGATGGGGTTAAACCCGAAAACCACAGGCAAAGCAATGTGACATTGTTGGTGCAGACACTTTGAGGGAAAAGAATCGACAACAAAATTAATTGCGATTTGGAGAATTATAAGATGGACAACGAAGATCAGCACTGGTTTGATAATATCAAATCGTGTTTGAGTTATTGGGTTGATTTCTCTGATGAGGTAACGTAGGATAATTTTAAAGGTCGTGTAGCTGAAGTTGTTAAAATGGACATTGAAAATGCGTTCGACAAAGTACCACAAATTAGCAATATTAAATCTCAAGCGATTATACAGACAGTGGCACCGTGGATACGAATTTGAGTGAGAGACAGGCAGCAGAGAGTAGTGGTGAATGTTTTTTTTCGGATTGATGAACAGATTTCTAAAAGCTTCAAGCCGCAGTGCAAAGACCCAGAAAAGGTCTTAGCAAATGTCGCTGACTGCAATAACCAGGCCAACTTGCAAAGAAGGGTGCAGTAACCTGGAAGCTGCAGTGTTGTGGTGAGGACTGAACTACTTGAAAACAAATTATTGGATGTGACCGAAAACAATCAGTTGTTAATGACATCAACGGCAATTGACTTTAACGGGAAACTCTTTCGAGTTATCAACAGTCACAGATTGCAACTCTTTTGAGTACAACCACAAGTTCTTGGTTTCCGGGAGTGGGACATGAACCCACAACCCTCTGATTCAAAGGCGAGGGTGCTATGAACTGAGCCACAGCTGACACCTCACCTCACAAAAATTAACACGCAGGGCACTCACAGAGCTAAACACGTGTATGGCCTGGCGCAAGTGTTCAGCAAAATAATGACTTCCTCCCTGCGAAAATACACCCAAGTCAGATTCCCCTTTGTAACATAGAAACATTGCAGATCTTGTGGGCCAATAGGTAACACGCCTGCCTCTGAGCCGGAAGTTACGAGTTTAAGTCCCACTCAGGGCTTGTTGGCCACGTTCATGGCGCGGTTCACAGGTTGATAATCTGCCTATTCATCCTTCCAACATTTCTCCATTATTCCCCAAAGGGGAATTGGGCTGTCTGGAAAAAAAAAATCATCACTATGGTACGACAATCCACAACTGCCTGCTTGCTCATTTCGTGGATGGTAGAGATTCTTGCCAGTCACAAACGGGAGGGTTTATGTTGGCTCCTATCCTGCTCAGAATGATATTCTCTGTCACATTTTCTGAAGTATTCTGCCTCAGCAAATTTGCCATTTACATTAGGTATTGTACTGAAGACAAAGGCTTCAATTTAAGGAGACTACAACCTAAAAACAACGTGCATGAAGCAGTGGATCCTGATGTTCTTTTTACTGATGACTGTGCCCTAAATGCCTATTCAGAACAAGGAATATTAATTGGCATGGATTACTTCACGTGCATGTGATAACTTCAGTTTCACCATCAGTCCCCAAAAGATTCAAGTCATGTACCAACCTGACTCTCGAAAGCATTATGTGAAGCTAACTATTACAGTCAATATTCAAAGGTTTAAAATAGACGACAAATTTGAGTTCTGTTGAAGGGTCATGTTGGACTCGAAACGTCAACTCTTTTCTTCTCCACCGATGCTGCCAGACCTGCTGAGTTTTTCCAGGTAATTCTGTTTTTGTTTTACAAATTTACCTTCCTTGACATCACCCTCTCCAGAGTCATTCACATTGACAATGATGTTAAGCCAGGACAGTTAAGATCAGTGTAGCTTTTGACAAGCTACAAAATACTGTCTGGGAGTGAAGAGGAATTAGCCTCTCAACAAAAGTGGAGGGAGATAGAGCGATTATCATTCCCAATCCCTTGTATGCTTCTGAGTTTAGACAGTTTACTTCAGACACACGCACATGCTACACCACTTTCACGTGACCTGTTTGCAGAGATATCTTGAGATCATTTGGCAAGACAAGATTCTTAGTACTGAGGTTCTCTCCCTTATCAACATTCCCAGCACCCACAATCTGTCAAAGAGAACACAGATAAGGTGGGCAGGGCATATTGTCAGAAAGCCTGCTGAGCGCTTGCCAAAAAAAAAATCTCTTCTTCATAGAGTTAATTGAAGGGAAGCAAACACATGGAGGCCAGAAAAGGCCTTTTAATGTGTGGGATTAAAGATTAGAAAGAAGAACAGTAGTTTATGATTGAGACTTGCATAGGCTATCCATCCATGATGGTACAAACAGATACATATAGAAAATGCTTAAGCTCGAAGCAAAGAAATAGTCTAGCATGCTTTGCTACATTGGAAGCAAAGCTGGTGGCAAGCAATTTGCTTTGTTCAGTCATGTTTGACTGTGAGCTGTTTTTGTGAAGCAATTTTTCCTCATAACAAAACAAGACAGTCTAATTAAGAAGTGACAACGAAGAGGTTTAAAAGGCTTAAAACAGACCTAGAAGGCCTGGAAAACCAGGTGTGTATCAGTCAGTGTCCCTAAGACTTTATGAGCACAACAAATTACTAGTAGGTCAATGAAGTACTCAGGCTTCATATCTGAAAAATTGTCAACTTAGCCGACCTGAATCCAGGTCAGAGGGAGAACATGGAAAGATGAGATTCTCCCCCATGGCTTGAGCATCCCACCTGCTGTTCAGTCAATACCAGTAGAGATGGGATGATTAATTTTGCATTAATTTCCCATTTAAGGGCCTCAGTTGGCAGCATGGCAGGAATGTTCAATCAAAACATCGGTCAGGACACAGGTTTCACCAGGTCCCTCTCCCATTGTTCTTGGAATGGCTGCAGACACAACATTAGGTTGAAGTTACAGATCCCTACTGCATTCAGCAAGTTATTGGCTTCTTACTACCATATGCCAGTGGCCAACTTAGCTTTAATGTTAGTATATAATGCACAGAAGAGGACTTACCTTATGTACTCTGCTTCTAATTGATAAGGGGTCCGCTTAAAATTACGCCACCATCAAGTAACCATGATCAGGGTCATTCCCTTTTTGATGGAATTTAGCTCCTGAATACAGCCTCCATCTTACTTTTTGTGAGTGACTGCGAGTGACTGGTCCTTTCCGCGAGACGATCTTGGTGATTGTACATTGACTGGGTGGTGAAGACACCAATTTGCAGGGCGCCTGGATGACCATGCTTGGGGTAATTATAGAACAAAGCCTCTCAGTCTAGTTGGGCCAGTTAGAGGCTTACAGCTACCTTATGATCTTACATTGCCTCTGCCTGCACACCTGAAAACGACTGAGGTTCTACCTACCACCACTGATTGAATTCAAATTCTCATTGTCTCACCAGCCTCTTTGAACTTCACCTTTTAACAATGAAACCCCTTTCATAGTACCAATTTTATTAGTTATATAAACATATGGCTTGGTATGTGCTAGAAAGGCATCAAGTTTTCACCCCATTTCTTGAATGCTCTATTCAAAAAATGCAAATGCACTCTACCTCTCTGTTTAGATCTCAAACTAGTTCATCAAAGCAGCTAGACTAACTGGCTTCAATCCAATTAAGACATACCCGCAGACCAAACCTCTATTTTAAAAGGAAAATATTTTCCAAAATATTATATACATTGATAGCTTCATGACATCCCCCTCCTTATCAAAAAAATAACTGTCATAACTCTAAAAGATGGCTTCATTTTTAATAACCCATCTCCTATACTTATTACCCTATTACATTACCAGGTGCAAGCATTACCATAACTATACACAAGTCCTTCAACAGAAATCACTCCAGTTCAGTGTCCAGGTTTTTTTTCAAAATGCCCCATTTTCCTTTAAGCTTCAAACTCTTGATAATGCATCAGCGAACAGACTTTCTCTTTCAGCAATATGCATAATACACAGTTTAAATGGTTGTAACAATAGACTCCATCTGAAAAGCCTTGCACTTTTGTCACGAAATTTGTCCCAAAACTTCAAAGAATTATGTTCTGTATAAACGATTGTTTCTGATGAATTGTTTGCACAATGTAAATTTCAAAATGCTGCAATGCTATTGTGTGGACCCATTACATTCAACAAAATATGGGACCAGAAGACCGCCTGTCTGCCCAGCTTGGACTTCTAACAAAGAGAGCGTGATCAAAGCTTGTTAAAGCTGGAGAGGCACTAAGAACCACCATCTATCTCCTAATGTGAACAGACACAGAGAAACTGATTGTTACCCTGAAACTGACTCATCAATTGGGCAACCCCACATAACCTAAGTCCCTTTGGCTTTTGGAAAGTTTTAATGGTACATTCCTGGACTCCCATGTCAGTCTGCTGTTTAACATCCAGCCTGTCAACACCAAAGTAGGACTCCAGGCTGACAACAAAGCCTGCCTCAAGTCTAAACCTCATTGAAGGCTGATTTTTTGGAAGATTCATACCATCACCTGTATGGCATCCCCAACTTTAAAGGAATTATGTAACCCCTGCTTTTCGCTAGCTGAACCCACCTGAACCTTAACTCCTCCGTGAAGGAGCTCTCACTGGACTCTGACATTCACGTGAAAGAATATCCATATCTTTGGTTCTTTTTAAAAATATTATTCCTATTTGTAAAACTTTTCTTTTTTATTTCCTTCTTGTGTGCCTGTGTGTGTGTGCATGTAGTTCTCACACCCATCCCCTGCATTTGAATGCAAGAATAAACAATACTGGATTTAACCTTAAAGAGAGTTTGCTACAAGTCACTTTAAAATTAACTTTACAAACAGAGGTAAAAACAAAAAACTGCGGATGCTGGAAATCCAAAAGAAAAACAGAAACAGAAATACCTGGAAAAACTCAGCAGGTCTGGCAGCATCGGCGGAGAAGAGCACAGTTGACGTTTCAAGTCCTCATGACTCTTCAACAGAACTAAGTAAAAGTAGGAAAGGGGTGAATTATAAGGTGGTTTAAGTCGGTGGGGGTGGGGGGGGTGGGGTGGAGAGAGAAGGGGGAGGGGGGTTGTTGGGACAAGCAGCCAGTGATAGGAGGAGATAACCAAAAGATGTCACAGACAAAAGAACAAAGAGGTGTTGAAGGTGGTGATATTATCTAAAGGAGGAATGTGCTAATTAAGAGTGGAGAGCAGAACAAGCAAGGTACAGACAGCTGTAGTGAGGGTGGGGTGAAATAAGACTAAAAGGGCATAAAAGGTATAGATAAACAATGGATGGAAATACATTTAAGAATAATGGAAATAGGTGGGAAAAGAAAAATCTATATAAATTATTGGAAAAAACAAAAAGGAGGGGAAAGAAACAGAAAGGGGGTGGGGATGGAGGAGGGAGCTCAAGATCTAAAATTGTTGAACTCAATATTCAGTCCGGAAGGCTGTAAAGTGCCTAGTCGGAAGATGAGGTGCTGTTCCTCCAGTTTGCGTTGAGCTTCACTGGAACAATGCAGCAAGCCAAGGTCAGACATGTGGACAAGAGAGCAGGGTGCAGTGTTAAAATGGCAAGCGACAGGGAAGTCTGGGTAATGTTTGCGGACAGACCGAAGGTGTTCTGCAAAGCGGTCACCCAGTCTGCGTTTGGTCTCTCCAATGTAGAGAATTTTAATGACTTGACAGAGTCTGGCAAGGTGAGTAGCACTGATAGCAACAAGCTCATATCCTTGGAGGTTATAAGTGACACCCAGAAGATGGGAGCCCATGTGGCAAACTCATGGATCAGATATGACCAAGTGCCAGCATCCACAGTGAGATGCAAAGTAGCCCGACCCAGGAGATGCATCATTAGTCAGAGTTGCTTATTGCATTGCCAAGACCGGATGGCCCCTTGCAGTAGTCCTCCCCATTGTGCAGTGTTGGTCATGGAGGCTGGCATAGACTGATGACCATGGCGGGCATATGAAAGACTAGTGTCACTGTGCATGCCTGTGGTTCTAGGCAGTGGAGAAGAAATGGAGTTGGTGTGTCGCTCATAGGTGTAGTGATCCTGATGGAGGAGGAGGCGAGATTGAGGGCGAGATAGGTGTTAATACCTATGTCAGGTCAGTGATTAAAGCGATGGTGGGGCATCAATCCTCCTCACAAATACTTACTGCTGCACTCCTGTGGGCACTGATGAACACATGGAACATCAGATTAAGGACAGGCAGCAGTAGCTGAAAGAAAGCGCAATGCATTAATATCACTCTTGTCTCTCCCACAGTTTGAGAAGCGGATGAGGGACCAACAATGACCCCAGAACGAAATGAGACCTCAGAGGAGGACAAAGGCTCACACAAGTCCATGCAATCTCTAGCAAAAGAGACATTCTCATGTCAGTGGGCTTGTAAGTGCAGTTAGAAAGGGTGGCACCAGCTAGTCAGCATGGCACAGAGACATGTGAGCAGGTAATGGAGGCAATGACAGTTGCAGCCACCCCCGATTTGAGAACTAAGGAGAGGGCCAATGATGCACATGCAGATTTCAAGACTCAGGAATCATCAACAAAGTGATAGTTGCTGGAGCAGCAGTGTGCAATATCTGGATACCTTGGAACTTCTAGGGACTATTTGCACCCATGCACATATGATGGTGGAATCCATCCATGCAATGAGTGGCACCATGCCCCTGGAGGCTGACAGCAGGGAATCGTCTGCTGAGAGAGTGGTGACCCTCATGGAGAACCACATGCAGCATAGAACTGAGTAGGTGCAGGAGATGCATGCTGATCTCCGCAGCATTGCATCATCCATTAGCTGTGTTGAGTGATGAATGAGCAAGATGTTCCCATGACACCTGGACCAGTTACCGGGTGTTAAATCGTTCAGGCAAGAAGGGAATGGCAGATGGGCCTTGAAAGTGTGGAGATGTGATTGCTTAAATTTATGGGGTCTCTTGTCAATACACTTTTAAAAAATTTCTTGCATTGATTGAAGATTCTTGGCCCCCTGATGGTGGCACAAATGTTTAATGAAACTCTGATTAGAGCCTTAGCCCCTGCATAGGCGCAGATGCCTCCCCGCCCTTTCCACCCCGACCACCATGTGCCGTGTCCCTCTAAAACTCAGGCATCCATAGCCCATCTGCCAAGGCCATCTTGTATACAGTAGCAGGGCAGGTGCAATCCTTCCTCTGCTTCAACTGCAGGCACCAGGAGAGGATAGCCGATGCAGTCAGCTAAGTCCGCCTGGATTGTCCTTAGGCTCTCACTGGATGATAGCTTTAAGATGAATGTCAAAGTTTTAGATGTATGTACCACTTTAAAAGTCGTCCAGTGCATTATAGAATGAATTGCCTTTTCATTTCTGGGGCCATCATCAGATGGGCACTTGAAATGGGAACATGAAAAGGTATACACAGCACTAGGGCAATGGTGAATGTTTCCTTTTTATTCATATAATGTCGGAACCAGTAAGATGGTAAGAGTATTTAATGAAAGGTTACAAAGGCTACATCAGGGAGAACACTATCATTTCCAGGGGTGTGTAGCAGGAGAAATGCGTGCTCATGACTGAGTTGTGTATCTCCCTGACACACATGTCAATGCCTATTGTGGGAGCATTGTCCACTTGATCTCGACCTCCCTCCAATTCTTTCTCCTCAGAGGAGGAACCAGCATGCTTGATGCGTTCAACGTTCTCTAACTCTACTCCCTTCCCGAGAGCCAGGTTGTGCAGAGCACAGCTTGCTACCATGATACATGTACCTCTATATGGGTGTATTGCAGAGCTACCCCAGATCCATCCAGGCATCTGAAAGTCATTTTCAGATGGCCTATGGCCTGTTTAATCATTGCCCTCCCAGTCCCGTAGCAACAGTTGTATATGTACTCTGCCTTGGGTTCCCACACAGGTGTAAGCAACAATGTCTTTGGTGCATACCCCATACCCATCTATGAAAGCACTTGGGTGGTGTGGAGACACCTGGGACATCTCAGGCTTTAAGAGGCATGACAACTTTCCCAGAATCTGCAGAATCCTTTTGTGTGGGTGGAAGACTGAACATTCAGTGAGTGGAAACCCTCCTTGCTCACAAAGGCTCCTACCTGCTTTGCAGGAGACTTGATAGCGGCATGCGATTGCCTTCCGCACCTGAGGAAATCCAGCGATAGCCCCTGATCCGAAAGCCCTCTCAACCTAACTGGCTTGATTGCTGTGATACCCCGTGTATTTCCCTGTTCTCTGGTACATGGCATCCATCATCCGCTTAATACTGCAACAGGAATGGGCCGCTGACTTCAATATCATGCAGATGTCCCCAGACGGTTGTTGGAATGACCCTGAAGTGTAAAAGTTGAGCGCCGCAGTCACATTCACCATCTCACGTCACGAGTGACTGCCACATCCCATTAGCCTCAGCACCTCCTCCAGCATTCCATACACCTCCGCTAACATCTACCGGGACATTTACAGTCTTTGGAGACACTGGTGTGCGATCACCTTTCATTCGTGTAGACTCAAGATAGCATAGACTACTGAATCTCACCTCACTGAACAATTCTCTCAACTCGGTCACTACTGCAGTGATACTTCATTGCACTCCCTCTGAGGTAAATTATCCTTACTTAGCTAAGGAGACCAAAATTAAACACAGTACTCCAGGTGTGGCCTCATCAAGGCCATATACAACCACAATAACAAGTTTCTTTACACTTCCAGGCCATTCCCGTTGAAATAAAGGCTAACATACGATTTGCGTTCCTAATTGCTTTCTGCATGTTAACTTCCCGTGATTTGCGGATAAGGAAATGCAAGTTCCTTTGATTACCAATATTTCCTAGCCCTGGGTCATTTAAAAAAATATTCTGCTTTTCTCTTTCCCAACCAAAGTAGATAACGTCATATTTCTCCACATTATATTTCATCCGTCACATTCTTGCCCACCTACTTAAGGTTAGATCCTTGCAGCCTCTTTGTATCTTCCTCACAGCTTACTTTTCCAGATAACTTGGATCCATCAGCAAGCTTGGAAACATTACACTCAGATCCCCCATCTAAGCCATTGATATGGGTGTTAAATAGCTGAGGCCCTAGTCACAGCCTGCCAATACGAAAATGTCATGTTTATTCATTCTCTGCTTTCTACCTGCTAACCAACACCCAATTCCCTCTGAATCATTAGCCTAAATACCATGAACGCTTTTCTTGTGACAATCCAAATATGCCACGTCGACTGGTTTACCTTATCCAAGCTATTAATTACATCCTCAAAACATTCTAAGCAATTAGTAAAACATTAGTCTCCTTTCATAAATCCACATTGTGAGAAAATGTGGGTCCTTTAGAGACAGAGAGAGAAGTAATTATCATGAGAAATAAGGGAATAGCAGAGACATTGAGCAAATGCATTCCAAATATCTTCATGTCAGATGATACAAAAACATCCGAAAAGTGATGGAAAAGGCTGCAGTGACGATGAGGAAACTGAGGAAATTAGTATTGAAGCATCACTGAAGACATTACTAGGACTAAAAGCTGACAAGTCCCTGGGACCTGATGACTTACATGCTAAGGCTTGTCACAAAACTATCATACTTTTCATAATCTTATTGCATGCTTATGGGTGTGAGTGTGGAATGGCTCTTTCTGTGTGACTGATTTAATTGAATTAGAGTCAGATAGACTGCAAGGGTGAACTTATCAAAGTGGATAGATGTACAAGAGGCACTTGAAATTATAATGTGTGAGATAGGGTGTGAATGAAATTTGCATTTTAAGGTAAGTGGAGAGGTGTTTGGTTTTCAAAGGGATGGTAGAATGTGTACAACTAACAAGATAAATAGGGCAAGATTATTACGTTTATTTTTCCCAAAAGGTAAAAGGCTACATTGACAACAGGAAAGAATTTTATTTTATGGGAACAGATAAATTTTCAAAGACGTGTAGAACAAGGGGATTTTACATATTAAAGAGAGAGAAACATATATAAAGAAGGATGGAAGGTGATGTGGGGGGTGTGGTGGTGTAATAACTTGAAAGATCAAGCAGCCTTGTGGAAAAGTCTGCAGCCACTTTTGCAGAAGTCTGCTGTGTCCAGTAAGTAAAGTTGTGTTAGAAGCCTTTGGAATTCCACTGTCAAGTGGGTTCTGTGGTAACCTTGCTGGATTGCTTATTTACATTTGGAAGTTATTTTGGACTGCTGCCTTAAAGAGGGTGTATAGTTGGGAGTCAGGTTAATTAGGAATTTTGAGATTTGTTGTAATATCAAGTAAATGTAACCTTATGTATGTGTTTGAATTATTTTCTTTTGTTAAGAAATGTTTTAATTTAATTTTTAAAATCACTAAAGTTGTTAGTGGACTCACTACTTCTGAGTTCAGTGCACAAATCTTCTCATAATAAATACAAATTGCAAAACCATTGTGATAGTGTGGCCAAGTTTCCCTTGTGGATTTGGTCCATCTGGCATATATCACCTGCTACATCATAATAGGCTTAAAAAGAGCGGGCTACAGATATGATATTTTTATTCATTCATGGTATTTGCGCATCACTGGCTAGGCCTACATTTATTGCCAGTCCCTAATTGCCCTTGAGAAGGTGGCGCTGGACTGCCTACTTGAACTGCTGCACCCCATGTGGTGAACGTACATCCACAGTGCTGTTAGGGGGTTGGTTCCAGGATTTTGACCCAGCGACAGTGGAGAAACAGTGATATATTTCCAAGTCAGTATGGTGAGTGGCTTGGAGGGGAACTTCCAGGTGGTGATGTTCCTATCTGTCTGCTGCCCTTGTCCTTCTAGATGGTAGTGGTTGTGGGTTTGGAAGATGCTGTCTAAGGAGGCTTGGTGAGCTCTTGCAGTGCATCTTGTAGATGGTACACACTGCTGCCACTGTTCATTGGTGGTGGAGGGAGTGAAAGTTTGTGGATGCCAAGGACCAATGGTTAGATTCTCTCTTGTTGGAGATGGTCATTGCCTGGCACTTGTGTGGTGTGAATATTATTTGCCACTTGTCAGCCAAAGTCTGGATATTGTCCAGGTCTTGCTGCATTTGACCATGGACTGCTTCAGTATCTGAGGAGTTGATAATGGTGCTGAAGATTGTGCAATCATCTGACCTTATGGTGGAATGAATGTCATTGATGAAGCAGCTGAAGATAGTTGGGCCTAGGACACTACCCTGAGCAACTCCTGCAGTGATATCCTGGAACTAAATGATTGACCACCAACAATTGTAATCATCTTCCTTTGAAGCATTAATTTTGTTCTTTCAGTATTTCTTAGGTGCTAGAACAGTCCTGTGGATCAAAAGGCAGCAAGACAGGAAGGAGAAGGATAACAAAGAACTACAGGGCAGTTATTCTAACATCATGGATAGACAAATTGCTATTATTAGTGACGTGATACAGGGCACTTAGAATATCATAATCTGATTTGAATGAGTCAATGAGTCAAATCAGTGCTGATCTTGGATGCCTAGCTTATACTTTTCGAAATCGCAATTAATCTTTTTGCAAAAATTATTTTCCCTCAAAGTGTCTGCCCCAACGATGTTACCTTGATTGGCCTGTGTTTATCCCTATCCCTGTTTTAATCAAGGACAATCTTCAGATATCTGGCACTGCACCCATATTGGAGGATTGGAAAACTGTGTTCACAGCCTCCATTATTTCAGTCCTTACTCCCACAGTGACCTTGGATGTATCATAACCCAACCGAGTGTTTTTTCTTCTTTGAGCATGACCATGCATTTAAGAATGTCCTCTTTATTTATTTTATCCAGCATCATAACGTAATTCTTCTTGAAGCTAAATTGGCACAACCATCTTTTCCATTGAAGACAGATGCAAAGTGTTCATTTATACATCAGCCATGCCTTCTACTTCCACAAGAAAATCTCATTCTTGGTCCCGACTTGACTGCACTCTTCCTTTGACCAGCCTTTTGCCATTTATATGTTTTCAAAAGACGCTTTATGTTAGCCACTAATTTATTTTCATATTCTCTCCCTTTACCCTCTTATTCCATTTTAGGTTCCTCTGTACTTTAATATTCAGCTTGACCCTCAATTGTATTATGAAATTTACATGTGTCATTAGTCTCATTTTTCTCTCTCATTTTGATCTCTCTCTATCTTTTGGTATCCAGTGAGCTGGAAATGTCGACATCCTTCCTCCTCCCCACCAACTCCCCACCTCCCCACCAACACACACAAACTTTGGGAATATATCTGTTCTGCACCAAACCAATTTCATTCTGCAGACCTTCAGTTGCTTCATTACTACATTGCTCTGATTCTAATCCATCTGGGACCCGAGCAATTTTCAACTTACTAAAGTTAACCTTCCTCCAATATGTTTATGGTTTATTGTCCTTGTCTGCATTCAGATCTATTTTAAAGTTGATGATGTTATGATCACTGTTCCCCTAGAGGGATGCATAATACATACCCCTGATTCTCAAAAGTATTGAATTCACGTAGCACAAGCAAATTGCAGCGCAAGACATGAAGAAACTGACAACCAATAAGTGACAAGCATAAATTAAAATTTACCAACATTCGAGGAGAGATCCTCCAACAAGCAATGACACTCAAAATGTAAAATGCAAGTCCATCGAATGTCACGTGTAAGTATGTAAGTCTCTGGTAAATGGCAAATCCAAAAATGCACGTCAGGAAGAAAGAGTCTGCAATTATGTTGGACCTTTCATTATCTCAGGACATCGCAACTATTTTCAACCAATGATGCACCTATGAAGTGCAGCCAATATTATAATCTAGGAAACGTGGCAGCCAACCTGCAGAACAAGGTTTCAGAAACCAATATGTGATAAGCTCCGAGAATAAAAAAAACTTATCTACCAAAAAAAAACTTATCTACCAAAAATGTTTTAAAGACATGTCCTGATTTTCAATTAAGTGCAAACCAATGTTTCGCGGCACAGAGACCTAACTGGATAGAAACGAAATGGAAACGAAACAAAATTCTTAAAAGAGGCAGGATTATTTTTTCAGCACATTACATTCATTTCTAAAAGTTAAGTTAAAGCCAGACGAGTTTAACATAGAAGAAGCAATGCTTTGTTCTATTCTGCCTCCTTCTGTGATTGTCACCCATCCCTCCTCTATCCAGGTTCCACTTCCTCCACTGATGCTATCTCAAGCCATTCCGACTGTGAAAGAACAAGCGACGTATATTTAAAAGTGATAACTGAGTTTAATACATGCAGCCACAACGTTACATTTGTTCAGAGCAAAATTTCCACATTTTATAAGCACTGTGTAGTTTATTCTAATGTTGAGATTCGTAGCAGTAAAATGACGATAACAGCAGTTACTTCAAGTGAAGAGATTCGCTTCCCCGCGTTTATATTACAAAACTCTGGGGGAATAATTAAAGATCATTGGAAGCCATTTTATCCATCATATGTTTCTTTGTATTCCTTTCTTTTCTCAGCAGGATAATATGACATTTGGGGGTAAAAATACAGAAAGGAGTCCAAAACTGGATGCCAAAATCGCAAACACTTCCACAGCCACGGTGTATTTACCAGGGGAGCTGATGTACGCTGGAATGAAAGTTATCCATACAGCACAGAAGATAATCATGCTAAAGGTGATGTGTTTAGCTTCATTGAAATTGTTTGGAAGTTGTCGAGCTAGAAAAGCAACCACAAAACACACACAAGACAGGAATCCTATATAACCGAGGACACAGTAAAAGGCTATTGACGAGCCTACATCACATTCAAAAACAATTATTTCCTTAAAATATTCGCCGTTCTTTAGAGGATAAGGAGGTGATAATCTTAGCCAAAGCGTGCATATTAAACATTGCACCAATGTAAGTACACAAACAGATAGACGCTGTTGAACAGGTCCAAACCACCTCATCGTGTTATTCTTCGGAAGGAGTGCATTAAATGCCATCACCACAACAACTGTCTTACTTAAAACGCAAGAAATGCAAAGAACAAAAATGATACCAAAGGTTGTGTGACGCAATATACAAGACCAGATGGAAGGTTCTCCAATGAATGTAATTGAGCACAGAAAACACAGAATTAATGCAAAAAGCAGAAAACTTAACTCCGAGTTGTTGGCTTTAACAATAGGAGTGTCTCTGTGAACATAAAACAAAGCAAATACACCGATCGTTAGGGAAGCTCCGAGCAATGCCAGTGTCAACAAAATAATCCCCATCAGATGGCCAAAAGAAAGAAACTCAATTTCCTTCAATATGCATTCGTCTCGTTGCCAGTTAGACCGGTATTCCCATGGGCATTTGATGCAATCTGGAGAATCTAAAAGAAAGGATACAAAATACACAGGAAAGAGAAAGTGGTAAAAACCCACAGTGCTGTGTTTATACTAAATAATGCAGTGATTAAAAAGTTCAGCAGTAATTATCCCTGCTCCTACTTTATTAGTAACACAACAAATTGAGCAAGAATTTGTGTAATGTTTGCTTTTCAATGAAAACTTCGAAGCTTTCTTTAAAATGCTCCTTCACGCGTTTTCTTTCTTTTCGAAATCAGAGGAAATCAGTTCTCACCAAGCACAAAGCAAGCACATCCGACTCGCCCTTGTTGGTTCGTACCTGTGATGTTGCTAACTTCACCATCGGCGCATTTTATGCAGTCAAAGCAGCAAAGGGGTTGTCCTTTCCTTGTTGCTTTCCTGGTCCCATGGGGGCAGCTTTGGGAGCAAACCGCTCTTGGAACCTTATGATAAAGCAGAGGAAGTCCTTCTTTATTCATTCTGTGATGTTTCAAAGTTCACCCCATTATTTAAGAAAGGTGAAAAGGAGAATTCAAGAAATTATAAACCTGTTAGTTTAACATGTGTTGCGGAGAAGTCATTGGAATCTAAAATTAATAACAGGGAGACCGGATACTTAGAGAAATTTGAGCTGATTAGAGACCACCATTGTGCAGTTTTAGAAGGTAGGTCATCTGTAACAAACCCAATACCCATCTGGTTCATTAATGCACTTTGGGGAAGGAGATCTGCCGCCCTTACCTGGTCTGGCCCACATGTGACTCCAGACCCACAGCAATGTGGTTGACTTTTAAGCGCATTCTGAACAAGGGCAATTTGGGATGGGCAATAAATACTTACCTGGCCAGGGGCGCCCACATTCCATGAATGAATTTTTAAAAATGATACTTTTGAGGAATTAAATTCGAGCTCAGGAAAATGAAATAATCAAAATAACTGGTGAATTTTGAACTTTATAACTAGAGAACTGGAATAGAAAGGGGCGGACGGTCTTCAACAAGTATAAAAGCCATTGTTAGACCACATCTGGAATGCTGTGTTCAGTCCTGACACTGCACTTTACAAAGGGGATATTGGACTTAGAAAGGGTGCAGCCCAGACCCAACAGAAGGTTACCTAAACTGCGTGATTAGATTATGAGGAGATATTACATGGACTAAGATTGTATTTCCTGAAACATAGAAGGTTAATGCGAATTTGATTAGTTTTGGGGAGTTTCAAAGACGTTGTTAGGATTGATGGCGGGAAACTTTTCTGCTCGTAAACTAATGTAAGACATTAATTCAAATCCCAACACCTGCAGCTGATGACTTTAATTCTAATTAATAAATAAACCTACAATAAAAATCCAGTATCAGAATAATGATCATGTAATGACTGGATTTGAATGGTTCACTTATGTCCTCCAGGGACGGAACACTGCCATCCTCGCCCGGTTTGGCCGCTATGTGCCTCCAGACCCACATCAATGTGGTTGACTCTGAACTGCCCTCTAAAATTGCTAGCAAGCCCCTAACTAAGGGCAATTAGAGTTGGACCATAAATGCCGCCTGTTCCAGCGACGCCCGCATCCCGAGAGTGAGGGAAATAAATGAGAGGCATAAATGTAAAATCATAGCCAGACCATTCAGGGGAGAAGGTAGGAAATACTTACTCACAGAAAGGGTTGTAGCAGTTTTAGTGAAACTCTGTCCCACAGTATGAAGTAGATGCTAGCTGAGCTAATGCTTTTAAATCTGAGATCGATAAGATTTTGCTATCCAAAACGGATGTGGATCATTCATGACCCCACTGAATGGCACAGCAGGCAAGATGGGCCGAATGGCCTACTCTTGCATCGACGTTCTGCAATTAAAACTGTGCTGGCGAATACAAATTATATCGGCTGCTGCGACTATATTGTTCCTCTTACCTGGATTTTCAACAGTAAATATCACCTGTGTCTCTAGGAATAAGGTTGCCCATTCGTGAAGCAATCACAGTGAAAATGTGAATCTATGCCTGAAAGATCTTTACTTTTCCATGATAGAAATGGAATTGTCAATTTGATTTTCTTGATTTTAGAACTTTGCCTTACCTGGAGGATACATGACTGGGGATGTAGAATGTCAGTTGACAGCCACTGGAGAAACTACCTGTCTGTGGGGATTTTGGAACCAGATAGCAGCTGGTTCAGTTGCGTCAGTACGCAAGGGGTAAGTCCCACAACACTCGCTGACAAGCCTGGCACACATCTACTACCACTTGCTATCATCTCGGTCTTAGCGATGTTATGGCACAGCGGATGGTAAATGCTGAGATGTTCAAATCCCTGAGGGAAACTTGAAATAACTGCCACAACCATTTTGCAATTTGTATATTTATCTCGAGATGCGTGCCTTGAATTCAGTATTCATAAGTCCACCGAGTATTAGAGGGTTTTTACAAAGCTAAATTAAATATTTATTAATAAAAGAAATAATTTTAAGCACATACATAAGCCTACAAATAACTACTATGACAACTCCTCGCTCCCCTGATTAACCCAACTCCCAGTTACACCTCCTTTACGGCAACAGTAAAACACAGATTTAAACAGTCTCAGGCAAAGCACACACACCGGACAGTTGAATTCAAAATGAGTTTTTCTCAGCTCCATTCCTTATAGACAGCAGATTGAGTCTTATATGCTCAGGCTTTTTACACTTGTGTTAGACCTTAAAATGTCTTCCCTTACACACAGACTTCTCTCCTTTATACATATTTTCCCTATTGAATGCAAATTTCCATTGTTTCACTTTGTATTTGGACTTTACCTCTCTAATAATAAAAGTCTAACATAGTACTAAGTTAATCTTTGGGAAAAATAAACACACTGGCCAGAATCTTCTGCTTGGTTTTCAGGGGTGGGCCCCCACGCCAACGTGTAAAATGATGTGTGATGATGTCGGGCGTGCATCCTGATGTCATTGCGCATCATTCCAATCTTCAGTTCGGTGGGGGTGCACCGGAGTCGGCTGAGTGCCTGCTGAACTATCAAAGGCTTGTTAAGGCCATTAATTAATTAATTAATTAATTAATTAAAGTACATGTCAAGGCTGCCCATCCAACCTTAAAGTTGACAGGCAGGCGAAGAGCCCAGGCGGCCTTTGTATTTTTCATGGAACCTCATCCACAGGCGAGATCTTCTTATCGTGTCCACGGACAGTCTATACATGGCCCAGCCAGAACTGGACAGATTTTTGCGCCTTGTTGTTGAATTCAGCAAGATCTGCAACAGTGCAGGGTTCCTCTAGTGATAGACATTGCAGGAGATGTTGCATAGTCTGTAGCTCAGTTCCACATTCACAAGTTGTCAGGCAGGTTGTATATCCCCATTTGCTTAGTTTGAACGACCTACACCAGTCCTAAGTCTGTTAAGGCACTTCCAGGTTGTCCAGTTGCAATTAGCTCCTGGGGGAAGGCTTTCATCTGGTAGAATTTCCATCACTGGGGGTTGTTCGAGACTGGCGAGCCGGTCTTTCCACAAGGCGATGCGGGCTTCAGATGGGGTTGATTGTAATGGAACAACACTGTTCATGAAGCTCTTCCTTGACTTTAGGCGGCTGGGTGTAGGTGTATGACCATGGAGAGGGTGCCTCTCATCTGATGTTTGATGGAGTCGCTCTTTCTTGCTTGCTACCATTCTTCTTATATCCGGGGGAGCGATACCCGCCAGGATATATCGGCTGTTGGTGTTTGTTGGTTTTAAACAACTTGTCGGCAGCTTGCATTCAGAACGGCATCCATCTTCTTAGCATGAGTAGATCTTTCCTATGCAGGGCAGGCGTATTCAGCAATGGAATAGCAAAGAGCAAATGCACTGGTTCGCAATGTTTTCAAGCTTGCTCCCCATTTTGTGTTAGTGAGCTTATTCAGGATGTTGTTTTGTGCGCTCAGGTGAGATGAAATTTCATGAAGGGTTTCTTAAACAAATAAAATTTTATCAAAATTCATAAACATGTCCCAGCTCATGTGACAATGTCACATGAGGGGACATGTCTGAGTAATTTTCTTTTTTCTTTTTTCCAATGTTTTCTTATTAAATTAATCTCCTTGAGGCAGCTCCATGCCTCAGGGAGATTTTTGCACGCATAAGCCCCGACTCTCCCTTCTCCCCCCCGCCCGCACAGGTAGCGTAAAGCACTTCCAGGTGTGCGTCACGCTGGGCAGGCCTTAACTGGCCCACCCACATAAAATGGCAGCCCGCAGCCCATCACGGGCTCCGCTCCTGCCCGCGCCCATTCACGACTGGCCTGCCTGACGGGGAGAAAATTCTCCCTGCAGTTTCTTAACTTCTTCTGGCTCAGTGTAACATTTCACCCCTTCTTTTGAATTCAAGCTACTCGGGTTTATTTAAAAATGCAAATGTTCCCTTTACACCTCGCATACTAAAACTTCAGCCATGTTTAGCTACTTAACAGTTCAAACCTAGTTTCCCATCCCATACATCAAAGCACCCGGACCAGCTGTCCTGTAATTCAATTAAAACCCCCCGCACTCACAATAACAGACCCAGAGACACAGACCCCACTATTACCCTACTTTACAATAAATTCCAATAACATTATGGAAATTATTATATCTTCCTGACAGCAAAAACTGACTGAAAGTTTTCAATATCATTCGAGAAGATTGTAAGGAAGTAAATAAAGCGAATGCTATGCCATAACACTCCCTGAGGGCTTGTGACATTTGTGGCTTATTTATAGGTTAAAGAATATTTTAAAATATAATATTCTAAATCGATGGTGATATGATTGCCAAGCATTGCAATGAATTCAAAAAAGAAAAATAGAAGAAGAAAACTTTTGCGGTTGAGATTTTTTTCACAAGGCGTCACATCGATATTTTCACTGCCAGCATCTTTATATGTTGCTCAATTTGGTAATCACAATTTAAAAAAAAATTCATTCATGGGATGTGGGCATTGCTGGCTCAGCCAGCATTTATTGCCCATCCCAAAATGTCCTTATGAAAGAGATGGTGAGCTACCTTCATGAACTGCTGCTGTCCATGCGCTGTAGGTGCACTTACACTGATGTTAGGGTGGGAGTTCCAGGATTTTGACCCAGTGACAGAGAAGGAATGATGATATATTTACAAGTAAGGGTGGTGACTGGCTTGGAGGGGAACTTCCAGGTAGTGGTCCTCCTATGTGTCTGCTGCCCTTGTCGTTCTAGATGGTAGCAGTTGTGGGTTTGGAAGGTGCTGTCTAAGGAGCCTTGGTGAGTTCATGCAGTGCATCTTGTAGATGGTACACACTGCTGCCACAGTTCATTGGTGGTGGACGGAGTGAATGTTTGTGGATGGGATGCCAATTAAGTGGGCTGCTTTGTCCTAAATGGTGTCAAGCTTCTTGAGTGTTGTTGGAGCTGCACTCATCCAGTCAAGTGACTTGTGCCTCATGGATGGTGGGCAGGCTTTGTGAAGTCAGGAGGTGGGTTACTCATTGTATGATTCCTTGCCTCTGACCTGCTCTTATAGTCACAGTATTTATATGGCTCACCCAGTTCAGTTTCTGGTCAATGGTAACCCCAAAAATGGTGATAGTGGGGGATTCAGCGAGGGTAATGCCATTGAATGTCAAGGGGCAATGGTTAGATTCTCTCTTGTTGGAGATGGTAACTGCCTGGCACTTGATGGTGCAAATGTTACTTGCCACTTGTCAGCCCAAGCCTGGATATTGTCCAGGTCTTGTTGCATTTGGACTGCTTCAGTATCTGAGGAGTTGTGAGTGATGCTGAAAATTGTGCAGTCATCAGCAAACATCCTCACTTCTGACCTTATGATGGAAATAGATGGTTGGGCCTAGGACACTATCCTGAGCAACTCTGGCAGTGATGTGCTGGAATTGAGATGATTGACCTCCAACAACCACAACCATCTTCCTTTACGCTAGATATGACTCCAACCAGCGGAGAGTTTCCCCCTGATTTCCATTGACTCCAGTTTTGCTCGGGCTCCTTGATGCCACACTCGGTCAAATGCTGCCCTGAAATCAAGGGCAGCCACTCTTACCTCACCTCGAGAGTTCAGCTCTTTTGTCCATGTTTGAACCAAGGCTGTAATGAGGACAGAACCTGAGTGACCCTGGCGGAGCCCAAACTGGGCGTCAGTGAGCGGGTTATTGCTAAGCAAGTGCTGCTTGATAGCACTGTTGATGATCCCTTCCATCACTTTACTGATGACCAAGAGTAGACTGATGGAGCGGTAATTGGCCGGGTTGGATTTATCCTGCTTTTTGTGTACAGGGACATACCTGGGCAATTTCCCACATAGCCGGGTAGATGCCAGTGTTGTAGGTGTACTGGAACAGCTTGGCTAGGGTCGTGGCAAGTTATGGAGCACAAGACTTCAGTATTATTGCCGGAATATTGTCAAGGCCCATAGTATTCACAACGTCTGACCACGATTGTCGATCTGCAGTTACAATTATTCATGGCTTTGCATCTATTTTCCATTGTGTTTTGTCAGCTGAATCATTACAATTACGGTGCACATTCTGACCAATGTTGGCTCTGCTGATCGAGTTTTGAGTTTCCCTTCGAATTCTATCAACATCTCGTGTACACAAAATTATATTTATTAACTGATCACTTAACTGAACAATATAAGTCACAAAACTTAAATTTATAAACACAGGTCGACAATAACCTGGACATCTGAACCCAAGATTTAACTCGACTAAAGTAATAAAGTTATTGATGAGAAAATTTAACAATATGACTGACAGCCCCGCCTTCATGCATTCCCCGAAACATTATACTCTTCCTGCTTCCTTCATATTTGATGCAAGTTTCACTCTCTAAACAACAATAATCTGCTAAAACAGCCTAAGCGAACATGCATATTCAAGCATGCGCAGAATTTCAAGACTATTAAATTCAGAAAGGTGACGCGGTTACTATCTTCGATCTTATCTACGCCACTAGGAGCACTGGTGTGTCTTTAGTGTCCCTACCATAATTTGACCTCCACTCTATACAATTGCTTCGTCCTTTATCACAAATTCTTGGCCTAGAGGAGCTGATCCGTCATAGACCCCGACACCGACAATATCCACGCCGCCAGCCGCAGTCGGCTGCCAGTTTACGATATCATATGTGGCCACTGGATCTCCATTTTCATCAAAGTGGATATTTTCACCGATCTTGGTAGTGAAATTGACCGTTTTCATGTAATGTAGAAGCTTTAAAATGGAATCGAGAATGGAGAAGTTAACAACACTTTGTTTAAAAGAAATTTGAAACATTTCATATCGCCTTTAATTCCGATAAGAATAGAAACCAGTTTATAAATATTCCTATTTTAAATTACCCAACTGTTTAAAATATTGACCGCTTACCTGCCACGGTTGAAAACTTGAGATATTTGCACAACCTTCTTGGGGAAATGGTCCTTTGCCATTTTGACACGACAGCATGTTATGAAGAGCGTGGGCTATTGCGTATGTAGCTTTATATACATTGTAAGTAACCCTGTACTGCGAAACATCAGTAAATTCATTGTGCGCTGTCTGCAAAATCTCTCTTCCGGTGCATTCTCTCAACAGAGGAGATGGCTTTTTATCTGTTGTGTTCTCTGTGCTCATCAGTGTACAGCTGAAGGTTGATTCCCAGAACTCCCTCACTAAAGGATTGCCTGGATACAGAGAAGGATTGACGCCCATGAGAAATTCTCTCAGTCCTGGTATATCTACCTGGCGAATTGCAACGCCGATTGTGCCAGAGGCAAAACGCCTGCTTTCTGCCTGAGGTAGGAACTGCGTGGATACCCAAGCCTCGCTTCCTATCCATTGTACACCCGTCACGTTCTGTCGTATAATCTCACTGAATAAAATCTTCATTTCCTCAGGCGCGACGAAGGCCACGACGACTTTGGTGGAAGATTTCTTAACAGCGTCTACAATTCTAAGTAACTTGTCCCTGTGGTATGTTCTGTGAATAGACTCGGAGAAAGCAATGCAAACACCTAATTGTTGGACAGCTTCGGTGAAAGCTTGCATCCCAAAGTTACCATAATCGTCACTGTTTTTAATCGTCCCGATCCATGTCCAGCCAAAGCGCTTTACGAGATGAGCTAACGCTCTTGCCTGGAAATAGTCGCTCGGTATCGTTCTGAAAAATGATGGATATTTCCTCCTGTTACTCAGACAAGCACAGGTGGAAAAGTAGCTGACCTGTGGAGGATTAAAATGGAAGCATGTGAAATGTTCCTATATCGACTCTGATAATTCTTCATTGACTTCCAGAAAATGATGGAAATACCCAGCTGAGGCTGCAGCTGTGAAAAAAAATGTTATTCTTACAGGAAACCCTAACGAGGGGGTGAAAGCTGTAACTAACTCAGACTTCCTGTTTTTCATAGGTTGTAAAACTCGCTACTGCATGTTTCCATGCTTTAAAAAACGTTCAGAGATGTGCTGGATTGAAACCAGGAGCCTGGGGCTTCAGTTATGTGGATAATATAGATTTTCTGGGATTGTTCCCCCTAGAAGAGGAACAAATAATTTGATCTCGACTCGAATGGGAATGAAATGGGGAAAGGGCAGAGGAGTGGGGTTAATTGGAGAGCTCCTCCAAAATGCATTCAGGTTTATTCATCTTTTTTTCTGTGTGGCCGGATTCTATGGTTCAAACATCTGCCGTATTTTATATGTTCTTCATTACTCATTTTCCTGTGATTTAGGCTGCGCAGATTGAATTAAGAAAACTAACTTTCAAGTTAATTCATTCACTACTGAATACGTCTCTTCAGCAACTTTGAAATGTTTCATAATGGGAAACAGCAATGCAATAAAATCAGATTATACAAAGGTGGAGCCAATAGGACAGAGGGAGTTAAAGACAAATATACAACCCCAGCGAATCAAGTAAATAAAAGCAAAATACTGCGGATGTTGGAGATCAGAAGGTACGAGAAAAACTCAGAAGGTCTGGCAGCGTCTGTGGAGAGGGAGACAGGATGTTTCGCGTCCAATATGACTCGTCTTCGGGACTGTTGCGAAGAAAAGGCCTATTGGTCTCGGGACGTTAATTTTGTTTCTCTCCTGGCAGATGTTGCCTGGCCTGCTGAGCTCTTCCAGCACTTTCTGTTTTTATTGCGAATCCGTTGGAGGGAGAGAACGCGGAACACGGTGCTGAGAAACAGAGCAAGTTAGTTCTGAAGCGAATATCTGACCAATTAACGCTTGGTGAATTTAGAAACTGTCCTCATGCCTCGCCAGTATTTTTCAATCTGTAATCAGCTAAAACATAGATCGGAATGGAAATCGCTGATACCATTCGTTTCAGTATCTTTTCATGTAAGAAACCACTTATTTACATAATTTTTTATAGCACAGTCCATTCTGCGCAACCAATCAATGTTTCTTTTATGCATCATACGAGCTCCTTCACATTTCTTCAGCTCGTCCCATCAACATATAATCCATTGCTACCCACCGCACCACCCCCCCAACCACCCCCATCCCCCTTGCACTTATCCAGCTTCCCCTAAAGGAATCCGTGCTCTTCGCCTCCGCCATTTAATATCGTTGTGAACTCCATATTTTTACCTATATTTGAGGAAATATTTGCTGAACTGCCCCTTGGATTCATTAGTGACTATCTTTTATGGTCCCTTGTTGTGGGCTCTTCTACAAATGCTTGGTCAAAGCTACCGAAGCCCTTGGTAATCTTAATGAATTCTATCGAGTTACATTTCAGTCTTTTGTAGAGAGAAGAACCCCGGGCTGTTCAGTCTTTCTTGATCACTTTAGTTAAATTCTGGTCATTAGTTTAAGCCGTTCAAATATCTTTTTTTCTGTGTTCCCGTTGCATTTAATCATAATTTAGGATTAAAGTTAAAAGTATCACTTATCAAATTTCGACAGGCTTCGATCTCTATTGATAATGCTGATTCCCAGTGTAGTTATATAACTGATGTAAATGTAAATATATTTGCACCAAGAAATAGCCTCCTTAATGTGCAATAATGAGAATTATGGTCTAATAAACCGACAATAAAAGTAAATAATCCATCTCTCTGACAGTAATTGTGGTTAGCCTTGCTTTAGCTATAATCATTGACCTAACTATATATATATATATATATATATATTTATATCTTACCATTGGAATTCTGAATGGACCGATTAAAGTGGCCATTGCTACAGACTGTGACGATGCAGTATCTCTGACAATGGCAGAGACAGTAGAAGATATTGTGCAAGCAAGATTGGAAGACTTGTCTTCGCCTCTGTTTAAAAACCCAAAAGTTGATTTCAGAGTTAAAGGCGGCATGGTGCAGGTATCAAAAATCCGGTAACCCAGTGTAATATTAGGGAGCAGCCCTGGATTCTTGTTGATTTCTTCAATGGCGAAAATCATCGCTAGCACAAAGCGAAAACCTCTGGACCAAAAGCTGCAGAAAAAAACCCCGCATTTTTGTGTGGGTGAAATTAATAGGGATTATTGTTTTAATTTCATAGATCTCGTAATATTATCATTATTTTGTTTTCAAACACCAGCAGTAAGTCTCCGAACTGACCGTGCTTAATGAGCGAATCATATTATTTTTGAGACACTACATTCAAGAACTTAACGTTTAATTAAATGGTACAGTTAACGTTTCTAAAAGCGCATCGCAAATACAAAGTCAACAAAGTAGCCCTTTAGTTCGGCAGAAACGCTTTTAAAAGGCGATGTTCAGCCACAAATCCTCACATGCATCTTTAAAGCATGTAAAGGGTATAGTTTTGCTTAAAGCTACTGCGGATGCTGGAAATCCAAAACAAAAACAGAATTACCTGGAAAAACTCAGCAGGTCTGGCAGCATCGGTGGAGAAGAAATCAGTTAACGTTTCGAGCTTTCACGACCCTTCGGCAGAACTGAAGCATAGTTAGGAGAAAGGAGAAATATAAGCTGGTTTAAGGTGGGGGGGCGGGGGGAGAGAGAAGTTGAGGGTGTGGTGATTGTGGAGATAAGCAAGCAGTGATAGGAGCAGATAATCAAAAGATGTCACAGACAAAAGGATCAAAGAGGTGTTGAAGGTGGTGATATTTGTCTAAGAAAAGTGCTAATTAAGAATGGAAGACAGGACACTCAAAGTACAGCTCTAGTGGGGGTGGGGTGGAAAGACTAACAAGGTTTTAGTTTTAGATTTAAAAATAATGGAAATAGGTGGGGAAAGAAGAATCTATATAAATTATTGAAAAAAAAGGGGAGGGGGGAGAAACGGGGTGGGGATGGGGGGAGGGGGAGTTTCAGATCTAAAGTTGTTGAACTCAATATTCAGCCCGGAAGGCTGTAAAGTGCTTAGTCGGAAGATGAGGTGCTGTTCCTCCAGTTTGCGTTGGGCTTCACTGGAACAATGCAGCAAGTCAAGGACAGACATGTGGGCAAGAGAACAGGGTGGAGTGTTAAAATGGCAAGCGACAGGGAGGTTTGGGTCTTTCTTGCGGACAGACCGCAGGTGTTCTGCAAAACGGTCGCCCAGTTTGCGTTTGGTCTCTCCAATGTAGAGGAGACCGCATTGGGAGCAACGAATGCAGTAGACTAAGTTAGGGGAAATGCAAGTGAAATGCTGCTTCACTTGAAAGGAGTGTTTGGGCCCTTGGACGGTGAGGAGGGAGGAAGTGAAGGGGCAGGTGTTGCATCTTCTGCGTGGGCATGGGGAGGTGCCATAGGTGGGGGTTGAGGAGTAGGGGGTGATGGAGGAGTGGACCAGGGTGTCCCAGAGGGAACGATCCCTATGGAATGCCGTCAGGGGGAGTGAAGGGAAGATGTGTTTGGTGGTGGCATCATGCTGGAGTTGGCGGAAATGGCGGAGGATGATCCTTTGAATGCGGAGGCTGGTGGGGTGATAAGTGAGGACAAGGGGGACCCTATCATGTTTCTGGGAAGGAGGAGAAGGTGTGAGGGAGGATGCGTGGGATATGGGCCGGACACGGTTGAGGGCCCTGTCAACAACCGTGGATGGAAAACCTAGGTTAAGGAAGAAGGAGGACATGTCAGAGGAGCTGTTTTTGAAGGTAGCGTCATCAGAACAGATGCGACGGAGGCGAAGGAACTGAGAGAATGGGATGGTGTCTTTACAGGAAGCGGGGTGTGAGGAGCTGTAGTCGAGGTAGCTGTGGGAGTCGGTAGGCTTGTAATGGATATTGGTGGACAGTCTATCATCAGAAATTGAGACAGAGAGGTCAAGGAAGGAAAGAGAAGTGTCAGAGATGGACCATGTGAAAATGATGGAGGGGTGGAGATTGGAAGCAAAATTAATAAATTTTTCCAGGTCCCAACGAGAGCATGAAGCAGCACCGAAGTAATCATTGATGTACCGGAGAAAGAGTTGTGGGAGGGGGCCGGAGTAGGACTGGAACAAGGAATGTTCCACATACCCCATAAAGAGACAGGCATAGCTGGGGCCCATGCGGGTACCCATAGCCACACCTTTTATTTGGAGGAAGTGAGAGGAGTTAAAGGAGAAATTGTTCAGTGTGAGAACAAGTTCAGCCAGACGGAGGAGTGTAGTGGTGGATGGGGATTGTTGGGGCCTCTGTTCAAGGAAGAAGCTAAGGGCCCTCAGACCATCCTGGTGGGGGATGGAGGTGTAGAGGGATTGGACATCCATGGTGAAGAGGAAGCGGTTGGGGCCAGGGAACTGGAAATTGTTGATGTGACGTAAGGTGTCAGAGGAATCACGGATGTAGGTGGGAAGGGACTGGATAAGGGGCGAGAGAAGGGAGTCAAGATAACGAGAAATGAGTTCCGTGGGGCAGGAACAGGCTGACACGATCGGTCTGCCAGGACAGTTCTGTTTGTGGATTTTGGGTAGGAGGTAGAAGCGGGCCGTCCGAGGTTGGGCGACTATCAGGTTGGAAGCTGTGGGAGGAAGATCTCTAGAGGAGATGAGGTCATTGACAGTCCTGGAAACAATGGCTTGATGTTTTGTGGTGGGGTCATGGTCCAGGGAGAGGTAGGAGGAAGTGTCTGTGAGTTGACGCTCAGCCTCAGCAAGGTAGAGGTCAATGCGCCAGACAACAACAGTACCACCCTTGTCAGCGGGTTTGATGACAATGTTGGGGTTGGACCTGAGAGAACGGAGTGCAGTGAGTTCAGAGAGAGACAGATTAGAATGGGTGAGAGGAGCAGAGAAATTGAGACGGCTAATGTCACGCCGACAGTTCTCAATGAAAGATCAAGAGAAGGTAAGAATCCAGAGGGAGGGGTCCAAGTGGAGGGAGAATATTGGAGGTGGGTAAAAAGATCCGTTGAACGGGGAGAGGACTCCTGCCCAAAGAAGTGAGCACGGAGATGAAGACGGCGGAAGAAGAGTTCAGCATCATGCCGAGCCCGAAATTCATTGAGATGAGGGTGTAAGGGTATGAAACTAAGTCCTTTGCTGAGCACTGAACGTTCAGCGTCGGAGAGGGGAAGGTCAGGGGGTATAGTGAATACGTGGCTGGGGCTGGGATTGGAAGATGGGGTGGGGACGGAGGGACAAGCAGGGGTGGAGGGTCCCAGATGGGTGTTGGTGTCGATGAGTTGTTGGAGCTTGCGTTCCTTAGCACTTGAGAGAAAGAGAAAAAGTTTCTTGTTGAGGCGACGGATGAGGCGAAGAATAAAATGAAACTGGGGGCACGCGCAGCTTTGAAAAAGGGTGCAGCGGTGCTGCTGGAGGGAGAGGTCGAGTGTGTTCATATGGCAGCGCATGGCACTGAGTGTGGATCTCAGAATGCGAAGGGAACAGCAGTCCGAGAAACGTTTTATGTCCCAGAGATACCTGTAATCCTGGGTGGGTTCGAAACAAGAGGGATGGAATTTCAGTTGAAATCCACGTGGGGTGAGTCGGAGATGGAGACAGTCACTGAGAAAGGAGATATGGCTGTGAAAGCGGGTTTTAGTAAACACCTTGTCAAACACCAGGAGAGAAATGGAAAGCAATGAAGGTGAGCAGGGCAGAAGAGACAGGAGGAAATCCTGTCAGAGAACAGAACCGTACTTCTTCAGAGAGGGCATTTCTTGAAGAGAGGTGGCAGTCAATTAAACACAGAGATAAAAACAAAAAGCTAAAAGCTACTGCGGTCTTTCCACCCCACCCCCACTAGTGCTGTACTTTGAGTGTCCTGTCTTCCATTCTTAATTAGCACTTTTCTTAGACAAATATCACCACCTTCAACACCTCTTTGATCCTTTTGTCTGTGACATCTTTTGATTGTCTGTGACATCTTTTGATTATCTGCTCCTATCACTGCTTGCTTATCTCCACAATCACCACACCCTCAACTTCTCTCCCCCCGCCCCCCCACCTTAAACCAGCTTATATTTCTCCTTTCTCCTAACTATGCTTCAGTTCTGCCGAAGGGTCGTGAAGGCTCGAAATGTTAACTGATTTCTTCTCCACCGATGCTGCCAGACCTGCTGAGTTTTTCCAGGTAATTCTGTTTTTGTATAGTTTTGCTTCATCGTTGTCATTAGACGAATAAACAATGGTGAAACCATTCACTGCTAGAATAATAGGATTAGCATGTTGTTGTTGATGTTGACCACCCTTAGTAAATATTTTCATGTTTTTGGAATCTCTATTTATGAGCTACCACGTCTAAGCTTTATTTGTTTCATCTTCAGTCCTTCTATCTCTATCGTCTCTTGGTCTCATTAACTCCTCTAACTTCAACTTCAATGGGCAAATTTCTTGCAGTACAGGTAGTTCGAGTTTTTTTTAATGTCCCATGTCTGCCTTCTTCCCAGTGACACATAAGTGTTATGAAAATCGAAGATTTTATCACTGCTCCTCCTATTCCAGTGACTCTGCCAAAACTTGTGTGACTACCCATGCCCCATGCCCCAGGAGTGACCTAGGCTCGCTCGGGTTTCTCACGACATTCGTTTTAGAGTTGTGTGTGCAATTTGCAGCAATGCAGCTTGCTTTTATTGTCAGAAGTAGCCCTTCCGGCACGTGCATCATATTTGGAAGTTGCACTGTAGCAAAACACCACCGATGCACAGAATCTGAAGCAATCAGCAGGTCAGAACTTATTGCCACAAGCCTACCTTCTGTTTCCAGTATTATTCCTCAAGCGAGGTGTGACCGCCTTTCTTGTTCCAAAAACTAAAACTAATGCACTAGTTTTCTACCAGAATTTCTCTGAAGAAAGTTGTTTTATTAAAAAAGAGGATCCAAGTGAAAGAACAAGGCGGCAGTCCGCTCCCGAAAGGAGCGTTACTATACAGACATATCTGATAATCTAATTAACTCGTATTTAGGTTTGCTAGCCACACAACTTGTAGATTTGATTTCAAAACAATAGCAAAATACAACGAATGTTGAAAACCTGAAATAAAAACCAGAAAATAACAGACAAACGCAACCAGTTAGACGGCATTTGTGGAAGAGAGAAACACATAACGTTTACCGTTCACGTCCTTTTATCATGAACAGTTCTGATGAAATATCATCGGCTTGAAACTTTAACTGTGCGGATTCAACTTCCCTGCCTCTCTCTTCTCTGGCGCTCTGTTTTTCCTCTCTGTCTCGAACTCTGTCGCTCTTTTCCAGTCTTCCCCGTTTGTGTTGTAAAATTAGGACACTGGAGAATTACTTTCGGATTGGTCCTAAATTCAAAAGATGGCATTTTCCTCCATCTCATTTTATCGCAGTTACACTTCAGCAATGGGAGAGGCCGTGGTTTAATGGCATTATCACTGGACTAATAATCCAGAGATCCCAGCGTAATCCTCCCAGAATCCGGGTTCACCACGTTATGTGGTGAAATTTCAGTTCGATAAAAATCTGGAATTAAAGATGTATGAAGCGATTGCTGTGAAGCCTAATGCCCTTTAGGGAAGGAAATCTGCTATTCTTACCTGGGTCTGACCTACATTTGACTTTTAAAAATGCCCTTTGGATAAGAGCAATTAGGAATGGGCAATAAATGCTGGCCAAGTCAGTGATACCCACATCCCATGAATAATAAAGTCTCCCACTCTAATTCATTCTTTAAAGAGTGGACAATTCCTAACTCTCCCCACCCCAGCCTTATGTTCCAATTGCAATTCTGAAGCATTTTGGAAATAGTGTTTAGCACCTCTCTGCTACGATTTCTCCATTCAGTCCTTGTTTGGTCCAGTTCAGTTTTGGTCTGGTCATGTTCTGCACTGCTGGGATTGTTATTCACTCGGATTCTCTTTAAAAAAGACCAATTTCCTTCAGGGAAATTCTGGTAGAAATGCATTAGTTCTAGTTTTTGGAAGAAGAAAGACAGTTACATCTCGCATGACGAATAATACTGGGAACAGAAGATAGACTTGTCACAGTAAGTTCTGACCTGTTGATTGCTTCAGATTCTGTGCATCAGTGGTGTTTTGCCGTTGATATCATGCAGCTTCCAAATATGATGCACTTGCAGGAAGGGATACTTCGGACAAACAAAAGCAAGCTGCGTCAGAATCCTTTCTAATAGCTTCCCCACCACTGAGGTTAGACTGACTGGCCTGTAATTTCCTGGTCTATCCCTTCCACCCTTTTTTAATAATGGGACAATGTTAGCAGTCCTCCAGTCCTCTGGCACCTCACTTGTGGCCAAAGAGGATTTGAAAATTACTGTCAGGGCGCCTGATATCTTTTCCCTTACCTCCCTCAACAGCCTGGGATACATCTGAACAGGGGCTGTGGGTTTATCCAATTTTAAGGCCACTAAACCCACTAGTACTTCCCCTCTCTGTATGGTAATTTCCTCAAATATTTCACAGTCCTCCATCCTGATGTCTATACCTGCGTCATCCTTTTCCATTGTGAAGGCTGATGCAAAGTATTTATTGAGGACTATACCCATGTATTCTGGGTCCACACACAGATTACCTCTATGGTCCCTAATTGGCCCTATTCTTCCCCTAGTTATTCTCTTGCTCTTGCATTCTTGTGCACTGTCTTAGCTTTCCTAATTTCCTTTTTAAGTCCCCTCTGCACTTTTTACACACCTCTAGGGACTCTGCTGCATTTAACCCTTGGTATCTGCCATAAGCTTCTCATTTTTTCTTAATCCTAACCTTTATATTCCCTGACATCCAGGGTTCTCCAGACTTGGTCTGCCCTTTGTCTTTATGGGAACATATTTGCCCTGTACTCTCGTTATTTCCTCCTTGAATGCCTCCCACTGCTCTGACACAGCTTTATCTGCAAGTAGCTGCTCCCAGTCCACTTGGGGCAAATCGTATCTCATCTTGGTAAAATTAGCCTTTCCTCAGTTTAGAACTTTTATCCCCAGCCCAACCTTACCCTTTTCCATAGCTATCCTAAATCTAACTGAGATATGGTCACTATCTCCAAAATGCTCCCCTGCTGATATGCCTTCCACCTGCCCGGGCTCATTTCTGAATATTAGATCCAGAACTGCCCCCACCTCCCCTCGTTGAGCGTTCTACATACTGGCTAAAAAAGTTCTCCTGGATGCACCTTAAGGATTTGGTTCTTCCCCACCTTGCACACTAAAACTATCCTAGTTAATATTTGGATAGTTAAAATCCCTTACTATTACTGCCTTATCATTCTTACACTTCTCTGAAATTTGGGGAGAAAAGTGGCAGATGGAATTTAACCCTGAAAAATGTGAGGTGATACACTTTGGAAGGAGTATTTTGACAAGGAAGTATTCAATGAATGGCATTGCACTAGGAAGTTCTGAGGAACAAAGGGACCTTGGCGTGTATGTCCATAGATCTCTGAAGGTGGTGGGGCATTTTAGTGGGGTGGTGAAAAAGGCATATGGGACACTTGCCTTTATCAATTGAGGAATAGATTACAAAAGTAGGGAGGTCATGTTGGAGTTGTGTAGAACCTTGGTGAGGCCACAGCTGGAGTACTGTGTGCAGTTCTGGTCACCACATTATAGGGAGGATGTGATTGCACTGGAGGGGGTGCAGAGGAGATTCACCAGGATGTTGCCTGGGATGAAACAGTTAAGTTATGAAGAGAGGTTAGATAGACTTGGGTTGTTTTCATTGGAGCAGAGAAGACTGAGGGGCGACCTGATCGAGGTGTATAAGATTATGAGGGGCATGGATAGGGTGGATAGGGAGCAGCTGTTCCCTTTAGTTGAAGGGTCAGTCACAAGGGGGCATAAGTTCAAGGTGAGGGGCAGGAAGTTTAGTGGGGATGTGAGGAAAAACTTTTTCACCCAGAGGGTGGTGATGGTCTGGAATGCACTGCCTGGGAGGGTGGTGGAGGCGGGTTGCCTCACATCCTTTAAAAAGTACCTGGATAAGCACTTGGCACCTCAAAACATTCAAGGCTATGGGCCAAGTGCTGGTAAATGGGATTAGGTAGGTAGGTCAGGTGTTTCTCACGTGTCGGTGCAGACTCGATGGGCCAAAGGGCCTCTTCTGCACTGTGATTCCGTGATTCTGTGATTCTGATTCATTACATATTTGACCCTCTATCTCTCCCTGACTTTTTGAGGGCCTATAGTACACACCCAACAGCCTGTTTTCCCCTTTTGTCTTTTTCACTTCTGATGATCCATCCAAGATACCATCCCTCCTCACTGCTATAATTGATTCCATGATCAATATTGCGACCCTCCCCTCTTCTATCTCCCTCTCTATCTTGTCTGAGTAGCCTATAACCAGGAATGTTAAGCTGCCAATCCTGCCCTTCTTTTAACCAAGTCTTGGTCATAGCTATGATATCATGCTCCCACATGCCGATCTGTGCCGTCAGCTTCTCTCCCTTATCCCTCAAGCTCTTTGCATTAAAATATATTCCATCTAGCCTTGCTAAACATACTTCTTTCTTATTCAGCCTATGTTTCCTCTGCCTTCCAAACTCACTTACTAGCGTTTTAACTTCTAATTCTATCTCAGCCTCTCTCCCCTCTGAACTACTTTTCAGGATCCCATCCCCTGCCAATTTAGTTTAAATCCCCCCCCAACAGCATTGGCAAACCTCCCTGCGAGGATGTTGGTCCTGTCCCTGTTCAGATGTAACCCGTTCAACTTGTACAGGTCCCACCTCCCCCAGAAATGGTCCCAATGCCCCAGGAATCTAAAGCCCTCCCTTCTGTGCCATCTCTCCAGCCATGGATTCATCTGCTCTATCCTTTTGTTCCTATACTCACTACTGTGTGGCACCAGGAGTAATCCGGAGATTACTACCTTTGAAGTCCTGCTTTTCAATTTCTTACCTAACTCCTTAAAGCCTACTTGCAGGACCTCATTTCTCTTCCTTCCAATGTCATTATACCTACATGGACCATGACCTCTGGCTGTTTGCCCTCCTCCTTCAGGATGCTCTGCAGCTGTTCAATGACATCCTTGACCCTGGCACCCGGGAGGCAACATACCATCCAGGAGTCACGACTATGGCTGCAGAAATGCTGTCTATTCCCTCGCTAATGAATCCTCTACCAATATTGCCCTTCCACACTTCTCCCTCTCCCCCTGAGAAGCTGGACCACCATAGCCATAGTGCCATAGCCTTGGCTCTGGTTGGCCTCCACAGAGGCCAACATTTTCCAAGGTCGAAAAACAGTTTGTGAGCGACATGCACTCAGGGGATTCCATCACTACCTGCCTGGTCCCTTTCTTCTGTCTGGCAGTCACCCATTCCCTCTCTGCTTGCACTTCGGTAAGCTGCGGGGTGACCATGTCCTGAAAGTGATATGAATGAAACATGAATGCACCGTCGTGCCCCCAGCTGCAGCTCAAGCTCCAAAACCCAGAGTTTGAGTTGCTCCAGTCGGAGGCACCTCCTGCGCACATGGACATCCAGACTAGGAGTGTCTAAGATTTCCCACATAGCGCAGGATGTGCAAATCACGGGACTTAGTTCCCCTCTAGGTGCTGCTGACTGCCTGTCCCAGGGTCCTCCTCTCGCACTCTCCTCATGGTTTGCAGGCACCGCCGTTTACAAATAGCAGCCTGAAAAACATCCCCTTGCTGGGATGTTAATTATAGTTGGTATCATATAACGTTAAAAGCGGCTTTTACAACTGAGTGTTAATGAGTGATGCCAGTCACAATGCTCTTAAGTCAATTGCACTTTGAAGTATGTTTATGGCAAAAAAAATCAAATTCCCCAAGTATTCTCACAATAACCAACTTGAAAGCCCCGAGTAAAATGCTTAGATTAGAAATAACATATTGACGCCTCCAATAGTGAGCGAGAACGGTTCACAAAAAGCAAACCTGACAGCAGGTTCATGTGTATCTGGGTTTCATAAAAACAATTTCTATTATCGAAAAGCCTGGAGGCTATTTTATCTAATGTTACAAATAAATCACCGGAACGATCATGTTTACAATCTACTCAAAAGTCGAATATCCTGTGATTCTGTGGGCCCGATTTTAGCGCGTTGCAAGTTAATAGCTTTCGAATGATTTAAAATCGCTCCATGTTTCAGCTGCGCCTCAACAACGGTTGGTCTAGCGAATTACTATTAAACCATTTTGCATTTTTCACCGGGTTCATTAATTGCCCGAGCAACGCGCAATATATATTTCAAAACGAATAAAAACGTCAAATCACTGAATAGCACACATCCTCTCCTGTTAGCCTAATGTTAGAGCTAACGTTGAAAAACACGCTGAGACAGTACAATATATTGGGTTACACAAAGAACTGCTTCATTCAGAACAGGTCACTGTCAAGTATGAAATTTTAGAACACGTTACACGTTTCACTGACTTTTTGCACTTTACCGCGCCTGGCTGCCTTTGAAAGGAAAGATCCGGACGATCAACATTCATGTGCACACTGAACACTCCGCCAATAGCTATGTCACCTTCCTTAGACAAACCAACCAAATCATCAGTCCCCCACTGTCTGCAGGTTGGTTCATTCTTCATCAGCACACAAGTGAGGAGGGATAACGGCAAGAGGCATGACAAGATGTAAGACATCATTAACGTTCAATATACCTCTGTTTTTCATAGAGCGACCAACTGTGTTTATATATTCCTCCATATAATGAGAATCTGCCAATTAGCTACTAATAGATTGCTGTCACACTCAAACAAGCTCCCAAAAGAAAACGAGTAATGATTGCAATTTGCCTGGGGCGCAGAAGTAGCGTGCGAAGGAAACAATTATAATGAAGCCCTTATTTCGTTAAATGAAAAGTTAAACCTTTGCCATTGCTTTTCAATTGTAACTTCGCAAGCAAAGGGTTTTGAAATTAGTTACGAATTATCGTGCTTCATAATGCGTCTTTTTCATACAAACTTTATTTAAAAAAAGAACTGCACTTAACAATACTCAAGAAAGCAGTATTTATAAAAATGTAAACTGTAGTTACAGTGGTAATTCTATTTCATCGGTCATGTCATTCTTTGGGGTTCTGAAAGTGGACAAATGGGAATACTAAATCCTTGTACTAATTTTAATTCATAACTCAGTGCTGTACTTTATTGTGCAAGCATTGTAGGTAGGCAAGAAATAGAAGCAGGAGTCTGCCAATGGAAATTTCGAGCATGCGCCGCAATTCACTAAGATCATGGCTGAGCGACCATCAGAAGTACCTGCATATTCCTTGATGTCCCTAGTATCCAAAGGCTTGTCAATCTCTGACTTGAATATACCCATAGATCCATCCATAGTCCTCTGGTTTGGAGAATTCATTAGGTTCACATTGCTTTGAGCCCACATCTCAGCCCTAAATGACCAATCCCTTATTTTGAGACTGGCCCCCAGTTCGAGATTCCTGCCACTAAGGAAAACATTTTGCTACCATCTACCCCATCAAGCCCTTAAAAAAAATTATGTTTCAATGAAATTATTTTTCATTCTTCCAGAGTCCAGGGAGCGTGGACATAGCCTAATCGATCTCTGTTCATAAAACTATTCCCTCATCTCAGTAATGGTCCAATGATTCTTCGTTGCACCCTTTTGAAGATAAATATATCCTTCCTTAGAAAAGGAGACCAAAATAATGCACAGCACTCCAGTTGCGGTCTCATCAAGGACATATATAACTTCAGTAAGACCTCTTTAGTGTTACACTCCATTCCCTTTGACATAAAGGTTAACATACCATGCTTGTGGTACCGACATGTTACCTTTCTGTGATTCATGGATATGGAAACACAGGTCTCTTTGAATACCAATGCTTCCCAATTAAAATTTAAAATTAATAAAAAATGTGTTTCTCCTTTACAGTATCTACAAAATGACATTTCTCCACATTATATTTCATCTGCCACGTTCTTAGCCACTAAATTAACATTAAACTTTTGTAGCCACTTTGCATCCTCCTCACAGCTTAATTTCCCAACTAACTTTTTTCTGTCAGGAAACTTGGAAACATTACACTAATTTCTCTCATCTAAACCATTGATATGGATGTCAAATAGCTGAGGTCCAAGTACAGATCGCTGCTAGTTACAGCCTGCCAATCTAAAAACGTTATGCATATTCCTTCTCTGTTTTCTGTCTGTTAACCAATCCTCAATCCATGCTAAAGTAATACTCCTTTTTGTCTAATATCCAAATACACCATATCGACTGGTTTCCCTTTATCTAAGCAAAACACTATAACCTATTTGCAAAACATAAGACTCCTTTCATAAATCCGTGTTGACTTGTTCAAATTGGATTATAATACTCTAAGTGCCTGTAATATGTCACTAAGAATAGTGATTTGCCTCTATGATATCAGGATAACTGCCATTTACTTATTTGTTTTCTTTCTCCTTCCTGTCTTGCTACCTTTGATCCACAGAACTGCCCTAGCATCTAAGAAATACTGAAAGAACAAAAGTATTGCGTCAAAATATCCGTCGCCACCTCTTTTAAAGCCTGCCGTGTAGGTCAGCAGGTCCAGGGATTTGTAATGTCTCCTGTACTGTTTCAAAGCTAATACTAATTTCCTTAGGTTCCTCACATTCACTACAGCCTTAGTTCCCCATCACTTCTAGAATGTTTTTCTATAATCTACAGTGAAGATATTTAGGATGTATTTGTTTAATGTCCCTATCATTTCCTTATTTCCCACGATAATTTCTTCTCTCCCTGTCTCTGAAGAACACACGTTTGCTCTTAGCAATCTAATTCATTTACAATTACATAAAGATTTTTACAAATTCTTTTTAAGCCTCCAGATAGTTTACTCTCATGTTATTTTCTCTATCTTTATCAATTTCATGGTTATTCTTTGCCAAATTATAAAATTGTTCCAATCCTAAGCCTTACTACTCTTTTGGGCAACATTACAAACCTCTGCCTTTGATCTAATTGTATCTTTGACTTCTCTCATTAGCCACAGCTAGAGCACTTTCCCACTCTTTGTTAATCCCTTAAAGGAATGTATTTCCATTGAAAATGTTGAATTATTATTATTTTTGTTCATTCATGGGATGTGGGCATTGCTGGCTAGGCCAGCATTTGTTGCCCATCCCTACTTGCCCTTGAGAAGTTGGTGGCATGCAGCTTCCTTGGAGGGCTGCAGTTCATGTGTCGTATGAACACCCAACAGTGTTGTTAGGGATGGAGTTCCAAGGTTCTGACCCTGCAACAGTGAAGGACTGGCGATATATTTCCAAGTCAGGATGGTGTGTGGCTTGAAGGGGAACTTGCAGGTGATGGTGTTCCAAGGTTTCTGTTGTCCTTGTCCTTCTAGGTGGTGGAGTTCGTGGGTTTGGAAGGTGCTGTGAAAAGAGGCTGCAGTGCATCTTGTAGATGGTACACACTGCTGTTACTGTGCATTGGTGCTGTAAGAAATGAATGTTTAATGTGGTGGATGGAGTACCAATGAAATGAACTGCTTTTGCCCTGGATGGTGTCGAGCTTCTTGAGTGTTGTTGGAGCTGCACTCATCCAGGCAAGTGGAGCTATTCCATCACACTTCTGACTTATGTCTTGTAGATGGTGGACAGGCAAGTCAGGAGTTGAGTTACTTTCTGCAGAATGTCCAGCTTCTGACCTGCTCTTGTAGCCACAGTACTTATATAGCTGGCCCAGTTCAGTTTCTGGTCAATGCTAATCTGCAAGATGTTGATATTGGGGGACTCAGCGAGGGTCATTGAATATCAAGGGGAGATGGTTAGATTTTGTTTCTGAACTACTTCTGGCTAGGTGTAATATTTCACCCCCTCTTCTGAAATCAATCTAGTCTGGTTTATCTACAAATGCAAATGCTCCTTTTACACCTCATTCTAAAATTTCACCCATGATACCATTCATAGTAGCCAGAAATACATGAAATTGAATGGTGTTATCAATGAAGGATTGAAGCACAGTTCACAATAGGCATTTTCATGCCGCAACCAGGAAAAATATTAATTAATAATCAGGCAGTTGTTGTATTTAAGTTGGCTGTCATTGATTCACAAAAAGTAAACATTTCCCAGGATTCTTACAAAATACAATGGTAGCCATTTCAAGAAGGGAGGCAGTGGCATAGTGATAATGTTATTGAGCTAATAACTCACAAGGAACGCAGATTCGAACCCCACCCTGACCATGGCTGCTGGTAGAATTTAAATTCAGCTGAAAGTTAGTCTAATGGTGACCACAAACCCATCTGGTTCCTCAATGCCTTTCAGTGGCCTATGTGTGACTCCAAACCCACAGAAATCTGGTTGACTCCTAACTGCCCTCTGAAATGGCCTACTAAGCCACTCAGTCGTAGCAAGCCGCTACGAAGCTGAAAAGGAATGAAACTGGATGGAACAGCTGACATCCACCGAGGTAACGTAAACAACAACAGCACACCCAGCCCTTGCACAGTCCTCCTTCACCAACAGCTGGGGGCTTGTGCCAAAATTCAGAAAGCTGTCTCACAGACAAGTCAAGCAACAGCTTGACATAGTCATGCTCATGGAATCATATCTTACAATGTCCCAGACAGCATCTTCCCTAAGTATGTCCTAACCCACCAGAGGTGGTGGCAGGGAATTGCCCTGTGAGTCCTCAACATTGATTCTGGACTCCAGAGTCTCATGGCATCAGGCCAAGCATGGGCAAGGAAACCTTCTGCTGTTAGCACCCACCAACCCCTCAGCTGATGGTTCAATTCTCCTCCATATTGGACACCAGTTGGTGGAAGCACTACCGTTGGCATTCAGAATGCATTCTGGGTGGGGAGCTTCAATGTCCATCACAAAGAGTGGCTCGTTTACACCACCACTGGCTGAGTCCTAAAGGATATCACTGTTAAACTGGGTTTAAGGGAGCTAACAAAAGGAAAACACCTACTTGACCTCGTCCTAATCTACCTGTCACAGATGCTTCTGCCCATGGCAGTATTGGTAGGAGTGACTACCGCACAGTCCTTGTGGAGATGAAGTCCCATCTTCACATTGAGGGCACTCTCTATCTTGTGTGACACTACCACTGTGCTAAATGGGATAGGTTTCTAACAGATCTAGCAACTCAAGACTGGGCATCCATGAGACGCTGTGGGCCATCAACAGCAGCAGAATTGTATACAATCACAATGTTCAGCCTCATAGCCCGGCATATCCCCATTACTGTAAAGCCAGGGTCTCAGCCCTTGTTCAGTGAAGATTGCAGAAGGGCATGACACGAACAGCAGGAGTTGTACCTAAAAATGAGGTATCAGCCTGGTGAAGCTAAAACACCGGACTACTTGCATGCCAAACAGTGGAAACAGCATGTAATAGACAGATTAATGCAATCCCACAATCAATGGATCAGATCTAAGCTCTGCAGTCCTGCCACATCCAGTCATGAATGGTGGTGGACAATTGAACAACTCACTGGAGGAGGAGGTTCCACAAATACCCCCATCCTCAATGAGGGCAGAGCTCAGCACATCAGGGCAAAAGATAAGGCTGAAGTATTTGCAGCCACCTTCACCTAGAAGTGCCGAGTGGATGATCCATCTCGACCTCCTCCGGAGGTCCCCAGCATCACTGATGTTAATCTTCAGCCAATTCGATACACTCTACCTAATATCAAGAAAAAGCTGAAGGTACTGGATGCTGCAAAGGCAATGGGCCCTGACAACATTTGGGCAATAGTACTGAAGACTTGTGCTCCAGAACTTGCCATGCCCCTAGCGAAGTTGCTCCAGTGCAGCTACAACACTGGCATCTACAGAGCAATGTAGAAAATAGTCCACACCATGTCCTGTCCACAAAAGGCAGGGCAAATCCAAGCTGGCCAATTACCGCCCCATCGGTATACTCTTGATCACCAGCAAAGTGATGGAAAGTGTCATGAACAGTGCAATCCGATGGCGCTTACTCAGCAATAACCTGTTTACTGGTGCTCAGTTCGGGTTCTGTCAGGGCCACTCAGCTCCTGACCTCATTACAGCCTAGGGTCAACATGTTCCAAACATGGACAAAATAGCTGTACTCCAAAGGTGAGATGAGAGTGACTGTCCGTGACATCCGGGCAGCATTTGACTGAATGTGGCATCAAGGAGCCCTAGCAAAACTGAAGTCAATGTGAATCATGGGGAAAATTCTCCACTGGTTGGAGTCATAGGTAACACAAAGGAAGATGGTTGTGATTGTTGGAGGTCAGTCATCTCAGCTCCCGGGCATCATTACAGGTGTTCCTCAGGGTAGTGTCCTATGCCCAACCATCTTCAACTGTTTCATCAATGACCTTCCCTCCATGATAAGGTCAGAAGTGAGGATGTTCGTAGATAATCATACAATGTTCAGCACCATTTATGACTCCTCAGATACAGGAGCAGTCAATGTCCATATGCAGTAAGACCTGGACAATGTTCAAGTTTAGGCTGATGAGGGGTAAGTAACATTCACGCCACACAAGTGCCAGGCAATGACTATCTCCAACAAAACAGAGGGCAGAATTTTGCCATTGGCGAGCACAGGGCAGGGCCCACTCGCCGATGCGTAAAATGACGTGGGATGACGTCGGGCGGAACTCCCAATGTCATCCCGCCCTATTTAAATTTTCAGGAAGGCAGGGGCGCAGCGAAATCAGCTGTGGGCCTCCGACCTGTCAATGGCCAATTGAGGCCATTGACAGGATCATTTAAGCAAAGATTGGTCGGGTGGTTAACAGTGAGGTTGAGTGTCTTGGGCTACAGGAAGATATAGACGGGATGGTCACATGGGCAGATAAATGGCAGATGGAATTTAAACCTGAAAAGTGTGAGGTGATACACTTTGGAAGGAGTAATTTGACAAGGAAGTATTCAATGAATGGCATGGCACTAGGAAGTTCTGAGGAGCAAAGGGACCTTGGCATGTGTGTCCATAGATCTCTGAAGGTGGAGGGGCACGTTAGTGGGGTGGTGAAAAAGGCATATAGGAAACTTGCCTTTATCAATCGAGGCATAGATTACAAAAGTAGGGAGGTCATGTTGGAGTTGTATAGAACCTTGGTGAGGCCACAACTTGAGTACTGTGTGCAGTTCTGGTCACCACATTATAGAAAGGATGTGGTTGCGCTGGAGGGGGTGTAGAGGAGATTCAGCAGGATGTTGCCTGGGATGAAACATTTAAGTTATGAAGAGAGGTTGGATAGACTTGGGTTGTTTTCGTTGGAGCAGAGAAGACTGAGGGGTGACCTGATCGAGATGTACAAGATTATGAGGGGCAAGGACAGGGTGGATAGGGAGCAGCTGTTCCCCTTAGTTGAAGGGTCAGTCACAAGGGGGCAGAGGTTCAAGGTGAGGGGCAGGAGGTTTAGGGGGGATGTGAGGGAAAACCTTTTTACCCAGAGGGTGGTGACGGTCTGGAATGCACTGCCTGGGAGGGTGGTGGAGGCGGGTTGCCTCACAGCCTTTAAAAAGTACCTGGGTGAGCACTTGGTACGACATAACATTCAAGGCTATGGTCCAAGTGCTGGTAAATGGGATTAGGCAGGTATGTCAGGTGTTTCATGTGTCGGTGCAGACTTGATGGGCCAAAGGGTCTCTTCTGCACTGTGATTCTGTGATTCTGTGATTCTACAAGTAAAGGATCTGCCCGCCCAATCTTAAGGAGTCCCGGCGGCAAATAGAAAAAACATGAAACCTCATCCAGTGGCAGGATGAGGTTTCATGCAGGGTTTAAAAAAGTTTAGTAAAGTTATAGTGCAAATTATGAACATGTCCCATCTCATGTGACATTGTCACATGAGGGGGACATGTTAGGGAATTTTTTTTTCTATTTTTAATCTTTTTCAAAGTGGAAGAGATCTCCCTGAGGCTGCACTTTGCCTCAGGGAGATGTGCGCTCTTTCATGCACATGTACGAAAGAGCGCAGTCTCGCTTTTGGGGAATCCCCCCGCCCGCACAGGAAGCGCATAGCGCTTGCCGTCGGACATCGTGCTGGGCGGGCCTTAATTGACCTGCCCACGTAATATGGCGGTGCGGCCCGCTTCTCCAGGGGGGATGGACTCCCCGCTTGCCAGAGATTGCATCGGGCCCGCCTGCCCAATAGGCAGAAAATCCTGCCCAATGTGTCTTACTGTTGCCTTAACGAAAGTATAACTGGGAGTTAAATTAATGAGGGAATTTAGAAGTTATCATAATAGTAATTTGTAGATCTATGTATGTACTTAAAATCATTTGTTCTATTAATAAATGTTTAATTTAGTTTTGTAAGAAACCTATAAGACTCGGTGGTCTTATTACTGCTGAATTCATGAACGCATCTCAAAATTTATACAAATTGCGAAACAGTTGAGGCAGTTGTTTCAAGTTTCCCTTTGCGATTTGAGCAGCTCAGCATTTATCATTGGCTGTGCCATAACAAAGGCTCACAAAATAGAAAAAAAGTACAAATTTCTCAAGGTGTGCCATAGATATAGTTGAATAATACGGTTGCTCATCGATGGTGTGTTCTGCACTTGTAAGTTGGCAGCATTCTGATTTCCAGGCCCGCTGTCAGTGTGCACCCTATAATATGCTAATTGCTGCAAATTAGCAGCAAAGGCTGCTTACAGACCATCATCCCGCCCAAAGAGTGCTGGAGGGTGGGATGTCCAGTCTCAGAAGCTGCAGGCACCTGGGACAAGGTAACGGCCAACATTTTAAAGGGCCCCCTGGCACTTGACAGTGTCAGGTGACCCATCAGATGATCAATTGAGTGCATCTACTATACATAGTGAAGATTTGTACATCTTCCAGTCTGGTCAGGTAATTCAATTTAAATTTGAGCTAAAATAAAAGGAAAATACAGCAGATGCTGGAAATCTGAAATAAAAACAGAAAATGCTGGAAAAACTCAGCAGTTCTGGTAACAACTATGGAGAGACAAACAGAGTTAACGTTTCGAGTCTGTATGACTCTTCTTCAGAGCTTAAGAGAGGTAGAAATGTGATGGGTTTTTCTTCTGCTGAAGAGAGGGGGTGAAGCAGGTGGAGCAAAATAGAAGGTTAGGGATAGGTGGGAGCTCAGGAGGGATTTGACAAAGATGTCATGGACACAAGACAAAGGGAGTGGTAATGATGGTGTTAAAGGCTAAGGAATTTGTTAATAGTGACATAAACGTCAGATAGCAGAATGTTAATAGCAAACAAGGGTCTTGGCTCCCTGAAAGCAAAGCATAAGATCAAATTACAGATTGGCCCTATGGGGAGATGGTGTTGGGAAAAGAATATCAAAATGATGGGCAGGGTTCATAGTCTGAAGTTGTTGAACTCAATGTTAAGTGCAGAAGGCTATAAAGTGCCTAATTGGAAGATGAGGTACTGTTCCTCCAGTTCCCCAAAGCAAATTCAGATTGGGCACTTTACAGCTTTCCACACTTAACAATAAGTCCAATAAATTCAGACCATGAACTCTGTCCTCCATGTTGATATTTTTTCCCAACCCGCTCCCCCACAAGGCCAGTTTGTAACTTATTCTTATGTTTCGCTTTCAGAAAGCGCTGACCCTTGTTCTGCTATTAACACATTTTGCTATCTGATCTTCATGCAACTATAAGAACTTTCCTTAATCTTTAACACTATCATTACCACTCCCATTGTCTTGTGTCCATGACATCTTTGTCAAATCTCTCCTGAGCTCCCAGCTATCCCTAACCTTCTATTTTGCTCCACCTACCTTCTTCAGCAAGAGAACCTATCACACTTCTACCTCTCTTGAGCTCTGAAGAAGAGTCAAATGGACTCGAAACGTTAACTCTGTTTCTCTCTCCACAGATGCAACCAGACCTGTTGGGTATTTCCCAACATTTTCTTTTTTTATTTTAAATTTTAGCTAATCTCTGCCAACCATGTTAAGCTTCATAGGTGGTAAAAGTGTTAAAATTCTGCAAGTCTCCCACCTTTTGGCATTGAGGAGTTGTATATTTATTGCATGTTGCCATGTATAGATGTCTGTGACATTGAAGCAAGGAGAGAGGCATTCTAGAAGGGGCAAAGTTGCCTCCAGATTCAGTGAGACCTCCCTTGGTGCCCTCCGGCCTGCAGTACATGATAGGCAACACCAGCTCTTGCCGAGCACTGGGAAGAAGAGGAAGCCCTGGCAGACATGCGCTGCATGACAGTAGGTGGATGAGATGGTGACGATGTCCACAGTGTTGAGGTGGTGAGGAGGACTTGGTCCCAGTGCCACAAAAGGCTCAATGACCTCATGAGGCCAGTTGTGGGTAGCGAGGTCTTTGCCTGTATGCCCTTGGAGTGGCAAAAGTTGGTCTGTGCCTCCACTGAGGGTTTCTGGGTTCCTCCTGCCCCTCAGGGTCTGGCACTGCTCTGTCCCCTTCCTGAGGAACCACCACATCCTGAGCCTCCCTGTGTTCCCTTCCTCCTCTCATCCTTCTCCTCCTCCTCCTAATCCTTCTCTCCTCCTCACTGGAGCTTGTGCTCCCAATTGAGACAACAATCCCTATCTGTCTCATACGCTTTTTCACCCCTTGCCCCTGGGTATTAGACAGGAAAATTACCCATCAAAAGAGCACTCTGAATCAGAGGAGAGCCTCCTCATGAAAAATATTCAGAAGGTTCCACTGTGCACTCAAATGAGCAGTCCCTGCATTCAGTAGAGTTTGAGCTGCAAAGCTGAGACTCTGGTCTCTCCTGCAGTTTTAAAACTCGCCCAAACAAGTTTGGGCTTAAAGAAGTTAGTCCAATTTCCCACCTCAGAGACTCACAGATGTTTACAGCACAGAAGGAGACCATTCGGCCCATCCTGTCCATGCCAGTCAACAAAGGTTTGACTACACTAATCCCATTTTCCAGCGCTTGGCCCATAGCTGGCAATGTAAGCAAATATCTAAATATTTCTTAAATGTTAGGAGAGTTCCTGACTCAACCACCATTTCAGGCAGTGAGTTCCAGACTCCCACCACCCTCTGGGTGAAAAAAATTCCCCTCAACTCCCCTCTTAACCTTTTTCTTCTTATCTTAAATCTATGCCCCCTGCTTAGTGACCCCTTTACTAATGGAAAAAGTGCCTTCCTATCCACCCTATCTAATTCCTACCTGTCATAAATCTTGCCTTGAGGCGCATTATTGTCTTCTGACTGTATTATTGCAGTGACACGGGCAGTTAATTAGCTGAATTGGATTTTAAATTGATGTTGAAATAACGCAGAAGGGTTCCCAACTTTCTGACCTGTCCGCATGCGGTATTATTGGAAACTGGTGTGATGACATCTTAAACGCCGCCCAATGTCATCACGCCCCATAATATGCTCCACAAAGTGGGAAACACTCCCGAACGTTGAGCGAAGGAAAGCATGAGAAAGTGACTTTATGTAGAAAAGAATAATTATATTCAATGGGTTCTGTGGTGAAGGCTTATAATGAGGTGGCGACACCTAATCAAAGGTGAAGATAACAGAAGGAATACCTTAGCCTGAGCAAGCGAATGTAAATATTGACCTGAGCCTAATGCTTACCTTGCTATTTTAAGTGCCTGAATCTTATGTTCGTCGGGTATGTGCGATCAACGGGCCTGGAATTGGATGCGAAATGCGTTTCTGCTCGTGATCAGCCCCCGAATGCAATTTCACGCTAATTAGCCAATTAACAGCCAGTCAGCATGAAATGCGTGTTAAGGACGATGGGGGAGGTGTCAGCTGTGGCTCAGTTCATAGCACCCTCGCCTTTGAATCAGAGGGTTGTGGGTTCATGTCCCACTCCCGGAAACCAAGAACTGTGATTGTACTCGAAAGAGTTGCAATCTGTGACTGTTGATAACTCGAAATAATTTTTTTAAGGAAGATGGGGGGGGAAGAGGGCGGGCGCCGACAAAAGTGAGGGTGCAGGTGAGAGCTTCTAGCCTCCCTGAAGGCAGAGAGCTGCTGTGGGGCCTCCTCAGAGAGCTGCGGACCTGGACAGATTAAATGGCAACAAAAAAATGCACCAAACTGTGTCTATGCAGCACATTCAAGCACCTGACAGCAGACCTCAAAAAAAACGTCAGTCCCCAGATTATTTTTTTTTATTACGGGCTGCATTTCACGCTGATGGGGCGGGCGTGCACCTGACCTGATCGGGCATGAAATCACGCGAGGTATTTCGGTCAGCAGGGAAACTCTTTCGAGTTACCAACAGTCACAGATTGCAACTTCTTTCGAGTACAATCACAGTTCTTGGTTTTCCAGGAGTGGGACATGAACCCACAACCCTCTGATTCAAAGGCGAGGGTGCTATGAACTGAGCCACAGCTGACACCTTGGTCAGCTGGGAATGTGCAGAAGTCAGAAACACACCCGCCAACAATTAAGAGAGCAATTTAGCCCATTAGCGGCACGATTGTCTGTCATTCTACAGGCCTGTCCAACATCACAGTTCGCAGACGAGCGAATTGGCTAGGCATTTTTGAACAAACCTCATCCATGGGCGGGATGAGATTTTGTGATGAAATAAAATATAAATAAATTTCTGTGGACAGAATTTTCATAAGCTAAATTTTCAGGTGACTGATTACGATGCATGAGCATTTTTTTTTTCAGCTTTTGCAACCTTTGTTTTCGCTGTTTCAGGTCTTCAGCTCCCCGAGGCAGCTCTCTGCCTTCAGGAAGCTTCCTGTCAGTGCTGACCCGTGCCCGCATTGACATCATCAGCCGCATCCTTCCCGCCCCCACCCCAGCGGCGCTGAGCTTTACAGAGCGTGTTTCATGCTGGCTGGCTGTTAATTGGCCAGCCGGTGTGAAATCGCGGTCAGGAGCCGATCGCGGTCGGCAGTCCGTTTCCCGGTTGATCCCGGGCCCCCCCCCCCGATTGTTCCCGCCTGCCGAGCTCAAAATCCAGGCCTAGATTTCATCCTGGACATTTCAACCCATCCTGGATTTAAGTTTCAGTGAAAATGTAAAGGCCGTCTGGCCGATTGGCCCGTCTGCCAACTGTAAAAGTGGGCGGGCCATGTAAAATCAGTTTCAATTGCTTCCTTACTGGGCTTAATTGCCCGCTTAATTGTCAGTGGGCACACTTCCGACTCCGAGTGCCGTGTGCGCCTGCTGAACATAATATTGCGCGAGCGTGTGATAATGTCGGGACACGCACCTATCATCTTGCACGATTTCATGCATTGTAGCAATGGGCCCGTGCCCACACAATCAGTGTAAAATTCTGGCCCTTACAGGAACAGAGCATAGAATAGAAGCGAATGAGAAAGGACAACATGTTATTCTGCCCAGTATACTTAGAACTGTGACATCAGTTGTCTCAATTTCTCTGCTCCTCTCACCCACTCTAACCTGTCTCTCTCTGAACTCGCTGCACTCCGTTCTCTCAATTCCAACCCTGACATTGTCATCAAACCTGCTGACAAGGGTGGTGCTGTTGTCTGGCGCACTGACCTCTACCTCGCGGAGGCTGAGCGTCAACTCGCAGACACTTCTCCTACCTCCCCCTGGACCATGACCCCACCACTGAACATTGTTTCTAGGGCTGTCACTGGCCTCATCTCCTCTGGAGATCTTCCCTCAACAGCTTCCAACCTCATAGTCTACCAACCACGGACGGCCCGCCTCTACCTCCTAACCAAAATCCACAAACAGGACTGTCCTGGCAGATTGATTGTGTCAGCCTGTTCCTGCCCCACAGAACTCATTTCTTGCTATCTTGACTCCATCCTCTCTCCCCTTGTCCAGTCTCTTCCCACCTACATCCATGATTCCTCTGACACCCTACATCATATCAACAATTTCCAGTTCCCTGGCCCCAACTGCCTCCTCTTCACCATAGACGTCCAATCCCTCTACACCTCCATCCCCCACCAGGATGGTCTGAGGGTTCTCTGCTTCTTTCTTGAACAGAGGCCCCAACAATCCCCATCCACCACTACTCTCCTCCGTCTGGCTGAACTTGTTCTCTCACTGAACAATTTCTCCTTAAACTCCCCTCACCTCCTACAAAAGGTGTAGCTATGGGTACCTGCATGAGCCCCAGTTATGCCTGCCTCTTTATGGGGTATGTGGAACATTCCTTGTTCCAGTCCTACTCCGGCCCCCTCCCACAACTCTTTCTCCGGTACATTGGTGACTGCTTCGGTGCTGCTTCATGCTCTCGTCTGGACCTGGAAAAATTTATTAATTTTGCTTCCAATTTCCACCCCTCCATCATTTTTGCATGGTTCATCTCTGACACTTCCCTTCCCTTCCTTGACCTCTCTGTCTCAATTTCTGGTGATAGACTGTCCACCAATATTCATTACAAGCCTACCGACTCCCACAGCTACCTCGACTACAGCTCCTCACACCCCGCTTCCTGTAAAGACTCCATCCCATTCTCTCAGTTCCTTCACCTCCGTCGCATCTGTTCTGATGATGCCACTTTCAGAAACAGTTCCCCTGATATGTCTTCCTTCTTCCTTAACCGAGGTTTTCCACCCACGGTGGTTAACAGGGCCCTCAACCGTGTCCGGCCCATCTCCCGTGCATCCACCCTCACACCTTCCTCTCCCTCCCAGAACCATGATAGGGTCCCCCTTGTCCTCACTTATCACCCTACCAGCCTCCGCATTCAAAGGATTATCCTCTGCCATTTCCGCCAACTCCAGCATAATGCCACCACCAAACACATCTTCTCTTCGCCCCCCCTGGCGGCATTCCTTCCGGGACACCCTGGTCCACTCCTCCATCACCCCCTACACCTCAACCCCTTCCCATGGCACCTTCCCACGCAACAATAGAAGGTGCAACACCTGCCCCTTTACTTCCCCCCTCCTCACCGTCCAAGGGCCCGAACACTACTTTCAAGTGAAGCAGCATTTCACTTGCACTTCCCTCAATTTAGTCTACTGCCTTAGCTGCTCCCAATGTGGTTTCCTCTACATTAGAGAGACCAAACGCAGACTGGGTGTCCGCTTTGCAGAACACCTTCAGTCTGTCCGCAAGCATGACCCAGACCTCCCTGTCGCTTGCCATTTCAACACTCCACCCTGCTCTCATGCCCACATGTCCATCCTTGGCCTGCTGCAATGTTCCAGTGAAGCTCAACACAAACTGGAGGAACAGCACCTCATCTTCCGACTAGGCACTTTACAGCCTTCCGGACTGAATATTGAGTTCAACAACTTCAGATCATGAACTCTTTCCTCCATCCCCACCCCCTTTCCTATCCCCCTTTCCCCAATAATTTATATATATTTTTCTTTTCCCACATATTTCCATTTTTTAAAAATGTATTTCCATCCATTGTTTTATCTTTACCTCATAGCCAAATTCGATCCCTTCCCCCCCACCCCATCCCCACTAGGGCTATCTGTACCTTTCTCGTCCTTTCTATCCTTAATGTCACCATTAGCACATTTCTTAGCTAAGATCACCACCGTCAACACCTCTTTGTCCTTTTGCCTATGACATCTTTTGGCAATCTCCACCTATCACTGGCCCTCTATCCAGCTCTACCTGCCCCACCCCCCTTCAACCAGCTTATATTTCACCTCTTTTCTATTTTTCCTTAGTTCTGGCGAAGAGTCATACAGACTTGAAATGTTAACTGTATTCCTCTCCGCAGATGCTGCCAGACCTGCTGAGTTTTTCCAGGTATTTTTGTTTTTGTACTTAGAAGTGATGATCTGTTTTATACTGTAAAATACTCCTTAAACATTGTAATGTGTTGATCTCTGTTTTGTGAGAATAAAATAAATTTGCCACAACAAGCTGGTGTCAGGTCCAAATCCCTTGCACAAAAGAATCTTACACTGGCTTGGTATAAATACAGGTCTTCCTTAAACAAAAAGGGCAAAAGACTTGGATCCGTACAGAACCTTTCAATCTCTCAGAAATATTCCAAAGCACTTGAATTTTATTGGACAGCTGCTGTGGTAATGTGAACAAATGCAGTTTGAATCTAATGTGTATGAAGATCCCATGTGTAGCAAGGTGATCAATCCCCAATTAATCTGTTTTTTGGGGGATTTAATTTATGTAATTTGCTGATGTGCGCATTGGATGATGGCTTTTTTTTTTAGAGCTTTACTTTAGGAAACAATACATCATCAAATTAATATTCCTTATTAATAAATCATTGGGTTGAGAAAGAAATTGATCAATATGAAATAGTGTGCACATAAGATAAAACAATGTTCGACTTAAACCTTTATTACCAATCCTGGCAAACAACCTTTTCAGTAACACAAATACTATGGGGCATCTATGTCCACATATTTCTCAGTTGAAATGCATGAAAACATAACAATTGGATGAAAACATTTTTTAAATATGGAGTATAATAGTTTTACTGCTTAACCAATATTGCAAGGTATCAGAATAATTTCTAAAGTGTCTGGGAGCCCTTATTACCCATAATGTGCCTCTTCGTGTTTTCTGCTTGTTTAAACAGGATAATGTAACATTTTGGGGCAAAAATACAGAGAAGCAGACCAAAACTAGAGGCCAAAATAGCAAATACCTCCACTGCGACAGCATATTTCCCAGGAGAACTTATATAAGCTGGGATGAAAGTAATCCACACTGCACAAAAAATAAGCATGCTAAAAGTGATGTGTTTCGCTTCATTAAAATTATTGGGAAGTTGTCGAGCTAGAAAAGCGACCACAAAACACACGCAAGATAAGAATCCAGTGTAACCCAGAGCACAGTAAAAGTTTATTACAGAACCTACATTGCATTCAAAAATGATTATGTCTTTTGCATAATCACTGCTTTTCCGAGGATAGGGAGGCGATGTGCTCAACCAGACTGTGCATATTAAGCATTGTACCATTGTAAGCAAGACAACAGTTAGCCGCTGTTGTGTTGGGCCAAACCACTTCATTATATTATGGTTGGGATGCATTGCATTAAACGCCATCACCACAACAACCGTTTTACTCAAAATACATGATATGCAAAGAACAAAAACGACAGCAAAAGCTGTATGACGTAAGATGCAAGACCAGACTGAGGGTTCTCCAATGAATGTGATTGAACACAGAAAGCATAACATTAATGCTACAAGAAGGAGAAAACTTAATTCAGAATTATTGGCTTTAACAACAGGAGTATCCTTGTACAAATAGAATGTAGAAAAGATACCCAGCGTGATGCAGGTTCCTAACAATGCCACTACTACCAGAATAATCCCCATGGTCTCTCCAAATGAAAGGAATTCAATTTCTTTTGGTATGCACCGATCTCTCTTCTGAATGGACCTGTACTCCAAAGGGCATTTGATACAATTTGTAGCATCTAAAGAGAAAGAAACAGTTTTCAAAAGAACATTCATTCCAAATAATATGAAAAAATGTTTCACAGAATATCTAAAAATATGAGGATTGTATCATGGGATACTAATGTATTGATGCTCATGTAGTCTCCGAATTTTCTCTCCTTCATTTCACCAAAAAGAAAACAAAGAATTTGCATTTATAAAAACTCAACTCACAACCTCAGACCATCCCAATGCCCTTTCCAGCCAGTGAAGTATCACACAGAATCTTAGAATTGTTATAGCACAGAAGGAGGCCATTCAGCCTATCGTGTCTGCACCAGCTCTCCGGATGAACAATTCATTTAGTGCCATTCCCCGCCTTCTCCCCTGCATATTTTTCCTCATCTGATCACAGTTTAATTCCCTTTAGAATGCTTCAGTTGAATTTGCCTCCAACGACCTCTCAGGCAGTGCATTCCAGACCTTGACTTTTGCTCCTTTCGCCAATTATTTTAAATCTGTGGCCTCTTGTTCTCGATCCTTTCACGAGTGGGAACAGTTTCTCCCTATCTACTCTGTCCAGACCCCTCATGGTTTTGGATACTTCTATCAAGTCTCCTCTCAGTCGTCTCCAAGGAAAACAGTCATAACTTCTCCAATCTATTTTGTAAATGCCTTTGAAGTGTAGTAACTGCTGACCTGTAGGAAACACAGCAGCCCATTTGCACTCACCAATGTTCCACACACCAAAAATGTGACTATTACCAGATGATATGTTTTAGGTTTTGGATGAGGGATAAATATTGATCGGAACTTTCCCTCCCTAGCAAATAAACACATGCAATATTTTACTGACATCAGCAATGGAGCACTCCCTCATTTCTGCACTGAAGTGTCAGCCTATTGTACTCAAGTTGCAATGAAGAAGGACTCAAAACGTTAACTCTGTTTTTTTCTCTCCACAGATGCTGTTAGACCTGCTGAGTTTTTCCAGCATTTTCTGTTTTTGTTTCAGATCTCCAGCATCCACAGCATTTTGCTTTTATCTGCATATTGCTTTTTCAATGGTTTGATCTCAATGTTCAAATAGGTCACATTGGAATTTCTGCAGTGCATTTATACATAGTATCCCACTTTACAATTTGAAGACCCATTTTTTCTTGTTACCAGTCATGTTACTAATTTCACCGTCAGGGCATGGTAAACAATCGAAACAACAAACGGGTTGTCCCTTTCTTGTTGCCTTCCTTTTTCCAGGAGTACAACTCTCAGAACAAGTTGCCTTTGGAACCTTAAAAAAAGATAAGATACTGCAATCAGGAATTCAAACTATTCATCTGTCAAAGGAAAATGCAAACCAGTTTTGTTATTTTGTTGGTATGCATGTGGTTTTCAAACAGAAATGTCATAATGATCTTCTAAAATTAAACTTAGGCTTCTGTTGCATCTGACTCAGATGCATTTCATATATTGATTTTCAGTTCATTAGGTTACCGATTATGGGGCTATTGTTGTCTTCTTTTTCTATGAACATTACTACCCTCAAGTTGTTATCATCTTTGATGTGAAATCTCACTGGCTTTTCAGATGAAAAACATCATTTACCACTTGGGTGTTAAAATCTAGCCAGTCTGACTTTCATTCAATATTCCGGCTTTACACTTCTCAAATTGTCTATCAGAATCATTAGCATTACACGGTAATATAACAACAAAAAAAGCCTGATTAATGTTTATGTTGTAATGTTCTTATTTTTGTGTTGAACCCCTCTCCCTCAGCTCAATCCCCCCACCAACAAAACCGCAATCCATGATATTATCACCTCAGGGCTTGACTTTTGTAGCATTCTCCTTGGCCGACCCCTTCTTCCTGCTCATAAGCTACAAGTCATTCAGAATCACAGAATCACAATTTTTACAGCACAGAAGAAGGTCACTTGGCCCATCGTATCTGCACTAGCTCTCTGAATGAACAATTCTCAGAGCGTTATTGTTATTGTGATTGTAATATGTTATGCAAATGCCAGCTCAATTCATTGGTTGGTTTTCAGCTTAATTTTTGGATTCATTATTAGGGAGAAAAGAACATACGAATTAAAACATATGAATTAGGAACAGGAGTAGGCCACTTGACCCCTCGAGCCTGCTCCATATTTGTAGGACAGATGGAGAAATAGTCAAGATTAGGCATGAGGGCGCTTGGCTGAACTATTGTTGAGGGTGAGGAGCAATGCTTTGAGATGGGGTTGCTGTCTAGCCAAGGAGGCAGAGGAGACGGCGGTGTACAGGTAATATTGCTGGGCTAGTAATTCAGAGGCCCAGGCTAACGCTCTCGTAACATGGGTTCAAATTCCACCATCATAGCTGGTGGAATTTAAATTCAATTAATAAATGTGAAATTGTCCATTTTAGCAGGGAGAATAAAAGAGAAGCATGTTATCTAAATGGTGAGAGATTGCAGAGCTCTGAGATTCAGAAAAACCTGAGTGCCCTAGTGCACAAATCACAAAAGGCTAGTTTGCAGGTACAGCAAGTAATTAGGAAAGCTAATAGAATGTTATCATTTATTGCGAGGGGAATTGAATACAAAAGCAGGGAGGTTATGCTTCAGTTGTACAGGGCATTAGTGAGACCACATTTGGAATACTGTGTATAGCATTGGTCCTTATCTAAGGAAGGATGTAGATGCGTGAAGATTTACCAGATGAATACCTGAAATGTGCAGGTTGTCTTATGAGGAAAGGTTGGATGGGTTAGGTTTGTATCCACTCAAGTTTAGAAGACTAAGAGGTAACTTGATTGAAACCTTTAACATCTTGAGGGGTCTTGGCAGGGTGAATGTGAAGATGATGTTCCCTCTTTGGAAAAATCTAGAACTGGGGTCATTGTTTGAGATGAGGTGAATTTTTTTTCACTCACAGGGTCGTGAGTCTTTGGAACTCTCTTCCTGAAAAGGCAGTGGAAGCAGAGTCTTTGAATATTTTTAAGGCAGAGGCGGATAGATTCTTGGTAAGCAAGGGGGTGATCGGTTATCAGGGGTAGGCAGGATGCAGTTACTATCAGATCAGCCATGATCTTATTAAATAGCGGAGAAGGCTTGAGGGGCTGAATGGTCTACTCCTACTCCTTGTTCATAAGTTTGTATAAAAGGAGTGACATTAAGCACCGAAAGTAGCTTGGAGACACACAAGAGGTGGCCAAAGGCATGGTTCAATTGATAGATTTTGAGGAGGAGAGAAAGCAACCACTGAGTCACGATGGCCGAAACTTTGCAGGATATTAATAGTTTCCACAATTTTTGTCGCATTGATTCGAAAGAGGAACACTGAAAGTTTATCCTATAAACTTTTCAACGGAGTGAATGAAATCAATATCGTGTTACACAAATAATAAATATTGAAAATAAATTCATTATTGCTACGATTCCAATATTTAAATATGTAAAGAAATAGTTCCACTTAATGAAACAGTTGGGGCGATTCTATGTCGAAATGGAAGTGGACTTTTTTTTTTGTTTCTGCTACTGTACACTTACTGTGATAATAGTGTAACTGGTGACTTACCATGGGAATCCTGAAAATGCCGATTAAAGTCGCTATTGCTAAAGACTGCGAGGATCCAGAATCACCCACAACAGCAGAAACCATTGGTGTTCTTTTACAGGGATTATTCAGTGATATACCCGGGCGTCCGTTCAAAAACTCAAATGCTGCTTTCAGCGATAAACTCGGCGTGGTGCATGCATCGCAAATCCGATACCCGAGTGTAATATTGGGAAGCAGAGTTGAATCCTGGTTTATTTCGTCGATGGCAAATATCATAGTGAGCGCGAAACGAAAAAATCTGAACCAGAATCTGTGGGAATACATTTTCGAAAAATTTGCAAAATAAATAAATATCCGCGGAACCTATGATAAAAGCAAAAAAAAAAACTGTGGATGCTGGAAATCCAAAACAAAAATAAAAATACCTGGAAAAACTCAGCAGGTCTGACAGCATCTGCGGAGAGGAACACAGGAGTCCATATCGGACTCGAAACGTTAACTGTGTTCCTCTCCGCAGATGCTGTCAGACCTGCTGAGTTTTTCCAGGTATTTTTATTTATGTTTTGCTTCACACATGTTGACATTGGTTTTGGTTATTAACTTTGAGCAACTCGCGCGTTTGTTGTTCATGGGTTCCCAACTGAAGTTCGACTGTGGCTAGCATTTGTAGATGTACAAATCGCCAGTCCCTGCATTTCCTCCTCCAGCCTTGCTGTCAGCGGACGTGAGATGGGAGTCTGGCGAACTCAGAAGCACGAAATTCGTACCTCGGCTGGGAAACGTCGGTTTCGACCCCACAGCCGGACGCTCTCCGCGCAGAAACGCCTCCGGCTTTGTGGTCCGAACGAATTCCGTCCACGGGATCAGCCCTAAGTAAATCTATTGAAAGTGATGGGCACGGGCACATCATAACGAATGGTGCGCTGAATTTCCGCAACTGGTAACAATGAAAGGGCAATAGGCAACAAATCTTCAAATAACAGAGGAGTAAAATGCAGTTAATTACATGTCCCTGGAATTGTAATGTGATTAAAATGAGTGGAAAATATCATACATATAGTAAGATGCATGATATATGCAAGCGCCGGACACACACAGACATGAGTCGGAATTTTGTGGTTCCCGCCGCTGTGGAGACGGGGCCGGAAAACGCGGCGAGCCTTTCGAAGTCCATTAAATCTCGCTGGCGTAAAATTCCGCCGAAAACGTGACAAATTTGGCCTTAGACTCGAAATTCTTTGCTTCACAAATTAACACTGCCGAGTCCAAAGTACTTCCCCCGTTTTAAATCGGCTTCATGAACTAAACGGAGCCCCGCAAGACAATATAAGCTGTTTTCGCTAATCCTATGAGCTATGTTAGGAAAGTGGATAATTTCTTTTAAAAATCGATAATTTCTGACTGATATTTGAAGAAATTTTAAATCTTAAATTACTTCTACTTCGAAACCCGTTGTCAACATGCCCATTAAAATCTTTTGGCCCGAAAACCCCATAGTAAAAATGCAACTGAAATCAAACATTTTTAAAATTGAATTGGAAACTTCTACCGACTTTGTGCATGACAACGATTCCGGCTGAATTTTGAATGTAAGGTCGCGATGATTCACTTTGGCGTGCACTCGGAAAATCCCGCCGAGAATGATATCTCCGTCCTTAAATAGGTCCATCATATCATCCAGCCCCCAACGTTCGCAGGTTCCTTCATTCGTGGCGTGGACTGGGAAAAAATCAAATAACAGCAGCACCAGAACCAACTGGCGATACATTGCTAACGTTGCTCGTGTCATTAACTGCAGTTAGATCTAGTAGTCTTGCCACTGTTCATTTTATACTCAAGTCTTGAGCGAAAATTGGTCTGATTTTCCACAAATATTACACAAGTTTCCGACAAATCCCCCAAAGAAATCAAAATATCCCTTTAGTTTATTTCAGAAAAAGAACAAAGCGTAAAAGCAAAAAATAAAAGCTCTTGTCAGCAGGTGCAGTTTTGGCACACCGAGCTCCCCGAAGACCCAAGCCTGGCACTTGAGCGCCAATTCGCGAAATTAACCATATTGTCATGGGCGGAGATCAAATTAACATCCTTTCATCGTCCCGATCCGAATTATATTGCACATCTATCAGAGTTTACCAGTTATTGCTTGAAAGTAAATCCGATACAAAATAAGAGTGACAATCAATGTTACTAGCGATGGAAAGCAAGCTGCATTCTGATGCCTATCAGATCAAGGTATTCGTCATAGGAATGCCATTTAATTACAGTATTTTGCCTCCCACGTGTAACAAAATTCAGTTGAGAAAAGGTCATGCAGTAAACGATGAGTTAGCAAAACATGTGATAGACCTTGGCTTTGCGCGGTACTGTAAACAGGGTGAGGGCGAGTCGGTAGCACGTTCTACTATTCGTAGCACAGTGGGTGCACCCACACCACATGGACTGCAGCGGTTCAAGAAGGCAGCTCACCACCACCTTCTCAAGGACAACTAGGGATGGGTAATAAGCCAGCGAGGCCCGCATCCCGTGAATGAATAATAAAGTAGATTTAACAATCTCCAAAACTGTCGCTGTTATCCTTTTCCAGTACATAGGAACGGGATTAAGCCACTCAGCCCCTCAACTCAAGCCTGTTCCGCCATTGAGTTAGTTTTTTTTTACAGTATTGCATAAAGTCAAGGTCTGCCTCCATGTGATTTTAATCGTGTATTTTGTTTATCCGCACTCGAAATGCCCACTGAACTATGCAGAAACAGAAGCGGCGGTCACAGACTGTTATATTTGCGCTTTATTGGCAGTTGTTACGCACTGCGCCGTTCTGTAAGCCGCACTGAGGGTAGTCATAAAGATATTGTGCACACTCTGCATTATATTCGTGCAACACTGGTTCATGACACGACTGTTTAGGGAGAAGTGAAAAATTTTCATTGGATGTCTTAAAGGTTTCTACAAGAAGAATGGGTACCTCGTTGGTTGCAAGGCAGAAAACAAGTATTAGGGGGAAAGAGTTGGTATTCAGGGCGGCAGAAGGTGGGAGGTGGAATCCCACAAGAATCCGTGTTGCGACCACTGCTATTCACAATTTATGTTAACAATTTAGACTTTGGAAGCAAAGACAGAAATTCTAAATTGCGGACGTCACCAAATTTAGGGCTGGGGGTGGGGGTAATCCATTCTGAAGTGGGCGACAACCAATTACAATGGACTGCCATAGACAGGAACAAGAAATGAGAAAGGACAAAAGAATGCTGGCCTTTGAGTCTAGAGGACTAGAAAATGGTGGGTTAGAAGTGATTAAAAATTACCAATTGACCCTGCATCAACTGCCATTTGCGGACAAGTTCCAAACTTCTACCACTCTATATACAAAGCTTTGGTTAGACCACACCTGGAGCGCTGTTTCAGTTCTGGCATCACACTTTAGGAAAGGTAAATTGGCTTTGGAGGAAGTGCAGCATAGATGTACTCAGAAGTTACCTGGACTGAGTGTTAAATCATGAAGAGAGATTTACTAGGGCTGTATTCCTTGGAATTTAGAAGACTAAAAATTGATTTGATCAACCTTTTCAAAATAGTAAGAGGAAATGATAGGGTAGATGGAGATAAACTATTTCTGCTAGTTGGGGAATTTAGGATTGGGAGAGACAGCCTAAAATTAGAGCCATACCTTCCGGAAGTGGAATTAGGAAACAATTCTGCACCCAAAGGGTGGTAGAAGTTTGAAACTCGTCCGCAAATGGCAGTAGATGCAGGGTCAATTGGTAATTTCAAAGCTAAGATTGATCAATTTCTGTCAACTACACTTGTCAACTAGGAATAAAGATAATAGAGCAAAGGTCAGTATATGGAGTTCGGCCACAGGTCAGCCATGATCTCACTGAATGGTGGAATAGGCTCAAAGGTTTGAGTTACTGCCTCCTCTTCCATCTTCCTATGACATTAATAAATGTGCAGAATCACATGTGATTGGCAAATTAATTTCTACATAGGTAATTTTGAGGTATTGTAATTTGGTAAGAAAAAATATAAAAAGGTGAGAGATTACCTGGAGAAGTAGAATATAAATGGGGTAGACGAATGAAGGGGTCTAGAAGAAAAATGCAGAAATCACTACAAGATTGATGCAGATCAATAAATCATACCATGCATTAGGGTTTATTTCTAAATGGATGGTATTGAAAAGTAAATAAGTTATGCTAAAATTTTTATCGAACCTTGATTTGATCACATTTGGAGGGCTGAGTACAATTCTGGTTCCTATGTTGTAACAATAAGATTGAGGCACCAGGGTGGGTGGAAAAGAGATTTACTAGGGTCATACCAGAACTGCGAACCCATACCTATCAGGAAAGGATGTACAAGCTGGATCTCTTTTCTCTTGGAAAGAGGAAAGTTTGGGGTGACCTAATGGAGGCCTTTAAAATTATGTAAGGTTTTGAAAGAGTACACCCATAGAAATCTGTAACTTGATTGTTAAATTGCTGAAAGCTAGTATGCAGGTATAGCGGGAAGGCAAATGGAATTTTGGCATTTATTGTTAAAGGAATAGAGTATAAAAATAAAAATGTTGCAACTGTACAAGGCATTGGTGTGACCACACCTGGAGTACTGTGCACAGTTTTGGTCCCCTTACTTGAGGAAGGAGGCAGTTGCATTGGAGGCGGTTCAGAGGAGGTTCACTAGATTGATTCCAGAGATGCGGGGCTTGTCTTATGAGGAGAGGTTGAGCAGTTTAGGCCTATACTTGCCAGAGTTTAGAAGGATGAGAGGAGATCCAATTGAGGTATATAAGATGCTAAAGGGGATAGACAAAGTAGACGTGGAGCAGATGTTTCCCCTTGTAGGGCATTCTAGAACGAAGGGCCATAGTCTTAGGCTAAGGGGCGGTAGATTTAAATCGGAGATGAGAAGAAATTACTTTTCTCAAAGGGTTGTGAATCTATGGAATTCACTACCTCAGAGTGCAGTGGATGCTGGGACGCTGAATAAATTTAAGGAGGAGATAGACAGATTTTTAATTAGTAATGGGTTGAAAGGTTACAAGGAGAGGACGGGAAATTGGAGTTGAGGCCGAAATGAGATCCTCCATGATCGTATTGAATGGCAGGGCAGGCCCGAGGGGCTGAATTGCCTACTCCTGCTCCTAGTTCTTATGTTTTCCTCATTGCACCTAGCCAGATGAAGGTTGTAATCTTAATGAAAGGGAAGCTGGGAGAAACGTTACTATTAAAAGGAAAAGAAAATGTGTTAAATTAGCAGCTTGAAGTCCCAGGAAGTCCCCAAAATGCTCCAGAGACAAAGAAATACTTCAGAAATGCAACCATTGCTGCTATGTAGGTGAATACTGTGATCAAATGTGCACAGTAAATTTTAACAAGCAGATTGAAATAAATTAGCGTATAATCTGCTTCAATGTGCGAAGTTGGATGAGGACCAATTGTGAGAACCACACCAGGAAAATTCCACTGCTCCTTTTAGATTTTTGCCCTGGGACATTTTATGTCCACCTAAAAAAGACATGGTCTCCTTGATTTAACACCTGATCCTAAAGAATATTCTTCTTCAATATGTTACTGCACCACACATCCCTCCACCCCTCCTCCAACGACCACCCCGTTAAACTGAAATATCTGCCTAAATTATGCGCTGAAGTATTGGAATAGCCATCAAACTCACAGCTCAGTTTGGAACAGGTAAACTGACAAATATTGGTTTATTGATGATTCCATACTGTTTGTATCTTTGAAATGCAATGCAGATATCCAAATCCCAAGTCAGGATTTTTGCACATAATTGGATTGATACTTCCTCATTGATAGGTGCAGAGTTCTTTGTCATGGAAATACAAAGGATAATTTACCTCATCTACCCCAGGGGTCCTCGGGCCTCCTTCCTTGTCTTAATGCCAATATTTTTGAAGGATAATGGTCCCGTGAAATTTTGTGGCATGCTTTGCTACTTTAAAGGTACACTTTGTGTGGTGCATGCAGCTGTATTTTCTTTTGTGTGATGTGTCTTTAAGAACAAAGTGGACTAGGGGTTAATTTGAAGGAGGATTAATTGGTTTCCTGATGATGACATCTCTATGTTCCAAGAAATGTTCATGTGACCTGAGGGTGAACAGCTAAGAAGCAAAGGATAAATATAATGTTAATTGCAGTGGAGCTAGATTTAAATCTTTGTTACCGTTGGCAGTTCAGAACATTGTCAATTTGTGGAATGAGAAAACAATCAAGTCTCTCTTGGAATTGAACAGGTTTTTGTTTGCCAACCTTTGAAAGGATCTTGACCTTGAAGCAGGCCTCTGAGAATAACAGAGAGACTGTGTTACTGCGTGTTTTATACAGTTGGAAATGACAGGACACTGAGAACAGAACGCACAAGGGATTGTGGATTGGACATTTCTCATTGATGCTGTTGAAGTGGTGCCAGAGCCTTCCAGGCTGTTTAAAGGGACCTGAGTGTGGAATCTCTGTAGATTCTGTGCCTTCAGGTCCTTCAGGACCCAAGTGGGAGAGGGTTCATAGACTTGTATCTTGTTGGTGGTAATCATGTCCAGGAAATTTGAATGGAATACCACTGCTGATGAATGAAACTCAAAGACCAAAATGATTTGATGAGAAGTGAGAGATGGCTTTTGGTAGGGTTGACACTTTAATACAGCTTGCAATATGCAGGATATTTTAACTGGTTAGCATTCGCCTATCATTGTTCTTATGTTTGTGTAAAAAATATGGATTTAAGGAGTAAATTTTAAGTCAGAACCCTCCTTTAACACTTTCTTGTCACTCATGAATGGATCCCTATTTGACATGAGGTTCTATACGCGCCAACCCCACTGCTGCACATTGCTAAAGTGTCTATTAATCATGTGTCAGGATACATTTAGACTAATAGGACATCACAATGGTATGTGGTCTTTTACTATGTAACAAATAAATTATTCATGCAGGAGCCACTGAAAGTTACTAGTGTAAACAGGGGATGGTTTTCATTCTGTAACCCAGGGACTCTGATACTCCCCCATCCACCCCCCTACACCGACACTTTAAACTAAAACTATGCAAATATCTGCAATTTAAATAGGGCTTTGTTGTTAGCTTTTTACAGAACAACGCTACCAGTCAAATGGAAAAAAGCCAAATCAATACTTTACTATCCTTTTGCCACATCTTCTGTTTCTTTATTGTCTGATCACTAAGCCTTTTGACCTGAACCCCTTTTCAATTTAATCATCCCTGCCTTCCAGCTCATCACATATCTTCTCCTTTATTCTTTCATGCCCATTGCCATTTTCCTTGCATTGCAATTGCTTAGAAACTTTTAATATTCCAACTTCTGCCAGTTCTGCGAAAAGGTTAACTTCGTTTTCCTCTCCCCTGATAGTCCTTGACATTCACTAACTGTTTCCAGCATTATCTGTTTTTCTTTTACTTTTCTACCTTTATAAAAAAATTCTTATGCAGGATGCAGGCATTGGTTGCAAGGCCAGTATTTATTGCCCATCCCTAGTTGCCCTTGAGAAGGTGGTGGTGAGTCACCTTCTTGAACTGCTGCAGTCCATGTGAGGTAGGTACACCCACAGTTAGGAATGCAATTCCAAGATTTTAAACGAGCAATATGTGCAGGAATGGCGATGTAGCACATCACTATCTCCTATTTTTCACTGCTGGTAATATTCTGTACTATGGCCTCTAGCCTTTCAGCTAGCTGTTTTTTTCCATACTGCATAAAACAGGAATCAGTTATTTTAATGAACAGTTTAATTTGGCTGGCCTGAATTTATTTCCTCGAATGTTCTCCAGAGAAGAAACTGATCATGCCAGTTCATATTTGTATATAGGATTTAGGTATCGTTGACTAAGCCAGCATTTATTACTCAACTCTAATTTCCCTTAGGAAGTTGGACATGAGGTGCCTCTTGACTGCTCCAGCCCCTGTGGTGTGGATACACCCCAAATGTTTAAGGGAGGGAGTTCCAGGATTTTGACACAGTGACAGTGAAGGAATGGCAATATATTTCCAAGTGAGGATGGTGCATGATTTGGAGGGGAACTTGCAGGTGATTGCATACCCAAGCCACCACTGCCCTCTTTCTTCTAGGTGGTAGCAGCTACACATTTGGAAGGTGCTGCTGAAGGAACTTGATAACTTGCTGCAATGCATCTTGGTAGCTGCTACACACTGCAACCACTATGTGAAGGTATTAGAGGGGTTATAACTTTAATAGGACTTAGTTTCATACCCTTACGCCCTCATCTCAATGAATTTCGGGCTCGGCATGATGCTGAACTCTTCTTCCGCCGTCTTTCTCTCCGTGCTCACTTCTTTGGGCAGGAGTCCACTCCCCGTTCAACGGATCCTTTTACCCACCTCCAATATTCTCCCTCCACTTGGACCCCTCCCTCTGGATTCTTACCTTCTCTTGATCTTTTCATTGAGAACTGTCGACGTGACATTAGCCGTCTCAATTTCTCTGCTCCTCTCACCCATTCTAATCTGTCTCTCTCTGAACTCACTGCACTCCGTTCTCTCAGGTCCAACTCCAACATTGTCAACAAACCCGCTGACAAGGGTGGTACTGTTGTTGTCTGGCGCATTGACCTCTACCTCGTGGAGGCTGAGCGTCAACTCGCAGACACTTCCTCCTACCTCTCCCTGGACCATGACCCCACCACAGAACATCAAGCCATTGTTTCCAGGACTGTCACTGACCTCATCTCCTCTGGAGATCTTCCTCCCACAGCTTCCAACTTGATAGTCGCCCAACCTCGGACGGCCCGCTTCTACCTCCTACCCAAAATCCACAAACAGAACTGTCCTGGCAGACCGATCGTATCAGCCTGTTCCTGCCCCACGGAACTCATTTCTCGTTATCTTGACTCCCTTCTCTCTCCCCTTATCCAGTCCCTTCCCACCTGCATCCGTGATTCCTCTGACACCTTACGTCACATCAACAATTTCCAGTTCCCTGGCCCCAACCGCTTCCTCTTCACCATGGATGTCCAATCCCTCTACACCTCGATCCCCAACCAGGATGGTCTGAGGGCCCTTAGCTTCTTCCTTGAACAGAGGCCCCAACAATCCCCATCCACCACTACTCTCCTCCGTCTGGCTGAACTTGTTCTCACACTGAACAATTTCTCCTTTAACTCCTCTCACTTCCTCCAAATAAAAGGTGTGGCTATGGGTACCCGCATGGGCCCCAGCTATGCCTGTCTCTTTATGGGGTATGTGGAACATTCCTTGTTCCAGTCCTACTCCGGCCCCCTCCCACAACTCTTTCTCCGGTACATCGATGATTACTTCGGTGCTGCTTCATGCTCTCGTCGGGACCTGGAAAAATTTATTAATTTTGCTTCCAATCTCCACCCCTCCATCATTTTCACATGGTCCATCTCTGACACTTCTCTTCCCTTCCTTGACCTCTCTGTCTCAATTTCTGATGATAGACTGTCCACCAATATCCATTACAAGCCTACCGACTCCCACAGCTACCTCGACTACAGCTCCTCACACCCCGCTTCCTGTAAAGACTCCATCCCATTCTCTCAGTTCCTTCGCCTCCGTCGCATCTGTTCTGATGACGCTACCTTCAAAAACAGCTCCTCTGACATGTCCTCCTTCCTCCTTAACCGAGGTTTTCCATTCACGGTCGTTGACAGGGCCCTCAACCGTGTCCGGCCCATATCCCACGCATCCTCCCTCACGCCTTCTCCTCCTTCCCAGAAACATGATAGGGTCCCCCTTGTCCTCACTTATCACCCCACCAGCCTCCGCATTCAAAGGATCATCCTCCGCCATTTCCGCCAACTCCAGCATGATGCCACCACCAAACACATCTTCCCTTCACCCCCCTGACGGCATTCCATAGGGATCGTTCCCTCCAGGACACCCTGGTCCACTCCTCCATCACCCCCTACTCCTCAACCCCCACCTATGGCACCTCCCCATGCCCACGCAGAAGATGCAACACCTGCCCCTTCACTTCCTCTCTCCTCACCGTCCAAGGGCCCAAACACTCCTTTCAAGTGAAGCAGCATTTCACTTGCATTTCCCCTAACTTAGTCTACTGCATTCGTTGCTCCCAATGCGGTCTCCTCTACATTGGAGAGACCAAACGCAAACTGGGCGACTGTTTTGCAGAACACCTGCGGTCTGTCCGTAAGAAAGACCCAAACCTCCCTGTCGCTTGCCATTTTAACACTCCACCCTGTTCTCTTGCCCACATGTCTGTCCTTGGCTTGCTGCATTGTTCCAGTGAAGCCCAACGCAAACTGGAGGAACAGCACCTCATCTTCCGACTAGGCACTTTACAGCCTTCCGGGCTGAATATTGAATTCAACAACTTTAGATCTTAAACTCCCCCTCCCCCCGTCCCCACCCCGTTTCTCCACCCCCCCTTTTTTTTCAATAATTTATATAGATTCTTCTTTCCCCACCTATTTCCATTATTTTTAAATCTAAAACTAAAACCTTGTTAGTCTTTCCACCCCACCCCCACTAGAGCTGTACTTTGAGTGTCCTGTCTTCCATTCTTAATTAACACTTTTCTTAGACAAATATCACCACCTTCAACACCTCTTCGATCCTTTTGTCTGTGACATCTTTTGATTATCTGCTCCTATCACTGCTTGCTTATCTCCACAATCACCACACCCTCAACTTCTCTCTCCCCCCGCCCCCCCACCTTAAACCAGCTTATATTTCTCCCCTCTCCTAACTATGCTTCAGTTCTGCCGAAGGGCCGTGAAGGCTCGAAATGTTAACTGATTTCTTCTCCACCGATGCTGCCAGACCTGCTGAGTTTTTCCAGGTAATTCTGTTTTTGTTTTGGATTTCCAGCATCCGCAGTAGCTTTTAGCTTTTTGTTTTTATAACTTTAATAGGATGGATAAGGTGCCACTAAAGCTGGTTGATTTGTCTTTGATGGTGTCATGTTTCTTGAATGTTATGGGGCTGCATCCAGGCAAGCAGAGAGTGTTCCATCACACTCCTAACTTGTGCCTTGCAGGCTTTTGGGAGTCGAAAGTGAGTTACTCACTGCAGAGTTCCCAGCCTCTGACATGTCCTGGTAGTTACAATACTTATATGGTTGGTTCAGTTAAGTTTATAGTTAATGGTAACACCCACGATGTTGACAGTGGGGCATACAGGGGTAGTAGGCCAACATGAAGGCAGCAGCTTGTCACAGACTGTGAACTTGGGAATTTGGTGACTAAGGAAATTTTAAGGGTTAAATTTAAGGGCTAATCTCTTTCTAAAATCTAGTCTAGTTTGTATTTAGAGTTTGACTACAATTTACTGTTAAAGTAAAGTTTGTTTCAGTCTTAGCAGGGGATAAACAAGCTCCCTAAAGGAGAGGCAATTGCAGTTAGTTAATTAGGCAACTATTTTGAACTAGTTTCTCTAGCCAGCAATGCTGAGTCATCTCTGTAGAATTTCAGATAATTGGTGATCTAAGTGCACAAAGTAAGCCAGCATGAAGATAGCAGCTCATCACTGAGAGCAGCTTGTCAGAGTTTAAACTTGGGAATTTGGTGAATATGGGAATTCAGTGTATTGGGGGAAGAGGGAAGCAGGTAAGTGATTGTTGGTGAGTACTTTGCTCATTTACCTTTCAAAACTCAGGTAATTTCACAGTAGTTGCAAGGTTTTATTAGTAGCAGTAGTAAAGCTCATTGAGGGGGGTATGGTAATTAATTATAAATTAATCAAGAAACTAATAATCAATTAATTAAAACATAATACTGATGACAGGGCAGGCGATGTGTTGTGACTGCAGAATGAGGGAGTTCCTGGACTCCAGCATGACCCATCTGTATTAAGTGTCAGTGGCTTGAGGAAGTTTGACTCAGAGTATTTGAGCTGGAGGCTGAGCTGCAGACACAGCGATGCATCAGGGAGCGAGATAGTTACCTGGACACATCGTTTCAGGAGATGGTCAGAGCCCTTAGGTTTGGTTTTCTGATTTGGTCAGTGGTCAGTGGCAGGAGGATGAGACTGTGAGTGAGGCAGGTATAGGGGGATCAAAACGGTTGAAGTAGAGGAGCCTCAGCCATTGGAATTGTCCAATAAGTTCGAGATTTTTGCATCTTGTGGGGACAAAACTGGGAGCTGGAGGATGGATGAACATGGCACCATGGTACAGGAAGCTATTCAAGTAGGAGAGTTAATAGGAATGTAGTGGTAGTAGGGGGCAGTATAGTCAGAGGGATTGAGACAGTTCTCTGCAGTCAGGAATGTGAGACCAGATGGTTGTGTTTCCTGCCCACTGCCAGGATTTGGGATATTGGCTCTGGGTTGGAGAGGACCTGCAATGGGAAGGGGAAGATCCAGTTTTCATGGGTCATATAAGTACCAAAGACATAGATGGGACTAGGAAAGAAGATCTGCTTAGGGATTACAAGGACTAGGAAAGAAGATCTGCTTAGGGATTATAAGTAGCTAGAGACTAAATTTAAAAGCAGAACTTCAGTGATAATATTTTCTGGAGCAAATTGCCATAGGGTATATAAGACTAGAGTGATTAATACGTGGCTCAAAGACTGGTGTAGGAGAAATGTGTTTCAGTTCATGGGTTACTGGCATTAGTCCTGGGGCAAGTGGGAGCTGTAACATTGGGATGGGCTTCACTTGAATGTGCTGGGACCAGTGTTATGGCAAGTCATATAACTAGGGTGGTAAAGAAAGCTTTAAACTAAATAGTTGGGGGAAGGGATTGTGTGAGAGGAGGTGTAATAAATCAAAGGATAACAATGAGGTATTAGAGCAGGGTCACGCTTTGGGTAAAGAAAATCAGGGTATGGCAGGAAGGGAAAGAGAGTACAAACTTAAATGTGCCCTAGCAGATAAGGCCAGAAGTTTCAAACATGGTAAAAAGACAGAGTAAGAATGAATAGGTCTTTTTTGGGTTGGCAAGATGTATCTATTGGAGTGACACAGGGGTCTGTGCTGGGGCCTCAACTGCTTACAATCTACATCAATGACCTGAATGAAGTGACTGAATGTATGGTAGCTAAATTTGCTGATGATACCAAGATGGGCAGGAAATCAAATTGTCAAGAAGAGGCAGAGAGCTTGCAAAGGTGTATAGGTTAAGTAAGTGGGCAAAAAAGCTTCAGATCATGCATAATGTGGGAAAATGTGAAGTTGTCCATTTTGACAGGAATAATAGAAAAACAGCATAGGATTTAAAAGGAGAGAAACTGCAGAACTTGGTGATATGACGAGATCTGGGTGTTCTGATGCATGAATCACAGGAAGTCAGGATGTTGGTACAGCAAGGGATTGGAAAGCAAATGGAATGTTTGGTAGTACAGAACTTGACTATTGCTGAAAAAAGAGACATGTCAAAGCTTTTCATCTTGAACTCATCAGGACACTTTGCAAGAATACCAATGCAAGGGGAAAACAACAATTTACACTGTATGAGAAGAGAGTGCTGATTGGTTGGCAAGTGGAATCTGATTGGTGGAGGTGTTGCCATGGAGAATGCATGATGGTGATTGACAGTTACCTGCCAAGCATTGTTTGAAATTTAAACGAGCTAGTTTGACCCTGATTGGCCAAGGCATTGCCCTGAAGAATAAGTCAGCGAATGGCGGAATAAATCAGTGAAGTTCTGAGAGGAGTGCCCCAGCGCATCGTGTGCTACCCCTCCCAATCCAACGCTGGAGAGCTTAGAAGTTATGACCAAATATACACAAAATCTACCGCAGCATCTTCAGAAAACCTCTCTATTGCTTCATGAAATAACTGAATCAAGTTAGTTAACAAAACTTGCCTTTAACAAGTTCATACTGGCTGTTGTTCACTAATTCATATTTTTTTTAAATGACAATCAATTCTATTTTGGATTATTATCTATATATTTTTTGCCAACATCAACATTTAACTAACTGGCCTGAAGTTACCAGGTTTATCCCTCTCTCCCTTTTTGAACAGAAGCGTTACATTTGCAATCCTCCTGTCTTCTCCTCTGCTCCCATATCTAAGGGGGATTGGAAGATTGTGGACAGGGTCTCTGCTATCTCTATCTTTACATCCATTAGCAATCTAGGAGGGCTGACAATTTTTAAAGTCCATCATCTTTATCAATTTTTATCCTATTCAATTTCTCTTCTACCTCCGCGTTTGTAGTGAAGTACCAACGAGCATATTTCTACAACAACCGCTTAGAACTGCTCATGGAGTCCTTCGGCCCATCGTGTCCGTGCCGGCCATCTAATCCAATTTTCCAGCACTTGGGCCCGTAGCCCTGTATGCTTTGGCGTTTCAAGTGCTCATCTAAATACTTGCCTTTTATTTTCCCCAAGTATCATTCTAAATCACTGGGTCAGGCTGATGGCACCGTGTCCATCTCAACTGGTGAAGACGAGCACCGCGAAGGGGTTTGGTTACTTTTATAATGGCTATGTTGCCGGATTGCTGCGCCCTGCTTGAAGATCAGTGAAATTGTTATTCTTCTGATGCAGCCTGTCCAATCCGACATTCTATTAATACGTGAAACACGCTCTTCAATGTAATCCTGCTTGCCTACCTCAAAATAAAAGAAGGCTTTTCGTTTATGTAAGGGCTTTCCCGACCTCAGGACGCCCCAACACGCTTTATCCCATGCAGTCAATGTTGCAATTTAGGAACGAAAACAAAAATGGCTGGAAAAAAACTCAGCAGGTCTGACAGCTTGTGTGGAGAGGAAGACAGAGTTAACGTTTAGAGTCCGTATGACTCTTCATCAGAACTAAAGAGAAATGGAAATGTGGTGAAATATAAGCTGTTTAAAGGGGGTTGGACAGGTGAAGCTGGATAGAGGGCCAGTGGAGGCAAAGGAGAGATTGCCAAAGATGTCATAAACAATTTAAGAATCTACTTAATCCTTTTACTGCTGAAACCCAAGCAAGGGACCATAAAGTGCTCCCATAAAGTTTTCCGCATTAATCATTGAACAATGCATTCAGTCCATGGTGCCTGTACCTTTGTAAAATCTATTTAAGTAGTCCCGTTCCCCAGCAATTAGCTCCACTCCCCATGGTCATGTATTTTTTTTTCAAGTATACGCCAATTCCCCTTTGAACAAGGTTCCAGTGAGACTCTGCTTGGTGTCTCCTTGTTCCTCTCGAGCTTAGGGTGTGTCAAGACTTGCCCGTGAACTGTTTCCTTTGTGGGTTTTGATGAGGTTGCTCAATATTTCCTTTACAGTGAATCGATTTAAACTGAAAGAAACCGGAAGACAATCAGATGCAACTGTATATAAAGGCATTTGGCAGTAATTTCCGATCGTAGGTACCTTCGCTGATAAATGATGCATTATCGTTTGCTTTGGGCCCTATTAACTGTGTTAATACTTGTAAGGGCAGGCGATCAGTCAGCATGTAAACATCGGGAGAAATTTGATTTACTCAGTATGTCCAAAGATGGAGACATCGTTCTGGGCGGAATTTTCAGTCTGCACTCCAGTGTAGAGGATCCGGAGCTTTCCTTTGAAACCCAACCCAAAGCGGTAAAATGTAAAATGTTAGTTGATTTTGCAGTTCAGGAAATCCTTTTAAGTATCTGCTGCATTATGTTGTGTACGGCGCGTTGCAACATTGAGCTTGCTTGCATATGGAATTGTATTTTAGATATACAAGTGCAGCAAGAATAAAGGGAACTTTATCCTTCAACCAATACAGCCAAAAACAGATTAAAGCCAGAACATGCTGGAAAAACTCAGCAGGTCTGGCAGCATCTGTGGAGAGAGAAACAGAGTTAATGTTTCGAGTCCGTATGATTCTTCTTCAGAGCCAAACGCAGATTGAGTTGTGTATGAGTTGAAGCAGTATAAGTGTCATGAATATATATATATATATAGTCGGTTGTCATTGCTTCTGTCGCTTCACAACGATGGTTTAGAATTGCTTAATAAACGTATCTTATTTACTATGAAATTCCACTAATCGTGCAATCACATCTGGAAAAAGCGTACACTTGGACAATATCAATGTGATTTTTGTTACCCGTCTACTGTCATTTCTGCATTTTGTAGGTTTGATTTCAGAGAATTTCGCTTTGTGCGGGCAATGATGTTTGCGATTGAAGAAATAAACGGGAACCCTACACTGCTCCCCAATATTACACTGGGTTACCAGATTTATGATTCCTGTAGCATGCCATCCTTGTCTACTAAAGCAGCCTTTGAAATTTTGGATGGGCAGAAGGGTGTCCATTCAAAGGATGACTGCAGGAATCTTTACGGTATTGTTGCTGAATCTGGATCCTCCCAGTCCGCCGCAGCCGCAAGGTTACTGAGTCCTTTCAGAATCCCCATGGTAAGTAAACTGCTTCTCAAGAATTTACGACATTGTAATTTTTCATTGCCAAATTCCTAGAGCACACCCGGCAATTTCAGAAAGTAGCACAAAGGTTGATTAAATTGACACAACCTTCCATCTCTTTCCAAATTCGTATTAAGACCAACCCGGGTAAACGATCGAAGGAATTTTTAAATAGCACCATTTCATTAATTGCTTTGCCATGACTGCGGGCACAGAAAAATAAAGTGAATATATAATTTATTCATTACCCCTCTCCTGCCACTTAACCATTTGAATTCAAGATGATTAAACACATATTTAAAGGTGACAATGTTCCTAATAAGTAAGAACGATTAAGTGTTGCTGATCCCGGGGTAGTTTATTGAACAGTTTTCTCAAGTGTGTGTCTTGCATAATAAATTTGTGTAACTGTTCTCAGGGTCAATCCAAATTCTTTAACAATTATCTTCCAGTTTGATTTCTACTTTTATGTCCACGTTCCCATTTGATATTGTGAACCGTTTCAGGGCATATTTGCAGTTCGTTATTTATATCACATTTTACTCGGTTGGCTGCCTTTTTTCTTCCTTATAAACATAAATCTTCATTGTGTGCTAATTACGCCCTGGGTCATTTTGTAAGAGGAATGTTGTCTGAGAAGCTGTGGAGTCGCCTCACATTCTTCGGATTACAGCATAGGTTAATTCATTCCACCCCACCACAACTTCTGAAGGATCCAATATGTATATATTCATTAACTTGCTCAGAGGGCAGGGCCATGGAGTTACATGTAGGTCAGACACACTTCCCTATGGGGCTTTGCAGCAATCGTTTTCCAGATTTTTAATTCCAAATTTTTATTGAATTCAAATTGGGATTCAAACCCGGGTTCATCTGAAATACCAATCCAGTGATGGTACCACTATGTCACCGCCTCCCTTCTAGTTAGTGAAATAGTTGTGAATTCGGACCGGTTGTCGTCAAGCTTAATTATGCATCCCATTTCCTCCGCCTTAAATGTGTTGAAAACGCATCAGTTATAACCGTGATTATATTCCAAACTACTTTCGCGCGAATGAGTGTTTTGAATGCAACATTGTTCCATCCCTTGACAATCGTTTAACATGAGGGCCGGAGGGGCTTTAGGAATCCGTGCAGCCAACAGAAGGAACAATAATAACATGGTTATTTTTCTGCACGGACTAGTGAACAATGCTAAACATTTGACCCTGTCAGCGAGTATCAGCCAGCCTTTTACAATCGCAATGACTTGTCGAATTCTGTTCTCATCCGACGTTCAACTGCATTCACCTTCCAGAATGGGTCGCTGCTTAGTGATCCGGACCGATTTTCAGTGCCCTCGCTCCCGTATCAGCTGCAATTGGCTGACGAAGCATAGTTCGCGGATAAAGTCCCCACCAACCTATACTTGACAGAATTACCTGGAAAAACTCAGCAGGTCTGGCAGCATCGGTGGAGAAGAAATCAGTTAACGTTTCGAGTCCTCATGACCCTTCGGCAGAACTGAGTATAGTTAGGAGAGGGGTGAAATATAAGTTGGTCTAAGGTGGGGGGGTGGAGAGAGAAGTTGAGGGTGGGGTGGTTTAGGGACAAGCAAGCAGTGATAGGAGCAGATAATCAAAAGATGTCACAGACAAAAGGATCAAAGAGGTGTTGAAGGTGGTGATATTATCTAAGAAAAGTGCTAATTAAGAATGGAAGGCAGGATACTCAAGGTACAGCTCTAGTGGGGCTGGGGTGGAAAGACTAACAAAGTTTTAGTTTTAGATTTAAAAATAATGGAAATAGGCCGCCTTCACTTACATGAACAAAATAGCGGATTTGACCACTGGCTCATGAGAGCCAATTTTAGTAGTCAATTTTGCAATAATTTTTTAAAATAATTTTGATTTCCCACAGGTTAGTTACTTTTCAACCTGTGCATGTTTGAGCAACAAAAAGGAATATCCGTCATTTTTTAGAACAATACCCAGTGACTACTTTCAGGCAAGAGCCTTGGCCCAACTGGTGAAACATTTTGGATGGAGTTGGATTGGAACAATCAACAGTGACAATGACTATGGTAACTTTGGAATGCAAGCGTTCACGGATGCGGTGAAGCAGTTGGGAGTTTGCATTGCCTTTTCGGAGTCGTTTTATAGAACCTATCCCAGGGAAAAGCTACTCAGAACCGTAAGAGCTGTGAAGGAATCAAGTACAAAAGTTATCGTGGCCTTTGTTGCTGAAGGTGATATGGCCATTTTGCTGAAGGAGATCGCAAGGCAAAATATCACAGGCATCCAATGGATAGGGAGCGAGGCTTGGATTTCCACACCGATCCTTTCCCCAGAAGAAAGCCGAAAGTTCCTTATCGGAGCATTAGGAATCGCAATACGCCAAGCACATATACCCAATTTTAAGGAATTTCTAATGCAAATTCATCCTTCGGCAGACCCAGGAAATATTTTACTCAAAGAATTTTGGGAAACGGCTTTTAGTTGTCGGCTAAGCTTGGCAGAAAACAAGGCGAGTGAGACGGAACAAACTTCTGAATGTACAGGCAGAGAGAATTTGCAAACAATTAAGAATACCTACACCGACGCATCTCGCTTGAGAGTTACGCATAACGTGTACAAAGCAACATATGCTCTAGCGCATGCTCTGCACAATATGCTCTCATGTGAAATGGTGAATGGAGCATCCACTGACAACAAGTGTAAAAACGTTTCCAATTTTCAATCACAACAGGTACGGAAACTATACCACAGCTGAAACTTCTGGTAGAAAGTGTTTCAATTGTATTCATGGTAAGATAGAAAACAAAATGGCAAGGCCTCTACACAGCTTTTAAAAAAGAAATAACTCCTGCTATTTTTTTCCCTCGAAAGCTTTTGCAGTATTTGAAAGCGGTCAATTTCACCACTAAGACTGGCGAAACTGTGTATTTCAACGAAAATGGGGATCCAGTTGCAACATATGACATCGTAAACTGGCAAAGCGCTGGGGGTGGCACTGATGTAGTAACTGTTGGATATTATGATGGATCTGCACCTCCAGGCAAAGAATTAAACATAAACGAAGAAGCAGTTGTTTGGAGTGAAAACCAGAGAAAGGTACTCTAAGGTTTGCTTTGTCCATAGGGTCTTTATATCTTCTGTCAGATCTCCAGCAGACTAGTTCTAAATAATTTAATGTTGATGAGGTAGGGAAGCCTATGCAAATTCAGTTCTTCGTCCAATTAATCTTCATGGGCCCCCCTGTTTGCATGGCTATGCTGTGAGGGTGGACCAAGATGTGGCCATGGTTGAACAGCACAATAGCAATTATTATCAGGAACGGTAGCATAAAGGTTATGTCAGTGTTTTAGTAATTCAGAGCCTTGGACTAATGATCTTGTGAGGTGTTTAAATCCCACCATGGCAGTTGGAGAATTTAAAATCAGTTAAGTAAATATAGAAAGAAACTTCTATACTTTTGGAAAAATCCAACTGGGTCCATAATGTCCCTGTAGGAAAAAAAACCTGTTGCCTGGCTTGACCCATGTGTGACTCCATATCCACAGCAAAGTGCTTCACTCTGAACTGCCCTATGAAATGGCCTTGAAAGCCACTGAGTTGTCAACTTCAGCATCTTAAGGACAATTAAGGATGGACAATAAATGGTGTATTTGCCAGCAATGTCCACATCCTGTGAATGAATAAATAATTATAAAAGAATTATCCAAATTCACACATCAATCTTTCTAACATAGGCCATCTTGTAGTGCCCCTACATAATCCATTCACATAGCAACCAGTTTTATGATCTCTACCACTTTTTTTGAGAAATACATTGTAGATCAAAATCAAACTTGGATCCTACAGACATTTGTGATTTTTGTTACATTAGACTGTGCTTCTGATCACCAGACCAAGTTTGGGATCTTGCAAAGCTCCAAACATGTACTCCTCTCTGTTACATAAGGTACCACAGGCAATTTGTTCTGAAAGCTGTACTGTTGGAACAAGGAAAGCTGCCAGAAAAGGACAACCTATTTGCTGCTTTGATTGTATAGCATGTGCTGAAGGTGAAATCAGTAACGTGACAGGTATGTAAACACACACACATATATAATTAGCTGTTCACACATTCTACCCTATTTGTATAGTTTTAGTTTCTAAAAGAGATGTTATTTAATGTACTCTTCCTTTTTTTTGATAGATTCAGCAATGTGCCTAAAATGCCCTTGGGATTATTGGTCTAATGTACAGCGAAACCAATGCATACCGAAGATAACCGAATTCCTTTCCTTTGAGGAGATCATGGGGATTGTTTTAGTGACACTGGCATTAATTGGAACCAGCTTCACAGTAACTGTCACCATAATTTTCTATATTCACATAAACACTCCCATTGTTAAAGCTAACTCAGAATTAAGCTTTTTGCTTCTTTCTGCTTTAGCACTGTGCTTTCTCTGTTCAGTAATGTTCATCGGAAAACCTTCAAACTGGTCTTGCGTGCTACGTCACACAGTGTTTGGCATTACTTTTGTTCTCTGCATTTCTTGTGTTTTAGGTAAAACGTTGGTTGTAATGATGGCCTTCAATGCAACCCTTCCTAATAATAACAGGATGAAGTGGTTTGGGCCAATGCAACAGCGCCTGGCTGTTTTAATCCTTACGTTTGTACAATGTCTAATCTGCACTATCTGGTTAATTACATCACCACCCTATCCATTGAAAAATGTTAAATATTTTAAAGATGTAATCATTTTAGAATGTGACGTTGGATCTGTGACAGCTTTTTATTGGGTAATTGGTTACATTGGATTTTTGTCCTGTGTTTGCTTTGTCGTTTCCTTTTTAGCCCGTAAACTGCCAGACAATTTCAATGAGGCTAAATTTATTACTTTTAGCATGCTTATATTCTGTACAGTTTGGATAACATTCATTCCGGTTTATATAAGTTCCCCTGGAAAATACACTGTAGCTGTAGAAGTGTTTGCTATTCTGGCATCCAGCTTTGGCCTACTTATCTGCATTTTTGTTCCTAAATGTTACATTATTCTACTAAAACCAGAGAAGAATACTAAGAAAAATTTGATTGGTAAAGTCGCTTGAAAAAACATTGATACCTTTCACTTGTCCTCTAATAGTCCTTTGTAGCAAACTCTTCATTTTATTGGAACAATAGCGGGACTAAAAGGATTAAATTCTGATGTTGGGTTGCATAGACTAGGCTTGTATCCCAATTATTGTAGAAGGTTTAGGGGTGATCTAATTGAGATTTTAAAAATGATTATAAGAGTTGTAAGGGTGGCTAGAAGTAAACTATTTCCTCCAGTGAAAAAAGCCAGAGTGGGGCATAAACTAAGAGCAAGACCACTCAGGGGGAAGTCAGGAAGCATTTCTCCACACAGATTTGATAAAAAATCTCTAACTCCCTCATCTAAAATGCACTAGGTTAATTGAAAATGTCAAAACTGTGGTTTTTGCTTGTTAGGTTATGGAAACAAGGCATGTAGCTAGATTTAGGATACAGCTCAGCAGTCCTCTCATTGATTGTCTCATCAGGGTGAATGACCTACTCCTGTTTCAGTTTTCTTATGTAAATTATTTCAATATTAAAATTGTGTTGAAAGCAATGCAGCTTCACATTGGCTTTCTATGAATGTTATGCATGTAGAGTATATAATAAGCATAAGACTAATATCGGTGACCTTTCAAACATACAAATAATTTATCTGTTACTTTATTTAAATGGTGCATACCATTGTTTCTGCATTGCATTAATGTATATTTTCTGTTGCATCTTTGACACTATATCAACTAACATTCACTCAATAAGAAGATCTTTGTGAAAAATCAAACTCCAACCCGTAGTTGGGTTAATAATTATTCTGCAGGATATTATTTTGCAAAAGCATAATGAACTTAAAAAAAATTCTTCCTTATTGTAACATTAATTTGTTTGTACTTGGAATTACACTTGCACTTTGACTTGTGCAAGTACCTCTCACATTAAATATGTTTGTGGAAAAGTGAGGCTGATAAGCTATAACACAGCTACTGATTGATCAACTGAATGTACCCCATCCTTCACATCTTACACCTCTTTGATTTCAGTTAGTCACTTGTGCTTTTAAAGATATAACCTGAAGTCTCTTTCAATGTCTAGTTCTCTCATAGCTCGAGACACAAAAGGGAACATAGCTAGAAAAAAAGAGAATATTTGATCATTATTAAGAGTAAACATAAAATAATGTTTAACATAGGGGGATTAAACACTTACAAGTAACGGAAAAAACAATTTAGAAGACCACAAATAATAAAATGATAATGTGGATTGACAGGAAGAATGGGAATTGGAAAAAAACCCAGAAAATGTAATATGTGGCTCTGGTTACTTCAACCAGAGGTGCTTCAACATTTTTTGGATAGCATGTGGTACATTATATCAATTAGGCTGGATGTGGGAGACAATCACAAATATATTGTCATCTGATTCTCCTTTTAGTATCCTCATAAATCCCAACCTAAGCAAGTTTTTAGTTATAGTTTTCACCTAACTCCAATCTATTAATATAAGCCTCTGATATGGTGATGGGAGCCATCTAAACATTTCTGCCCACCCAAGTGGATTTATGCTCCAGGGAAGATAATCCAGTTGAGAAAATCTTCTATCCCCTATGGCAGAACAAAGAGAAAATATTGAAAATGTGGCCCTCATGCCTAAATGACTGTCAGTGTCTGGCCAGCATGTCAGGAACATCCTCTATGTAAATCGAACACCAAGTTCATCCTCCACTCAACCATAGCCAGAACTTTGATGATGCATCAAAAATAACGACATGCATGTCAACACAACAATGGACGGTAATACCACTGCCACACCTGTGCACGGTTAATCCCCAGTGTCATTCACAACTTAGCAATTTATTGTATTGTAGCAGGTTCACTGTACACAATGAGGTAAAGTGTACCAATGTGCGATAACAGAATGCAGTAGTGTACCTTAAAGCCATAACATAAAATTTTAGAAATGCACGACAGATCACTCTGCATCCAAGAATGAATGCTAGTTTATCAGTTCAGATATAAACCTTTATCATAACACAGTTTTCAGTTCTAATGAAGGGTTCTATTAGAAACGTGGAGGAAGACGGTGGTGTCGTGGTAATGGGTCTGTCATTTCCATGTATTATTCTGTTACCCTTTTTAAATGTGTGATCCACTTTTGCCACTTTTCATCTACTATACTCTCCTCTGTGTTTATTGGTGCTCTAAAAATGGAATTCAGCACTTCATCAATCTTCTACTTTCCATTTCTGAGTGATCTGGTGTATAGATCAACTATGCCACACTTCAAGACTTTGGCATATGATTGAGTTAAACTCATCTCTAGAAGGGTTAATTATACAGACATCAAGGCTAGTATAGGATAGATGAACTAGTTTGCTTGAGATGGTGGAAGATAGTGTAACATTGTAGTGATGTTCACACTCATTACTGCTGTAACAATTCTGTTGAAATCAGCAGGGTGTAGGGTTCATTGTTAAGTGAGCTGGTAGATTCCATTCTCAGGCACTTAAGGTGAAAGCTGTAAGAACTTTTACAGAGACAATGAGGTTAGAATTACTGGAAAAAAGGGAGAAGTTTAAGTCCAGTAAGGTTACCCACTGATAGGTGAATGTGTTCTTTATTTGGTATAGTTATTCAAAGCAAAACTGTTCTTAATTTTTTTTTACTCTTTCATTGGACCTGGGTGTCGCTGGGCTAGACCAGCATTTATTGCCCATCCATAATTGACCTTGAGAAGGTGATGGTGAGCCACCTCCTTGCACTGCTGCAGTCCATGTGGTGTAGGTATATCCACAGTGCTGTTAGGAAGAGAGTTCTAGGATTTTGAACCAGTGACAGTGAAGGAACAGCAACATAGTCAGGATAGTGTGTTGCTCAGAGTGGAACTTGCATATGGTGGTGTTCCTATACACCTGCTGTCCTTGTCCTTCTAGGTGGTAAAGGTTGTGGGTTTGGAAGGTGCTGTCGAAGGAGCCTTGATGAGTTGCTGCAGTGCATCTTGTAGATGGTACACACTGCTGCCACTGTGCATCACTGTTGGAGGGAGTTAATGTTTAAGGTGGTGGATGGGGTGCTAATCAAGTGGGCTGCTTTGTCCTGGATGATGTCGAGTTTCTTGAATGTTGTTGGAGCTGCACTCATCCAGGCAATTGATTGAATTAAATGCATCCGATCATAATTGTTGCCCTGTTGGTTCACTCACTTTGAAATAAAGCTGCTAAACAAGTTATATAAAACATTTCCTCAGAAAGTGCTTGTTTGGACCGCCTTTTGAGAGGTTGAAGAAATTAAGAAACGTGCATGAAAATCATTAGCATCTGCTTTTAATTATAAGGTGGTATTATTGACTCAGAATCTGAAGGTACAGAGTATCTCACAAGAATGCTTTGTCAGTTCGATTCAGCTCAAAAATGCTTTACCCAAAAGAGGTATGAACTAGTAATGGTGCAGTGAGACCAATAGGGCATCTGAGGTCATGGTGAACAATGGGACAAGCAGTGCATTTCCTTAACCAGTGAGATTAAAGGTTTGAGGGATAAACATGTAGGGTTGAGAAGAAAGGTGAATTAGAATGGATGAATTCAATATCAAATCAAATACAGAAGGAGAAATAGAGAGAACTAAATGTTGGATTAAAAGGAAGAGAGAGCGAGAGAGAGAGTGAATTCAGAAATGAAACGTTTGGCTTTTTAAACAAAAACATAATTTGGCATTTTTAAAATCTCCAACAACAATTCACAACCAGAGCAATAGAGGCTTTACAATATTAAGTGGTTTCATTTGTGCCATAGAGGTTGATTAGCAGCCATTACCAAATTATAATCTCATATTAATTAGTAGCATTAAACTTGTATAGCGAGTTTCATTGACAATTAATGCAGCAAACAGCATAATACTCATGGGCCAGGATATTTCAGATGGCAGGGGTTCCTGTCCCACCATCCAATGAACCGTTGAGGAGCACATCCCTGCCGACACTGCCTGCCCCACAGCCATTTCATGCTCAAATGAATGTTAATTGGGTGCAGGTGGGACTCCATCCCTCACTCGGGGGAAAGTCTCTTAGAGAGCTGCTGGCCAATCAGATTGGCTGGTAGCTCTCTAATCCTTGCAATGAAAGAACTGCAGTGGACAGAAGTAGAACTTCTATTTCTATGATGTCCACAGGGCCTAAGTCCTGTGAGTGCACAGAAAGGTGAGTTTTCAGAGTCTCAGGGTAGGCAGGGTAGGGAAGGCCTGGGCAGTGGGTTGCATAATGAGAGATTGGGGTGTTGGGTGGGTGGGGATGAGGAAGGTCCAGCGGCCACCAGACATTTTTGGGTGGGTAGGGGTGGTGGTGGTGTTGCCTGAAGTTGGATGGGGGCTTCTGATGGACCCCCCCCTCCCTTCCAGCCCGAGGCCTAAACCAGGTCATTTTCAGGCTTCCCCTACACCCAGGAAATCGTCCTGCCAGTCTAAAAATTGAGGCTGGGCAGATAACAGCCCTTAAATAATCAATAATTGGCTACTTAAGGGCCTCAACTGGGGCAAGGGTGGGCAGCCCGGCTGAGGCCTCGCCCCTACCCAGAGTAAAACTCAGAAAGGTTGGGGTGGTCGGTATGCCTGCAGGAAGCCCATTCGTGCTATTTCCCACTCCACCTGCCTAAAAACCCACCGACGGGGCAGCGTGAGATTCAGGCCGAGGAAGAGAAGGATGGCTGTTGTTTTTGCAGAACTGATGGGGGAGCACTGCAACTCATCCAGCAACTAGCAGTGACTTATACATCATGGGGTGTCCCTTCCTCGCCACAAGTTGGAGGACAATTCGCAGATTAATAACCAGTATGGTTACCTGCCATTACTTTCTCAGCAGATTATTGGACATTGTCGTACCAGGTATTGTGCTATTGCATAAGGAGATATTGGATGCTATGATTCAGTCCTACAGAAAATGGGTATGGAAAATTTGGAAAGACTTACAGAAGTGACTGATGTCACCAAACCTAAGAAAATGACCTGAATTTGTTGTTATCTGCCTCGTGTGGTTTATTGGCTTTAGCTCTATCAGCCTATTCAGGATGTGGCTTTATTAATATCACAGTTGATGGATTCTCCTGTCACTTTGATGGATGAGTGTTCAGCAATTCAGACCAATTGTTTAGCATTTAGGCTGGTGCCATCTCACATGTAAGGTTAAACTAAATCTGAATTTGCTGATCCGATTGCAGATAGTACATATGAAATCACTGTTGGAGAGATGTGTGAAGGGACCAGATTTATGGGATGCTCACTTTTCCTGTAGGGATCTGACTCTGTTCTCCTCAAATTTTGAGATTGTTCGATGCCAGAGACTTCTCCACGTGGATCTCAACTGAGCTCTTATTTCCATTGTAGAGGGGTCCAATTTACAGGCTGTAAGATTGGCTTTCAGAATGTCTTTGCATCTAGGTTTGTGGCTCCTATGGTGCAGGTTCCTATGCTCAATCTGCTGTAGAATACTGCCTTTGGTATGCAGGAATCCTCCATGTGAACCCACAAACGGTTCCAGTGTGGCCAATATCTCAGGAGCAGTACGTAAAAGGCATGTTATTAATGTTTGATGGTATACCTTTGGTTCCCTCACAGGTATAAACTAAATAAGTATTTAGCACATTGCCTATTTCCTGTTCACCCTTATGTTCAATATCATTTGAGTCCCTAGGATTTAAATCCATTTTGTCATACTATCCTGCTGTTATAATATTAGCAGAGTATTTTGTGATTATATTTTGCATCTGCTCTAATATCTTTCTCCATCCTGGACAATTGTTAGAATCCCCAATGGCAGTATTACCCATGAAAGTATGTTAAGAAAAAAAATCTGACCCATTGTGACCCTGTCCCATCTTCCCGAGTTCAAAGTGATTGGATGCTCATTTTGGATTCCCAGTTCTGCTAACTTTCCTCATGGAAATCAACTCTTTGTGCATGGAGTGGGCTGTGCTGCTGCAGCAATGCACTTGCTTCAACAACTTCATGTGATTTTCTACCAATGCCAGAGGCAAATTAATGGAACAGTAAAGTGGAGAACCTTTAATCCTGGGAGGAGTGGGAAGCAACAGTATCAGAAGTGTACTCTTCACTGCAGTGCCGCAAACATACTGAAGCAACAGATCAAATGGCCAACATGTGGCAAAAGGATCATGGACCATTCTAATACTGATGGTTGCAAGAAGTAATAAGTAGAAATAACCAGGCTAGTGGTGAAGCAAAGCACCCATCAAGATGAAAAGGGAAAGCTCCAATGTTCCATTGAATTGCACAATCTGATACTTGAGCAGGGAAATGAGACAACAGAAACTAAAAGTTGATCAAGTAATAAGTGTACGAACCTCCATTTGCAACTTTTAGTGTAGCTCTATATGATGGAAGTGATGCAGCCTGCACGCAAACTGCCTGCTTACCTCCTTAATTGTGGTGTACAGCCCAGTGCTAAATGCAACACTGAGTAGCTGCATGTTCAAGCAGGGGGCCCAGGTTCGTGCTAGCCTGTGCTTCTTATAGACAGCTTGCACCTCTTAAACGGGAGGTGCGTTCTGGCAACAGCAGAGGATGGAAGTGGATGTGAAAGAGTTTCTGAGCAGGAAGAACAGTGGAACAGCAGGCCAGAGAAAAGGTCCCCTGGTTTAGTGCTGGAGGCCTTAATACATGAGGTGGAAAGGAGGAGTGAGCCATCTTTTCCTGGGGGCTGGGGAATTGCTGGCCAGGAGGATCTTGAACTAAACACTTAAAAGAGGATGGGAACAGATTGCCAGTTAGGTCAATGCTGAAGAAAGCAAAGTGAACTCACACAAGTAGTCAAGGTCAGTGAATGCATATTCAAATGCTACTTGCTATCCACCTCAATACAAACCTGACACACTGCTCATAGTGCTACACCCTGCTGTCGTGAAAATATAATAATTTTCATAACATTATTGTAATTTATTATAAAGGTAGTTAATGGAGGGGGGGGTGGGGGGGGGTTGGATTAGATTCTCTGTGTGTGTGTGTGTGTGGATTTCAATTGAATTACAGACAGCTGATCTGGGTGCTTTGACAGCATCAGAAGGGAAACCAGGTTTGAAATGCTAAATACATGAACATGGCTGAAGTTTTAGAATGTGAGGTGTGAAGAACATTTGCATTTTTCGATAAACCAGAGCTGTAAATTTCAAAGAGATGGTAAGGTGTTACACCTAGCCAACAAAGGCTAAGCCAAACAGTGTGTTTATTTTTCCCAAAGATTACTGATAATGAGAACTATGGAAGGTTTATATTATGGAAAAAGTAAAGTTGCAAAGACCTTTTGGGACAATGGAATTTATATTAAAAAGGGAGAAATATGTATAAGGGAGATGAGGTTATGTCTAAGGAAAGGAGACATTCTAAGATCTGACAAGTGTGAAAAGCCTCCAGTGTTTATGTGTCAAGCTGTTGTCTACATGAACCGAAGCTAAGAGAATTTACTTTGAATAGAGTATTGTGTGCTTTGCCTGGTCTGTTGAAATCTATGTTGTTTTACTGTTGCCTTAACAGAGGTGTAACTAGGAGCTAGATTAATTAAGAAGTTTAGGAGTTATTATAGAAGTAATTTGTAGACCTATGTTATGTCTTAAAATCTTTTCTATTAATAAATGTTTAATTTAATTTTGTAAAAAATCTTGGTGGGCTCATTACTACTGAATTCAAGGCATGTATCTTGAAATAAAGTACAAATTGCAAACTGTTGTGGCAGCTGTTTCAAGTTTCTCCTCTGGGATTAGAGCAACTCAGCATTTACCATCCGCTGTGCCATAACACATGGCTCCTTGCACACAGGTACAGTTAGACCTATTTCTCTGTTCTTTTCCCACAATTTTCTCCTATTCAAGTATTTATCTAATTGTCCTTTAAAAGTTACTATTGAATCTGCTTCCACTGACCTTTCAGTCAGTGATTTCCAGATCACAACAACTCACTGCACAAAAAAAAAATTCCTCTTAGCTCACAATGATTCTTTTCCCAATGATCATAAATATGCCTCTTCTGGTTAGGGACCATACTGCCACTGGAAACAGCTTCTTCTTATTTCCTTTATTAAAATCCTTCATGATTTTGAACTTGATCAAATTGCCCGTTAAGCTTCTCTGCTCTATAAAACCTTCTCTGCTCTATGAAACCTTCTCTGCTCCATGAAACCTTCTCTGCTCTATGAAACCTTCTTTGCTCTATGAAACCTTCTTTGCTCTATGAAACACAATGCAAGCTTCTCTAAGATAAAAGCAAAGTACAGCAATGCTGGAAACCTGAAACAAAAACAGAAAAGGCTGGAAAAACTCAGCAGGTCTAGTAGCATTTGCGGAGAGAGAAACAGAGTTAAAGTTTCGAGTCCCTATGACCCTTATGACCCCTCTGAAGAAGGGTCATACAGACTTAACAGAGTTAACGTTTCCAGTCTTGTATGACCTCAGAGGGGTCATAAGGGTCATAGGGACTCCAAACGTTTCTCTCTCCACAGATGTTGCTCAGCCTGCTGAGTTTTTCCAGCATTTTCTGCTTTTGTTGCAAGCTTCTCTAATCTCTGGACATGACTGAAGCCCCTCATTCCTGGTACCATTCTCGTAACTCTCCTCTGCATCCTCTCCAAAGCTTTTACTTTCTGACTAAAGATAAATGAAAGAGAATATGCTGCCAATTTGCTATCATCAATTTTGTGCTATTGCTCAAGATTATTTTCACCTCCAGTAACTTGACGGCTACAACAATCATCAGCACTACATTCAATGCCAGCCTCGATGGTGTGTCCAAGTCTTTAGAAAGAGGTTGAAACCTGCATAACACAGTGTGACTCCGAGGTCAGAGTTCTACTACTTAGTCAAAGCTGACACACACCACCTAAAACCGAGGGGAAAAAAGTTTGTTAAATAACAAATTGGATATGCAAAACATTGTTGAATACTTAACTAAATCCAGTCCAACATTGTTAATTAATAACATTTAATTGAATTAACTAGGTGAATTTTAATCTGTTACTCGTGTGGGTCCCCGAATTGACAAAATTGCTTGAGGACCAGGCTTAACGGGGTAACATTTTGATGTACCTTCCACTCTGATCTTTCAGAGATTCATGTAACGTAACAATGGCATATCTTTGGGGATTTCTTGAGATTAGTCCAGCTGAATCAACTCGTTGTAATCAGCATTGTGGGCTCCATAAAACATTATAAAAGGCACATTGATTCCTTGCAGAATATAACGAAGAGCGCGCAGTGTCAGAGATGCATCACTTGTTTCAATGGGTGGTTTGTGTTGCGTTCCCGTTACTGGGAACAGGTGATTCAATGCGTAAACTTTTTGGAGAATTTTATTTGCCAGGACTGTATGAGGATGGGGACATCGTCATTGGTGGAATATTTCCCATCTATAATAAAGAATTGAAAAGAAACCATTCATTTAAAGCGAGACCAGCACGTTCAGAGTGTGTCAGGTGAGACTATGTTTAGACCTTGTGGTCATTTTTGAAGTTCAGAGCTGGGTTAAGAGGAACATTTGATCAGAGCAAAGTCTTCTCGACCTTGAGTACGTATTGTTACGGTTTTAATATGTAATCGGCTCCCTTCCCTTGTACGCACAAACTCATTTTAGTCTCCAGACCGCAGGATTCGAATTATCAGCTATAAATTGTTAAACTCCTTCATTACAATTCAAGGAAGTGTTAATTTTATCAGGTTGACTTTACCTGTGTACACATATTGTTCATGTCCCATACCAATATAATTATCTAGACATCGTTTCTCACCTGTAAATTCGATTGTTTATTTTGAAGTACCGTAATCTTAAAGATCACTTCAATCATTTTTTTTAGTTTCGTATGGAATAGTTGAGTAACAAGCGCCCCAACAAGTCATTTGTTTAATTGAACTGCCTTTTCGATCTCTGTTACCGTCATTCTATCATTTCCTCTTTGTGAAACTGTTGTCAATGCAAATCGTTTAACGTGTCATAAAAAGTGTGTGCACATCCTGTCGCTGTTATCCTGCAGTTTTGATCTCCGGGCATTTCGCTGGACACAGGTAATGATCTTTGCAATAAAGGAGATAAACCAGGATCCAACTATACTTCCAAACGTCACGCTAGGCTACAGGATCCACGATTCCTGCGCTTCGCCATCCCTGGCTCTCAAAGCAGCCCTGACATTGGTAAATGGACAAGAGGAAAATATTCCAGAATTCAATTGCAAAGGAGATTCTCCTATTACAGCGATCATTGGGGAATCTGGATCATCACAGTCAATAACCATAGCAAGGGCAGTGGCACCTTTTGGAATTTCAATGGTAAGGCAATTCAATAAAATCGATTTTCACGAATATGTTGATGAATGAATATAATAACCAGTTGTAAAGCCCATCAAGGGTCACAACATAGGAACAAGAGGAGGCGCGTTCCACCATTCAATCAGACCAAGGCTGGTCTGTATTTTAACTCAATCTATTTGCCTTGGTTCCAGCCTTGTCTATCAATCTGCGTTTTAAAAAAATAATAAATTGGCCTCTCGATCCAACAGCTTTGTGGGGAGACAATTCCAGATTCCCACCACCGATTGTGTGAAAAAGTGCTTCCTGATTTTTATCCATGGTTAGCCTAGCTGTAATTTGAAGATCTTCGCCCCTTCCCGCCCCCCGCCTCTCCCCGTTCTGGATTCTCCCATCAGAGGATATAGGCAAAAAAAAAAATGTAAATGGGTATTTCACAAACTCTGCAAATAGCTTGCCTCACTATCAATGGAGTAGATCATGAGAAACTGCCAAGATGGCTGATAATCAGAAGAAACAGATTTAAGATAATTGGCAAGAGGACCAGAAGGCAGGTGAGTCTTTTATTTTTTTATACACAGTGAGTTGCTATGACCTGAAATACATTGCTTGAAAATGTGGTGGAGGCAGATTCGATGGTCAAACGAAAATTGAATACATACTTGAAAAGGGGCCTCAGGGGCGAGGGACTAACAATATTAATTTCAAGGAACCCACAAAGCCACAGTGGGTAAAATGGACTCCTCCTGTGCTGTTCGATTCGATGTTTTACGCTGCAAGATTATTGCGGTTGTCGAGTTACTTCAAACATGAATCTAGAGCCATAAGAAGTGAAATATCTCAGAAGAGGAAGTCAACAAAAGCAACTTGCGCTAGTATAACACTTTTAACGTACCAAAACACCCAAGGCGCTTCATAGCAGCGTTATCTATCAAATTTTGACACCGAGTCACACAAGGAGATATTAAACAACGACTTCCATTGATATTGTGCCTGCCACAACCTCAAGATGTCCTAAAGTGCTTTGCAGTCAATGAAGTACTTTTGAAGTTTAATCACTTATGTAAAGTGGGATACAGCAGCCAATTTGAACACAGCTAACTCCTGCAAAAAATAGTGTGATAGCAAACAGAAAGTTTTAGTGATATTGATTGAAGGATGAACATTGGTCAGGACACCAGGATAGCTCCACTGTTTTTTTTTCAATAAAAATGACATGGAACGTTTTGTCTCCTATTGAGAGGGCATGCATGCCCTTAGCTTGACACCTCATCTCAAATATGGCACCTCCAACAGTGTTGTATCAGAGTGTCATCCTAGATTTTTTGTGCTGATTCAGACATATGACCAAAAGCTTGGTCAAAGAGGTAGATTTTAAGATGCAGCTTAAATGAGAAGAGAAAGGTAAAAAGGAGGAGAGGTCCAAGAACCGAATTTCAGGGCCTTGGTTTTATATGCAAATTAATACATGGTCACTATGGGTGGGGCGAAGAAAGTTGGGGATGTGCAAGAGGCCAGGGTTGGAGGAGTACAGAGATCTTGGGAGTGTTTTGGATTGGAGATGGATTTAGCGAGACATGAGGACATTGAGAGATTTGGAAACAAAGCTGACAATTTAAAAATTGTGACATTGACACATCAGAAGTCAATGTAGGCCAGAAAACTCAGGGCCGGTGATTAAATGGCATTTGGTGCAGGCTTGGATGTGGGTAGCAGAATTTTCGAAAACCTTAAGTTCTGGAAGGTGGAAAATGGGAGGCTAGTCAGGAAAGCATTGGAATTGTCGACTCCAGAGATAACAATGTTATGGATAGCAGTTTCAGTGGCAGATTAGCTGAGGCAAGGGAAGAGTTGAGTAATGTTATGGAAGGGGGAATAGGCGATGCTGGTGGATATGTCATCAAAACCTCACCTTGGCATCAAATATCATACCAAGGATACATGTGGCCTGGTCAGTCTTGGACAGTTGCCTGAGAAAAGGTAGATTCAATGGCTAGGAAACAGGTTTGTGATAGGGACCAAAGGCAATAGCTTCTGTCTTCCCAATGTTTAGCAGGAGGACATTCCTGCTCATCCAGTAACGGATGTTGGTAATCAGGGACAAATCAGAAACATTGTAGGGGTCGAGAGACGTAATGGTGAGTTGGAGAGAGGTAATTCACATTTGTGCACATGTGAAAGCTGATGTATTTTTGGATGATATTGCTGAGGGGCAGTGTGTAAATGAGAAATAGGAAGGAGCCAAGGATAAATGGTTGGAGGGATTCAGAAGTTATTGTGAAGTGTCTGGAAGAGAAACCATTGCAAATGATTCTCTGACTGTGTCTAGATAGATATGTATGGCACCAGGCTAGAGTGATCCCCACCCAGCTGGATGATGAAGGAGAGGTGTTGAAGGAGGATGGCATGGGCAGCTGTATCAGAGGCTTTCGATTGGCTGAGGAGGAATAGTTTACCATGGTCATTGCTACACTGGATGCAACTTTTGCCTTTAATAAGGGCCATTTTAGAATTTGGGCAGGGGCAGAAACCTGACTGGATGTTTGTAGTTTGAATTATGGAGACTCAAAGTATTTAGAATTGAGAGCAGCAGGGTGTGAACCTGGTCTATCAAATATAAACTTCAAATGAGTTGGGGGGGGTTTGTTGTACTTTTTAAACATGGCTTAAATCAGTGGTTCAGCTCCTCCCTGCTTTGCACCTGAACATTATATTGCAGGGTTTCCTCTTTCTCCGTTTATAGCTATTAGATTTCTTGGGCACAGTGAATATAGGAGTATAATGCGGAGGAGTGAAAGTCCATAATAGAGCCCACCTAACTTCGCAGCCATTAATGTTAACAGATGAAAACGACCCACAGGGTCATCCAACCTCATGCATCACAATTCATAGACTTTCCAACTCACCCAGAACCATGATCTGGAGGCAAAATTCCAGATCAAAACTGAGACAATGAGGGGGGAGTAATTGAAATATTGTTGGGACCCCCTGGGGCATCCTAAGTATAGTCTGGGAGACTACTCTGATACTTATTAATATTACAAGTACCTCATGATCTTCGTTCCATCGAGAAACCGGTTCAGATTTTGTTTGAATTGAATGTACAGTTACTGTTAACGGTAAATATACTTTTGCTCAGGGTCCTAAAGGAAAACACTATTGTTAATGGGCCATGTCCCAAAAGAAGACTACATATCATGACACTTAATTTCATTTTTCTTCAAAACTTTGCAGGTCAGCTATTTTTCTACTTGTGCATGTCTAAGCAACAAGCAAGAATTCCCTACATTTTTCAGAACTGTACCGAGTGATTTGTTTCAGGCGAAGGCTTTAGCTCAGCTAGTAGAACATTTTGGCTGGACTTGGATTGGGACCATTGGAGGTGACAATGAATATGGTCGCTATGGAATCCAAGCATTTAGCGAGCTCGTTGAACAAGCTGGAGCCTGCATCGCTTTCTCAGAAATGGTTCTCAGAACATATTCTAAAGAAAGAATACTCAAGATTGTAGACATTATAAAAACGTCAACTGCAAAGGTTATCTTGGCTTTTGCTTCCGAGGGTGACCTTTACCCTTTGCTGAAGGAAATTGTCCATCAGAATATCACTGGGATTCAGTGGATAGCCAGTGAAGCATGGATTACAGCAGCAAGACCCTCCACAAAACACAATTTCAAATCTCTCGGGGGAACGATAGGATTTGCAAGTCACAAAATGGCAATCCCAGAATTTAAACATTTCCTTATGAGTCTACGCCCTACATCGTATTCTACTGATGGTTTTGTGAATGCTTTCTGGGAAACAATGTTTGGTTGCACATTTAACATATCTGTGCTCAGTACCAAGAAATGTACAGGGCATGAAAACTTACTCAAGGTGAATAACTCCTTCTTTGATGTAACTCAGTTGAGAGCTTCCTATAATGTCTACAAAGCAGTTTATGCCATAGCTCATGGACTCCACAGCTTGCTATTTTGTGAAGATGAACTTTTGGGAACTTATCTCTGTGCTAATGTTTCAAACATCAAGCCATGGCAGGTAAGGGAAATGTTCAAATTAATATTTTAATGTTGAATTTAACAATGCCAATTTCAAATATGCAGATCTATAAACTGTACTCATGGCTTTCATTGTTAGGATGGTTTATGGCAAATTACAATTTTATTTAAACATTTATAAATAAAGAAATGACAGTGACAATGCACCATCATTAAAAATAAATGTCTTGACCCAACCCAGGTTTATAGATTCATAATGTATAAAATCGAATAAAGCCTACAGCATATAAACAAGCCACTCAGCCCAACTGTTCTATGCCAGTGGTTTTGCCATCTGAGCATCTTCCCACTCCATCTCACCTGAGCAGCATGAACTTCTATTAGCTTTATGTGTTCATCAATCTTCCCCTTAAATGCATCTATGCTGTTCACCTCAACTAGTCTGCCTTATAGCAGGCTCCACTATATTGCCCATTGTGGAAGGATGTAAAAAATTGGCAGGACCCAGGATCAGTTTATTATCCATGTTGTGTTAAACGATCTTAGCAAGATTGGAAGCAAGGTACCAGCATTGTTCCTATAACCCAGAGATTAGGAGGAGGTAAACAGCCAGGGCTCCTGCCTTTGCTTTGTATGCAATGATCTGAATTGAATCATGCATTTGTGTGCACACTGAATGGGGACAGGATTGGGCTTGACTGTGATCTCACTGTAATCAAATAGTTCAACAACAATCTCTGTAGAGACTCGTATATGTAGAATGAATAGTTGGCTAAACTACAGACAAATGACCAGTATCGTGGAAAACAACATCTGCACAAGTTAGATCCCTTGATAACCAAGAAAACTGAGATGGCCAAGGGAGAGTGGGGAAGAAGATGCCAATCAAAAATTTGCATTAGCTGTATACAGTACATTACGGTTGAAGTTATTGGTATTACCATTAATCGCCTTTCTAAAAAATTTTTAAAAGTGGACTATGTTATTTGAATGTCTTAAAATGAATACCTTAACATATCTTTGAATTGCTTTAAATAACTAAACTCTGCTTTCTGGTCACTACTCCAAGCTATTCCAGCATTTGAAAGAAGTAAGATTTACAAACCGCCTTGGAGAGCATGTATATTTTGATCCAAATGGGGATCCTACTGCATCGTATGATATTATAAACTGGCAGAAGAACAAGAACGGTTTGGTTGAACACGTAACCGTTGGTTATTTCGATGCATCTGCAGCAACAGGAAAACAATTTATGATAAATTGAAGATAGTATTATATGGCATGGGAACGAAACAAGAGTAAGCCTCTGTTAAAAATCAATGTTTCTTTGTTTAATGAGTTGTTACTTTATTAGGGGAAGAGGGCCAGGCCATTTGGAGGTGATGTCACAAACCACCTCTTCACAGAAATGGAAATCATAGAATTTTACAGCACAAACACAGACCATTGTTTTTGTGCTGGTTCTTTGAAGCTTTATCCAACTACTTTCACTCCCGTGCTCATTCCCCATAGCACTACAATTTTATTCCATCAAGTATTTATCTAATTCCGTTTTGAAAGTTACTACTGAATTCACTTCCATTGACTCGCAGCTCAAACTGGGCATCCGTTAGGCACTGTGGACCAAAAGTCGCAGCAGAATTGTATTCAAGCACAATCAGTAGCGTGACCACCTGGAATATCCCTCACTTAACCATTGCCATCAAACCAGATGATCAACTCTGGTTCAGTGAGAAGTGCAGAACAGCATGCCAAGAGCAGCATCAGGCATACCTAAAAATAAGGTGCCAACCTGTTGAAGCTGCAACATGCCAAATAGTGGAAACAGCATGTGATAGACAGAGCTTAACAATCCCATAACCAATGGATCAGATCTAAGCTGGCAGTCCTGCCACATCCAGTCATGAATGGTGGTGGGTAATTAAACAATTAACTTGTGGATAAGGCTCCACAATATCCCCATCCTCAATGATGGGGAAGTCCAGCACTTCAGTGTAAATGACAACGCTGAAGCATTTGCAACCATCTTCAGCCAAAAGTGCCGAGTGGATGATTTATCGCAGAATTCTCCTGAGGTTCCCACAATCACAGATGCCAGTCTTCAGCCAATTTGAATCACTCTATATGATATCAAGAAATGGCTGAAGGTACTGCATACAGCAAGACTATTGCAAGACAACATCCTACCGAGTAGTACTGAAGATTTCTTCAGAGTTCACCATGCCCCTGGTCAAGGTGTTCTGGTACAACATTGACATCTACCTGACAATGTAGAAAATTTGCCAGGTATGTTTTTTCTGCAAAAAGCAGAACAAGCCCAATCTGGCCAATTACCGTCCCATCAGTCTGCTGTCAATCACCAGCATAGTGCTGGAAGATGTTGTCAACAGTGTTATCAAGCTGCACTTACACAGCAATAACCTGCTCACTGATGCTCAGTTTGGGGGTTGCCAGGGTCATTTTGTTCCATACCTCATTACAGTCTTGGTCCAAATATGGAGTCAAGAGCTGAATGCAAGAGTTGAAGTGAGAATCGAGGCAGCATTTAACTGATTGTGTCATCACGGAGCAAAATTAAAATTAGTTGGAATCAGGAGGAAAAGTCTTCACTGGTTGAAGTCATACCTAGCACAAAAGAAATGGTTGTGGTTGTTGGAGGTCAATCATCTCTGCCCCAGGACCTCACTGCAGGAGTTCCTCAAGGTAGTATCCTAGGCCCAACCAACTTTAGCTCCTTCATCAGTGACCTCCCCTCCATCATAAGGTCAGAAGTGGGGGATGTTCGCTAATGATTGCACAGTGTTCGGTATCATTCATGATATCTCAGATGATGAATCTGTCTGTACTCTCGTGCAGCAAGACCTGGACAATATTAAAACTTGGGCAGATAAATGGCAAGTAACATTTGCATCACCAGTGTGCTAGGAAATGACCGTCTCCAACAAAAGAGAATCTAACTATCTTAATTTGATACTCCACGGCATTACCATTGCTGAAGCTCCCATCGCCCAGCAACAATCTGCAGGTTACCATTGACCAGAAACTGAACTGAATCAGGCATACGAAAATGGTGGCAGCAAGAACATGTCAGGGACTGGGAATTCTGCATCAAGTAAATCACCTCCCGACTCCCCAAAACTCGTCCATCATCTACAAGGCACAAGTCAGGGGTGTGATGGAATACTCCCCACATGCCTGGCTGAGTGTGGCTTCACAAACACTCAAGGAGCTCAACACCATCCAGGACAAAGTAGTCCTCTTGATTGGTGTCCCATCCAACACCTTAAACATTCTCTTCCTCCACCATCGATGCACAGTGTGTACCATCTACAAGATGCACTGCAGAAACTCATCAAGCCTCCTTCAATAGCAACTTCCAAATCCACAACCTCTACCACCTAGAAGGAGAAGGACAGCAGGTGCATGGGAACTCTCCCACATTCTGATTTGGAACTTTATCATCATTCTTCACCGTCACTCGGTCAAAATTCTGGAACCCCCTTCCTAAGAGCACTGTGGGTGTACCTACACCAAATGGACTGCAGTGGTTCAAGGAGCCATGGCTAAAATCATGATTGCAATCCCAGAATATTGCTGCCCATTATCCAGCATCAAAATGTGCACTTCCCCTAAAAGGTGCTACCTTCATGATTTCCTGCCTTCCCAATATAGTGAGTTCAGATAGCGTTGGTAGTTCACCAATTGCTTTTAAATTAGGCCTGGTGATGGTAATGGTGCAAAACTTCCTATTCAGTACATTTGGAGGTTAGAGCAGACGCCTGATTTGTACTGAACAGATAAGATCCACCCCCCCCACCACCACCCCCAAAAAGTTTTCATCCTTAAAATCTCAGCTACAAATTTTAACATGTTTTTTTTCTCTTTTGTTATGAAGGTCCCACAGTCTGTATGCAGTGAAAGCTGCCCATATGGCACAAGGAAAGCCGTACAAAATGGACAACACATTTGCTGCTTTGACTGCATTCCATGTGCTGAAGGTGAAATCAGCAATACAACAAGTTAGTGAATGTCATTTTCCATTTAAAAGTTTTATTAAAAACTTGTATAATCTTCACTAGAATCATAGCATTTGAAATCACAAATACATTAATATGAAAGGATTGAGAAGGGTTACGATGAAGTAGATAAGGCAAAACAGTTTCAATTGGCAGGAGGGTCGATGACCAAAGATCACAAGTTTAAAGCAATTGGCAAAAGAACTAGAAGAGAGATGAGGAGAATTTTAATTTTAACACAGGGAGTTATGATCAGGAATTTACTGCCTGACTGGGATGATGGAAGCAGATTCAACTGTCAAATTAAAATTAGATATCTGTGCTTGAAAAGGAAAAAAAATAATTGCAACATAATGATCATAGAGTAGGGGAGTGAAACTTACAAAGAGCTAGTACAGGGACAATGGGCTGAATGGCCTTCTTCTGCGCTGCACAATTCTTTGAGTCTTGGAATAACAGAAGCTTGTAGTTAATTATTAACAAGTATCTATTGCTGATTAAATTCTTCTAGATTCATTAGAATGCATGAAATGCCCTCTGGAATACTGGTCCAGTGATGATGGCCAAAGATGTGTACTGAAAGAAATTGAGTTCCTCTCCTTTGAAGATACGATGGGGATTATCCTGATGACGGTTGCATTAGTTGGAGCATGCATCACTTTGGTTATTGCTTCAGTATTTCTATATCACAAAGATACACCCATAGTTAAAGTCAACAACTCTGAACTAAGTTTTCTGCTGCTGTTTTCATTGGTGCTTTGTTTTCTATGCTCACTTACATTTATTGGCAAGCCTTTAGTCTGGTCTTGTGTACTGAGGCACACGTTGTTTGGCATCACATTTGTCCTTTGCTTGTCCTGTTTATTGGGGAAAACGATTGTCGTGCTGATGGCATTTAAGGCAACTGTTCCCCAAAAGAATCTGATGAAATGGTTTGGGCCTTTGCAACAAAGGCTCATCGTTTGTTTATGCACTTTCATCCAAATTCTGATATGCGTCACCTGGCTTGTTGTAGCTCCCCCATTCTCAACAAAATACGTGCAATATCATAATGCAAAGGTTATTCTGGAATGTAATGTGGGGTCTCCAATCGCCTTCTACTGTGTATTAGGCTACATTGGCATTTTATCATGGTTGTGTTTTGTGTTAGCTTTTCTGGCTAGAAAGCTACCAGGCAATTTCAATGAAGCAAAGCTCATAACCTTTAGCATGCTTATCTTCTGTGCAGTATGGTTGACGTTCATCCCAGCTTATGTAAGCTCGCCTGGTAAATACACAGTAGCCGTTGAAATCTTTGCTATTTTGTCATCCAGCTTTGGTTTGCTTTTGTGCATTTTTGGCCCAAAATGTTACATTATCTTGTTCAGACCAGAGAAAAATACAAAAAGGAATCTGATGAAGAAAATACCTTCAAAAAAGCTTTAAGGAATACACATTGGCACAGTTCCATAGCAACCATCATGTCAAGCACGTCTATCATCTTACTATACACTGAACATCACCCTCCCTGATCACTTTAATTGTTTTCTCTACATTTCAAATGGCTAAACTCTGTATGCCCTTTGCTAAGCCCCACCTACTGTGCAACAGAACTGTAAGGCACATACAAACATACTAACATGTGAAATAGGACAGAAGTAGGCCATTCAGGCGCTCGAGCCTACTCTGTCATTCAATAAGATCATGGCTGATCTGTTTATGCTTTGAGTTCACAGTTTAAGAAAACATTAAAAATTACTAAGTGCAGTGATATTAAATAAATGAAAGCAATTCAGAAGGTAAAGATGAATTAAGACATTAATTATCAAGCAAAAAAGTAAAATACTTTACAACACATCAATAAAGAAAGGATAGTTGGGGTGGGAATAAGACCATTAAGAGAGAGACAGGCTAATACCACAGGTACCAATAGAGAGATGGCAAATATATTAAATAATCATTCACTTCAGTATTTGCCAGGGAGATAGAATAAGTGGACATGCCATAGAATGATGAGATGGGAATAATGAGATAAGTGCATTTAAAATAAAAAAGGGGGGTTGTACTGATTAACCTAATCAAACTCAAAGAGGATAAAACACCTGGTCTGGAAGGATTGCATCCACACATTTTAAATAATCTAGGGAAGAGCTAGCAGAGGCATTACTACACATAATGAATAATTATATTGAATAAGGTACAGTACCAGATGACTGCTGGATAGCTAACATCATTCCTACATTTAAGGAGGTGAACAGAGCATGCCCAGGAACTTATAGAACAGTCAGCTTGACATTGGTAATAGAAAAACCTCTATTCAAAGAGAGAATAGAAGAACATCTAGCAAAGAAAAGATTAATAACGAACATTCATTGTGGATTTCAAAAGGAAATATCTTGCTTGAGGAGGTAAAAGAGAGAGTAGATGATGGTAATGTAGTGATAATGCGTTTATCTGGATTTTCAAACAGCTTTTCATAAGTGCCTGGTAACAGACTAATGATTATGATCAGAGTATGTGGAGTCAGGGAACATGTGGAAAATGGATTGCTCGCTGGATTCAAGGCTGAAAGCAGAGAATGGGAGTAAAGGGCAATTATTCAGAGTGTCACATGGTGAAAAGTGGAATTCCAGAAGGTTCAGTGCTAGGATCACTGCTGTTCACAATTTACATTTACGATTTGGTTATAGAGTTGCTTTTCCAGGCAACATTTCTTGGTGGAAACATTGAACTTTATTTACAAGACAGCAGCAGCAGCTACATGTGTGCATCAAACTCCATTATTAAAGGAGAACTCTCTCCTAGAGGTTCCCCGCGTTGCTAACCCATTGGTTTACACAGATCATGATAGCTTACAACACATGATTACTCTTAAAGCTACAGTTCTACATTTATCAGAAACTATAATTACCACAGATTTGGACTTTGAAATCAACAACGCAATTTCTAAATTTGCAGATGACTCCAAATTAGAGGAGGGTGGGAGAGATAGTCAATACTAGGAGGAGTACTGCAACAAATTGCAAGAGGATATTAATAACCTTGCAGGATGGGCAAATAAATCCAATAGGAAACTTAGAAGAAACATTTTTACCCAAAGAGTGTTGAGAATGTAGAACACGTTACGACAGGGATTATTTGAAGCAAATAGTTTGGATGCGTTTAAAAGGAAGCTGGACAGGCATATGAGGCAGAAATGAATAGAGGGTTACAATGATAGATTTAGATGAGGAAAAATGGGAGGTGTTCAAATGGAGCATAAGTGCCAATGTGGACTGGTTGGGTCGAATGGCATTTTCCTGTATATCCCATGTAATCTTGTGTACAAAAGGAATGGGGAAAACAACAGCCACGTTTAAAGATCTCTCTTAGAATGAAAACTAATGGTTAGTTCATGGTTCATGAATGATCCAAATTGCATTGCTGCCTGCAGCTAACACACAATTATCACGCAAAGCTGCAGATTTGTAAAAATGTGCTAACTGTGGAATCCACCACATAACTCAATGAATACATTACCCACCAAAAATTCAAAGCAAAACCGAAAAGTTGTCAAAGCAGGATGGAGGATTACCTGGGCAATATTCTGCATAAGTAGCAAAGATGGGCCGGGGCTTGGAGAACTAACAATATTAGATTTCCGCTTGACTTACTGAGGTTATCCAGAGCCTAAAGCTACCAAACAATTCTGAAACTTATAAATTTGAAAACCTGACTTCTGAGTTAGCTCATCACTGTTAGGGGAGCAACAAAGGTGCTCAGACCCTATGGCCTGGGGAGGCAAAAAAATGCCTGGGTTCCTACTCTTGATCTTTATCCAAAGACTCTTCCTGGGTGTCAGGTGGGGGTAAAAGAACCAAATAGGCTCATGTAGCCACTGTGCCCATAGAACCACTACTTAATCAACACCTTCTGGAGAGAAACTGATATGAGAACGTTGATGAGGAAAATAAGGAAAAAAGTCAAGAGCAGGAGACAAACAGTAGGGCAAGGTGAAATCTAATAAAGCTACTGCAGATTTGCAGAGAGAGAGCTGCACATGTGGAAAGGATAGACAACCCAGTGTCTGTTTTGTGGCTTTACCAGTTCCCCAAATGGCTGAATCACTTGGCACTGACAGCACAATTGTCTGTTCAAGTGACTGAAGTGCAGCAGATCGAGCACCAATGATCTCTGATCAGTCAGAGGAAGTCACCACATTACAAAGATGTGGTAAATACCTGAGCCAGTCAGAAGTGGGGAGCAATGGGAAAATCAGACAAGCACATTTCTTCCAGTTCCTCAGCACCACTAACCTGGAAGAGTTTTCCAATGGTTTTCACTTGGTTTTCTTGACAAGGGTGTCAATTTTATAGAAAGACTGACACTTCAGGGCAACACCTTGGACCTCCAGGTGGCCAACCTCATTGTCCAGAGAACTGAATGACACAACCAAAGAAATTCCCAAAGTGGAAACCTCCTGGCCTGGCACCGAACCCTCTGATATCAGGGCCTATGTTTTGGGCTGGAAGGAAGTTTCACCTTGACAGAGTTAATGTGAGGGAGAAACAGAGTTAATGTTTCGAGTCCGGATGCTCTGAAGAAGAGTCATGCGGACTTGAAACGTTAACTCTGTTTCTCTCTCCACAGATGCTGTTAGACCTGCTGAGTTTTTCCAGCATTTTCTGTTTTTGTTTCAGTAATAGTGACTGTTATGTATAATATTGTACCATTTTGAATATTGTTTTGTCATCTAAAATTATTTCGCCATTGGAATTGTAATGGTTATTCTTGGACACCAAAGTAAAACAAACACTTTCAACCACAATTCAGTAATTGCAAAATATGTAGTGGATGTACTTACCATAAGACCGGAAGATGTAGGAGCCATTCGGCCCATCGAGCCTGCTCCGCCATTCAATGAGATCATGGCTGATCTGATAATCCTCAACTCTACTTTCCTGCCTTTTCCCCATAACCCTTGATTCCCTTACTGATTAAAAATATGTCTATCTCAGCCTTGAAAATACTTAACAACCCAGCCTCTACAGCCCTCTGTGATAAAGAATTCCACAGATTAACAAGTCTCTGAGAGAAGAAATCCCTCCTCATCTCTGTCTTAAATCAGCACCCCCTCACTCTGAGATTATGTCCCCTGATTCTAGACTCTCCCACAAGGGGAAACAACCTGTCAACATCTACCCTGTCAAGCCCCCTAAGAATCTTATCTGTTTAAATAAGGTCGCCTCTCATTCTTCCAAACTCCAATGAGTATAGGCCCAACCTACTCAACTTCTTCCCATAAGAAAACCCCTCCATACCTGAGATCAACCTAGTGAACCTTCTCTGGACTGCCTCCAATGCCAGTATATCTTTCCTTAGATAAGGGGACCAAAGTGTTCACAATATTCTAGGTGCGGTCTAACTAGTGCCTTGCATAGGTTTAACCAGACTTCCCTATTTTTATACTCCATTCCCTTTGAAATAAAGGCCAACATTTCATTTGCCTCTCCTATTACCTGCTGAACTTGTATGACCATAAGACCATAATATAAGACCATAAGACATAGGAGCAGAAATTAGGCCAATCGGCCCATCGAGTCTGCTCCGCCATTCAATCATGGCTGATAAGTTTCTCAACCCCATTCTCCCGCCTTCTCCCCGTAACCTTTGATCCCCTTACCAATCAAGAACCTGTCTATCTCGGTCTTAAATACACTTAAATGCTAGCTTTTTGGGATTCATGCATGAGGACCCCAAATCCCTCTGCACTGCAGTTTTCTCCAATCTTTCTCCATTTAAGCAATATTCAGCTCCACTATTCTTCCTGCCAAAATGTGTAACCTCACATTTTCCCACACTATATTCCATCTGCCAAGTTTTTGCCCACTCACTTAACCTGTCTATATCCCTCTGTAGACTCTTTGTGTCATCCTCACCACTTGTCTTCCCACCTATTTTTGTGTCATCCGCAAACTTGGTGATAGTAAATTAATTTCCCTCATCCAAGTCATTAATATATATTGTAAATAACTGTGGCTATGCTAAAATGACACCCCATATCCCAACTCTGTCTTCTATTAGTTAGCCAGTGCTCTATCCATGCTAATATACTACCTCCAACACCATGGTACCTTATGGAACACCTTTTGGAAATCCAAATATATTACATTGACTGGTTCCCCTTTATCTATCCTGCTTGTTACTTCCTCAAAGAATTCTAATAAGTTTGTCATGCATGATTTCCCCTTCATGAAGCCATGCTGACTCTGCTTGATTATATTTTGCATTTCTAAATATTCTGCTGTTACATCCTCTATAATAGACTCTAACCTTTTCCCAATGATGGATGTTAAGCTAACTGGCCTATCATTAGCTGTTTTCTGTCTCCCTTCCTTTTTGAATAAGGCTGTTACATTGGCAATTTTCCAATCCTCTGGACTTTTCCAGAATCTAAGAACTCTTGGAAGATTACTACCAGTGCATCCACTATCTCTGCAGCTATTTCCTTTAATATCCTAGGATGCAACCCATCAGGTCCAGGGGATTTATCGACCTTTAGGCCCATTAGTTTCCCTAGCACTTTTTCTCTAGAGATAGTTATTGTATTTATTTCTTCCCCCCATTTCTCCCCTTGATTATTTAGCATGTTTGGTATGCTATTAATGTCTGCTACCATGGAGACTGATGCAAAGTATTTATTCAACTCCTCTGCCATTTCCTGGTTCCCCATTATTATTTCCCCAGCCTCATTCTCTAAGGGGCCTATATTGACTCTGGCCTCTCCCTTCCTTTTTATATATTTAAAGATTATATTTTTATTTACACATTATATTTTTATTTACACATTATATTTTTGGTCATCTTCTATTGTTTTTTAAAACTTTCCTAATCCTCTGGCTTACCACTAATCTTTGCCACATTGTATGTTTTTTCTTTCAATTTGATACTATCCTTAACTTCCTTGGTTAGCCATGGTTAATTTATCCTCTTCCTACAATCCTCCTTCCTCATTGGGATATATCTTTGTTGTGAGTCATGAACTATTTTCTTAAACGTCTGCCATTGTTCATCAATCGTCTTTTCTGCTAAACTCCTTTCCCAGTCCACTGCAGCCAACTCTGCTCTCATTCCTTTGTAATTACCCTTATTTAAGTTTAGCACAGTTATTTTTGACCTAAGTTTCTCACTCTCAAACTGAACGCTAAATTCCACCATGTTATGGTCACTGTTTCATAGAGGATATTTTATTCTGAGATCATTATTAAATCTGCCTTATTACACATTACCAGATCCAAAATAGCCTGATCCCTGGTGGATCCACAACATATTGTTCTAGGAAAATACCCCAAATAAACTCTATGATTTCTTGCTCGTGGCTATCTCTGCTAATTTGATTTTCCCAATCTTCACCCATGATTAATATACTGCCTTTTCCACATGCCCTCATTATCTCATGATTTATTCTCTGACCTACAGTATAGCTACTGTTAGGGGGCCTATAGACTACTCCCACCAGTGTCATCTTCCCCTTCATATCTTTTACCTCCACCCATATGGATTCCACATCATCTGATTCAAGTTCATTTCTGGCTATCGTAATTATTCCACCTCATACTAACAAAGCTACCCCACCACCCTTTCCTCCCTGCCTGTTTTGTCGAAAAGTCACATACCCTTGAATATTTAGTTCCCAGATTTGATCTCCTTGTAACCATGTCTCTGTAATGGCTATAAGATCATACCCATTAACCTCTATTTGTGCCATTAATTCATTTATTTTGTTCCAAATACTACATACATTTAAGTAAAGAGCCATTAATTTTGCCTTTTTACCATTTTTTCCCTCTTTGACATTATTTGCTGCTGTTCTATATGTTTGTACATTTTGTCCCTTCCTGTCACACTCTGGGTATCATTACCTAAATAGCTGCTCTGCAATGCTGCCATATCCTTTTGCTTTGTAAGCCTACGTATCACCTCTCCAGAACCCTCCACCCTTCTATTTAGTTTAAAGCCCTCTCCACAGCCCTAGTTATTCAGTTTTCCAGGACACTGGTCCCAGCACGGTTCAAGTGAAGCCTGTCCCACCGGAACAACTCCCTTCTACCCCAGTACTGGTGCCAGTGCCCCATGAATTGAAACCCATTCCTCCCACACCAATCTTTGAGCCACACACCTCCTTGATTTTATTTACCCTATGCCAGTTTGCCCATTACTCAGGCAGTAATCCTGAGAGTATTACCTTGGATGTTCTGCTTTTTGATTTAGCTCCTAACTGTTCAAATTCTTTCAGCAGGACCTCCTTTCCAGTCCTATCAATGTCGTTGGTACCAACGTGGATGACAACAATTGGATCCCTCCCCTCCCACTCCAAGTTCCTCCCCAGCCTTTAACCCTGGCATCGGGTAGGCAACACAGTATTTGGGACTCACGCTCGTGGCTGCAGAGAACAGTATCTCTCCCCCTAACTATACAGTCCCCTACCATTAATACGTTCCTATTTCCTCCCCCCACTTGAATGGCTGCCTGTACCATGTGCCATGGTCAGTTTTCTCATCCTCATTTGCTTGTCCCTGCTCTCATCCACACAGCTTGCAAGAACCTCATACCTGTTGGTCAATTGCAGGGACTGAGGCTCCTTGAACGCTACCCTTAGACCCCCATACCTGCCTCACCTGTAGTCAGACCCACCTGTCCCTGATCACAGACCAGACTTGAATCACGGGTGTGACTGCCTCCTGGAGCAAAGTGTCCAGGTAACTTTCCCCCTCCCTGATGTGGTGCAATTTCTGCAGCTCAGACTCCAGCTCCTCAGTTCTGAACCAAAGTTCCTCGAAATGCAAGCACTTACTACAGATGTGCTTGCTCTGGATCACCTTGTGTCCAGCAGCTCCACATCACATCACCCGTCCTGCCATCACTATCGTATTTAATTTAATTCATTAATTAATTACACTAGCAGCCCTGCTCTTTACACTTGCAGAATCCCCAATCTTTACACTTTATTGTAATTAATTCTTTTACACCAGTAGCGAACTTATACTTCACAAGCTATTTTTAAGAAAGAGAAAATAAAGACGAGAGACCTAAACACAAACTATAGACTTCAATTTTACTGTAAAGACCAGAAATACACACCAATCCAACTCACCAATCAATTGCGCTCCGCGGTCTTTTTTTTAGGAAGTCTGCACACTCACCCCACTCTCTGTTTGAAATGGAGTCTGCACACTCACCCCGCTCTCTGTTTGAAATTAAGTCTGCACACTCACCCCGCTCTCTGTTTGAAATTAAGTCTGCACACTCATCCTGCTCTCTGTTTGAAATGAAGTCTGTACACGCACCCCACTCTCTGTTTGTAATGAAGTCTGCATACTCAACCCACTCTCTGTTTGTAATGAAGTCTGCACACTCACCCCACTCTCTGTTTGTAATGAAGTCTGCACACTCACCCCACTCTGTTTGTAATGAAGTCTGCACACTCACCCCGCTCTCTGTTTGTAATGAAGTCTGCACTCTCACCCCACTCTCTGTTTTAAATGCAGTCTGCACACTCACCCTGCTCTCTGTTTGTAATGAGTCCATGTTAATTGGGGTTTTTAAGGATTTCAGCTCAAGACATTGCTGACAAAATCTATGTATATTTAATTATATTCGAGTAAAATAAAAAAATAAACTTACCTTTTCATTGACGTAGGTTGATTGTCTTTAGCATATCAAAGGACACCAGGTGTAATAAGGAGTTGCTTTTGTCATGTTATCATAATGATATAATACCATGGACTTATTTACTGTACAAAAAAAAAGGCACCAATCGCCCATAAGGGATTGGTTAAACAGATTGTGAGTTCATTTATTAAGACTTGGCGCACGAGAACAGTTATACATAGGTATAAAGCTTGAAGACA